>NC_136632.1:5202129-5874629 GCF_933228915.1 Telmatherina bonti | reverse complement strand
TCTCCCTTGAGTCACTCTCTTGAATAGCTCATCTCCAAAAGAAATTGTATTGGTTATGATACTGAATTGAATTTCAACATATTCATGCAGTCCGTGACAGTCGAGGTTTCAAAGATAAAGAGACGGAATATTTGGCTGAACTGAAGGAAACCTTGCTGTTGACTCCACTGTACAAAGAAAAAGACCTTCTGTGTTCATCCTGTTTTATAAACCAGTAAACATCGTGGTGGAGGTTGTTACTGGATGGCAGACCTGGAGGCTGTTCCAGATAAATTCACCGTTTACTTGATTAGTCAATGAAACCCTCTGATTGGCTATGGAGCAACAGCAGGACATTTTTTAACCTTCTTGTGTCTAAACCCTCGTGTGCACGTCTACGTGAATGAGTGCTAAGTTTCACATGCACGAGTGTTGCCTGTTGCTTGGAGGACAGGCGATTTCTGCCCCATAGGAAACAAAGGAGGAGTGACGTCTGAAAGCCCCAAAATTATCATTTTTTAAACAGCAAAAAAATTCCTCTGTGCTGAGATTAAAAATCCTGCTTTTAGTCTGTTTAAGTAGGAAACTCACCCAAAAGCTGAAAATTCATTAAATATTCTTGTAGCTGAATAAATACTCAAATTTTTATCTTTCTTTGTCATAAATATTTCATTTTATTACAATAATATTTTAACTGATTTTGTGTAAAAACAATACTGCTGGTAAAAAGCTGTTTATATGTCTAAAGTGTAAACCAGAAGTGGTGCTTCATTCTTCATACTGCAGTACTTTTAAAACAGTACAATACACTGACTTTAATCTATCATGAAATTATTCTGCTTAACAATTAAAATAACTGCATTGGAGAAATTGCACTATTAAAGACAAAGGCATATTTACATGTATATATGTGAAAGCTTGCATGTATACAAGCATAAATTAAGACAAAAGTTGGCAGATGTCGATATATTGTAATTGCTTTGGAAGATAGCAGGACATCTGTATCATAACGTATATGTGATGCAGTTTTTGGCTTTGTGTGTTTATAAATATGAGTGTATATAGTGGTTTGTGCGGCAGATGGCTGCCCTCCCTGAGCCGGGTTCTGCCGGAGGTTTTCTTCCTGTTAAAGGGGAGTTTTTTCCTTCCAACAGCTGGCTGGTTGTGCGACTAACTTCTGCTTATATCTTCTCTTTCCTCTGCTGTATTTTTAACATTCTGGAGGGACAACAGATGGAAAGTCCCCTTTGGCTGAAATCCAGGGTGTTTTTATGTAATTTTCACCAACATTCGCAGCCCCTTCCAAATAAACTGTAAACTAAATCGATTAATTAGAAACAACCCAGGAAAAGTGCAGTGACTGGGTTTGTTGTGTGCCAGAAAAACAAGGCCTTTTTTCTTCTCAAACAACTCAGGAGCTGCCTTGTGATTATCTTTGTTTTAGTACTACAAGTTCTTGCACAATATATGCTGGATTCCAACAAGTAGAGAAAAATAGGTCAGCCGTTCGGCTACAGAAAGAATTTTTTCTCTACTTTTTGAGTTTAAAGATTAAAAAGTCTTCCTTCTCCTGGTAGAGGAAGGCAAATATTGACAGTGTGAAAGTCCAGACAGCAGCTTTTTGCTCTCTGTGCATCTGCACAGGAATGCCAGTAATTTGACATAAATTTGTAGGACCCATGAGTCCTCCCCTGCAGATGACTCACAGCTCTGGTGAATCTTGCAGTTATTAAGCCGGTTGTTGATGTGTTTGTTTGTTGGTGTGACTCACTATGCTGCCGAGTCGTTGAGCTGATATTCGCGGGAGCGGCTGAAGCAGGCCTGAACACCTCCGTCCTTCCAGAGCCGCTTGATGACACCGGCCAGCTCAGCTGTCATGAAGCCTTCCTCTGCAGAGCCTGCCAGCACAAACAGCTGCCGGGCATCCTCCTGAGGGGGAAGTCGGGGGAGGCATCGCCATCGTTAAAGTCACTGCGCCATCATTTATAATCAAGCAAGACTGACTGGGTTAAAATTACATTTAAGAAACAGATAAATCTGCTCAGTTTTTTTCCCCAGAACCACATGTTCCTATTCTAAACCAACCAAATCAACCTCTTCCCGTCACTCACCTCTCTCGCAACGTCACCAAATTCGATCTTGAGGCGTCCCATGGCTCTGATGATGGCGATGATGGACTGAATAGTGTTGCTGTAGACCACAGCCTTGTACTGCTTACACTCCTCTTCTGAGTAACCCGCTTCATGGATGATCCTGCAGAAAGAAGACAAAACTGCTGCTGTCACTGCATAACAAATCAGTTAGTGCTCATAATGCTCCAGTTTTAGACGTTAATCGCTGACTGCAATAACACCGTTTGTCCACAACCGCCCTGATATCAATGCTTTTGAGACTTTTGGGTACACAAAATGTCAAATTACCATCTTTATTATTAAATTTACTGCATTATTACTTTACTGAGAAGATTCCAGGCAGAGGTTAATCAGCAATCCAGTGAATCCTACAATCTTCTGCATCCCTGACTTAAAAGTTAGCAGAAACAACAGAGTAATCAATTAAATGTGGACGTTTCTGTTTCTTTTATCTCGCCATGTCTTCATTGGGATGTTGTACTCGAAACAGATGCCAAAGTGACGTATAACCATCACTAGGAGAACTTCTTTCTGTCACTGATTAGGCTGTCCATTATGTCCTCTCTCACCACGTAATACCAACTAAATGCATCATTCAGTAGTTAGCAAACGGTTTCAGATGGACACATCACGCAGCCAATCACATGCTACAAAGACTAGAATAAAATCATTATGTAAAGAAGGTAGAAGATACACCGAAGACAAAGTGGTGGTGCAGACCGGGTCTACAGAGCGACGGGACGGACGGGAGCTGAATTTAAATACAAGAGCATCAGGAAAAAGAGAGAGAGAGAGAAAAAAAAAAAAAGAGCAAAACCTGAAAATAAAGCAGCACCTGGTTCAATTTAAACGATATTAGAGACTGAAGAGCTCAAAGATTTGTATAATGAAAATATGTCTGAACATTTGGGCTGCGCGATTCTGGATAAAATGAGAATCACGATTTTTGTGCTTAGAATTGAGATCATGATTCTCTCACGATTTTCAACCAATATAAATATTTATTACATGTATTACCGGCACATCAACTTTGCAACAGCAGACACTGAACATAAAAACAATAAATGTCTCTCTTGTCTTCTCTTACACAAACAACCTTTGAATAATTTTAATAGTAACATTTTTGAACAGTATTTTTTCTGTGCATAAGGTGATGAGATGAGGTGATGTTTCTTAAAATATAAACAACAGGAGGGTTGGACATGAAGCTCGAAATTTCACACAACAGTCCTTTCTGACATTTAACAATGGAAGACAAAAGTGATTTATGCAATGTAGGTCTAAAGGGATTCATAATCTACTTTTTTTTTTTAAGCCATAGCCTATCTCACTGGCAAAAAAACAAAAAAAAAAAACAAAAAACAAACTTAAAATAAAAAAAAAAACAAAAAACAGAAAAGAGTTTATTCATAGTACTAAACATATTTAGGGTGGTTTTGACTCACCTTTTGTTTCTCCCACAACATTATTCCTCTTTCCTACGTCATTTACATTACACACATGTGGCCAATTATGCAAATTAGGCGATGATGTCATTCAGCAACTTTTAGAACAGCCAATAGCTACTTTCTTTACTTTGGACCAGCAAAGTGACCCAAAAGAGACATTTCGACAGAGTTACTTTGTTTTGTTATTGTTTGTTTATTTTCTGTAGTTTTCTTACATTTGGTTTGTTTTTAGTCAAAGTAAAACATGAACATATGTTGGCAAAAACCTAACTTTTAAACTACTTACTGGACGGTTTAAACTGGACATTAACAATCTAAATGGACCAAACAGAGACAACAGAAATGATGTTAGCTTACATCCCACTCTGTAAGCCAGGCTGGGATCAGCAGTGGATTTGCACATGCACTATACATTGTGACTGTGCACGTGGACTTGTGCCGGTGTCCTCTCTGCTCCTCTGACCGGCTGGGAGTGCTTTGTGATGGGGAGAGGCTCCCACCGCTCCTTCCTTACAGTAACTGCTAAACAATATGTGCCTTCAAGTCAGTCACCAAAACACCAGAAACGTCTCCAATAACTCCAGTAAAAGTCGTTACATTTGTTGCTAGTCGCTTTTAACAAAAAAAAAGTCGCCAGATTTAGCGAGAAAGTCGGCAAGTTTTTTCCTACCAGCTGGCATCTGCATCACGTGGTATAAGGATGTGGCGTTGTCATTTGTTGAGGGAGAAAGAGGGAGCGCTTGTTTTTATGCAGGTGATGTCCCAGTATGAAATGCGTTACATTCGTGGTCTTTTTTTTTTTTTTTTAAATCTTCATTTGAAAATGAGATCGTATACAAGTATGAATCGAGATCACGATTTTTTAACGTTTTAACATCTCATAATATTCAGACTTTTGCAGTTTTTTGTTTTTTTTTAAATTTCCTTGCTGTTTCCAGCTTTTTTACTTAAAGTTTTGATGGTAACAGACAAGTCAGGAAGCACAAAATGTTTAAACTGGGCTGAAACAAAAGCTCGGTGATATTAAATGAGGAACCCTTCAAAAAAAATCAGACCTCCCATTACTGCCAAGAACGGAACAAATCCCTTTATTTCCCATGCAGACGCATCGTCAATCCACCGCCTGCATGCTTACTTTACACGTACTTGTTCACCAACAAACTGCAGCTAAATGACGAGTGAAATCTAAGTGAAATTTTGTGTCTAGGGGTGTGCCATCTTAGGTACCTCACACCTCAGAGTACCTCGATTTGATTATTTTTAGTGTGTCCATTTTCCTGTTTAAGTTTGTTTTCTCACTCCGTTGCTTCTTCATGTATTCAAATCCATTCAGAATCCATTCATTTATATTACTGGGTCAAACCATAAATAAATCCAACATATATGCAGCAGATTTTTCACATCATGTCCATAGTTTCTCATGAATCTACAGGAAAAAAGGGTAGCAGCAGTAAGGAGCACCAGCAGATGTTCTGTCTCATGGTTAATGTGCATGCGGAGCACAGAAAACAGCCAACGAGCCATTGACTGAGTGCCACGTACGACTTGCATTGACATCGACTGAAGCCACAAGCAGTTAGTTTGTGTGTTTCATTGTACTTTTATTGCACATTGTTCTAAATAACTTCTATGACTAAAGCTTGAGGGAAAATGCACTTAAAACCCAGACAAACTGCATGAAACTGAACTTATAACAGTTTTTATGAACTTCTATGAAACATATATGAAGTGATACTGAATCTGAATAGTGAATGGGCCCACCCATAGATGTGGAAGAGGAAAAAAAAAACAGTCCTGGTGGTTGGATGGTGTAAATAACTAGCTGGTTGTGTTGTTGTTTGCTGGAAAGTAGAAAATATTCTGTATTTTCATTAAAAACACCAACAAAACTATTTAAATAAACACGATTAAATGCATTCAGCAGCAAAAAGAAGAGAATATTTACCAGTAACTTTAGGAAACTACCAGTCACCTTAACTGGTAATCCAAAAAGTTTATTTAGAGCCTGATCATGACCACTATGAGAAAGTAGAACCACACCAATACGCTCGTTTTAATGGTTATGTGACTGAACATCACTGATTAACTCTTGTTTCTATTTATTTCACCATTCTGCCCCCTAATTAGTTAATAACTGGTTGGTCGTATTCATCCCTGTAGGCCGCGACGTCTCGTCTGACCAGCTGAATGTTTTGCTTTCTGGTTGCCTACAGTGTGAAAAGTAACAACTGATGGGTGGGTGCATGTGAGCCGGCAGACCTGAAGCAAATGTTACCTCCACCTGTTGGCAACGAGACATGTTGACAAAGTCAGCGTTTCTCCTTGCTTTTGTCCTTCAGCTTCACATTTAAATAATGCAAAACAGGCCGTTTGCCTTTTTTTTTGCCCTGTGTGACGGCAGCTGGATAAACACGTCACACATCCGTCACTACACTTGTTCGTTAAATCACTCCATTGCTGGTTTGATGCCTTTTACTGGGATTTATTGGAAGAAGAGAAGGCTAAATGACGACCTACCAATCATCCGTTATATCTGCCGCTGAACTAGATTTATAACTTTTCTCACAAAACTGACCGAAGCCGCTGATAAAGGAACCATAAAGCCAAAGAGCTGTTTTTTCTGACACATGCACGTCTGGTGACTGATGAAAATCACATGCTGTGGCTTTATGAGGTATATTCCACAGTAATACATCCTGCAGGCTGTTTGCGCTGCGATTGGCAGAATGTAAAGTTACCAGCGGACAGGCTATAAAAACGTGGCGGGTGTCTCTCGGGGTTTGTGTTGTGGGAAATGAGGCCCCTCCTCGTGTGTGTTGCGTCTGACTGAACCACTACGGCAGAAGAACAGTTGGACCTTCATGTTAGTGACGTTAACTCACTTCATCTGCTTCACGATCGTACTTTTCCCCGATTCACCAGCACCTGAAACAGACAGAAAGCAAGGCGGGTTGTTAGAGAGACGAAGGAATTTCACCTTTTTAATGTCAGATTTGAACAAAAACCATGAAAACTGGACATAACTGTGTCACACTCAGAGGAAAAAAGGCGTTTGGCCTTGCTTTCAGGTGGTTCCAGCTCAGATGACTGTTTTGTGATCAACTTTGCTCCAGTTTAATTTTTACTGAATACATCATTGTATGAGCCGCCTGCTTGTTTGCAGTATTCACAGCATGAGACTCGTCATGCTCTCTGGGTGTGAACGCTGCAGGCCCACAGCTAATGATAAAATAGAATCATTGACAACGCTGTGAAATCCAGTCAAACATGGCATCACTTTATGGTGGCGCTGTTGACTCATCAGGCTGACAGCGGTTTACTGCATCATAACATGACGACGGGAGACGGAGGGAGAGATGAGGGGGACTTTAGACACTCTGCTGTTGTCTTGCGGAGCTCTCTGACGTCACAGCGTCATGACAACTGCGCTGATTTTATCAGGACACCTCAGTCACCTGAGGAGACTTCATAGATGTGAGTGTGATAGATGCAGATGCTTGGAAGTGCCCTTAAGCTGTAGCTTCTACAACATCCTCATAAACCACATTCATTAGGCTCACACTAATGGTTATTACCATCAGCCGCATCACATCTAGTGTGTTCCGATCAATGTCAATCATATTACAGCAGCGGTTCTGACTGGTGTGCCATTTCCACTCAGGAAGAGGCCTCTAACCGCTACTTCTTCGGCTACAGAAACCGAAAAAGAGGAAGTGGGATTGAATCGTGACAGAAGCCACTTTTACCACCTTGTGATTTGGTCAGAGACAAGATGTCGGGCTCTTGCGTCATAAATCCACTGCCTAACCTAGTTCCACTTTCCCTGCGGGAGCAAAAGAAGAAAAGCAAAGAAAACACGACATAAGCCCCTCATAAGGATGAAAACTAGAAGCATCCCCATCAGAGCCATTGTGTGGAAAATGACTCAAACATGAGAATAAATAAGAAATGTGCCGATGTGGTGTCCAACGGCCCTCCTGGCTCTTAGGACGCTTCATTATAATAATGTGTCGCCACTCATTGGACGGTTTAGAGCCAGCACCATGAGCTTTCAACCAAACACCTGGTTCTGAGGATCCCTGCAGGATCTGTGTGCAGACGGTGGATACGCTGCTCGACAGGCCACGGATGGCCGGCGATCTGGCGCGGTTGAGCCTCTTGGCTTGCCCAAAAGCCATTTTCACAAAGCCAAGGACACTTTGCATTACGAGGAAGAGCCTCTTAGTGTGTGGATGCAAGTAAACCCACTTCAGGCCAACTCCAAGACACTTTTACAGGGTACCTGAAGCTAACTGGGAGTTATGGTATCCGGAACCAGCTTACTGCACATAACGTCAGCAAATATCCTGCTTTAAATCTGAATACACTGATGAGATTTTATCATATGTGTGTTTTTCATCTGAAAGAAACTGGTCATGATGGAAATGCACCTTAATGATCTATAAAATGTTATGGGAAGTGAACCAAACCATAGCAGTGCTAATCTGAACCTCCCTGAAGGCAGAAACTAAACCAGTCCTATGAATTTGGTGTTTAAGTCGACCTGGGATGTCGGCGATATCGTCAGGGTGTGACTTCCGAGGAAAGAAAAATTCAGAACAAACCGCCGATTGCAGCAATTTGGACTCTCACCAGTCTTTAAGGGTTTCACATTGAACCACAGCGCTGCCCCATCACTCCTCGTGCAGAGTCACGTTACACGCCCACAGCTTTGATACGCCCATCCCGCCGCTGCTACCGACCCAGCATCACTGCAGCAGCTGCTTTCACTTTCCGGCAGTTCAAACTATTTTAGGAAAATTTAAGATTACCCTCAGAGTGAACTGCTTCCCCCCTCCTCTTACAGAGGGAACAGAGCTGTTTCTATCTCCCCACCACAAACACTTCTTCCCTCTTCCAATCCCCCTGGTTGGGGGGGGGGTGAGGAGACAACGGCGTGCTCAGCAGAAGGCGGCCATACCTCGGCTTTCTAGTTGGAAAAATCTAATCATTCTCACTTGCTTTGAGGGCCAGTTAACGTGATGATAAATTTGTGGGGTGGGGGGGTGTTCTGAAGGCCGCGTTGTCTCCTTGCCACGTCCTCTCTGAGGTTAGCGATCCAAGGACTGGAGGAGGGCTTCTGGAGTTTGGCACAATGTGCGGAGCACATTAGCGATGCCACATTAGCAGTATAAAGCCGACGCCATCGACCTCTTCTCTCACTTTTTTTTTCCATTCCTGCTCAGACACACATGTCTTTCTTCCTCTTTTACATTCTCTCAGTCTTCTACCCTTTATGATTTATTGTTCCTCTCACTCACTATCCAATTCCTCTCTCCCCCCTCCCCTCTGCCGCTCTGAATCTCCCTCTGGGCGGATTTAACTATGAGTCACTCATGACAGATTCCAGGAGCCGCCGAGTGGTGCTACCCACCGGGGGAAACGACCACAGTTAATCACAGGGATCGATCTGCCAAAAAGCAAAAATCGACCGCTGGAAGATTGTTTCCCACACACACTACTCCCACTTTATAATTTCTGGACAAAAATCAAGTTTGCTAGCAACATTTCTGCGATAGCCTTCTATTATTATTAGAAATTGTGATGAAAAATGGTGTTATTATGGATCACTCATGGTGGATTTTGACATTTAGGGAATGGATTGTAAACCTCCTAGACAGGATATAAATGCCTGGAGATCACCTAAAGGCTTAATTACCCATCACAATTCACTCAGCAGAGTTAGACACTACTGTGTCTGAGAAACTGTTGACAAGATAAGCGATGGCGCTTGAAGGCGCCAATGGTTTCACTTTTATGGGTTAACAGAAGAGGACCGCTCCTGTCTCTGAAATGAGACGTTTGGTTGCATCACTTGAAAATATGGGGAAAAGGGAGAATAAATGACAAAAGTCAGACAAAGCCTATGGATTATTAATAAATCCATCCCTCAGTTGCATTCCAACTATAGAAAGATTAATTAGGCTGAAGAGATTTAATCTATTTTAGCTTGTAGATATGAATAGTAGGATAATTGGGTCCCGGAGACTCAAGAAATGAAGAGTTCAGTCAAAAATATGTTTAGTTTTCACCTCTCTTGATGAAAGCTGCCTGAGCGAGCCAGCAGGTTTGGACCTGTTGGTGTGCACACGCCACTTATCATACAAGTTCTGACAATAGCGTCATGCTTGTGAGCAGGACACCCCATAAGAGACTTTTATGAATTTGATAACCAGCCATTTGTTGCCAATCAGTCAGCTTTGTTGACTGTTTATGTCTGTCAACATGGAGCGACCGGAGTAAAACACACCCCTCAAACAACACGGGAATCAGTAAACTCAAAAACGTCTTTTCAATGATTGTTTATCTGAAAGGTAAACAACTAAAAACACCTCCTTGGCTCTGAGCTGTTTCATTTTTAATGCTCCGGTCATTAGCGCTCTCATCTTACAGCCTCCCTTTGCCTTTCTCCTGCCATCCCAGGCCGTCTGCATGTCACTCCAGGCAGAAACCTGACGAGGCTGAGTGGGTTACCTGGTTACCACGGCAAACAGATCAAACACAAATGACGGGAAATGGCGGCAAAGCCACATCAAGCGACGCCACATCACCTGGCCCAGAATCACCGCGGCTAAAAAACACGCGTGGTGGGTTAAATAAGGCCCCATGGTTCATGTCCAAGCAAAACCTGGTGAAAACTCATGTTCCAGCCTTCAGGAGGAGAACACACACACATGACCCAACCTGCTCCCTTTCAATAAGCAAGTCCCATCTGGCCCTGCAGCACACAAGGAATGTGTTTACCTTTAACAAGAACATATCTACATTCCTGCCAAATGTCCCACCAAATTAAAAGTTTGCATCGTCCAAATGTGCGATTCAATGACCACCATTCCTTGTGCTTTTTTTTTTTTTTTTTTTTGTGTGTGTGTGTTTTGAGGCGGGGATGAAAAAAAACAAAAAGCAAAACGCACATTATCTCACAAATGTGTCCACAAAAGCTGCTAACAGCAGTTATTATGTGCCGTCTGTCAGGTGTTTGCCTGCTGCTGATACAAGCCTCTCACAGTTTGTGCTCCGGTAACCCACATGCCATGTGTGTTCATGTCAACATTCTCTGAAGCCAGCCACCTAAGGTGCTGATGGAAAAGTTTTCACCTACAGACTGTGGTTTGAAGGCAAGCAGCGATGCTACTTACACAAGACGGGCTTCTAAATGCAAATAAGTCAGGAGGAGCTAAAGTGTGACGAAAGCAAGAAATGATAACATCTGTGGGTTTGACTGGAGAAGGTTGGTGAGTTTACCTAAATAACAGCCCATGCCTGCCGTTTTCTCAGGCATGGATTTGCAAATTGTCTGGTTACACAAAGGGCAGTCAAAATTGGCTATGGCTGAGAGTAATGAAAGGGTCATGAGGTATAACTATCTCTACATCAGCGTGTGATGTCATCACCGCAGCTTAGTTATTTAACTTCAACAACCAATCCAGTTTACATACTCATGTCTCTCCAGCTTTGGGCTCCAGTCAGACATTATCTGACCACTTTATAACTGTTATTTCAGCGTGGATCTCATTGCTGAACTGAAGGATTAAAGAAAAACAGGCGCAGGTCAGATTAAACATGGCTCCATATGGCTGAAAATGGTAAATAATAATAATGATCTGCAGCAGGGGCTGAGCTTGGTGAAGAGCTGAAGCTTGAAGCAGGCAAGAAATGCTTAGAGGCAACAGTTTTCGGTCACAATGAGTCAGGCCTGGCCCCTAATGGGCCTGTTTTCCCTGCTATGCACTGGGCCAGACTGGAAATGGACCATTGTTGGAAGGATTTGGTCACCAGAAAGGACTGAATGGTGTTTACAACACTGGTAAAAACAGGTTCAAACCTGCACATAATGTCACAAAGTTTACACAAATAGTAACTTGCATACTAGTTTGCATAGTTTAACTGGTTTTTATGGCTAATAATAGTGTTTTTGTAGTGTACAAAACGTAAAGTAGACAAATGACTGAGTTTAAAGTTAAGTTAAGCCAGCAAGGAATGGAGGACGCTAACGAGGCAACATTTCTAAGCCAACGTTGTTTATTAAAGAATTAATTCAGCTCGTCCGATGTGATTTTAATGACAGGGTGTGCCTCCCACAGGGTTTCCTGTGAGTTTGTGGAGCTGCCTCCCTCCCCAGCGTGGCCTCTCCGGCTTACCGAGCAGCAGCAGCTTGACCTCCCGGGCTGCCTTCTCCCCGTCGTCCCGCAGATTCCTGTCGATCATTTTGCTGCGCTCCACCGCCGCTTTGTCCTCGGTACTCAGCGTGCAGCCCATCCTCGACTGTGTCCTTCAGACCCAGATGGTGTTGAAAATAAAACAAAAAATGTCTAAAATACCATATGAACCGACATTAATTGGTTCAAATTGCCGTCACCCCCGAACACACGCCCTTTTTCACACGACGGGCAATCGAGCGGTTCCTCTCGGGGGGGAAAGGGGATACGGTTCGGTTTGAAGAAGAAAAGAAAAGAAAAAAAGAGTCGCTGTCGGTACTTCGGTTATCAGAAATCTCCACTTGATATGAATCCGTTACATCCGAAATAAATCTAACTCAACAGCAGGGGAAAACAAATTCTGGGCGACACCGCTTCGACCCGTCCGCGTCCATCCGCTGCAGCGACTGCTTGGTCTGTGTGAGCGGCGGCGCGCGCCGTTCCGCAAGCGGCAAAGCGGCAAAAGAAACACCCGTCCGGTTAGGGATTTCACAATAAAAGCTTTTCAAATTAGTAAGGCAAATATTTATAAATATTCTCACCAATAGTTGTTTGTTGTTTTTCTAAAAAAAAAAAAAAAAAAGACGTACAAGGAGTTATCCTTAGGGTGACAAGGGGAGTATGGGCCATCTCTAAAATCAGACTTTCACACAAGTATAGATGATCAAATTCTAACAAATATTTAGTGTAAACTTACCTTTACCTAGTAGAGCATGTACTGGGCTTATATTTAAGTTTCTCTAAACTGTATCAACTCCAATATGTTTTTTTTTTTGTTTTTTTTTTTAAATCAATCATATTGTAGAATGTATACAACGTCATCCCTCAAACTGCCCACATGGGGGATAGTATTTCAATTCGATTCAGTTTGCCAGTTCATGACAAAGTCATCCCAAAACACTTTACTGACATATTCCGTTGTGGTTTAATATAAAACAAATCAATAACAGTGGAGTTCATGCAATTAAAAATAGAAAAATAAATAATAATAAAAAAAAAACAGGTGAAAGGAAAAGCTAGAAATTTAATCTAGATACTTACATGCCACAGACTTTTTACAATTTTCTAAAAAGGATGTGAAAGTGATAAAACCCACCAGATGTGACAACTGCATAAAGTTTAAAGCCAACATTGCTGAATAGGCTCAAACATATTTTTCTTTTCAGTGAAACAGTCTAAGTGTTCGTTACTGACAGTTAGAATAATATAACACAGGGTAGTCAAATAAATAATTGTTAAGGAAAAACACATCATTGTTTCTTTATTCTTACTTTTACAGAAGATAACAACTTTAGTTACAAAAACATTATATTATTCCTTAAAGTAGTTCCATTTTCAATTTCATAGTTTGTGTACAAAACCTGTAAAAATTGAATGAATAAATAAATACTTATATTTCAATCAAAAATATATATAGGTCAAAAACTTGTGACTACAAAGGATCAAGGTCAGGAAACACCATCTCAGGGGGTTGCTTACACTGAGTGCTGCTCAATCAGCACACAGCAAGGCCAGAACGCCTCCACCAGGTGGTCACTTCACTACAGGTCAGCAAGGGTCCCATGGCATCAAAGCACTACCACAGACACCTTGAGAAGGTGTTGAGGATTTTCAGAAGGTCTCCTTTACATGTGTCTTCATTTTCCTTTTTTGTGCCTAAGAAGAAAAACAAAAAAGCTTAAAAAAAAAAAAAAAAAATCTCTCAAGTAATGCATCTTTTATTTTGAAAGTAGACACCCAAACCGGAAACTTCCTAACAGCCAATCCATTTTGATTTTGCACATCCATAGCCCATCACTTACTTTTACTGGTAAGAGCTCATCATTTTTTTAATTTAAAGTAACATTTCTTTTAAAAAAAAATTCCCAACAAAGTCAATATGATTATTTTTTTGATATGTAAATATTTAAAAGATTTCTTTGCAACATACATACCATGACATTTTACACAAAACCCAAATCCAACTATCCCAACAGAGAGCAATGATTTACAGATCTTATAAGCCCAATTTTAATCCCAACAGAACATAAACAACATATCAGATGTTGAAAGTGAGACATTGTTTCATTTCATGAAAAATATGAGCTTAGTTTGAATCTGACAGCTGCAACACGTCTACAAAAAGTTGGAAAAAAGGCAACAAAAGGCTTGAAAAGTAATTTGTCCAAATCAACAACAACGGGAAGATCATTTAATCCATTATTCTATCAAATGGCAACAGGTCAGTAGCAAGACTGGGCATAAAGGCAACATTTCAGTCATGCAGTCTCAGATGTAAAGATTGACCAATGTTCACTCATCTGAGACAAATTGCGTTTAAGAATTGTAAAACAGTTTCAGAAAAATATACCTCAACATAGGATTGTGGAGACTGTGAAGATCCTACAGTGTATAATCTAAAAACTAGAAAAGCACTCAGAGAGCATAAACCTCCGCCTTTAAAAAGTCCCTGAAACCAAATGGTGATCCGGATCACACCAAAATTAAATCAGTTCTTCCTTTTTACATTCCCAACAACACTTCGAGTTATCTTGAACACAAACAAACAGATAAATGCCGGTAAAAACATAACCTCCATGATGCAGGCAATTTATAACTTCCAAAGAAACATAAACACCTGTGATGTCTAGCAGTGATGATGCAAAAAATGTGAAAAATTCCGCACTTCATCTCCTGTTCTAACATCTTAAAACTTTTAATAACTGTGTAAACATAAAGAACACACCAGTGATATCTAATGTGTAGCAGTAGCAATGCAGGGAAAAAATGTGAAAAGCTCTAGAACTCCTGTGGTCATATCTTAATAAGTAATCATTTCTAAATAAACATAAAATATAAAAAGTCAACATGAGAACATCTGTGATAAAACATAACCTCCTTGGTGGAGGTAAAAATAGAATGTGAAAGAATCTCTGTGCGCATGTGACAAGGGTGAGCGTCGAAGCTGATACTGGTGATTTTGTTTTTCTCAATAAACACTGCATTAAAGCAGACATGACTCTCTACTGGAAACCAGTGCATGGACTCAGGAAGCTTCCAGAAACCAGTGTGAACCCAGTTCAGGCTGAAATCCACACCTGCAGGTTAAAGCTCCATCATATGTGAAGAGGATCCAGAAACACGCCGTCTTCTCTGGACCAAAGCTCATTTAAAATGTTCTGAGTGGAAACCTGGATGAAGATGTGGAATAGTTTGTGGACAGCATGGACGGCGTGTCCTGCAGACTAAAGAGGAGAGGGAGCATCCAGCTGGTTATCAGCCTGCATCTCTGATGGGATGGGGTTGCATTAGTGCCGATGGCGTGGGCAGCTTCCACATCTGGGAAGCTCCATCAATGCTGAAACATCTGCTCCCATCCAGACAACGTCTCTTTCAGGGAAGACCTTGCAGGTTCCACCATGCTGGACCACATCCTGCATCATCACAGCAGCATGGTGGAACAGGAGAACTGGTCTGCTGCAGTCCAGTTTCACCAGTACGAAACATTTCTACTGACCAGCAGACAGAAGAGGAGATGCTAACGATGCTAGACATCTTCCTGGAACTACTTTTTATAGCCATTAGATTCACATTCGGCTCATGTTTATCATGAAATGATAAAATGTCTTTTTCAACATCTGATACGTTGTTTCTGCTCTACTGGGACATTTTAAAACAATTGCCTTCTGTTTCTATGTACATTTTGCATGGTGTACCAGCTTGTTTGGAATTGTAGTAGTGAGTTTTACATTTACAGTAAAACATTTACTGCTTTCCCAATTAGAAATCATCATACTGCATCCTTTTGTCTAAGTAGAACAGCAAACACAATTACTTTAGCTTGTTTTATTTGCATCGTAACCCTACCACAAACCAGTTTGTTCACCTTTTCAGTCAGCTGAAGTCAGCCACTGTTTGTATTTGAAATAATTTAACACTTGGACTAAGTCAAGTGTGAATATTCAAAGTCAAAGGTCTTGCTTTAGGTTGATGGTGTGAACTTAAGAAAAATTCTGTCCTAATTCCTGACTGTCTGATTAATTGTCAGTTAGTGTGTGGCTTTTAGGAAGTGTGTGTTAGTATAGTAAATTGACCTTTCATTTTTAATCCCACGATGATTTACTTTCTGTTTAACAAGAAGCACAACATGTATCCACTGGGCAGCAAACGTGTCATTTGTCAACTAACAGAAAACTGATTTCATTCATGTGCAGAAGAAAATCAAACCGGTATACAAAAGAAATTAGTGCAGCAAGGACAAAGCTGACAGTTTTGTTTAAATGTATGCAGATTTAAATGCTACACATTTTTAATGAGAATTTCCCGTTCCACCACATCCCAAAGCTGCTCTGCTGGATGTAGATCTGGTGACTGGAGCCGTTGGAGGACAGTGAACTCATCGTCATGGTGGAGATGATGTGAGCTTTGTGACATGGTGCATCATCCTGCTGGAAGTTTCCATCAGAAGATGCTACACTGTGCTCAGAAAGGGATGGACATGGTCAGCAGCAGGACTCAGGTAGGCTGTGCTGGTTAAACCATGTCATTCCAGCAGCAGCAGCCTGAAGCGTTGATCCATGCTGTCATGATGTTTCCAGCAGATTCTGATCCTACCATGTGAATGTGGAGCTGAACTGGAGACTCATCAGACCAGCAACGTTTCTCCATCTTCTAGTGTCCAGTTCTGGTGAGTCTGTGTGAATTGTAGCCTCAGTTTCCTGTTCTTACTGACAGGAGGGAACCCGCTGTGGTCTTCTGCTGCTGGAGACCATCTGCTTCCAGGCTGGACGGGTTGTGTGTTCAGTGTGATGTTCTGCAGATCTTGGTTGGAACCATTGTTTCTGGTGTCTTTCCATCATCTCCAACCAGTCTGCCTATTCTCCTCTGACATCAACATCTGGACATTTTCTCTTCTTCAGACCTCCAGAAACACTGGAAACACTGGAAATGGTTGTGTGTATAAATCCCAGTAAATACTCAGACCAACAATCTTTAATCTCCTTTCTTCTTCATTCTGCTTGAACTTTAGCAAGTTGTCTTCACAATGTCTACATGACTAAATACACCAAGTTGCAGTCTTGAGATTGCCTCATGAGATACTTGTATGAACAAGCAACTGAAGATGTGTACCTAATAAAGTGGCCACAGAGTTTATTTATGTCTTTATCAGCATCGACAATCTGTCAAAATTAACTGGAAGAAAAAAAGATTGGTAATTGGGGAACTGGCAGTAAGTCAATATTATGAATCTCTTCTTTCAATTTGCAAAGTGTCTATTTTACAAGTTGGTGCAAAAAAATGTGTAAGATCAACCAAGTAACGAAAAGATGCAGCAGAATTTGTTTGTATGTAAAGCATTACAGATTTATAATAAAAAAAACAACAACAACATACATTTAAATACAGGAACTATAGTTGCTTGTATAAAATCTGTCATCCTGTCGTTGATTTGGAAATCTACAGTTTCACAACTGTAAAAAAAAGCAGCATTAGAGATGTGAACATAGCAGCTGGCAAAAGAAAAATAAAGTCTTTTCCGCCCACCTGAAACTGTGTTTGCAAAATAAACAGTGAAATCCTTCAGGTGAGGCTGATGCTCTCTGACAAGTTCATGCGTTTAAACAGAGAAAGATGCATGAAGGGTGTGATCAGGGAATGGTGGTGCTGCCATCCAGTGGTCATATCTTGTATCTACATGTATGTCACCCTGCAATCTTCATCGTGCTGCAGAGATTCAGAGAAAGAGAAAGGAGCACACTGTAAGGAGATCGATCAGTATATGGTAAAATAAGCTGTTGTATAATGTTGTATTATAGATAAGTTGGCTCCAGAGCTTTTGAATTTGACCTTGTAAATATTCAGACATTCAATAAACATTACTCCCTGTTTTTTTTATCATTCACAAAAGTCTTGGAATATCACCTTTACTTGCACAACAAAATCTTTGCCTCTGCTTAACATGCTACTCTGGACTTCTTTTTTTTTTACTGTGCTGTTTAAGGTAAGAAATGGAAATAAAGAGCATAAAATATTATGAAATGACAAGGTAATAAACACCATATTGTAAGCAAGTTTCTGCTTATCAAGTTCCCAAAAGCCACATGCGATGGTTTATCACTGGACAGAATCTTGATAAGCATGTGGAAATAATTTCTCACGATAAGCTTTTGAATATCCTTCATGAAACAGTAAAGCCATTGCCACAGATAATGATGTGCACGATGAGAATATATCGTCAATGCACTCTCCTTTTTCTGTGTCTGGATACCGAAACACTGCTGAACAAATAGAATAAGTAATGACAAGAGATACCTGCTATAACACTGAGAAAAAGTTTTGCAAGCTGGATTCATCATACATCTATGGGTTAGAAAAGAACCAAATATAGTAAAGATTAAACTTTTGGATCACTTTTTATCTGAGCGGCGCTTCTTCCATCAACCTTTCTCCTCAATCTTAGCCGTTGTTATCAGCTGCTGATGGCCTCAGATTTCTCAGCAGACCTTTAAACCTACCTTGTCATTATATAATGGAATTTATGCCGTGGTCCTGGGCCCCTGCCAGAGGTGTGTGTACCTTTACCTGGGCTCAGCTGCTCTGTCAGCTCCATTGATGGTTCAGCCTTCCTCTGCTGCTGCTGCCGCTGAGACTCACAGACAAGACGCACATACTAACACACTCTAAAAACAGAGACAGAAGGAGAACAAGCAGCCAGGCAGGCAGACAGACAGACAGACGTACGATTGGAAAGAGGGAAACACACACTACCATGGGCTGCTGTAACAGAAGGTGCGGGCTGATAGCCGGAGCTGTGTTTGGGGCTGTGGTAGCCATCCTGGGAGGCGTCCTTATTCCTCTGGGGAACAAGATCATCCAGGGGACAGTGGAGAAGGTACGGTTTTCAGTTTCACCCTGGCTTAGAGGGTATGACAGACTGCGTGAATGTGTGTGCATGCATAAGCGGAGATGAAGGTGAATGAGGAGAAATGAGAGGGAAGAGGCGTTTAAATGGTAAACAGGAGGCTGTGCAGGAAGCCAAGTATATCTTGTTTTCATCCTTCAAAAGATCAGCATCTGTGATTATTATAGAGATCGTGGAAGAAAAATCTAATCATTTACTGTAGATTCTTTTAAAAAGAAATAACAGAGCATCCACCTTTTTCATGTGTCAGGAGAGCTGCTGGCCTGCTGGCAGCCTTGAGGTGTGTTAAAAATAGCTTGTCTGTGTGTCTGCGGGGTTTAGGAAGCCGTCATTGAGCCCGGAACGATAGCTTATGACACCTGGTCTGCTTCAGGGGCAAAGGTGTACAGGCAGTTCTGGTTCTTTGACGTGAAAAATCCAAAGGAGATTCTGGAGCACGGCTCAAAACCAGTGGTGATGGAAAAAGGACCTTACACATACTGGTAAGGTTTATTTACTGACCTCCTTTCTTTATCATCTTTATGATAACCATTCAACCTGAAACTTGAGATTTGATAATCTTCTTTGCCATATGTTGCCATATAACGGACAACAGCAAGATATCATCTGATGAAATTTCATTTCTCCCGTTTCAGGACGAGATATCTTCCCAAAGAGAACATCTCATTTCACTCCAATCACACGGTGTCCTTCCTGCTGCCTCAGGGTGCCATCTTCGAGCCATCTATGTCAGTGGGATCAGAGGAAGACAACATCACCTCGCTCAACCTTGCAGTGGCTGTAAGTATCAGAGCAAATGTGTAGTTTTCCCTACTCAAAATATCCTACAAGCAGTAATACTCGCTACAATTTTAAGTCAATTGCAAGAAATGCCAAGACAAGCTGTGCTAGCTCCTGGCAGGTCACAACAATGATGATTCATTACATCTGCTTTTTTTTATTATTTATTTTTTGTGATATTTACTTTCCTGTATTATTCTTTTAAATGGTTTTGGAGGGCTGAAAATTTCTGAAACAAGGAAGGATTATAGACAAATGTAAATCAGCCCTGAACGCCAACAAGGACGCCAGCCTCCAGGAACAAATCCAAATAGCACGTTTAGCTTCATATTAAGAACATAACATGACAAAGTAAACAATCTGAATATTCATTAGTGATTAGGTATCACTCTGTGTAATATAGGTGTTTGTCCTTGAGTTTATACAACATAACAAATACTGGTTTTTATAGCCTTTGTCACCTGAAACTTAGTTAGCATGAGGATGACTTACAGTTGGTCATAATTGCAAACCCTACTCACTAATTTAACTGTTTTAGAAAATTTCTATAACTAGCTAATTGGCTATAGGTGGTAATTTCCTTAACATACTTCTGGGTTTATCAAATAATACAGATTTGGTGAACTAATATCTATGTTTTGACAAACAAAGAATGCTACATTGTTAGCTTAAAAGCTTCTTTTTTTTTTTTTAACTAACAGAGCAGCCATATAGATTTTATGTATCATCAAATTAATAAATGTGAGCTTCAGTCATTCATAAATAAACAGTTAAGCCATTAAAATGACAAATTTTTGTTTGTGGACTGGTTGTACATTGTTACCTACCTTCAAACTTGCTAATTCTTAGCATAGGGGAAACTCCTGTGGTAGCAATGCTGTGTTGTATTCTGGGACAGGATCTTTGTCTTCTGGTGGGGTTTCTTGGGGGTGGGGGACAAAACAACAGTTTGTTTGTCCATTTGCAATACCTGCTTATTTAAATGACAGATCAACTGGTGGAGGAAGGTTATTGGAGCCTATCCTAGCTGCTGTCAGTAGAGAAGTAGGATGCATCGTGGGCAGGTTGTCAAGGCTTTACTGACACCATAAATAAATTAATGAAATCACATTAACCATGTTCATATTTTTTTTCAGTCTATGAGATTGACTCACTGCTAGAGCCAAGCTCATGTGGGTATTTAAAAATTCAAAGAATCACAGTTTTTGGCTCCGTAATATAGTCTCAGAAGTTAAAAGGCCTCATAAAACTTGATTAAAATGGTGAAAAAGTTATGTTGTAGCCCCCACTGTGATATTTTACAGTAATTATTCCAACCATGCTTACAAAACAGACTAACAAAAATATATGTATTGGTGAAATACTGACATGATAAAATGATTTCAGACAGCATTTAGGACCCTGTTTTGCAGCTGGTCTTTGATCCATTTATCAACTCACTTGCTTTGTGGACTCTGGTCCAAATGCACCCTTTTTGGCTGGATGCCATTTGCATTTTGGCACTTGGTTTTCTAGCAGAAGGAGGCTTTTTTCCCCTCAAAAACCCTCTTTGTTGTCCTCATCTTCAAGCTAAGATAAAACAGCTTAAAGATTTGGAAAGTGTTGGAATTCTCCTTTAAGCATGATAGCAAAATTAGCACGTCTGTTTTATCAAAATGGAAACATATGCATCCGAACCGACGTTACCTACATGTAACATCATTGATTTGGTTCTTATGCAAAGTTTTTATGTGTTATGTTTTCAGACTTTGATTAGTTTTAACTGATTAGAGCAACAACTGAGGGTGTCTGCTTGCAATTGTGGAGAATCACTGTCATAAAAGACGATTATTTTCTGTCTTGTCTCCACAGGCAACAGCTACTTTTGTGTACACAGCAGTTTTGCCTGTTTTACTTGTGTAGTGTTACGGAACCGCACTGATGCCTTGTATAAATAATCTTCACTGATAAACAACTTTTCAAAATGCTAGCATCATGTCTCTTTTCTTCTTTTCAGGGAGCTTATTCACTGGTTGGAGAAGCATTTCACCCTTTTTTAGAAATAATGATAAAAGCAACCAAGTCCTCCTTGTTCCAGCACCGGACAGTGAAGGAATTGCTATGGGGGTATGCAGACCCTTTACTTAAAGATACACTGGGCTTATTTTCACCTGTAAGTCAACCCTTATAAGAAGATTTGCTTGAATGTTGTTGTTTCACAAATTTAAAGAGTCTAAAGTGAATCTGTCTTTCCTAGTACAATGATACCTTTGACGGCTATTACAATGTCTACACCGGCAAGGACGACATAAAAAAAGTGGGAATGATTGACATGTGGAAAGGGAGACGGTGAGTTTGTTCAGTGATAACAAAAGAGATCCTGGGTTTGTAAAATCAATAAGACTCAATTAATTTACTTGTGAGAATCTTTTGAAATAGATGGAAAAAAGTTTAACTGAAAAACCTTTGTGAAACAGGAGCTTAAATTTTTGGAACGACTCTTACTGTGACATGATCAATGGGACAGGTAAGCCTCCCTTATATTTCTACTACTTCACTGCAGACAAATCATCTATATAATCAGATTTTCACAACTCTCTCTCAGATGCTTCATCATTCCCTCCACTTCTGGATAAGAAAAAGCCCATTTTTTTCTTCTCACCGGACATTTGCAGGTGATTATGGGTCTCATACAGGAGCTACTTGGCTGATTTATCTGTTTTGTTCCTTTGGTAACCACTGGATGCCAGAGATTTCCAGTAAAGTCTCATCCAACTTAGGTTGCACAGTATATTAAAGGTACCTGAAACATCCATCCTGGACCAAACTCTGTTGTTTTGTCTTCAGATCAGTGTCCGCCAGCTATGAGAGGACAATGGATCTGAAAGGGATTGAGGTATATCGTTACTCTCTCCTGCCAGAGACCCTCGCCTCCCCCGTGAACAACCCAGACAACGCTTGTTTCTGCAGAAATATGAAGACCACCAAGAACTGCACCTTGGCCGGAGTGCTGGACCTCAGCTCCTGTCAAGAAGGTCTGTTAGTGTTTGTCTTCCTGAGCATGACAAGTCCAAACTTTAATAGAAGTTGGGGTGTCCTAGTTATCTGCTTTTTCGTCATTTTCCTCACGAAACATGCTGACATTTGGAGGTCTAATTCTGTGCTTCCCATCTGAACAGGGAGACCTATCTTCATCTCTTTGGCCCACTTCCTTCATGGCAGTCCATCACTGACGCAGGACGTACTGGGCCTCAACCCCAACGAGGAGGAGCATAAAACATACCTGGATGTAGAACCTGTATGAACCAAGGACAGACAGAGTTCAATGTTTTTGGTGTTTTTTAAAAACAGATAGAGAGTAGCTGCTAATTTTTGTTCTTCTTTTCCACCAGACCACTGGGTTTACTCTGAATTTTGCCAAGCGAATTCAAGTGAATATGATGTATGGACCATCGAAAGTCATCACGTGAGTGTGCTTCTTTTGGTTTTACAAGATCGGGCTATGTGCGTGTGTAAATCTCTGAAAAAGTCTACAACAAAGAGAAGGCACAACCTTTGAGTTTGTATGTTGGAATCATGATGAGACCCACCTGAAACTCCATAATGTCTTACAACTCTGTTGTAAGACATTATGGAGTTAAGGAGAGGTGGTGGGAGAATCAGGCCACATTCAGCTGTGATGAAAGTCTGCAGCACTAAAACAGATGCTTGATAAATATTCTAGTGGCTTCATTAGACCAGATACTATTAGCATCTAAAGATATAACATTTTACTTTATTATTAGTCTGGCTTTTTCTCAAGGTTTCAATTAAGGGAAGGAAAAAGTCCCAATAGTGAAACACGAGGTCGCAGCTGCTCAGACTCACTCCTCTGTCCTCATATTTATCCACACACATTTAGACAACCAGATAAACATGATCGAACACTGGTCTGAAGTTGTGGAACAGAAGTGTCTCTTCTCTTACATTATTAGTGAGAGACATTTTGGTCTGTTAATTAGATAATTAGCAAGAATATAATAAAGCTGACTGGTGTCCTGTCCAGGTGTATCTGCCTCTTGCCCAGTGATTGCTGGGACACACTTCAGCTTCCTGCGACCCTGAATTGGACTAAAATGGATAGATAAGAAAGCAGAACCAAACTTTGAGAAACTGTGTTTAACTCCAACATTTGTAGTCAGTCAGCTGATTGAACAAATTTGAATGATTTATTTAGTGAACTATACAGGTTTCTGGCAAAGGAAATCAATGTTTCCACAAGTTTATGTTGTTTAACAAGAGAATCCATCCATCCATCCATCCATCCACTTCTTGAATCTCCCAAGGCGTCCCCATGCCAGTTTAGCGACACAGTCCCCTCTACTGTCTTTTGGGTCTTTCCTGGGACCTTCTCCGATTGGAAAACATCTCCAGGGAGGCTCCCAGGAGGCATCCTAACCAGATGCCTAAGCCAGCCTATTTCCAAAACTTGTGAGCTAAACATGGAGACAAAACTATGGCTGTTTTGGTTTTTTTAAATTTTGTCATATGCAAGTATACTGCAGAAATACACTGCAACAATGGACGCGTTATAAACAACAGATGAGGCAGAGGACCCTTAACGCCATTGCTACCCACAATGCAATGCTATGACAAATGCAAGAAGTCACTTTTATTTTGTGACTTTGTAGTCTGCCTCCTATATTTGGTCTTCTTCAAATGGATCAAAACCAGCGTTTGTAGGTGGACCGAGTCCGCTTCTTTGATCAGAATTTGATGGTCGCATTCAACTTTCCTCCAATGAAGTGGACTTTCTTAGTAAACAGACTCTGATTTAGATCAAAAGGGCTGATGTGAATGTGCCCTGAAAGATCTCACACATCAAACAATGGTTTCATCATTCAGCCTTCTAAGCTCTGTAATTTTCCCAAATTTCCTTTTTTTTTTTTTTTTTTTTTTTTTTACAAAATGAAGCACTGTTTTAAAAATAAAGTTACAACTTATAATGACTTGATTATAAGTGACTCCCAGGAAAGATGGGAAATTTTATCCATTTCTTTGGTAGGTGCTCCTTTAATACCCAATCCTGACACCCGTACCGGCTACCAGTTTTTAAAAGGTTGATGTAAATGTGGCCTAAGAGACACCACAGAGCGATTGTTTATTTTTGTTTTTAAAGAAAGTTGCATTTTGGTTTTTTAACTTTGTCTGGATTGAAGGAGAACTCAGCCAGAATACTGTATTTCTTTATGGTGAGAATCTCACTAATGAAAGCTGAAACCAACATGGCTTCAGCAAGGGTAGAACAGGGGGTCCACAGCTTTTAAGTATTTGCATAGATGGGTGTCCACAATAAAAATAGACCTGGAACTGTTTATTTAAGCGACCTGTGTTTTAATTTAGACTAATACAGCATATTGATTGATTGTTTTTTGCATATTTATTAATAACCATTTATAATTCATGTAAGGACAAAAAAAGAAGGAAATCTGTGTTTGGTTGGTTATTTCTCCCCGCTTGATAAAACCAATTGGTGTTATGTATCGTTGAGTCGCTGTTACAACCAGGCAAAGCATGTAGGGATGCTGCTTCTGGGGAACGAGCTGCTCTGCTAAACTTGTGGATAGTCCAGTTCTTGTCTCACACTGGTCATTCACCGAATGTCTTTCCCAACAGGGTGCTCAAGAAAGTCAAAGACTACACCGTATTTCCAATTGTTTGGATGAATGAGGTAAGACAGAGAGAAAAGGTAGAAAGCAGCCCTGAGGACAACAAATAAGCAGTAAATCAGTGTCTCTCTCCTTTGTCTCCAAACAGACGGCGACGTTGGATGACGAAACGGCAGACATGTTTAAGGAGGAGCTTATATCTCGTATCCGGATGTTGGAGGTGATCCAACAAGCGCTGCTCGGCGTAGGTATCGGCATTTTTGTCCTGTGCATGATCTTCTACTGCGTGGTGAAGAGGAACCATAACCAAAGCAAGCTTGCGTGAAGGAGCGATGCATTAAACCGATGGTTGCGTGTGAGGGTGCGGTGCATTCAAGCTGCTATGAGACATCCACCCTTTTGATATAGACTTGCACTTTTTTGTAATTTCATTGTCATTTATAATGTTTTACCTCCTTTTGTACCAAGAGGAGGGAATACTGTGATTTTGTAAAGCTCATGAACTGAATTCCTTTGCCAAGTCTGTTTTAATTGCAAATAATGTCACATCAATTCAATCAGGGATTTCTTGAGGGAAAGCAAGTGAAAACTCCTCTCAGATGTCAGGTCCTTCACAACTCTGAGAAGAAAGTTTGATATCCTATGACAGAAATGTACACAAATATAATATTGCGCAAATGTTTGCATTATTTGCTGAACTTATGTCTTTAAAATGAATAAAAGCTGAAAGATGGAGTTTTTTTTCCTTTATCCAGGTCTACATCAAAGCTGGTCTACATCCCAGCCAGCTCATCTCACAGCTCAGACTGCCTCAGTGCTGACGCCGCATAGTGCTCACTTTTCAGTTTACATTTAGTGGAACACAATTCACATAAAGCCTGGGGTGATTATTAGTCTGCAAATATGAATGGGTCTGTGGTTTGTTTGCTGAGAAAGCAGCATTTCTGGGCAACGGGAGACCACTCTTTGGGTTTATGGGTTTTTAAAATGACCCTATGCAGGCTGTGAGGGGGCGAAATCAGGAAGTGATTTAGATATAGTGATCAGAACTAACAAAGTCCAACATGCAGGGTTTACTGAACAAACCAAACACTGGCCACCAAGGAGACAGACCTAACAGGCCAAAAGATTAAATCTCAAAACAAACCAATTGAGATAAAATACAAGAAATGACAACACTGGCAGGGATGCAGCAGCAGGAGATCTCATAACCAACTCTAGTCAAATAACTGGAAACCCACTGAAGCATTCAGTCTGGGAACAAACATTTTGTGTAATCACCTAAACACAAAGCAGGTGTCAAGCAGGAAGAAATGTACAAAGCTTCGACAATGAGTAGGAAGGAAAACAGAAAACTCAATGAAAACCAGCAGAGTAGGTTTGATGTTAACATTAGGTGTGTCTCCATTACAACTAAAATTGTGCAAAAAGTAAATATCCCAATAAAAACCACTCAAATAAAAAAAAAAAGTCTTAAATATTACTAAAGAGTTTTTATGCTCTCATAAGGCAGTTTTCAGACATTTTGATACAGAATTATATTGCCAAAAGTGTAATGGAAACACTTTTCTTTGGATTTACACGTCCCCAGACATGACCAGTTTATTTCTGGTAAAGATCCCGCGGTGTGGAACAAACAGTGACAAAACAGTGAGTTTCAGGGTTTAAAAAGAAACTCTGAAAAGCTTTAAAAGCCGTAGCAAATTCTCCGCAGCAAGCAGAAACCCCAAACTGACACTATTTGGCTACCTTACATAAGCTTAAATTCTCGTAAAGTCTCACAAGACGGAAACTGAGGCATGTGTGCTAAACACTGGTCAATGGAAACACCTGCAAATCACAATTGAGGCTGAGATGACAGGAAGAGGATCTCAGGAGGGACAACAGCAGCCAAGTCTCTTGAGGGTCGGCAGAAACTAAAGGTAGAGGAGGAGCGACCAACTCTGAGCAGGGAGGAAGAGTTATGAAGTGACAAAACCAATACTAACACATAGACGGGTGAGAGACAGGCTCATGGACATATATACAAATATCTTTATAATGTCTATGTTCAGGTTAAAGTTAACGCAGATGATGGCTAACTGCACCAGTGTAACATATTGGTAACCTTAGCTGAGCTTCTGGGTGACGTAGGTACATGTGTAGGAACATGTGTAATTGTAAAAGCAGCATCACAGGTGGTTCAGAAGTGGGTATACTCAATGCTGAGTGAAAAAGAAGTGGATATACGGAGTGTACCCACATATATCCTGGACTACAAGCAAAAGCTATCCAAAACCTTGGCAAATCCCGAACATAAAACAGACAAGACTTACAGAATTTTCAGACCAACTTTAGAAACAGAATGAAGCAGGAGCTTACCAGCCTTAGGATGGAGGTAAATCATCCTAAAGCTACGGAAAGTAACTGGTGATGGCTCACTGAGGTGGAACAACAGGTGGAGGAAACAGAGGTGGCTAATACAGAGCTAAGGTATGCTTTGCTTCACGCTCTTCAACATCACAAGGTGCTTCAAGCCACTACAGTGGACAGAAGGGAGTTCTTGTTGCAATATCTGTATATACGGCATTAACGAAGGCCCTGAGGACAACTAAATGTGAACAATTAGACAACTTCCTAAAGACGCAGCAAATCCAGCAAGCCCAAAGCTGAAGCACATCAGAGAGGGAGGGAGAACATCTAAATCAGTGGTAGGGAATCCTGGGGCTCGAGGTCCAGCATGTTTTTCATGTGTCCCTGCTCTAAAACGGTTGAATACAATCAAATGCATCAAAAAGCCTCTCAAGTTCTGCATGGAGACTCCTTCATTTGAACCATGGAAAGCTTGCAGCAATGTTTCCACTCATCTAAACTCTGTTTAAATCTTAGGTAAAGTCCACTTTCCTGTGAAGATAACCATCTTCTGATTGATCTGATTCCCTCTCTTTTAGATATTTCCTTATTTTAAAGTCAGGAAGGAGTACTTGATACGCTGTTGGTTCCATTAAATTTGAATCAGCTGTGTTGGAGCAGGGAAACCTCTAAAAGATGATGGACTGTGGCTCTCATGCACTGGAGTTGCCTACCTATGGTTTATGGCTTGTTTTTGAAAAAATTCCTGTTGTTTTTTTTCTTTTGCACCATTCTTGGTTGAAATAAGCATCCTGGTAGTTTTTCACCAGAGGGATCTTGAAACTTTAACCCACTTTTCAAACAGCAAGAACAAAGAAATGAATAAATATTCAGATAGTTTGGGCATTCATAGCCGATCTGGATGTTATAGACTCAGTCATGGTGATTGGTTTAATTTGTTTGCACATTTTTCTTGCTAATGCAAAGCAGTTTACTTCCAATGATGTGCAGAATTCAGGAAAAGCATTGCACACAATGCTTCATGTTGCTTTTTTAGCAGGTTAGTTGCAAAATACGATCCTTTTCTGTTGATCAGATTCATTTAAACACATTTATTCAGACTACCATGACATCAATAAATACATGTACATACTTTTCATGACACTAAAATGGTGAGACATGGTGTAGAACCTGATGACCTGATGCTGGTGATACAATTTTATTATACATGGAGATCTGAGAGAGAAAAGGTACATGCTGTTTTTTCCAAACAAAAGTAACAATGCTCTATTTCTCCACAATTTGCAGATACAGTCAAAGTTAACGGATGATTAATGTTGAATTTATATACAGAGTGAAACTTTTCACTACATTAATTTAAAGACGGTAACAAACAACATACTCTGTACACGAGGAAGCATCTCTATCTACATTATCTATGATTTAAAGAGGAAAAAAGACTATTCACAAATGCAAAGCTATCTAACTAAAAGTTTGGGAAATGTGAATCCAGAGGAGGATGTTGTCATTTTTCAGCAGAGATTCATACTTTCTAATTCGGTTGACAAAATCAAAGGAACCTCTGCGTTGCCAGGGAAACGTGCTTCTGTGATGGAAAGGTGGAAATATGAAACAATATTCTGTCTGATGAC
Source organism: Telmatherina bonti (assembly GCF_933228915.1). Lineage (NCBI taxonomy): Eukaryota > Metazoa > Chordata > Actinopteri > Atheriniformes > Telmatherinidae > Telmatherina > Telmatherina bonti. Next base: position 5,845,542 of record NC_136632.1, on the reverse strand, counting down.
ACTGAGGCATGTTTTCTGACATTACAGGGTATCTGAGCACAGGAATAAAACAAGCAGAGATAATTCATGTTTATAGTTTAGTGTTTCAGTCCTGAGGTGCAAAACAGGATAAACAAGCAGAAATCACTCCTTTTATCTGTTTTTATACCTGCTTAATCCATACAATGAAAACTACAGCATTTCAGAAACATAGCATCACCAAATGCTAAAGGAAAGCCAAACACAGAAGTTTCAGAAAGCTTTCAGAAAGCAGCATTTTGCAAAAGATGCCAACAAGCGATTCAGTTTTATTTACTTCGGTGTGCTGTGTCAGAATCAGAGCCGCTGCTGCCATCGTCACCGATGCCATATGACTTCGCACGACGAGGAGCTGACATAAAACACGCAAATAAAAAATCCTTCTCACCAGAAATAAAAAAAAAAAAAAAGGACGACTTAAGAATCATAAAATTTCTTCTGACTGGTTTTGATGGCACGTCGATGTTTATGGTGAAGATTCCTGAAACTCTGCAGCGTCCTGAAGCTGAGAAGCTGCACATCTCTACTGTTATTTCTAGGACAGCTTTGTTTTGCATCATGGCACCACATCACACGCCAGAAACGATAAGAAACGCGAGAGGACAAAACGAAGGAACGCGACAGAGCAAGAGAGGAAACAAGGGTTAACGTTGGACTGACTTTCACTGGCTGGAGATCGCTCAGAGAAGAGACAGGATGCAGGATTGATGCTGAATCAGCATTCGCTAGATGCCATAAAATAATCTGCTGAAAGTTTATTTATGTTGCTTTAAAGTAAAAAAAAAAAAAATCCCTTTCTCAGGTGATGCTGAAGTTGCTTCGCTGACTGTGGGCTGTAGCGATGCCACATAAACAACAAAAACAACAGAAGCTCCATGCTGACTCTCCATCCTGACGCCTTCAATGACACTCTGTAAATGCCAGAACACAGTAACAGTCTGGACCTGACAGTTACATGTAAAACGTGAACTGTGATAACAGATAGAAGGAATGCAAAGCTAACATGTTTGCTAGAAAACAAACAAACAAACAAACAAAGAGCAGCAGTGTTTTGGGCACATGCATGGAAAAATGTTAAATGTAACTAATACTGTCCTGTTTCTCTCGGGGTCTTATGAGATGTTTGCATTATGGTAATACATCTTTTTTTTTATTGCATTTTGTTATGTTTTGCAAAATGTCCTTGTCCTTCCTGTTACGTCACAGCATTTGTCACCTCGAGGCCACCATACTGCAGACTACAGCATCCTTTATGGGGACTATTTGTCCTCTGGACTTTGTATGACTGACGCTGTTGTAAACATTATGTTATTGCCTTACGTGAGTCTGCAAAGATCCTGTAACAGATTATTTCATTAAGTAAAAGTAAACATTTAAATGGGGGGGTAATCTAATACTAAACTAACTAACACATTTCTCACCCTAATATTCTTACTATCAATCATATCTCGGTGTCTTTTGTCCCTTTTTATTCATCTCTACTTAATAGGCTGATTAAAATTTCTTCTTTTAACAAAAAAAAGAGCAAATCCATTGTGAGTTAATTTCCAGCTGGTTCATTTTCCACCAAAAATGTAAGATAAGACAGTTGGAGGCTCCAAGTGTAATATTTACTATCACCACATAAAAGGCAGTCATATCATGTCCACTTCACTTTATGCCGCGGCCGTCACAAACCAGCCTGTGTGGTTATGAAATGTCACAGCCATCTGGTCACAGTACCTCATGCAAGAAAGCAAAATTCCCCAAACCCACATCCTGGTGCGACTATACATCCCCAATGCAGCGAGATGAGAGTAGGGGTCTGAAGGGTGGAGGATCAGAGGAAGGTGTGCGTTTCAGTTCCTGCTGCTTGTAAGCTCCCTGCGTCAGACCTCTGGGAGGTGATTGCGTCTATTCCGGCTCTTCCTCCGATCCAGCAGGGGCTTCAGTTTGGCCATGTCCCCCCTGAGAGGTCCAGGCGGTTGTGGCGGCTGCTGCTGATGCCTCTGCTGCAGGTTGTGAAGCTCCCTCCTCTCCTTGCAGTACTGCTGTACGACCAGACTCTCTGCAGGACTGAAGGCATCCAGGAGGACCTTGGGGCGCAAAGAGCTGGCCCATGCCCAGGGCGACTGCTGCTTGTCTGTCAGCATGCTCACCATGGCTTCACTTAGCACACGCAGGCGGATTTTGGCAACGGTGCGTTTGAAGCCGTTCTCTGTGGTCAGGCAGTAGTAAAGTCCCTGATCGGACAGCTGGACGGAGCGGATGAGGAGGCCGTGCTCCGTGGAGAGGACGCGCTCACTCAGTTTCACCTGCACAAACCCAAAGGTATGGGCAGAAAATAATCCAGATTAACGACGCAACACTTTTTATTCACAATAAAATATAAAAACTAAATAAAATGGAAAAAGCAACAAAAAGAAAAAGACAAATAAAAAACAAGGCATATATATATATATATACAAATATATAGTGTGGAACTCGCTAAGAAATTTATTTAATTAATTACAGGTATAATTAAATAATTTAATGATTTTTTTATTGACTTTGTGACTTCAATTATTCAAAAGTCGGTGAAATAATTCTGAGTTAACAGTATTCTCCTACGAGTTTACATTAAAATATTAATTCTGTTTAATATTTAAATTGAAACATGTCTTTACTTAATTCTGCTTTAAACTGGCGGGATGTGAAGGGTTCGCACATGACGTACTTATGTCTACCAGAAATGAACAAAATTTGCTTCCTGCTTTTCGTCTTTTCGGTTGTGACAAGAAAAACTACATAATAAATACCAGTTTTACTGTTTGATTATAATTTTGAAGCAGCAGCTCGACACGAACATACTGCTTCACTTTGTGCAGCAGCTGAGAAGGAAGATAAACTACTGAACACAGGAGGCGAAACATTCAGACTCATTCATTCAGAATTAGGTGTTCACCAGTTTAAAGCGAAATTAACGATTATTGGGAATTAAAGAGGAATGTAAACATGGCCACAGTGTGTTAAAGTCCCACCACTGATACAGATATAACCACTTCTGAAAGCTTCACACCATGAAACTAAACATATCTAAACATCTGCTTTAGTGGTGAAATGACTTGAAGGTAAAAACTAAATCTATAAAAGATGTGTTTTAATCTGCACTCTTCTCTCCAGCTGTTGTATAACCTTTAAAATGACTCTTTTTTTCTGAGGGGAGTCAAATAATTGTAATACATTTCCCCCCAAAGAGGACGTAGTCATTCGCCGAGGCCCATATCATGCTTGATCTGTATCACCTCTCCTAATGAAGCTCCCCTGCCAATAAAGCTTCATTGTCTCCTTCCTCAGGCGATATAAATCTTAATAACATGCTGCACATGAGCTCAGTGGTTTGTTATGTCTTGTGTTTGGTCAAATATTAAAGTAAACACGAGAGCTGCTCCCTGTGGGCAAGAGTGAGAGGACATTTAATCAGTAACATCATGAGGAATTATCTCCTTGGTTCCACGTTATCTTAAGCGAGAACGTTTTGACCTCCTCAGATGACAGACTGACCTCTTTCCTCCTGTCATTGTCCCTCTGAATGAGCCAGCGGATCGACGCCTGAGGAGACTTTGGAATACACTCCAGGAAGGTGGTGTTGTTTTTCACGCCATACTGCATCATCTCCACAGCGTTCCTGTAGGCTGACAAACACAGGCTCAGAGTCAGAGGAGGCACGTCGGACGTCACTCGCTGACAGACGTGAAGTCCACAGATGGTCTCAAATCTGTCTCAAGTCTCCGGAGTGACACTGAAATGTGGAGGAAAAGCTCCGTCTTTAGACGACCGAACCCCACCCACACTTCAGCTTCTCCAAACAATAAAGCTTGCTTTCCCATCGTGTCATTTCTGCTGCTTTTAAGCGCTTCATCGCTCAGCCGGATGTACGACAGGGATGTGACTAATTAGTGGTAATGGCCATATGGCTGGTTTCCCGAGCTCATGTTAATTTAGAGATGTAAACTTTTCACGGAAATGAGAGAGTCCTGGGAATGAATTCTCTCCTGTCATTAAGCTGCATCCTGCTAATAGACTGGATATGACTTGGCGAGGAGTCTGTTTAGCACCTGCTCTCAGAAACTGTTCAAAATGCAAACAGAAAAACACACTTTACAATTTACTGACAGATTTGTTAGCATCAGGCCAGCTGAACAATGCATGCATGCAGGGTTGATAGCTGCATCGATTCATTTCGTCTGGTCGCTTTGGAACAGATGAATCATTATCACTCAATAAATTCGCCAAGGCTAGTCAGAAAATAGTTTCCTGTTTACACACCAAGCAGAAACAACACAACATCCACTAACAGCTCTCCAATCACCTTTTAGATTGAAACCCCGACACTGAGTGAGTGGATTTCCATGCATGACATCCTGCCTCCTGCTTCTCCTGCAAAAAACAAGAGAAAAATACAAAGATAAAAACATGCTTCCTTTTGTTGTGCAGAAAATTTCAGTGCCAAAACAATAGGAGGGAAATCTGCTGGTGCTTCAGCACACTCATGCACAACAGCTTGAGGGGAAGAGCATGTAAACAGCTGACACATTTCAGGCACATTTCCTGCAGAAAAACAGATATTTGGGCCTTTTTCTTTGTGTTCCAAACTGAGCTTGACCTGCGACCGACCAAATCGCGGAGCGGCACGCAGCGGCGGCTCAAAGAGACCACAGAAGTGTGGGTTCAGAGGCGAGGTGTCGCTCATTCCTCCTCGTCTGTGTTATGTCTGGACACAAGGAGTGGAACAACAAAAGCTAAATTTGTGACATGGCTTCCACTCAAGTGTGTACTGATGGATCCCGGTCATGGGATCCTCTTGCCTCCACAGTCTGCGGAGAGATCTTTCTATTCCTGTGAACAGATTAGACATCAGCTGCTGCCTTCATTCCGGTACGCTGATTCATTTCAGACTCCTAGAAAACTTCAACATGTCCTGAGTAGACATGAAGCCTGGAGGGGTCAGCAGGCCATCGTTCTGGGCTCTCCGGGGGCTTGTGCACCATGGTTGGGGGGGCTTTGACTGGAGAATTCCCCTGCTTTCATCCCTGTGGTGGGCTTACTGAGCTTCTTGCTGTTTTGGATGCTGCCTGCCTGAACTTTGGGGCTTCCTTTGGTTCTGACCCTTGGATGAGGCCCCATTGCTTTAGCTTGATTACATCCCTCACTGTTTTCTTGTGGGGCTTCGAGTATTGTGATTGGTCAGACATTTGAGGGGGTTGTGGTCAACGTGGAAAAGCATGAAGCTGTCAGTTCTTGCTGACTAATTTGCATCAAATTGGAGCTTTTTGTTGGTAGAATTTCTCAGCTCAATGTTTAATAAAAAGTTGTTGGAGATGGTGAAAAAGTACAGCTTCAGGTACACAATCCTGTCCTTCCCTGCTTGTTTCATATGAAATAACTGGATCAGCTTATTGCACATACAAACACAGACGTCACCCATTGTGAGCAAAGCTTGTTGTGGAGCATGAACTGACTGGACCAAAACGAACTTTTTTCTTGTTTTCTTGCCTCAAGAGCAAGAAGAAAGTTCCCTTTTCTTTCAGAGGATCTACAAAGCTGGAGGAACTAACAAGCTTTAAACAGCTGCCGCGTTGTCTTGTGAGCTTCCTAGCAGCTACAGACATTATCATATCATAACAGATTCTTGTTTCAAGTGTTGTTTTCAAAGATTTGCTCAATTTGTTTTCTTGTAGGAACGCCTCACAGTCCCATTGCTGGTTTCTGTTATGTTACTTCACAGCTGGTTGTCTGGAGTTTTGCTTTCTGTTGTTTAACTTTTTGTGTTTTTATCTTCCTTTTCTTCTCTTCATTTTTGCCATCCTCCCTACTTCCTTTGTTCCTGTGTCAGATCCAGACCCATAAAGCTCCCCTTGGCAAAGCAAATACAATCTGTTCTACACAATATGGCAGCCAGACCATCATTCTGCTTGCCATGACACTCCAGACAGGACAAGTTAAAAAACAGAAGTGTTCTGACGGATGGGATGGGATTCTCTTGCCTACATAATGTTCTATAGACCATATATAAGATTGATTAACTAAAAAAAAATTGACATGTCCTTGGTCGTCATTGGAGAAGACAGTAAACTATACTTTGTAGTCTTCATAAATCTGCACTATGCTAATGTTTATTTTATGCTTGTGGGAGGTTTGCATGGTTCTTTCCATGAATGAGCTCCTGAATCAGCCAATGCAAACAAATTTAAACACACAAATGTTTGCTTTAAACTTTATTAATGACTGCCCAGAGAGAAATGGTCGGTGGACGCTGAACACCTCTTTGCATTAAATTTAAAAGAAGTGAAGCTTTAACCTGTAAAACTGGACGCCATTGTGTACCTTTTCCCAGTGGGGTAGAAGCGGGAGCAGCTCAGTCCGTCCCAGGCGCAGTAGGGGTCTCTGGCAAGGCAGCAATCAGCACAGGCCGAGCCGTAGGCGTGACAACGGTGCAAAGAGACCTGAGAGACCCCGAACTCCGAGCTGACGTACAGCTGTTGCTGCAAAGCAAACAGGTCAAATGTCAGCCCTCCTGTTTGTCTTAATAAGTGGCCGGCTGGCAGGAAAATGAGGCAGAGTGCTGAAGCAATTATGGCTTATTATTTCCTTTCCTTTTGGGCGCCTTATTGTGCACTGGAGAGGTTTTTTTTTTTTCATGTGCTGCCGTCGACGATGAATAAGGTATTAAAACAACATGACTTCATCAAATGTACCAGGATACATTGTATATACTTACTTTTTTGGGAGATATTTTCAAGTTTGTGACAGCAGCTTGGTTCTGAGGGGAAAAAAAGCACATAAGAAATAAAGCTCAGATTTGACACAACTAATATTTAATATCAGCAACAACCAAATATCTGGAATCAAGGAAAAGTCCAGAGAAACCCCTCATTTCTTTATATGTCGCCAGGAAAACTGGGGATTGATTAAAACATGAAAATCTTGAAGTCTTCAGAAAAACTTCTCCAGGATCCTTAAAGGACTTTCCAAAATTCTTCTGCCTTCCGTCCAGATGATCCAACGCTGATGCAGCAATGCTAGGTCCAGCGTTCAGACCGGGTCCAGGTCCAGGTCATGTAGCATACCGCAGCCTTCTCCCCCTCTCTCCTTCCTTATGGCTTCCTGACATGGAGACCATTGCTGATGAGGCTTCGGTGAACAGTAGATGGATCAGCTGAAGGTCCAGAACATCTCTCAGGTATCGTGTCTGGATTTGTTTTCTCTTTCTGTTTAGGCCTGACACCTTCTGTCTCCTCCACATATTCCATTCTTTCTAAGAAAAGACTAAATTTAGGCTAAAAGCTGTCTTTAAATCATCATGTTGGTGTTATCTTTGGCATTCTTTATATGCAACTAAAGAAGTCAGATAAAATTGTGTCAAGCTGTTTGTAACAAAGGTGCTTAGCTACAAGCAGTTGCTCATCCCTTGAGTCAGGTACCTTTAGTTACAACTGATTGATTCATATTTCATATTATTCATATCTATTAAGTATATATTAAGTATATTAAGTATACTATTAAGTATACTTAATAGTATCTATTAGGTTAATATATATTAAAGAAGAACTTTGGCAGAGTTTCTCAGTCCCTAACAGCAGCTATTCGGCCTCCATCTTGCATCCTGTCTCTTCTCTAAGTTCATAAAAACAGTCAAAAGTCAATCTGACCTTAACTCAGTCTCTGTCCTATCTACTTCCAATGATGTCCTCTTGTAAGTCTTTGCTAAATCAGCCACGGTGTGCGTTCAAACCAGTGTGTTGATATCCAGTTGCTGGCAACAACGGCTCCAAGAATGTCAGCATTCCATCAAATTGAGTCAGAAACATATTTCTACCGTCATTAAGGTACACAGTGTCGCTTTAAGTTATTTAACATTCTAATTAACACGTAAAACTAATTCAGAAAAAAATATTTGGATGAAGTCTGGCTGCTCAGAGGCGAAATATAAAGAAATGAGGAGTTGCTCAAGTCTGATTTGCAGTTGCAGAAATAAGCTAACTTAAAAATACCTGAACAGCCTGTTTAATACCTGGAGGCGGGAAGTCTTTTAAATAATGTTTTAATTATTATGTGTGTTTGTTTTAGTTGTTTCATGCATGCAATAATAAATTCATATAGTTAACATAGTGGTCCTGCAGCTTACATACTGTGCTAAGCTAACTGGCTGCTAGCTGTCAGCCAGTTAGCACAGAAAATGTGCAAATTGACAGAACCCAACTGCTCCATTGGAGCAGCGAATATTTTACCACAGCAGCGGAGGTGCAACAAAACAACTTCTAAGATCAGTATCTCCACACTTTAGTGAAAAATCTCCTCAGACGGAGGGTCTGCTGTTGTCCAGGTGGAGGCAGACGATCAAAGGAATCAGCGCCTTTCACTGATCACAGGTTGAGCTTTTCCAGCTAAGATAAAACCACATGTAAAAAAGTTCACTTGGGGCTACAAGCAGACTTAGCATGCTTCCCATCACTCTACACTGCTTTGCATCAATTTCATGAGTGCCACCCGGCTCTCGTCTGTCTGCTCTTGGCCTTTATGTTGAAGCCAAGCGCACCCTCCTCCATGCTGCCTTTGATTTTCAAGGAAAAAAAAAAAAGGATTAAAGAGTAAAGAGGAAAAAGATGGAGAAGGACAGCAGACCTTAAACACTTCCAGCTCCTCCAGGATCAGATCTTCATGCAGGGATTGATTGCTTGGCAGTACAATCACCTTCTGGATTGTACCTTTGTCTGGGGGCAGAATGAGAGGTCAACAGATATGGCTCAACAATAAACAACCAGTGTACTAGAAAACAACTTCTGGAAGAACAAAATAAACACTGAGTCTGTTTCTCTTTTGGCTTTGTTTGCTTTTGAATGAGGTGCGATAGCCACGATGGGTTACCACAGCGACACAGTGAGAACTGAATCTCTTCAGCTCACACCAGAGAGGTCAAAGAGTGCAGATAGGACAAAAACATGCACCGCCATCATCATAAACATGGCTGTTTTGTCCAAGGAGTTACAGAAACTGCTCCTGCAAACGCCTGATAAGAGGTGTGTCATCATCCCTGAGACAAAGGACGGTCCAACAGCACTGGCTTGTCTTCAGGAATCCAGGCAGGGGAACAGACAGGAGAGGCTGCTTGATAAACACAAGCAGCTGCGTGAAAGTCCCACAGCAGTTTGCTGAATGCAAATCTGCCCACATGGATATGCAAAAGCACGAACACGGGAATAATTCTCCATGCAAATACAAATGACTCTGTGTTAAGCAGACATAGCTGTTTCGCATGTGCACTAGACATTATATATTAGTGGAAATGTCTCACTGCTGTTTTATTATGGACAGATTATAAGACAGCAGGTAGTTAGAGTCCATCTGCTGTTGTCCTGACATAAACACTGATGCATTGTGAGATGCTCTGCACAGGTTTTTAATATCTAACTGTTTATTTCTGGCTCATTTCAGTCGTTTTGGGTCTTTCTTTGTGCGCATGTTGGGACTTCTTCTGGTTGTTTGCTTTTTAGAATAAAATTTACATCCCTTTAACTTTCAATTGAGTTTGAATAATTTCTGCATCTGTTTTTGAGTCATTACGAGCTTCTTCGTAGCTAACTGGAGTTTCTGTAGCTTTTTCAGTGTGTGTTTTGAGCCGCTGTGTCACTAATTTGCATCAAATTGTATTCTTTTGTAGGATTTTGCAGATTTTTTGTACCTCAGAGAAGTTTTTATAGTTATTCTGAAACTCTAAATAGGTTTTGTGTCATTATTCTGAGTAATTTTCTCTGCTTTATGGTTTGTTTTAAGTCATTGTGTATCTATTTTAGGTGTTTTTGTAGATTTTGTGTTTTTTTTAAATCTGTTTGTGGTTGTTTTTTGTAAATTTTCTGAATAATTTTGGAATTATTTCTCATTAAGCCAGATTTTGTGGTCTAAATAACCACAAAAATAAATAAATGAATAAATGAATGTCAGCTGAGAGTGGACCAGCGGCTACTACGCCCTTCATGCGTTTCAGCCAGTGCGTTTACACCGCCAGCCTTTTGTGCAACTACTGCCTTCTCTTTTACACAGTGGTTGCTTCTGATAATGAACAGGACTTTTTAATGACTGTAGCAAATCTGTCACAATGAATTTGCAGAGAATGGTGTATTTTTGCTGACAGGAGTGCATGAGCATAAACTGGACAGCACAATCTGCTGCATTTCCAGTGGAAAGAGACTTTTTTCCCCATCAGTTCAGCTACATGAAACTCATTCAGAGCCACAAATGACCTTTAGAAAAACAACTTATTATATTTGATAAAAATATACAATAGGAAATTTGCTATTTTCAAGAATCACAATTTAATTTCTTTTTTTAAGTTACAAACTAAATGAAAACATAAAAGTTTTCTTTTATGGGATGTAGATATTTTTGGAAAATTATATATAAAATAAAAGCCCTTAGTTTCCAGCCTAATTACAAGAAAATAGATAACATAAAACATAAAACCTAACATAAACATAAAACCAGCTGCAGGGTGCGGACCCCTGACCTGGTGTTACGGTGTACCTTCAACACCCACTGTAAGCTGTAACCTGCCTTATCTGTTTCTCTGATAGCCAGCTGCAGCAAAACGACTCCACTAAATCATTTACTTATGAATCACATCAGTAAAAAGGACTGAATGAGGACTGCGTTTTGCAACTTCAGACATTTAAATACATTTAAATGTGCAGTATTATCTCATAATCTTTCACGTATATAATCATGGTTAGATAATTTAAAAATAAATAGTAGTAAAAATGATCTATAGGGCTTTAGATCTTCTATTTCTTCTAATAGATCTTTTCTTCATGGAATTTAAATAACTGCCACAAATGTTAATAGTTTACAGGATAAATTGATGATTTTATGAAAGAAAATTTAAACGTAGACTTGTACCTGTGCCCAGAAAGAGCACCTGGTAGTTGCCGTCGGCGGCCGTGACCTGATCCACGGCCACTGATGTGTATTTGTAGTCTGCGTTGGTACGAACCACCAGGGGTCTCCTGCCCACCGGGTAGATGGCGTTGAACATGACCGGATGGTTCCGTACAAAGTTCACGACGTCGTCTGGGAACTCTTTTGTTGTGTGTATGTCAGGTGTGAAGGCTCCACCGGGACACTGCGCAGACAGAAGACATGTTAATTTATTAAAGGAGTCAGAAACTGACGTTTTTCTCCATGCTGGGAGCCCTGACATCACACAGCCCACTAAATATTTAACAAAAATCTGAATATAAGTGATGATGAATCATCCAATAGTAAATATTTGAGATCGTTTTCAAATGTGTGTTTATTCTGTTTGTTTAGATATTAAACCTTTAAAAGCTGACCCAAGAAAAAAAATGTCTGAAATGTAACATTTTTCAAATCTAAAAAATTTCTTTGGTTCTTGAACTAAATTTAATAAAAATGAACAAGGCTGTTTTTTTCTATATGCAGTGTTTTGCTGCGATATATCAAATTACTGCAGTGCATTATTACCTTGTGTCCACCAGGGGGCAGAAGTCAAGAATTAGATGTGTTAAAAAGGGTTTTTCGGCAAAGTTTTTACCATAAAATGATGCAAAATGTCTCGGAAAATTTGTGTTTTAAATATGACACATACAAGGTCATTACATTATAAATAAATATAAATGAATATAATACATAAAAGGTCAATATGTGTTGAAAGTATCCTTTCACAAACCTGCATTGATTTGTTCTAAACTAAATGATTTATTGTCCAATCATAGCAAGTTTAATATAATACTGAAAAGGCTGAAAAATGTAAAAGATCAATACATTTATGAATGTAGGATTGTATTATTTTCAACAACAATGCTATTATTCAAAGAAAAAACCTCAGCTCTATTTCTGATTTTACATTAGCAAAAAAAAAAAAAAAAAAAAAAAAAAAATATATATATATATATATATATATATATATATATATATATATATATATATATATATGTATGTATAATATATTTAATTCATTTCATTGGACCTGACGAGATAAATATTTGTAATCTTATTTAGTTACAATCATTTATTATATAAATACTACAACAACAACCCAAAACAAACAAATTAAAAGAGGAGGTATCATCATATCAGTGATATCGGCTGTTCAGTAGAAAGGTTTGTGGTTTGAGTATCTCCGATACGACGGATGTGCAGACATTTCCGGATCACAGTTGTAGGAAACCCTTCCTCACATGAAGGATTTGTTGTCTCACCGAGATAAAATGAAGCATTTCTCTGTCAGGAAATCCAGCTGTCAAGTAAAATATTGATCAGAAACATAAGACGTGTTGTCTAATGTCCTCAAGTTCATCCAGTTTTTCTCTATTTTTCTTCATATGTCTTACTGTAACTTAAAATTTCAGATATTTTTCTAACTTTAAGACATTTTAAATCTAAAAGAATCAAATAATTTTACTCAAACGTACATAGTTATTGTATTATATAACTATTTTTCTACCTGTAGATGCCCTGATTGCCCACATTCTACTATCATTATTATGCGTTTTTGATATTATTACAAAATGTATGGAATATGCAGACAAAACAATATATCTGATTTCAGTTAATTTCCTATAACTATAGGACTTATTTTAATTATGCTTATGTGTAATATTCTATTATAATCTGTTATTTTACATTAGAATATGGTGCGTTGTGTTACATTAATTATATTATATTATATTATATTATATTATATTATATTATATTATATTATATTATATTATATTATATTATATTATATATTATTTTGGAGGTTAAATATAAAAGACAACAGTGATGAATTCACCGGTGTATCTGAACTTACAGTTCCTGGTCTTGGGTAGGGAATACGTCCCTGGAACGCCACCCACTGAAAGTTGGGCCCCTCTCTGTGAGCGAAGGGTCCATTGAAGACGGTGAGGATGTCAGCCATGTTGTACACACACACTGCTGAACCTTTAAACACAGAGCTGTGGAAATAGGACACATGTGTTGGGTGAACGTCGCTGTGGGAGCTTACCCTCACATCTACGAGACCAAACCAGCAAAATGATTGGACAGTTAAAGATGGCAGCTTCTGAGGACGTGTGAGTCATGACAGGAAGGACCTTCACATGCCAGCAGGGACAGCACCCCTGTTTCCTCCTCAGAATGCGATATGGTTTGGTTCAGCTAGTTAAAACCACACTACTTAACACATAAAAGATGTTTTGCTGGGAAAGGGAACAGAAGCACATTGTGCAAAGCAGAGAGGGGGAATAATATGGAGTGCAGCCATGCTAATGGACCTCCCTGTTTGGTTTGGCCGACTTCTCTGAGCCAGGATACACTACTGTAGACTCTCTTTGACTTCGAGGGAACAAGTGAATCTGGGGTCTGTGGCAACGTTACTCCTGTTAGCCATACAAAGCCAGTTTAAGGTCAGAGCAGATGGATCTTATGACTGTTTCTATAAAGCTTCAAATGTAGGAAAGCGGCCTTAATGAAAGCATCTCAGTCAGTTAGTTCAGTGGTGGTCTGCAGCGATACCGAAGGGCTTTTATACAGTGTGTGGTGCATGCTCTTTTTTTTAGTTTGTAATGCCAAGAACAATGTTTTTGACATTATGTGGGTCATACTTTGTTTTACAGATCCTACCATGTACTGAGATGTCTGCTTCCATCTCGTACAAATACAAATGTTTCAGAACATCACAGAAAGTCTTTCTTTGATGACTTGAAATGTTCAAATTGAAACATATAAGCACCTTCTGTTTTAGTGTGGGCTGCACGGTGGCGCAGTGGTTAGCACTGTGGCCTCACAGCAAGAAGGTCGCTGGTTCGATCCTTGGCTGGTTTGGTCGGTGGCCTTTCTGTGTGGAGTTTGCATGTTCTCCCCGTGTATGCGTGGGTTCTCTCCGGGTACTCCGGCTTCCTCCCACCATCCAAAAGACATGCATGATAGGTTCATTGGTCACTCTAAATTGCCCCTAGGAGTGAGTGTGTGTTTGAGCGTGAGTGTGGTTGTTTGTCTCTCTGTGTGGCCCTGCGATGGACTGGCGAGCTGTCCAGGGTGTACCCTGCCTGTTGCCCAAAGCCAGCTGGGATAGGCTCCAGCTTCCCCGCGACCCTGAATTGGAATAAGCGGTTCAGAAAATGAATGAATGAATGAATGTTTTAGTGTGAGGCTTTTAAGACCAGTAAACTCTGCACACCACTTCATATGAAGCGAGTTTAGCATTAAACCGTAAAACCACTGGTGTTTACTAAACGACAGCCGAGTCATTTATTTCTGAGGTTTATTTCAACGGGCTTTGGTTTGTGTTCAGGATGAGCATCTGGGAGCACAGTGAGAGTCCAGACCGTCACCAAGCAGCTCATCTAGTGATTTCCAGCTGATGTTCTACATTCATCTTATATGGATCCACGATCAGGTTCCAGATCCATTGATAATGAATCCACAGTGTCTTGGCTGTATTGTGGGGTTTGTTGCATGTCTGTTTTTCTGCAGTGATGAAATGTCATTCCTGTTCTGGATGGTAGTATCCAGAATGTTGTTCCTGTTCTGGATGGTAGTATCCAGAATGTTTTTCCTGTTCTGGATGGTAGTATCCAGAATGTTGTTCCTGTTCTGGATGGTAGTATCCAGAACGTTGTTCCTGTTCTGGATGGTAGTATCCAGAATGTTGTTCCTGGTCTGGATGGTAGTATCCAGAATGTTGTTCCTGTTCTGGATGGTAGTATCCAGAATGTTGTTCCTGTTCTGGATGGTAGTATCCAGAACGTTGTTCCTGTTCTGGATGGTAGTATCCAGAATGTTGTTCCTGATCTGGATGGTAGTATCCAGAATGTTGTTCCTGTTCTGGATGGTAGTATCCAGAATGTTTTTCCTGTTCTGGATGGTAGTATCCAGAATGTTGTTCCTGTTCTGGATGGTAGTATCCAGAATGTTGTTCCTGGTCTGGATGGTAGTATCCAGAATGTTGTTCCTGGTCTGGATGGTAGTATCCAGAATGTTGTTCCTGTTCTGGATGGTAGTATCCAGAACGTTGTTCCTGTTCTGGATGGTAGTATCCAGAATGTTGTTCCTGTTCTGGATGGTAGTATCCAGAATGTTGTTCCTGTTCTGGATGGTAGTATCCAGAACGTTGTTCCTGTTCTGGATGGTAGTATCCAGAATGTTGTTCCTGTTCTGGATGGTAGTATCCAGAACGTTGTTCCTGTTCTGGATGGTAGTATCCAGAATGTTTTTCCTGTTCTGGATGGTAGTATCCAGAATGTTGTTCCTGTTCTGGATGGTAGTATCCAGAACGTTGTTCCTGTTCTGGATGGTAGTATCCAGAATGTTTTTCCTGTTCTGGATGGTAGTATCCAGAATGTTGTTCCTGTTCTGGATGGTAGTATCCAGAATGTTGTTCCTGTTCTGGATGGTAGTATCCAGAATGTTTTTCCTGTTCTGGATGGTAGTATCCAGAATGTTGTTCCTGTTCTGGATGGTAGTATCCAGAATGTTGTTCCTGTTCTGGATGGTAGTATCCAGAATGTTGTTCCTGGTCTGGATGGTAGTATCCAGAATGTTGTTCCTGTTCTGGATGGTAGTATCCAGAATGTTTTTCCTGTTCTGGATGGTAGTATCCAGAATGTTTTTCCTGTTCTGGATGGTAGTATCCAGAATGTTGTTCCTGTTCTGGATGGTAGTATCCAGAATGTTGTTCCTGTTCTGGATGGTAGTATCCAGAATGTTGTTCCTGGTCTGGATGGTAGTATCCAGAATGTTGTTCCTGTTCTGGATGGTAGTATCCAGAATGTTGTTCCTGTTCTGGATGGTAGTATCCAGAACGTTGTTCCTGTTCTGGATGGTAGTATCCAGAATGTTTTTCCTGTTCTGGATGGTGGGGATCCAGAATGTTGTTCCTATTCTGGATGGTGGGGATCCAGAATGTTGTTCCTGTTCTGGATGGTAGTATCCAGAATTTTGTTCTTCTTCTGGATGGTGGGGTTCCTGAATGTTGTTCCTGTTCTGGATGGTAGTATCCAGAATGTTGTTCCTGTTCTGGATGGTAGTATCCAGAATGTTGTTCCTGTTCTGGATGGTAGTATCCAGAATGTTGTTCCTGTTCTGGATGGTAGCATCCAGAATGTTGTTCCTGTTCTGGATGGTAGTATCCAGAATGTTGTTCCTGTTCTGGATGGTAGTATCCAGAATGTTGTTCCTGTTCTGGATGGTAGTATCCAGAATGTTTTTCCTGTTCTGGATGGTAGTATCCAGAATGTTGTTCCTGTTCTGGATGGTAGTATCCAGAATGTTGTTCCTGGTCTGGATGGTAGTATCCAGAATGTTGTTCCTGTTCTGGATGGTAGTATCCAGAATGTTTTTCCTGTTCTGGATGGTAGTATCCAGAATGTTTTTCCTGTTCTGGATGGTAGTATCCAGAATGTTGTTCCTGTTCTGGATGGTAGTATCCAGAATGTTGTTCCTGTTCTGGATGGTAGTATCCAGAATGTTGTTCCTGGTCTGGATGGTAGTATCCAGAATGTTGTTCCTGTTCTGGATGGTAGTATCCAGAATGTTGTTCCTGTTCTGGATGGTAGTATCCAGAACGTTGTTCCTGTTCTGGATGGTAGTATCCAGAATGTTTTTCCTGTTCTGGATGGTGGGGATCCAGAATGTTGTTCCTATTCTGGATGGTGGGGATCCAGAATGTTGTTCCTGTTCTGGATGGTAGTATCCAGAATTTTGTTCTTCTTCTGGATGGTGGGGTTCCTGAATGTTGTTCCTGTTCTGGATGGTAGTATCCAGAATGTTGTTCCTGTTCTGGATGGTAGTATCCAGAATGTTGTTCCTGTTCTGGATGGTAGTATCCAGAATGTTTTTCCTGTTCTGGATGGTAGCATCCAGAATGTTGTTCCTGTTCTGGATGGTAGTATCCAGAATGTTGTTCCTGTTCTGGATGGTAGTATCCAGAATGTTGTTCCTGTTCTGGATGGTAGTATCCAGAATGTTGTTCCTGTTCTGGATGGTAGTATCCAGAATGTTGTTCCTGTTCTGGATGGTAGTATCCAGAATGTTGTTCCTGTTCTGGATGGTAGTATCCAGAATGTTGTTCCTATTCTGGATGGTAGTATCCAGAATGTTGTTCCTGGGGAGCTGTCCAGGGTGTACCCTGCCTTTCCCCAAAGACTGCCGGGATGGGCTCCGGCTTCCCTGCAACCTTTTATCGGATTAAGCGGTTTGGATAATGAAGGAATGCATGTTGCTAATTTAGCTAATTAGTTTTTTTTTTTTTCAACAAATCGATCAATACCAATTCAGGATGGTGCCACTTCTAAGTGTTCTGCAACAGAACTGGTGATATCTCCTGGAACAGGATGTCTGCATCCAGTCATTGTTACCGCTGATGTCATCAGTCTTACCTTGTGGATGTGAAGACTCCAAACACTAAGAGGCCTTTGGGTTGATCCGTTTCCAGTAAAAACACACTTTCTGTAAGAGGAATACACACATATGTGAACAGATCCAGACCTGAAATGCTGTTGCTGATGTTTATGTATGGAGACAAAGGTACCAAAAGCAACAAAGCCGTTGTTATTAAGTTTAAAAAAAGGGGCTTAAATCTTAATCCAGACCAAACACAGGAGTTTTCAGGGGACTTTTTATGGAAATAGCTTCTCTTAGAAATGTTGGAACATAAATAGTAGCTTTCATAAATTAGAATGACTTTGGTTCCTGACAAAACATTTACTGAACTACAGAGTATGTTTGAACTGGTCTCCTGAAGCATCCGCAGAGCTCCAAAAGCTTAAAAAAATGACAACTAATCAAAATTAATCTACATGCGTCTGAGTTACAAACCGAGTTCATCAAAGTGTGTTTCCGTGCCGTCCTCTTCCAGCACCGAACACACCATCCTGGCTTTGAGGAAGGTGGTCCACTTGTTGACAAGGCTGCGCTGCCCGCCGATGTCATTCTGCAGGCGAGAAAAGCAAATAGCAACTGGAAACCATAAAACACACAGTTGGGATTTAATCAGGCATGAACAAAGGCACTCACTGGACACACTCTGGCAACCATGGTGTGGATATTTTTAGTGTTTCCGTTGTTATCTGTGAGCCTCTCTCTGAAGAAAAAGTACAATTTGGCGTCATTTGGGTCCATCCCGTCTGGAATCAGGTGGGCATCAATGAAAATAGGCTCTAAAATAAGACACAGAAGGTTTTGAATTTCACAGCTATTCAACGATACATCATTTTAATTGATGGAACGGATCAATAGTAGTGCATTAAATGTGTGTATGCTCACCGCTGAGCCATTTGGAGTTGTGCTGGTCTGAGCGGACTGCATTCCTCCTGGTCAGGCTCCTGAAGATGGCAGCATCTGTCCCCATGAAGTCTATGTACATGCCTGAGAACAGCTCCTGATCTGAAGGCACACACACACACACACACACACACGCACACTTTAATAAAGCTTAAAATAAAAAAAAGAAAAAAAGAAAAACAATCGCTACACAGTTACAAGAACTGATTGTTCAGATAAAACACACAATAAATGGCGACCTTTACGTCAGTTAACATGAGTTTTACTGAAAATGTCCTCATAACTGCTTATAAAAATCTCTGTGTCCTGCTTCTAATAAGCAGCTCATGTTTTCCTTCCCCACATTTAATCATCTACCAGCTTCAGACCACATGTTTTAGAAGAAAAGCAGCAAGTTTGGGGAATATTAAAGATCTGTGGCCGGCATCCAAGGTGTTGACAGCAGTCAGACGGCCACGGAGGGTGCAGAACATGTGATGAAACAAACATCTAACCAAACCCAGAAACTGCATCTGATTGTCCTCTGAGGCTCCCACTGCTGCTCCATTCTGCAGCACTGCAGCTGGACTACCTTGTATTTGGCAGACCAGTTTCTTTTCTGCCCCTATAGCTACCCCCCCCTCCCTCCCTCATTCGCCCTCGGGGATCTCCGATGATGCTCTCTGGTTGGCAAAGCCGCTGCTGACGTGGCAATGCTCAGGTGTCAGAAAGCAGAGCTGAGTGTGCAGAGTGGCATCTCTGACCGTGCCTAAAGCAACCCAACACCCCTCAACCAATCAGAGATCAAAGGAGGGGCTTAACTTGGAGGTCATATGAGCCTCTGTGTTTGTTGCATGAAAGCTGAACGTAAATATAAAATATCACAAGTTGTGTACAACTACCTTTCCAAAATGATAGTGTAAATATAAATCTAACTCAAAAGAGACCAGAACTAATGTTGAAACTGGGAATTTTAAAGCTTTTTTGTGGTAAATATATTCTCATTTAGTATTTAATGTATACATGTTTAAAAAGAGTGGAACATCTAAAAAAATCATCAGTTTAATAAATGTTTTAGAGGTAAAAAGGTGGGAATGGGTTTACCACTCCATTACCAGATGGTCGGCAAATAGAACAACTAAAAAACATGTGTTTTCATTATGAAAGTGGAAATAATTAAAAAGATTTTTATCATCTACTGTCTATAATGTCATAAAAAAGATTAGAGTCCACTGAAATCCCTCTGCAGACAAACTGAAAACCAGTATGAAATGACTGTGACCTTTAGTTCCTCGTGCTGCCTGTTTCGCAGTGAAAATCACTGCATAGACTCTGGGATACTTCTGAACGCAAGGTCAGTGAACACATCACAACAAAACAGATCAGAAAACAAAGAAAACAATACAAAAGAACAAAAACAATCTGGTCTGGGCTCATTTCAGATGGACTTTGTGCTACAGGACGGCTGTGCAGTGAAGAGTTCAAACTCCACTAATCCGCCTGGATTTCACACAGAAGCCACTGAAAATATTTGGCATGTTATGAAACACAAGATCCACCAGCAGAGGCCACATACTCAAATCCTAAACAAAAGAAAAGGAAAAACATTCATCCTTCACAACACAACTGGACTTGTTGACTTCCTCAGAATAACTGAAAATAACTGTGGTTCAGTGATTAGACTGCGCCCAGTCTAACGGTCTCCCCACCCAAACCAGCCTCTTCTCTGCTCTCCCAATTCAGGCATGTACAAAGTCAGAACCTTGAGGGCCACTGTCCTACAAGTTTTCACTGTATCTCTGTACCAATGCACCTGGTTCACATTAAATGGATCCAACAGCTTATGACGTTCTACACAATGACTGACTGATTTGAGTCAGGTGTGTTGGAGCAGGGATGCATGGAAAACCTGCAGGATTGTGGCCTTCGAGGACCAGAGCTGGATACCAGTGTCCCAGTTCATACTCTCGGTCATCCAACCACTTTACACTTTCAGCCAGGGGTGTAGCCAGAGGGGGCCCAGGGTGCCACTTGCACCCTCTGGAATCTGATTGCCACCTCATGTGATTGACAGGTCATTGCAGGAGGAAGGCAGGAACATCTTTCTAGACCTGCATGGATCACTAGTATCACCACACCAGTCTGAAGCACATTTTAAGGTAGTTTTCTAACTAGTTGACAATTAAATATTGACATTTTTCTTCACATTTGTAGAAGGATTTTTTTATGTTAGCATTAAGCTAATCTGTGCTAATCTAGTTACATGCTAGCACTAGATTTGTTCCAAAATAAATCACCACCGAACTCCCGACAGGGTCCCATCTCTCGGTCCTGCCGTTAGTAGTGGTGCATCTAATGTATAATAAATGGGACAGAGCAGGTTTTATCAAAATGATAGAAATTTTCTGACAGCTACAAAAGAAATACAGAAAAGAACAAGAGGAGTAAATAATAGACCAGGACAGAAGTAAGCAGTGCAGACAATCCAGAAGCTAATTTAGCAAAGTAGTGCGGTCTGTCCTGCTGATGACTACCTGGGTGTCTGAGCCAGAAAATAAAAACGGATAACTAGGATAATGTCAAATTAAAGTTGTCTAGTTAAGCAAAAAATGCTTAATCATAGTCAAGAAATCTGATATAGACTACTACATGGTACATGGATGAAAGTCATTGTGTGCCCATAGTGTTTATATTTTATTTTCTGTGTTCAGCAGGTTTTATGCTTGTGAAAGTTTTCATATGCATGCTTATGAAAACTACTTACGTGTGTGCTATGTTAGCTGTAAATGTAACTGTTATCTAATAGTCTAATCTTCTGTACTGGAACTACATTAATATTGGCATTACATTGATATTGAATGTATCAATGAATGACCTGTTTAAATAATGGAAAGTAGTAAATAATGAAGTAGAAGTCAATAGGAGTGAAAGACCTCAAAGAGCTTTTAAAAGTTGCAAATGAGAAATTTAATTAAGCAATAACAAATTCTTTAAATATATCATTAGCAAATTATTGACTTTGCCATAAGTGTACACTGTCAAAGTGCAATTTGCTCTGGTTGGAGGGGCCCCCTGTAAAATCTGGCTTGGACCCCCCAGCAACCAGAAAATCACATCTGCATGTCATATTTAGTTTTTAATGAGTAAAGACAACACAAGAACTCAGATAATCAAGATTTTCACACTGAAGATGAAAATAAACTTGTTGGGATGCTTAACTTTGCTGACTAAACTAGCTCTACAGGATCCAGTTTAATTTAAACAGGAGGCTAGCAAGGCTAGCAAGGTGATTATAAAGTAGCTACAGCATGAAAAGGGTGCAGGAATATACCCTGCAAACAGTTTGATTTTCTTTAGGAAGATATAGGAATGAGGAGAAAGATACTTCGTATTTTGTTTTATCAGCAGATCGGGGTCTGATCTACTAATACAGATCAGGCCCCGGTGTCAGCAGAGTGGTCAGACACAAGGATCCAGCGTACAACCAGCCAGTAAACCCAAACAGATCCCCTCACATCAAGCTCCACATCCTGCACCCAAAATAACCCAGAACTTACCCCCCCCAGGTCAAAGATCTAGCTGTGCCACTGCTTTCAGCCTTTCCTTTACACGTCAGTTTGACATTTTGCTTTAGCTGCACAGGAATAGCTGCTAACTTTGCTACAAACTGCAACTTAAACAATACAAACAGCAGTTCCAGATACATCCACATCTTCACCCTTCATGCAGCAAAAAACATTCCCAACAACTCCCACCAAACTGAAGTTTTCCTGTAAACGATGGGGGCACCTACTGATCATGACGGAGACTGTATTCACTCGAGGGTTGAATGAGCACCTCCCTTTTCCAGATTCAGTCCTTGAGTCAATGTGAAATACTTGTTCCTGTCACACAGAAAAAAAAGAAATCAGACATTTTTGTTAGACAGGCTGTTCCATCTGGTGGCCTGTGATAGTAAAACTGACTTCATGAGTGAAATAAATGTTTTAAAAAGACACAGAGAAGGCGGTCTGGCAGTATTCTGCTTTACGTGGCCATGACGGTTTGGGAACAGCAGGAAGGAGGAACATCTGTGCTGATGTGCTGGGTGGATATTTCTCTATTTAAGGTAAATCTGCTGCCAAGTTTCAGCACTCTTAGAGTCAAGAGAAACCGTGGTAAAATATAACACTTGCTGCCCCATCTATTAGATTTGGCCCTCTGCTGAGGAGTTTCCATGAATGGGAATGCAAAGTATGTCAGCTTAGCAGCAGTATTCCAAGAAAATATGTCTCTTTGCCAAGAGCTTTTGCAGGTGGACAAACTGCATTTGGCAGGCTCTGCTATCAGCCTCTGGCTGTTAAAGACCCACAAAAAGTGTTTCATTTATCAGAATCACTTTATTCACCATGTTTATCCAGACAAACATGGAATTTGACTCCGGTAGCAAGCTGCTCTCAACTGTACAGACATTAAAATAAGCAAAGAATAAGCAAAAAATGAGAGGAGTTAGATCAGGGGTGTCCAAAGTCGGTCCTCGAGGGCCGCTGTCCTGCAGGTTTCCCATGTATTCCTGTTCCAACACATCTAGCTTCCACTAAATGGATCAAACAGCCAATGACGTGCACAACTGATTAAGCTCTACTACTAATTAATTTGAATCAGGTGTGTCTGAGCAGGGATACATAGAAAACCTGCAGGATTCTGGCCCTTGAGGACCGGAGCTGGACACCTCTGAGTTAGATAAATAAACATAATAAACATAAATATACAGTAGAAATAAATGAAAGCAGCAATGGGTACAAGCAGCAATGAACATTGGTCATTGGTTGTTATTCACTTATTATTATATAAACTTATATTATTATATCACTGCTTCACTTGGGTATTTAGATGCATCCGTGCAGATATATTTAATACCAAAGCAGATTTTATACTATTTAATATATATAACAAATAAAAATGGCAATCTTGAGTAAGTTCCATGCGAAGTTTTAGCATTATAAAGATTTAAAAACAGAATAAAAGACTGAATATACTAATTAGGGTTGTTTTTATTGGTAAAAAAAAAGACACAAAAGCACTGCTGCATACTAATAGTTAGTGCAGAAAACCATAACACTTCTTAGACATGTTGACAAAGCAGTGGTCTGTGATGTCAGCTTTCCAGTGCAGCATCTTTTTTATCACTGATCTCGCTCCCTGAGATGCTGACATGTTTGAGCTCAGAGTCTGCAAACAGAGCAGTCTGCCTTTCAAACAAAAAACCCCAAATGACAAAAGGCACTGCAGTGAGGAGAGACTCCGCTTCTCTCTGCTTATTTGGCAGCAGTCTGTGGATGAATGTTGTTCCCTCTGTGAGCACATTTCTCCTGGAGGGCTTCCCTGCTCCAACTTCCAGAGCTGCGTGGCCGGATATGAGAGGCCAGAAACAACCCTGACACTAGACCTTCACTTTACTTCTCTCATCTCCTCTCACGGGACATCCGACTGACAACAGCAAAACTAGCTGCTTTCAAATTGTGGAATCTGTGTAAACTCTGAGATAACAAACACATGCTGACATTTATCAATGAAAACGCTGTGATGAGATTATAGTAATTTAGCAGCAATTCAGCGTTTGTTCCCATTCTTTCCATTCATTTTTTAAAAATCACATTAGTGTTTGAAAATCCTCTCATAGCCTAAAATATAACCCAAGGTGTTTTCTTTAAAGGACAGTTTTTTTTTTTTATTGTAAAAAAGTTGTAAACAGAATCTGTGCCGATGTCCGTATATGGTTTTTCCTGAATGAGTTTGTTTTTTCAGTGAAGTGAACCCACCTCTGGTCTGCGGCCCCTGTTGATGTACACGCAGACGGGACTGTATGCACCACTGCCACACATAAACAGATGAGTTCTGTTGTAAGGCTGCACCACCCGGATGAAGTTCCCACAGCCGTGCTGGAAAGTTAGAAAATGGCACAAATTAAATGTTCAGTGTCAAAAAATCGAGATATTTTCTTTTAATTTGTTAAATTATTCTGGAAAATTAAAGTTTTGTACTTAAAAGTCAAATTTTTCCAAGTTGTCGATTGGAAATACAACAAGAAGACCCCTTGAAATTGGATGCAGACCCACCAACCCCAACTTCACACATAAAGATGGCTGCTCACAAATCAATACCAAATAATAACCTAAGCAGTAATTTTCATAAAAAAAAAAAAAAAAAAAAAAAAAGTTTAGGTTAGTATTTGGACATTGACTTATACTAACCTATAAATGGAGTCCTTTTCAGCTTCTACTTCTAGACTCATTTTGTCCATGTTTAAGATGCTGAATAATGCTAACAACAGGAACAGTGGCTAACGTGGTTAGCCTGTCTCTAACAACTGAAAACTGAAAAAATAATATGAGTTTTGACCAATTTTGGCCTGAATATATGTTTAAGAAAACCTTTTTTTCTTCAGTAAAGCTTAAAATTGGACTAAAATGGAAATAAATTGTTACACATTTTAAAAAAGATGTGTTCTGCAAGACATTGTTTAAATTTCCTAATTTGCCCACCAAATAGAAAGTTCAGCAGCAGTGGATGCTAAATATAACACATATAATTCTGGGTCAACAGACAAAACCAGCCAAACAACGAATTTTCTTGGAAGCTGGAAGCTGGAGCCTATCCAAGCAATTATTGGGAGAGAGGCAGGTACAGCTTGGACAAGTCACCAGTCCATCACAGGGACAACACAGAGAAACAAACCAGTCACGCTCCTAAGGAAAACTTTAGAGTGATTAACCTCATAAACCTAATTAACCAAACATGCATGAGGGAGGAAGCCGGAGTTCCCAGAGAGAACATGGACACTCCACCATTCGAATCTCCACTATGCCATTGTGCAGCCCATTTGTTTTATAAATTACAAGACAATTACAAACCAATTCAAATTATTCAGATAATAATTATAACACAATTAAAACAAAGTACACTGCACTAGGCCCACAAGGAACTGGACTGAAGTGGATTGTTAGTAAAAGTGCATAGAAATTGCTAGTTGTGAATTGCTTAAGTTTAATAAAGCTTTTGAACTGAACTTAATTGATTTGATTAAATGTTCTAATTACTTGTCTTTCAGTCAAATACTATCCACCTGCTATGTTTCCTATAGAAGCATTTATGCTAATATCTTTAGCCGAGTCACAAAAAGGACTTAGAAAAGGAAAGGACTTAGAAAAACACTTTGTAGCAAGATCATGACATGTTTTACTCCACTTTAAATTTTCCTTAATATTAAGAAGATTTAACATCCTTATGTGTATCTTTAGTTTTGATGTCTTATGATCCAGAACATAAACAACGCAAGTTTCATCCTTTCTAAAGCTAATGATCTAACTAACAGCAGCCATTAACTGTTATTAGTGGTATTGCTTGTAGCTAACTTAGTAACTAATTGAGAAAGCTACTGGTTTGCTAAGTCATTAGCATGCTAAGGCTAACAACTAATTCAAGCAGGTTGCCTGCTACAATCTGGGCTAGCATTAGCTGTTGAGTTGGTTTCTTTGTGTATAATAGCTGGAGACAGATGTATTTTCTTTATTTTTATAATTTCTGGGTATATCTAAATTTATATTTGCAACATAAATGAAATAATTGTAGAAATTTGCTCGTAGCTAACTTAGTAACTAATTGAGAAAGCTACTGGTTTGCTAAGTCATTAGCATGCTAAGGATAACAACTAATTCAGGCAGGTTGCCTGCTACAATCTGGGCTAGCATTAGCTGTTGAGTTGGTTTCTTTATGTATTATTGCTGGTGACAGATGTCTTTTCTTTATTTCAATTATGTCTTGGTGTATCTTAATTTATATTTGCAACATAAATTAATGTTTTCTTATACATTTGAACTGGTAGTAAAGCTCATGGGCAAATTCTACAGTCGTTAAAGTAAATATTACTGCTTCTTTTAAAATCTTTTTAAAACTGTATTTCATATAATTGGGAAACTTTTTTAAACCATCCATCTTGAGCTGAAAGAATATTTATTCACTTTTTGTTGTGAGAAGAACCCAAATAACATTTCTTACAGATTTATGAAACAACACAAAATCTTAGTTATGAGCACTCTGACAGTTTGGTTTCCAGATGTCATTAAAGAATGACAATAGCCATAAAAATGGTTTACACATGTTTTGTTTCCCTCTAATAACTACTCTCCTGCAGCTCTTAAAATTTGCCCATTGCTGCCATGTTAACTAATATAAGTAACTGCTTCGACAGCAAGCTTAGCTCCAAGTGGTAAGATGTGATCCAGCTGCCCGATAAGCTGATACTTGATCTGGTATGGCAACTGTTCAGTAGCTTCTGCCAATCTGTCGTTATCAGCTAAATACTGATTTTTTTTAAATGACTCATTTTTTTATATTTCCAATTATTATGCTTAGTCAATAAGACTGAAGTCAGATAAATAATGTCAGTTTTATGACAACATAAAGACCTTTTGGGAAGTGTATCCTTTATCAGTGTCCCATCTTAGAAATGTAAATAAATCTGGATCTGCAGTTAATTTTTATTGATTCTTCCAAAGCCTGTGAAGTGTAGCTTTCCACCAGTTTCAGTACATGCCACAGTCTTAACAGTAGCTCAGTAAATAATGAGTGTTTTTAATCTCAGCTATGACACTTAGCACTGAATCAGACATACCAGAGGAAAGATCCATTTCCTGGTATAAAGCCAAGGCGAGCATCAGCTCCAGAACATGTTCCCTGCACTTAAATGTTATCCCATATGAGGCTGTAATTCAAACTTATCTCAGGAGTTATGACAGTTGTGGCACCGCATGCTGCACAATCAAGCGCTCCCAGGGCTCACTGGTCTGGCATCAGCACCAGCGGAAAAAGAGTGTCATTGGTAGCTATAGGTGCGATTGATGACGGATCTCTCTGGTTTCACAACAGAAGTGGGAGCGCTGGACTTTGGGGCTAATTAAGCTTTTGGCAGAAAACGAATGGAAGAAGAATGAAAAAAGAGAGGAGAAAGGTGAGGAGGAGGAGATGAACACACATCCAGGGAACTGTCAGGAACTTGGCTGCAGGATTGGCAGCTGCTGCAGCTCACGGCCAGTGCACATAGCTCCTCTGAGACCTATCAATGAAAAGCAACTGAATATTTTACTGTCACACACCCAACTCTGTTATTTATCTTCCTTTATCTATCCCTTTTAACCTTTGTCATTCCCTTCAACATACCCACTGAAGCCCGGTATCTGTTTCAGCTCTACTGTGCTATGTTTATGCGTAACATGGTTTATTTTCATCGGTTTCCTGTCTTTATGCAGGCATGGCTTCAAATGCAAACTGGAGATCAAACTAAGTTAAAACTTACTTGCAAACCAGTAAATTTAATTAATAAATCTAGTCTAAATTTCTCCTCTGATGCTCCCACTCTGGGAAAAACAATGTGTGGTCACTTTCTGGAGCTCCACAAAACCACAAACTGTACTGGAGAAAGGAAAGTTAATTCATACAGACAAGGAGGGGAGCCATTATAGATATATGAGGGCTTTGAGTCAAATAAAAAAAAACCATCCTTGAGAAAACTGATTATGGATGAGAGAAAATTCCATATCGTGTAGTAAAAAGTAAACTACAATACAGAAAGAGCTGAGCGAAGTGACCACAGGAAAAGCAGAGAGTGCAAAATGACGCAGATGATGGAGAGGAGGTCACAGTGGCTCTGCACATTGATGGCCCACTCTAATATTTTAGGGAATCTGTCTGCAGCAGACATTACTCAGAGCTGTAAAAAAAAATCACTCAGTTACTGGAAACTGTTTTTAACTCTATTTCTGCACCAGCATGCTGTTAAAGAGCCTCATCCATTACCCTGCAGATGTCAGGGGGGAGTCCACAACTCCAGACAGAACATGCAACACGGTGACAAAGAAACTAGGTCGTTGATTCAAGTAAATAACTGGATCTGAAAGTCTAGTGTGGTAAAAGTAGACTTTTTTCTCTTTGTCTTATTTAATTTCCTTTCCACTGCATTATCTATAAGATGCCGTGTTTGTCTCGGTACAATCGAATTACAGGAGAACAGATGCTGAGGTGGGATTAGTCTCATGAGTCCTGCAGTATGTCTTCATTAAAGCTTGTAATGCTTCGCTGAATTAAAATGGCTTTTTCAGTGAAATGTGCTCCATTCTTTCTCCTTTTTGAGCAGTGATCTGTGTCTTTGGTGCTCCTATGACTTAAATATGGCTGAAGCTTGAACAAGATCTGATGTAAAAGGGAATCCTGGGAGACAACTTCATATGGAAACATGTTTGAAAACAACTGTTTTGACTTTCACCGTAATGGTGTAAAAGTATGATGACTTTAAAATCAGTCAGGTGAGTTTTCATCCACAATGTTTGTGCTGTGCTTTGTAATATTACGTGGATAGTCTCAGCATTCATAAAGTAAGCTTCTGAGGGATTATTAGCAATAGTGATGCAATTGTGGCCTCATAATTGGGGGACTATTTAAGTAAATATCTGATAGGATATTTATTTTCTATCTTACCTATGAGAAAAAAAAAAAGTTTTTTCCCCTCATTTTTACTAAATCAGACAAGCAAACCAGTAGTTTTCTGTATGTTAATCCTAACAGCTGTTTAAAGATGCACTATGCAACTTTCTACCTTTAAAACGTGATTGGACTTATTTTATGAAATGGTGACATTGATTATGAACAATTCTGGAGCATCCTAAAGCTGCATTTCACAGCTGTTTCTTCCCTGACAGCACATGAGTATTGCTTTCCGCACTATGTACCATGTTAGCAAGCAGATACTGTATAAACACTAAAAATGGCTGATTTAGCAAATAAACACAAGAGGACATTACAAGAGGACGACGGGAAAGGAAAGAGATAAAGAGGGAGAACAAGAAATAAAGAAAAATATGTCAAAATTAGCTGATAATGGGAAATATCTGTAAAGGTTCTGACAGATTTTAGTTGTAATGCTACACAGTGACATATTTTACTATCCTGAGCCTTTTAAAACGTTTACGACAAATGCAAGACATAGCAGTGCATGATTAGCTAAAATGCTATATGATTAGCTCAACACATTTGTCTTCGACTTGACAGATCAGAATAGATTTGTTTCTGTTTTACACAGACTTTAAAGTTTCCGTTTCAGTAACAAAATTAGTCAGATTAAAGAAAAACATAAAAGAATTCAGTCATTTGCAAGAAAAGGAAGGTTCTTAAATAATGTGATCTCACAGAAATATGCCAGAAATGTCATCGCATCTGTCTGCAAGACAAAACTGCACAGAAACCAACCATGCCCATATGCTTCTGACAATATGGAGAGCATGGGCAGAAATCACATGTAACTTATTATCACTAAACCTGATTAAGAACATAATTTGATTAGTTCGCCAACCACAGGGATAATACATAGAAGACAGAGGGATGGCGTGATAAGTCAACCCCGCTTAAAGGTTGTTCCTCTGAAATAATTTTTCCTGGAAATTTACCCCATAAATATCATGCTCTGAGTTGTGCACAGAAATGAATGACTTTGTTGAAATAAAGTTAGCTTTTCTTACTGTTGGGTCCTTGCCTGCCATTTGGCATTCTTCTATTTTGACTGTAGATGCAGGCCAAAACACCTGGCGGTACAAAAAACAAAACAAAACACAAACAGTTCACTGTTAACATGAATATGCTCATCAGGTTCTATGTTCTATAAACAAAGAGAAATGCCAGGCAAAATGTGGGAAATTAACACAAAAAAAGTTTAATTTTCCGTTGAAATCCAGCGTTAATGATTAGAAGCAGCTATAATCGGCAGAAAATGTGTTTCAGACCAGAGGAAGGGGTTTAAGGTCTAACTCAATGAACACATCATGTAATTATCTGGGAATAAATTGATGTGGTGCGGCAGTCTGCGCGGGAGCTTTCCCATCTGTTTATGCACTTCATGTCTGTCAATTACATGAAAGATCATTTCCTCACCGCATCCAGAATTACCGACAAGAGAGCTCCGGCAGTTCAACAGCTCTTTGTGGGAACCCTAAAATTGTACTGATTATAGCTAATGTAAGGTAATTTGCATCTCATTGCACAGATTCGAATAAAAACCACAGCAGTACCACAGAAGAAGAAATGATTTTTCTGTCACGACATCAGTCTCCTGACCTTAAGTGTGCCGTGGGTGATGTTGTTGATGTCCATGGAGAGAACATGGTCCTTGCAGCCCACATACATCCTGTCCTGGTCCTCGTCCATATGCAGAATCCTGTAGTCCATGGCCTTGTCTGATATGTTGTAGTGTTCAAAGGACAGAGAGGTCTGCAGGTCTGAGAGACAAACAGAAGAGAGAATGCTAAAGAAAACATACAAATAAACTGGTCCAAAGAGAAAGTATCTCTTATTTCTGCTCAGTTATTTCATAATAAACACAAATCTGAAAAGCAAACTCACACTGCTGCTCTCAGATGGAAAGAGTGTTTACAGAGGTTGGGAAGGTGATTTGCCGCTACGACACTGTCTGCACATGCAACAGAAAGCTGCTAGAAGTTTCAAAGGGACCATTTTTGTTCCATCAAGGCTAAGTAGTGCACTTAATCACCTATGTGTGCTCGAAACACACGCAGCAAGGAGAATGGTTGGCTTGCACACAGCTGTAGTCATGACCACTTAAGGTGATTCCTCGAAAAGATAAAGTCGAAGTTTACAGATTAACCTAAGACAGAGACCAAACAGGCTTTAAGCCAAGTCGAGACCGAAGCCAAAGGAGTAAAGCAGCGCTGTCAATATTCCTGGAGCTGCTTAGTTTAAGTCAACAGCGACCATCCAGGTCATTCAGTGCAGGTTTCAGGGTTTGGACACGTTTAGAATGTGATGGGAAAGCAGAATGCGGTGCATGAGCAGCTTTACTGGATGAAAAGGGACAGAAAGGATTGCTTCACATCACACATCAAAAGATTTATTAGTTTGAATATCGTGAATTAACCTGGTGTCCAGTGAGAATGTGTGATACGAAGCTACACTGACAGCGTAAAATCAATCAATCATAAATCTTTATGTATAAAGCATTTTTCCTGCCAAAGGCAACAGAAAGCGCTTTACGGGATAAAAACAGTTTGTGGTAAAGATTCACCATAATGGCTCCAAAACAATCCAACTGGTACGTTTTCTCACTGGTTTTCTTTGTATGGACAAAGACACAGTTCACATCCTGATAACATGGATGAGTTACTCATGATATGAGTCATCTAAAGCAGGGAAAACTTAGGGTTTAGACCAGGAGGCAGAGATAATAAGTTCCAGAATATGACGATACCACATATATACTGTATATATGATGATACCTCAGATATCTGTCTACACACACGTCCTTGCCTGCTAGAGTTTGCCACAAATGCAATGTTTTCCATCTCTAACAGCCTGGGGCTCATGGCTTAAATGGAATGTTTCGGTTTAGAAAAGTGTAGACATTTAGGCAGGGATATAAGTCTTAATATTCAACAGTTGTGATTTTCATCATCTGGCAGTAGGTGTGTTTCCATTACACCAAGACTTGTGCAAAAACTAAATATTGCAATAAAAAAAACATTAATGGAAACACCTACATTTAAAAAAAAAGTCTCAAATATCGCTAAAAATATTTACACTCTGGTGGTTTTTCAGATGTTTAGTTATCGAAACACATCACAAAAGTGGAATGGAAATACTTTTTTTGCACATGACGTAGAAGGTTGTGACCGGTTCATTTCTGGTAAAGATGGTGCTGTGTGGAACAAACAACAGCGAATTTCAGAGATTTGGAAAAGAAAATCAGGGAGAAAAGCTTTGAAGAAAATTCTCTAGATAGAAAAGCCCAAAATAAAGCTGCATGGCTACGTTGGAAAAGCGGCAATTTTTGTAAAATCTCGGGAGACAAATGAGATTTTACGCGACTTGAGGCTAATGCGTGAAACACTGGTCGATGGAAACACCTGCAAATCAAAATTGTTGTTTGTCAAAACTTAGAAATATCACTTTAATTTAGCAAAAAAAAAAAAGTGATGGAAACTCAGCTAGTGATGCTGACCTTTAGAAAGCACATTACAGATTACAAGCATGGACTGCTGCACTATTATGTGTTAATACGGGTTTAAACACTTGTAATGTTTTTTGGTGAGATTGAGCTTGACTGATCTTCTGGTTGCAAATATATATAATTCTTTTGAGAAATAGTCTCTGTTTTTATGAAGAAAACAGCTCTTCCTATGAAAATTATGGTTATGACATACATATCATGCTAAGTTATGCTTTAATGATATTTCACTTGTATTTTTATTTTATGACTGAACATTAAAGGTCTTTTACACAACAAAGCCAATGTGAATAAAAATGTAAAATTGTGACTATTTCAGCTGTGAAGTTTCAAATTGTCTATGCACACCAAGTGTGATGCAAGGTCCAAATAAATTATGAAGATTCTCAAACAAATTTGCGAGATGACAAAAGAAAGCATAGATTCCACAGCAAGCAACAAATACTTTGTGCTGATGCTGCAAAAGAGAAGAAAATAATGCACCCTGGATTCATCCTGTTCTCAAAAAAAGAGGAGCACTTTGGGAGTTTTATTGTTTAGTCCAGGAGCTGAAGCTGGACCACGGCCGCTTCAGGATGAAGTTTAGGATCAGTTTAAGGATCGGTTTTAGCAGCTAGCCGCTAGCTTAAAGAACCATAGAAGAAATAATGAAGATGCTCGGCCATGATGAGACAAGGCTTGAAAATGACTCTTTCATAGCTTATTATCAACTCCAGCAATGCTGTCAGCACACCTTCTCTGACTGGCCGATTGTGTATCTGTCTCAAATCTCTGACTCAAATCAGTTTTTAATCAGCAAACTTGTGCAGATTTTGATGTCAAACTCAGCATTTGTCTGATGCGTGTCAGGTGTGTTGCAGCAGGGAAATTTACAACACCTGTAGGGCTACGACCCTGCAAGACCGGAGTTGAACACCCCTGTTCTAAAGGTTTTTATCAGTCATATGTGTCCCCAAAACCTGTGTATGACACCAAATAAGAGAAAACTCTGTCATCAATTTTACTTTTTTTGGAGCAAGAGAGGTGTGTGATTGAAGAGGGGCAACAACCACACCCCCTAGTAGAGGATATTGCCAATGTCCTGCCCCCTCCTCATTGAGCCTGCCCTCTAAAATCACCAATTGGGTTCCAGTGAAAGCTGCATCTTCTCCCTGAGAGTGGTGTGGACAGACACATCTCATGAAGATTTGCTGGTTGAGCAACAGTCTGATCAGTAATTATCTTTGACATCCTCTATTGTTTGATTTCTTGCCTGTGTTGCTCTCACTCTCAGATGTAAGTCACTTTGGATAAAAGTATCTGCTAAAAGAATGTAGAATAGACTAGACTAGACTAGACTAAACTAGAATAGAATAGATTCGAACAGAACAGAACGGACAGCCTGTTCTCAGTAGAGCCTACCAGAGACAAAACTAGAATGGTTGAAATTAAGGACCAAGGCTGAATTTGGGGTAAAACACTTTGAAATCAAGGCCGTTGGAGCTCTGACACCCAGATGAAATTGTTAAAAAAAAAAAAAAAAAAAAAACACACAACATGGGACCCTTAAGAAAAAAATCCACCTCAGTTTTAAAAAAAAACAAAACTTGCTCTATAATGCTAAGAACATTCCCATTGACTTAATGTTGTTTAAATTAAAAATATTGCTGTGAGAATTATTCTGACAAAATATTTGGGCTACATACGTAAAGGCTTAAACATGTGATACAGTATATTAACGAAATGTCTAAATAAATTCCTGGAGTCTTTTCCAGTCACACAGAGGGCGTAAACATCCTCACACTGTTATTTTCAGCCTATTTACTGCACAGATAGATTTTCACCAATACCATCAAAGGACTCCACTGTTGAAGCCAAACTCATGCATATTTATCACTTTTTCAATCTACAGCCAGAGGAGGGGTTGTGGGGGAAGCAATGTAGATCTACACCCTCCATTTCCTTCCCTGTATTGACCCTCTCAGCTCTTTGTATCCCCTCCTCTAATCAACAAACAGGTTGTCCTGCACTTTGCTTCAGTCCCTCAGGCTAAAGTCACATTTTCATTATTGTTTGGCATATGCTTGTGAGGCCTTTCATCTAGCTGGAAAGTGGCTTTTTGAGGCACCCCCTCACTCTCATCACAGCTTGTTTTTTTTGTTCTTTCTCCATGTAAAGCCTGAAGTGTTTAACTTTCCATGAAGACAAGTTAACCAATTTGGAGACAACCAAGTTTCCCACGACTCTTCACTCTCCTCTTCAGCTGTCTTTAGATGAATTGCTTTACATCTCAAAGTGCGAGTAGAGTATTTTTTCAACAGTATGTTGAAGTGAGAGCATCTGCCTTTGCATATAGAATCAAACATGCACATAGATGAATCAGAGACTAAATTAAATGTGAAGACTCTTCAAGCAGATTAGAATCTTGTAAAAACAACAGTAGCATTGTTCGAGGCTCCAATAAAGAGAGCATCACCGATAACACCAGTGATCACTGCGTGCCTAAGGAATATTAACCCAAAAAAGACTGAAGATATGACGTCGCAGGTCTGCCAGAGTGCAGCCATCAACCCTAAAACTCTCACTAACAGCTAATTAGGAATATTTTAGTCAACTGATTTGATAAGCAGCTTCACACCATACTGAATATTTGAAAATAAATTATTGGATTAGATTTATGGTAACTTTTCAAAACCAAAGGCACCTCATTAAAAAGTTCAAGGTTTTTGTTATTTTTCTGAGGAATAAAACAGTTTTTACAACCAAATATCTGTAAAAAGAAAAAAAAGTATAATAAGGTAACTTCTTGGTGTTTGGTGGTAAAAGCAGCATAATGTACCAGGGCGTAGATGATCTCCTGTATCACATTATGCTTTCTTTTGGTTTGTAAGCTTACTAAAGGAAAACACTGCATACATGATTAACTTGGTAAAAATCGCTGACGTTTACAGCATAGTTGCAGACAAAGTTGGAATGCTGCCTATAATGCAAGTAAAAACAGAAAACAATGATTTTAAAAAAATCCCATCAACCCAGATTTTAGTCCCAGTGGAACATAAACACAATTTCAGATGCTGAAACTGGAACATTTTAGCATTTCATGGAAAATATGAACTCTTTTTTTTATTTGATAGCAGCAATTTTGTTTGGCTTGTAGATTTCTGGGTGAACTGTGTGGTTTGTGTAAGTATCCCTGTGTCCGTGTAGGGATTTCCATTATGTATGAATGCATAATGTAAAGGTGAGGCCAAAGATCACGAGCATCCAGTTATGACCTTCAGTCTTGTCCCATGCGCACAGTGATTCCTCCTGATTCTCTGAACTGATAATATCATAAACCATAGATGTGGGATCTTCAAAGTCTTGGCTACTTTAACAATGACATGTTGACAAATAGTACTTCAAAATTAACTCCACATTTCCAGCCTCAATGATATAAACTCTTTGTGATAACTGCAACATGCTCAACAGCAACTCTGGGCTTTCTGCCTGGTGTCGCTAGACTTCATTAGGGTAAGCTAGCTACCAGGAGATTAGGGCTAACCATGTGTTGAAATCACAGCAAGAAGTCGTATTTATATTCAATATTTCTTTTAAAGCTTACATAATTTTAGTAAATTATTATGGTTTTCTGCTATTTAAGCTAATAATATCAATAGTTTAGCTCAATATCATCATTAGCATTTCAAGATTTTAGCATTTTAGCTAAGCTATTAAGCTAGTTAGTGTAAGTCATTCAATGTGAAGTTCTAGTTTGTAGATTAATTGTCAAACTAATTAAATTATGGAAGAGAATTATAACTCCATAAGTGAATGTTTTGTTGAAAGTAAAGATTTTTATACAACATTGAGCATTTCAAGAAGAGATCTTTTAGCAAAACAGGAAAATGTTTATTCTTCCTGGCAGACCCTCTCCAGAACATCCAACCACGGGAAGAAAGGGGTGTGGTGGGGTGAAATAAGTGCTTAATATTATGGTGAACTCTGAATTGTTTTCACAGTGGGGGAAAATAGAAGACTTTCATGTTCCCTTGTGAGGGTGGAAGGCCAGCTAAGCCTGCTGCTAAGATGGGACGCAGCAGGGGTGTGTCACATGGATCCAGCTTACTTAGTGAGACACAATCTGAAACCCTCTGGAGTCCACATGCTGCTGGATCTGGTCTCTTCTCAGTGTGCTGTTTTGAGTCTCATACAAACATATGAGTCATGGCTGCAGAACTGGAGAGCCGCATTTAAAGTTTAACTTGCCAGATGGTGCACCTGCTAGCAGAGCGAGGAGAGCTGCTCCATGCAGCCAAGGACGACTAATGAGACCAAGTGTTTGCTGAATCTGTAATTGTAGCATGAGATGGACTAATCTGGCCAGGTGTGGAGTCCAGCTTCACTCTCTCAAACTATCTGAATGATTATATTTGACAGCCCCAAGTTTCTGTTCTCAAACCATGACGTCAGAGATTTTATCAAAGGAGAAAACAAAAGCTGGAGTGCAGATATTTTGTTTATATCTGTGTGTTGGGGAAAAACTGGACCACATGTAGTTCATTAGACACGTGTTTATATGCATTCCTCATTGCTGAGATCATGTAAAGGGAAGACTGTCAATACTGAGTGAGCACATCATTACCGAGGCATTGTCGAAAAACTTCATGAGGTTTTAGGTGTTTTTCACTTCTGTCAGCGCTAAGATGGGAATCAAAAGGTTTTTAGGGATCATACACAAAAACCAGATTGAGTCAGAAGAAGATGAAGTTGTGAGAGTGTTGTTGTTTTTCTTTACCATCATTGATTGAGGCTAGGGCCTTTAAGAGAACCAAAGGAGAAGAAGAAAATAAGCAAGAGTAAGATGACAGCTTGAGGGTTTTCTATTATGAATGTGAGCAGGTGGGCCTTGTACCTCCCGGTGGACCTCACAGCAGTCTTCTGAGTCCTACTTTGACTTTGAGCTTTGACCCATGATGCCCCATTGGTTGAATGGCAGACCAGTGGTGCTATAATCCCATCTGATCGATGCAGTGGACAGTGGAGTGGAAAGGGCAAGGTGGTGGAGAAGTGTGTTATGTGACCAAGCGCAAGCAGCACAAAAGCCTTTTGTTTGGCAAGGAAACTCCAGAGGTCATTCAGTATTAAACAACAGATTTCTTTCTCTGCAGCAGATAGCATGTGCAAAACACATTCCTCACATGTTGGTTTATCTCAGCTGGCATAGGGCAGGAGACAGGGAAGAGCCTGGACATATCACCAGCCCATCACAAGACAAGCAACCACGCATGATCTCCCTGACTGCTTGGACCATTTCAGGATACCATCTAACCCAACTGCTATTCATAAAGAAGAAAGTTGCTAATCTTGATGCACTTGAACTTTCCAGTTCTGAGGCGCAGCAGAAGAATCAGTCCAGTTCACAGCCTCCTTTACAGGAAACATCCCAGACCACCATAACAACACCCACATGAATACTTTCTCAGACTGTAGAGCAAACCAGTTAAATTCCTCAGGTTTTACTTACCTAAAGGATGTTTTTTTTTTTTTTTTTACTCAGTTTAACAAAAATAAAAATTGTATTTCAAAAAGCTTATCAGCAAGAAATTTTACACAAGATGCTCGAGTTTAAAAGCATCTAGAATGAAATGGATGGGCATAAGGTAAAATCCAGGAAAATGAAAGTAAATTCCATAGACTGTCTATAAAAGATTGACAGAGGCTCTGTGACGTAACCTGTATGTTTATAAAGAGCTGAAGTGAAGCTCATTAGGCGGTTTCTACTATCGCCACCTTGGCAGCATCCCCCGCGTCGTCTCTTCCACAGAATACAAAAATGGGCAAAGAGATGGGAGATTGAGTTGGAGCCTCCAACTCAATCTGTTGGTTTCCTTATATAGGCTATTATGAATTGGCTTTCATTTTGTTTTGTTTTTTCCCTGTCTGTAAAGCGTCTTGAGATGGCATTGCCCTGATTTGACGCTATATAAATAAAATTGAATTGAATTGAATTGAGGTGGAGCTGAGAGGGGGGCTGTGACAATGGGGGCGGATGATTGACATCTCACAAACTCCGACCTGCCTGTAGCTAAGAGCTAACCGAGCTAACCCAGAGCTAATGGAAGCTGACTAGCTAATGGAGGTAGGCGGGGTCATGCTGTTAACTGGCTAAAAATTGAGGTTGTGCAACACTCTGGCTTCTTGCAGCGGGATATGTGGTACCTGTCAACCTAAAGGAATGCAGCATGATAACAGTAAAAGTGCTTATTTTCCTTTAGTGCTTTAGTTTATTTCTTACATTTTAAAGCTTAATAACTAAACTTTCTGAACCAGTTAAATAACAACACCCTCAACACCCTATTCAACCAGTTAAATAACAACACCCTATATTGAACACTTGAGCATTCTGCAAGGAGAACCTTTCATCTCTTTTGATTCATATTTAGACAGCACGGTATTTTTATTAAGTTGTCACAAAAGCCTGAACAAAATTTCTTGTTCATGGGACTGATTACAGTACTATAACCCTAAAAGGCATGAAGTATGGCATCCTGCAGATATTTTAAAAATCAGCATGACTGACTGTGGTAAAAAGCAGTGTGGATATAGTAGAAAATGTGGGCGACATAAAGCGACTTGTAGTGTCTGGGTACATGGCAGCAATTAAAGTGCAGTGGAGACTGCAGAGCTCACTTCCCAGCTTTTTTGTTGTTGCTGTTGTGATTATACAGTACATCCAGGAACGGAAAATATGCTACAGCCACAATGAGGCTCCGTCAAAATGTTCAGTCTTTCCTGACAAACTTTGCCCCCGAAATTACTTCCATGATCAAATAACTGGATCTGAATGCCGTTCCTGCGGCTGTAAACAACAGAGCCATGGTTTCAGTGTGGGATGTCGATACAAGGAGTGGTTTGTTGAAACGCAGCATTGTCAAAAATGAGACATTTTTCACAGTGGATGGAAAATATGTGGGATCTTGTAGTTCTGGAGGTTTTAGGAGCTGGTGCAAACTGTCTGAACTGGTGTCATCCCAGTAGCTACGGAAGTCTTCCTCCAATCTGATGGAGGATAATTATAAAAGGAAGAACTGCAAAAGAAACTGCATTGTTGTAGTTTATCTTGACAGGAATAGCTGCCAAACATGCTTTTCTCTTGACATGCCGAAGTGATAAAAATCAACAATATAGGATTATTTTGTCAGGACACGGGATTAGTCTTTGTAGTGTAGGGATTAAAAGCTTTCACTGTCTGAAGTGTTGAATTCCCTTTTTAAAAAAAAAAAAAAAATCAATACCAGTGTCTGAACACAAGCCAACATGTCCTCGCACCCAATTAAAAACACTCCAAGATGGGATTCTGAGCCAATTACAAGCCAACCTTACTCTCTCCAAATGCAAATTCTCCCTCATCAATTGGCTTCCTACCTGAAAGGCCACATGCACGCATTAACTCTATGCTAATGAGGAGGGCTTCCCATTTAATTCAAGGAGAACCGGCTCTGTGGTTGTCAGGGGCAGCTGGTAGGAGGACCCCCGTCACCCATCTCGATAAATATTGAAGCAGGAGCTTATCTGACTTCAAACCTGCTGCCAAATACCGCTGCTCTTAGTCTGGACAATCCTAAGAGCTCTTGAGTTCACTTCTGGATGGTTGCACTTACCTAATGCGTTGCAGACAAACCACACATACTCGACCAGTGAAAAACTTTGTCTTGGCAACTGACAAGTAACCCACAGAGATAAAAAAAAAAAAAAAAAAATATGGCTGTGCTCAGAACATTTGCTGGTAAGTCTTTTTATACAGTATGAGGTGATCGCTTGTGCAGTGTAAATATGGCCAAGGAGAAGTTAAGGTGTCAATCTGGAGGAAGAAGACCACCCAGGACGTCTTGCGCTGGCTGACAGAGTCGTCCGATTGTCTGTCCAACAGGCATACTCTACATTCCCAGGCAGGCTACTCTCTGCACTTAAAATGCAACCAGCGTGCATAAAAGTGCTGCACTGCAACACAGAAGCCAGAGTGGGCTCTGACAGGGTGGATTCTTTATCTTCCGTGTCTCATTAATTTCCTGATTGTTGTCTGTTGCCAATTATCTGTAACCAGACATTTCTAATGGAAATCATATGGCTGCACGGAACGCCATGCTTCCCATGTGCCGCCTTCTTCCCAACGCAGACTCTGTGTCTGAATATGACACGCTAGACTTGATTATTCGTGCAGAGTGATGTTATCCAGCGCTAATGTCACGGTGGGTCCTGTTGCATGGCTGGCCTGCGAAGGTGGCTAATATTCCCAGTAAGATTTGAAACTTGAGATTACAAACAGCTCAATCATAGCCCCCCTTCAGCAGGGTAGTTTGCTTCCAAGTGCCCCAATTAGCACCTGACCTTCCCTTTACATGCTACCGACAGTGGAACCAACTCATGCCATCAGCTACCGTGCCTTTTAGATGGTGACCTCTCACCTGCAAACATCAGGAGCCTCTAGTTGCCTCACCCCCCCTCTCAGACAGTAAATCTCCATGATTTTACCATCAGGGAGGCTGTTGTAGAGGCTGTCACAGTGAGGGGTGGCTTGCAGGAGATATGGGTCAGAGAAATTCCAGTGCTGATGTGTTTACTGGTCATGGAAGACACGCAAAAGGGAAATGCACAACCAGGTGGAGCTCCTATTTTCTTTTACTGCTTGCTCAATCAGGGAATGGTCTTTTTTTCTCTCTTTTATGGTAAGCTTTTGACCTAACCTGAAAGATTATTTTATGGTATTGTGCTTAAATAAATCAAATTAATTAAATAATAAAAGTTGATGCTGAATTTTCTGTTTGACTTGGATGTTAGAGCTGTCTCCGATGGTGAGGGAAGGTCAAGATTTGCTACAAGGACAACAATGACTTAAGCACCTGCTGCAGCTGGTTGAGAACTTAACACTCAGGTGCTTAAAGAAAATCCATTTGAGTTGCAAAATGTTACCAATAATGGAAAAGGAATGAAGTAGAGATCCGCTGATGGAAAACGCTGATATACCAGTAGTTATTGTACAGTTGAAAAAGCTATGTTTCCATCACACATCAGACTACAGACAGAAATGCATGCAGAACATAAATGAAAAAACAGTTTGTGCTAAGGAGACGCTGCCTGGCCTGAGCTGATAACCATCGATTTTCTTTCAACATGTTGCAGGGCAAGAATATTAAAACATTCAATGAGGCTGGCAAGGTCAGAGACAGGAATAGCTCAACGCAGCGAGCACGACAGACTGACTGATGAAGGAACTGTCAGTCTCAAGCTGCAGGCATCTTCGTCAACATCAGCCATCATGCACTGCTAATTTCCAGCTATTTGCAGTATGTCTCTTTCTGTCACTGCAGACAGATTTGACAGGCAGTGTAAAAACAGCATCCCTGATTTTACATCACAAGCTTCATTATTAGATGTGCAACTGTAATGTAAAACAGAGGCAGGAAGCTGCCTCTTGTTAGCAAAGAATTAACATAATGCTGCAGACAAAACTCTCCTCCGGGGCTTGTTAGTCCGTGCGTTTACATGGAAGTTTTAATTCCTGTTTAATTCCTGAATGAAAGTTAATTCTGCTTTAAACTGATGAAAAACGACCATGTAAACACTTAATTCCTAATGCTAATTTCTATTTGGAATTGGTGGTACTGGTACTTCAAAATTATAATGAAAATAGCGGTGAAACTGGTACTTATGTAGTTTTTACAAGGTATGACTGAAAAGACGAGAAGCAGGGAGCCAACTTTGTTTATTTCTGGAATACGTTATACGTCACGTACACAAATTAATTTTAAAAGAAGTTTTATTTTAAGCGCTTGACCTCACAAAAAAAGCAGTGAAATCTACTTTGTACTGATGTTATTTTGGCATTCAAAGCATTCTGTAGACTGTTTCATAACTACATGCTGGTTACAACACTGGAAAACCAACAATCAGTGGAAAGTTTACCTTTCAAATGCAGTGACATGTTCAGAAATGTTTTAATCAGGGGGCCAAGTAAAGACAGAAGTTAGGGTGGGGTTGACGATTACTAACTGAATATCCAGCAGGGATACTGTAAACTTTGGTTAGATGCAGTGTGTGATATTTAGGGATTCTTGGGTGTCCAGGAACAGAGATGAGTCCTCTCCAGTGTGAAAAACAAAACCATTTTACAAATTTTGAAGCATTTTATATGAGATGAAAATTTTGTTATATGAGAAATCTTTAATAGCTTTCTGCTTTTATGCAGGATGAATGGCCTTTTGGAAAACCAGTTAAATTGTTTTAGAGCAAAAACACAGAAATTTGATGATCAACTAGTCAACAAATGCAGCAGTTTTTGTAGCGACTGGAACCTACTGGCGGCAGTATGTTTTTACCAGGATAGTCTGGGGGAGGGATTTGCTTCAATTGGGTGGCAATTCCAAAAGTTTTGGCACCTTTGTTTGGTTTTGTTTGTGTTCACACTGCACTTTACTGAAGCAGACAACGTTATGTAGTTACAACAACTGCTCACTAGGGGAAGTATTCTCTCTATACAACCGGGGTGCCCAAAGTCGGTCCTGGAGGGCCGCTGTCCTACAGGTTTTTAATGTTTCTGTACTCCAACACACCTGGA
The DNA here is from genome assembly GCF_933228915.1 of Telmatherina bonti. Taxonomy (NCBI): domain Eukaryota; kingdom Metazoa; phylum Chordata; class Actinopteri; order Atheriniformes; family Telmatherinidae; genus Telmatherina; species Telmatherina bonti. The sequence goes on along the minus strand of NC_136632.1, from coordinate 5,802,628 downwards.
TTCTATTGAATGGACCCAACAGCCAATGAAGTTCTGCACAATTAGTGATTAATTTGAGTCAGGCGTGTTGGAGCAGGTATACATGAAAAATCTCCAGGATTGTGGCCCTTGAAAACCAGAACTGGACATCCCTGTTATGTGACCACAGACCAGATAAAAGAAAGAAAATCTGGCTCAGTGATTGGCCAGGACCAAAACTAGCTTGTTCACCGTAAGTAAACAACGGAACTACAATAGATTCATTCAGTCTTTGTTTTTTGTTTTTTTTTTACTTTGGTCTTCAGACCTAGTGGAGACTTTATCTGAACCTGTCCAGTATGAGCAGCAGAACACACAGCATCTAACATCTTCTGCAACATTACATTCTACACAACATTTCCTGATGGTTCACACTGCTCCAAATGGACTAAACTATCCATGAATGAGGAGCGAAGTTAGTTTAAAGCAGACCAAAGAGTGCCAATGTGAATGTACCAGTATCCCAGTAAGAAATGCAGTCACACACTTTCTCAGATCTATTGACATACATACACACTCCCACACCATGCAAACAGACAAGAAGCTACTCTGCATAAACAATATAACTTCTGTATGAATTATGGGGGTGACCACAAATCGTAATGAGTCATGAAGAGGAATTGGTGCATTTACTCTCACACCTGGTTCCTGATCTCCATGCCTGGTTCTGTTCAGGGTTATGGCACATCTGGCTCATACCAGACCAGAGGAGCGCTCATTAAACTACACACATCATTTTAATAAGCTTCTCTGATGGGTCTGTGAGCAAAAATCTCCATTAACACCAAAAAGCCCCATTCAGGTCCACTCACTCTGAAACGTTTGTATTGGTTGACATCCACAATGTGTCTACTGTATTTCTATGTCAATTTTGTGTTGGATATGGAGGTTTGCCAGAACAGGGTGAGACGGTTGATGAGGTTAAATGATCCTGATCGTAAACACAGACCACTGCACCATCTGTCAGCCAGGGGGGATAAATGAGACAGGTTTTCTGACCCCACAATTCACAGATTGTCATTTTGGCAACAGCTGAGCAGAAACGGTAGCAGGAGCAGCAGGCCGTGTATTTAATATACAAAATTCAGACAGTAGCTGCTTTTTTTATATGGTGCTCATCTTTCAACTATCAGGATGTGGAAACACCATGTCATCCAGAGCATCATGTGTTTGCAACAGGTGTGACATACTGTTATGGTTGCACAGTGTTTTAATACAACTAATACTGTATTTGTTAGTTTGAGGAAGACCCAGTAAATGTTTAAATAGAAAAAAACTGTTAATTTTGCTCTTTCTGAATTATATTAAAAAAGACTTGTTAATTAAAAAAAAAACCCTAAAGACATTTAGATATTAAATACACACACACACACACACACACACACACACACACACACACACACACACACACACACACACACACATATATTTATATATATATATATATATATATATATATATATATATATATATATATATATATAGGTAAAACCATAAATAATTTAGTAATTTTATGCTGAATAATATATACTAAACTAAACTAAACTAAACTAAAATGAAATAAAATGAAATAAAATGTGCTGCTTCCACTCCAGTTTTTAGATTAATTCAAGATTTTAAACATTATTTCAGCATTAATATTAATAAAAAGGAATGCTAGATGGCTTACGGTAACTATGACAATACATGACAGAGCATTAGAAGAAACATCTGTGATGGAACACCAGACTCTGTCAATCTTCCAGTTTAATCTGTCATGTGCCAGATCATCTTTTTCCAAGCTTGAAATTAAATTGTCATTTTCCTTTCACATTTTTCCTTGGCAGCAGAAGCAAAACTACAGATATTTTAAAGAAAATATTCCACACAAAAAACAACAAACAAAAAACTTTACTTAAGCTTAACTGGCTCAAACCACAGTGGTATCATCCTGGTATAAATATGGAGGTTAATGATTATAAAAAAAGAATAAAAGGGCACAGAAATGAGTTATATAGTTCCCACTCATCCTCACACACATCCCACTTTGATAATCTGTAAGGGAATAATAGAATCATGTAAAAGTTATGGTGACAAGAAATTATGGTGAATAATGAACAGCCCAGCATGTTCTATACTAAATGATATGACAAACTGCAACATCTTTACTCAGCATTAATTCAATTCAATTCAGCTCTTTTTTTTTTTGTATAGCGCCACTTAACAACGATGTTATCTCAGGGCTTTACAGACACTCCAGTTCAAGCCAGTTCATAATAAATAACCTAGTCAAGGCAAATCAATACATTGCATCGAATCTTGACTGGTCCTGGAGGGGGCATGGGAGTCCAACCAGTCTACATGTGCTTTGTGGACCTGGAGAAGGCATTCCACCGTGTCCTCTGGGGGCTCCTGTGGGGGGTACTCCGGGAGTATGGGACACCGGACCCCCTTGTACGAGCTGTCCGGTCCCTGTACGACAGGTGTCAGAGCTTGGTCCGCATTGCCGGGAAGTCAGATTAGTTTCCGGTGAGGGTTGGACTCGGTCAAGGCTGCCCTTTATCACCGATTCTGTTCATAACTTATATGGACAGAATTTCTAGGCGCAGCCGAGGGGTTGAGGGGATCCGACTTGGTGGCCTCAGGATTGGGTCCCTGCTTTTTGCAGATGACGTGGTCCTGTTGGCTTCATCTGGTCGTGATCTCCAGCTCTCACTTGAGCGATTTGCGGCGAAACGGCTGGGATGAGAATCAGCACCTCCAAATCTGAGACCATGGTCCTAAGCCGGAATAGGGTGGATTGCCCTCTCCGGGTCAGGAGTGAGGTCCTGCCTCAAGTGGAGGAGTTTAAATATCTCGGGGTCTTGTTCACGAGTGAGGGAAGGATGGAGCGCGAGATCGACAGACGGATCGGTGCGGCGTCTGCAGTAATGCGGGCTCTGCGCCGGTCTGTCGTGGTGAAGAAGGAGCTGAGCCAGAAGGCGAAACTCTTGATTTACCAGTTGATCTATGTTCCTACCCTCACCTATGGTCATGAGCTGTGGGTCGTGACCGAAAGAAGGAGATCTCGTATACAGGCGGCTGAAATGGGTTTCCTCCGCAGGGTGGCCGGGCTCTCCCTTAGAGATAGGGTGAGGAGCTCGGTCATCCGGGAGGGGCTCAGAGTAGAGCCGCTGCTCCTCCACATCGAGAGGAACCAGTTGAGATGGCTCAGGCATCTGGTTAGGATGCCTCCTGGACCTCCCTGGTGATGTGTTCCAGGCACATCCCTCTGGGAGGAGACCCCGGGGAAGACCCAGGACACGCTGGAGGGATTATATCTCTCAGCTGGCCTAGAAACGCCTCGGGATCCCACCGCAGAGATGGCAAATGTGGCTGGCGAGAGGGAAGTCTGGGCTTCCCTGCTTAGGCTGCTGCCCCCGCGACCCAACCCCGGATAAATGGCAGAAGATGGATGGATGGATAATTATTAAAACAGAATCATTCCATTTATTTCTTTCTGTCTTGGGTAGACACTGCCCATTCTGACTGGACACCACTGGTAATGGGTAATCCCCACAGCAACTCTGCATGCTTAAATGTTGATAAAATCTTGATAAAAGTCTTTTGTAAGTTTAATTGAAGCATGGGAGCGAAGCTGCATGGACGATATATCTTAAAGAAAACGGAGCAGCTGAAAAAAGGAAAAAAAAATTTTTTTTCATGTCAGCAAATAAAGACTGAGATTTAAATGGTTTGACTTCTTTGCACAGCTACAGTTTACTTTGACCTGAAGAAATAAACGTTATTTGCATTTCAGTCATTCTGACTCAGAAAACACACAAAACTACAACAAAATATGCCAGAATGAATGCTGAGAGAAGAAGAGGCATTTAAAGCAACTGGAGGGGAGTAATTATCTTTTATGGCACTGGGTATCCCCAAATAGATTTTCTGTTAGGAAAGGCCTGTGTTAATTATCGAGGCAAGAAAGGCACCACTTGAGAGTTTATTATTCTGGTTAACTGCATTTTATACTGTTTATGATGTGGTTTTTGTGCTGCATTTTCCTCCAAAACAGAATATAAGCTGAGTAAAGGAAGAGGAATGTTAAAGACTGCAGCGTCTCCATAGGAAGTGGGGCTGTGATGGGAGTCCAGCGAACCTGCCTTAACCCTGGATAGGGTTTCAGCAGTGACACGAGAATATTTAAGTCTTCCCTGATCCACCGTGCTGTCTGATTTTTCTGGATTACTTTGTTTCATCTGAAAACAATGAATTAACCACAGAGTGCACAAGCTTTAAGGAGTTACCTTTCAGACACCCAGCAGGGGCTGAACCACCTGCGCTTGTCTTCTCCATCGCTTTACTGGCCCTTTGGCCTGAGCTCAAACTCTCAGAGTTCTCCCCTTGGTGAGGACTTTCAGTGTTTGTGAAAGAAAAATGAGCCTCCACCTTTAAAGGATCCCTACATCTGCTGCTCAACAAGCCGAGCTCATTCCAAGAGTTCACAATGATTTCTGACTCGAGCAAACTCGCATCCACTCAGTGCTCCCTGAAGTGTTAAATCAAAGCTGGAGTGTAAACTTGCACCTGATGTTGGCTCTTAAAGCCTGAATAAACATCCTCCTTTCAGCTTGTTCCCCGCTGTGCTTTTCTCATAAATCCCCTGTAAATGTGAAATACACACATTTACTTTATCAAACACATTAAAAATTAAGGACAGAAGCTGCCGAGGAATTTATGCAACTCAGACACATAAAGGGGGCCTCTTAATTTACGATTCTTGCTGCAGGGAAACAGAAACAGAAAGTGTGATAAAGTCATTTTGTCCACAAGAGGAAAGATGAGATCGCTGTTGGTCCTTAGGACAGCAATTTGACAATCCACAGGAGCAAAAAATAACAACTAATTAAAAGCAAACCATAACTTTATTTCTATTTTTAAATTCAATTTAATCTGTAAAACACCAAAAATAAAAAGACATTCTAACAAATAAATACAAAAAAAGAAAGCAATTACCTACATTTGACAATCCATCTTAGTTTATTCTGTCATCAAGACTGAAAAAGGCTGTTTTGTTTTATTTTTTTAAGCTAATTTAGTTAATTAGCTTCAACTTGGGAAATCAGCCTTTTTGTTTCCATGACAAAAATCACTCATTATAACTGGCATTATAACACAACAAAATACAATTTATTTCCTCAACATTACAAACTGATGAGGAACGGAAAATCAGTGTGCGCACACTAATTTCACTGGAAGTGTGTTCACCCTTAGAGCCCTGTGCCTATTTTTTAAGTGTCTACTTAAAAATGGCATTAAAATTAATTATTCATTCATTCATTCTTTCGTCTCCTTGACGGCTTAGTCTAATTAAAGATCGCAGGGAAGCTGGAGCCTATCCCAGCAGTCATCAGACGAGAGGCAGGAACGCACTGGACAGGTAATCGGTCCTTTATTATAACAGTTATAAGCACAATTTAAAAAGTATATATCTCTGCAACCACAAGGGTTATGTGAAGTCACAGTAAAGGGAACATTGAGGAGATTTGTAAAGATGTGTATTATCAGTAAATATGTCAAATGCACAAAGAGAAACATTTGTGTCTCACCTAAAATACTTTCAGCATCTGTAGCTGGAAACCTTTATTAAATCATTTTCTCTGCAAAGGCCAACTGTGATAAAGTCAAGTGGAATAAAGAGTTGGTTTAGTACAGAAAGTTCCAGACATGTCTGCTGGACATTTCAGTGGTTTGGCATCTGTTTCCCGATTAGAGGACCTCAGGCAAGGCAAGGTGAAGGCTTCCTGGCAGCAGCAATAAAGAAAGAAGTCTTTGTTTTCTATAATAATAATTTAACTAATCTCTATAAATAATGAAGAAATGATATCATTACTATGTAAACAGAACAATCCTTGTTATCTTACGCTAACATGGTAAAATGTTCAAACATGGCCACTTTCTGTCATAACTAAGTTATATTGATGTAAGTTTTCAGATATTCCCAGAAATTTTCCTCTTCTGGATGTCCACCACAGTTTGTTGTTCTTTAACTTAATTTTAGGTGCGTGTTTGTGACCCCCACCCCCTCACAGCAACAGAGAGTTTAATTATCTGACATGAAATCATCCTGCAGCATCCTCAAGGCTTGAAAACGGTCAGAATCTTCATAAATAAGAAGGATAAAGTGTTTTTGATGGATTATGTTCACAGTGGTAATAACACACCTATATGCCAAAAATCAGCTGCTCTTATAGAAATATCGCCAAATTTAGAGCTTTCATATGTCATATGTACTAACTTTGTTGTTTATGTGTTAAAAAAGTAAAGGTAGGTTCATGGTTAACTATATTTGTATAGAATTCCCTTCACACCCCGGTTGCAGTCAATTATTTAAATGCTTCTATCAAACACACACAAACACACACACACACACACACACACAAAAAGTAAAAACTTGTCACTTGTGGAACGGAAATGACAGAAAAAAACACCATCCAGTCATTGTAACAGAACCAAAGATTTGATGGTGATTTGTCACTCAGCCATTTGTCCCTACCTCTGAAACCCCTCTGCGCATGTCCCTCTTTGTGCACGAGTTGTGCCCTCAAGGCTTGGAGGACTTACAAAGGCAACTAAGCCAGAGCCAGAGGCTTTGCTAGCATGAAAATCTGGTAAACGCTTAAACACAAGGGACATTATGGTAGCTAATAATGCTAGCCAGCACTCTTAAACCCTCAGGAATAAGTCTTCATTTTTTTGTGTTTTAAGGCTTCAGGGGAGATCTGAAAAAAGGTTGTTGGACTTTTGAAATGTGTATGATCAAAATGTAGCTTGCTCAAACCATTTTTCCACAATTTCCTACCCTGCCTGTAAAAATGTCAAGAGTTCTGTAGTGCATCTTTAGGGTGTAAATTTCACAGATTTATTTTTGTATTAATGGTTTAATTTTGACACTTCTTCTAAAAATTCCAAAGTTAAAATTTTGACGATATATTTTTGACAATTATCTGACGAGGTGTCCATTGTGTTCCCTGCCACTTGCCCAGTGGTTGCTGGGATCGGCTCCAGCTTTCCAGTGACCCTTAATTAGACTATGCAGTTAAGAAGATGAAGACATGAATGAATTTGGCAACCCCCTGAAATGATCTTGTGAACCCAAGGGGGTCTGGACCCTCAGTTTAAGAACCATTGGCCTATCCTTTTTTTTTTTTCTTTTCTAGTGGGGATATACACCGTTCTTAGTTTTAAACTGATGGGAATGTGTCTTTTTTATAAGTTCTTCTCATAATTTGCTCTGGTAGCAAGTGAAATAAAATTAAATGAAAAAAAAAAACCAAAAACATTATGTATCCCAGATGGAAACTGTAAAAATGGAAATATACTTAGTGCTGATTTTCCTTGAACTATGTCATCAGTTTAGGTTTTTTCCCCACGATGACCCTCATATAAAACATCTCAAACTGGAAACTTCCCTAAGAAATACAGCATGACAGCAAAGAAAGGACTTAAAGTAAGAAGATAGAGTTTAGCCCAAATTTGGGGAAAAACATGACACAAGGTGAATCTGTCCAGCTGAAGGCAGAAGGAAAACACCTGCTTTAGCTGCTTACTGCTGATCCTGCCAACGGAGCACTGAAAGCCGGGTGACGGACGGCCTCAGCTGCCTGCCTAATCCACAGCGAGAGGCAGTGAAAGGTGATCAAACGTCTCCTTCAGCTCCCTGCACACCATCCAGCTGCTATGAAAAGGTTACTGCATAACACGGAGACACCCCTCCATCCACAGCGATCCAGATATACACCAGTTAAACCTGCCTAATGCTTTCCCTCCAAGACAGCATCAAATATGTATAAATAATTTGTAGTAAAAATAATAAAATTAAAGAAGAAAAGCAAACGAGAAGCAGTAGCAAAGTTTGCAGGCCTGCAGGCAAACAGTGATGTGATTAAAGCTTAACTACCAACAGATTTAGGGTCGTCTTGACAGTCAGTGCCACCTCCTGTTGAGGTCTGACTTTTGGTCGACACTGCAGGACAAAGGATGGACAAAGATCGTATGCAAATAGAAATGTACGGTCTGGGGGATGAGAATGTAAACATAAAGTAAAAGCATACAAATCTCCATGATTATGGAACCCCAAGCAAAGTTTTATTACCAAGTATGTGTTTCGTAGAAGTACACTAAGCATAAGGCAACAATGCAACCATATCTCATCTCTCAGACACCTTTTTCTTACCTTCAAAGGAAAGGAAGACCCTCGGCAGAGGCTGAGGAAGGCTGGAGACCCCGCTGCAGACCAAGAAGAAAGCCAGGAGGGAGAACGCCATAGCTGACACCAGAGGTGGCCTGGCCAGCCCCTCCGGCGTGCCCATAACTGCACCACCAGTCACCGCCGCCAGTCTGAGGGGTTTCAAAGAGAAAAAAGATGGACTCTGAGTAAATGTTTTCATTGGTTTTGGTAGTGCGTGTGATGAAAAAAGAAATTCTTAATCCTAATCCTAAGAAATTCTTAATCGTTCTGGTTTTGTCTCTAGAGCAAACCAGACTTTTCCTCCTGTCTTTTCACGGTTAGCACCAACATGCTGCTGATATTAAGCTACAAAAGAAACAAAACAAACTGTCATCTGTTTCTACAATAGAAATCATTTTTACAAGTATTGAGAGTTTGATGCATGATACATGCTGTCATATGGCCTCCATTTGCATAACGTGTCTTTCTGTTGAAGTTGTAGCATTAGCAGACATAGCGGTTTGCTAATACAATGTTAAGCTAATAACGTATGATAAGTTTAGCCTAAGGTAGTAGTTTCTCTTGCAGTGACACCAAAACAGCTAACCTTCATGTTCTTGTAATGTTACAACGTATGTTAGCTACAGATGTTATTTAGCAATATGATACAAATGTTGAAAGACAATAAATTCATATTTCGGTTACTAAATAGAAAAATATTGAATTCTTTTTTGGATTTCTTAGTTTTTTTTTTTGTGTTTTTTTTTTAGTTATCTTGAATGCAAATCAAAGCTGTTAAGATCAGTGGTTAAAATGACTAAAATGAAGGTCCACAATAAGCTGGTACATATAGTCCTAGAAATGATCAAATTCACAACAAGTTTAGGTGTAAAAAGCCTGAAGAGAAAATCTGGTGAGGAACAATTTATAAGAGAAGAGAAAAAACTAAATAAATGCACATGTCCACAAAAACATGGATGTTACTAAAGAAAAAAAAAACTGCTGCAACCACACAGCGGTTTGCAAGGAATCTTGACCATAAAAACACACAGTCACAAGTGAAGCATGGAAAGCCATAAGGTGGCGCTCTCGTCCCCACAGCTGAAAATACAGAAGCCAATCAGAGGGCTTAAAGCAAACTAACATTTCTGGCAAATTTAAAAATGTGGCAGTGTCAGGAACTACCCACTGATTATTTCGTCCATTTAATTTGACAATTTCTTTATATCGAATCGAGGTCAAGTCAATGGGAATGACAAATCTCTGTCCAATCACTTTGCGAGTTTTATTTTCGTGAACTGAGGTAGATTTTTCTTGATATTCCCATCCGACAGATACACTGTCAACCAATCAGAAGAGGCGTGTTGACAGCGTCACCAGAACCAGTCGTGAGATATTTAAGTGTCACTATGTTGCTTCATGCAAACTTTGTATCGCTATGACCGAGCATCTTATTGCTCTCTGCTTCTTCAAGCTAGCGGCTAGCTGCTAAAGCAGATACTTAAACTGTCTCACCGACGTCCTAAAGTCTGTTCTTAAGCGGCCGTGGTCCAGCTTCACATCCTGGATTAACCAATGAAACTCCTGGAGCTCTCTTCTATTTCATAGAACAGTTTGAACCAAGTGCCTCGTTTTTCTTTTCTTTTGTCGCATCAGCATGATATCCTAGTTGCTTGATTTAGAATCCATGTTTGTTTGTTTCCATGTTTTGCCACCTTGCTAGCTTGTTTTAGAATCTTTACAATTTATTTGCAATTCTGCATCGTACTTAGTGGGAAAAAAACCTTAATATTTCAACTCCAAATTATTCGAAAATAAGCTCCATCCATCCACCCATCCATCTATTCATCCATCCATCCATCCATCCATCCATCTATTCATCCATCTATTCATCCATCCATCCATCCATCCATCTATTCATCCATCCATCCATCCATCTATTCATCCATCTATTCATCCATCCATCCATCCATCTATTCATCCATCCATCCATCCATCTATTCATCCATCTATTCATCCATCCATCCATCCATCCATCCATCCATCCATCCATCTATTCATCCATCCATCCATCCATCTATTCATCCATCTATTCATCCATCCATCCATCCATCTATTCATCCATCCATCCATCCATCCATCTATTCATCCATCTATTCATCCATCCATCCATCCATCTATTCATCCATCTATTCATCCATCCATCCATCCAACCATCCATCCATCCATTCATCTATTTATCCATCCATCCATCCATCCATCCATCCATCTATTCATCCATCCTTCTATTCATCCATCCTTCTATTCATCCATCCATCCACCCATCCATCCATCCATCTTTCTGCTGCTTCTCCCAGTTTAAGGTAGTGGGGAATTGGAATCTATCCCAGCAGCTACTAGGTGAGAGGCAGGATATTACCAGTCCATTGTAGTGGGAGGAACCCACACTTACACAGGAAGAACATGCAAACTCCCGAGTTAATTTTCAGTGTTAAAAAACTGCATGTGGTTTAAAACTCAGACACAGAAAAATCCCACTAAGCCTCAGTTACCTATCTGTGTACATGTGGACAGAGGAAAGACAATGCATGCAGTACAGGTGAGTGGCAATCAAAGGCAGGAGGCAAACATTTCAACTATTCATCCTGGAATTTAAAATTCTATTTTATATTAATTCAAGGACACAGAAATTCATTTTGTGTTAATTTTTGATTTTGATTGTAATATAGTTTCTGCTTATATAAACTCTCCTGGGGCAACAAACCCTTAAAGATAAAAAACTGACTGATATTTACAGTAAAAACAACGAATCTGACAGATCCAGGGACGCTAAAGCTGAAGTAAAGGAAGAGCCAGATGAAAAAGACAACATGTCCCTTAAATCCCATCACTTTCTGTATCCTTGCAAATGTACCTCTCTTAAATATGGATGAGGTAAATATGCACAAAAGAGCTGCCGGATAAGCGCTCGCCTCATCCTCCTCTTGTTCTCCGTCCTTAAAGGGACAAGAGCGGCTTAATTATTGATGAATGCAGGTGCACGAACTCCTGCAAGACTCGGCTAGCTGGTAGTTACACCACCTGCGTTGTTCGAAACTGCATCACACGGGTGACCTGAAATTTTGATTTTATTTATTCATTTGTGTAACAGGAGGCGGATTCTCTGATCTCATGTCTTATTGATGTGCAATAAAAAATGGATGGACGGAGATAAAAAAGCAACATGATTGCAATGAAAGTTTTAGTTTGAGGTGTGGTGTACAAACAGGCTGGACTGTGTGTGTGTGTTCTGTGTGGTGGACTGGAGCCTGACTCACACACAGCTGAGGTGGAGCGCCGCTGTTCAGGTGCAGAAGGATAACATATGGAAAACACAGGAATGAGATCTTTTTGGCTGCACTTGAGAGCAATAAAGCAGCGTGGGGCGCATCCAAAGGGTCCCAGCCGGTACACTGCAGCCCCTCTCCTGCTGCATCATTCACACACACACACACACACACACACACACACACACACACACACACACACACACACACACACACACACACACACACAAATGACTTAAACCCTAACCAGAGCACATCCTTTAAATGCACATGGTGAGTTTCAGCCTTTATCCCAGCACAGTGCAAGTGATTGAGGCTCAGTTCTTTATAAGCAAACTTCAAGTCTTTCTCTGTGAAAATTGACCATGAAATGCCCCATCTGACCCTGTCAGACCAAAGCAAAAGACCACTGCTTCCTATGAGGGCAAGCCAGGCTTCACTGCCTCCTTATTTATTTTTTCTGCTGCTCCTGAACTTCGCCAGGTCAGACATCAGGCTTGAAGGAGGTTTTTCGACTAATCAAGTCCAGCCGCACAGGAATGAAATAAAAAAAAATCAAGCCGCAGACGTTCCCAGCTCTTAACTCTGGCATTGCAACTATGTCGTAATGAGTTTGACTCGCTCTCCTCATTACCTGAGACAACATGAATCCTGCAGTTGAGGGTGACAAACTAAATATTTTTTTACATTTTTGGTGAGGTGACCCCTTGAACTATTTTGCATGAACACCAAACACCCCCTCAGAGAGACGGTGGAAGAGTGTCCGGCCTGGAAACTCGCAGCTGCTAAACTCATCGTCGGGGCAGTCCGTCTGTGACATCCCATGAGGCCACGTTTGGACACTTTGCTTTGCCCCATTGAAGGAGATGAATGAGCCTGCTACCACTCTTCCTCACACGCTCTGTGGAGGTCCTGTGCATGAAAGGGGGCTCGCGAATAAAACGGTGCATTACCCGTTTGAGCAAAAATAATAAATACTCCAATTAATTTTCTTGGGCGCTGGAGCCAAGAGATTCCAGAGCTGGGTTTGACGGGAATCTCAGCAGCAGTAATTAAATGCCTCTGCAAAAAGGAGGTCAGAGCAGCGGGTGAGAAGAGAGTTATACTTCCAGTGGGGTGAGATGATAATTGTGTTTATTGTTCTCGTTCGTTGGCTGAGAGCCTGATGAATATTCCGTCTTGCCATTGCAGAGGCACGGCTCAAAATCTAATATTGATAAAAGCAGAAAGCGCTTGTGCATTGCTGCACAAGCAGAGTGCACCCCCCTCCTGTTTTTGGACTCCCATCTGCTCCCTTAATGCTTTAAACATGTTGAGCGTAATTCAGCCACAACTAATTGATAGAACGGGTTCTTCCCGTTTGGACCTTTGTATAATAAAGTCTGACTCGTGTCTGACTGCGGAGGAAGAATAAAAACTGCTGTCAGTAAACAAGTTGCTTTGTGTCCTGGCTGTAACAGGACAGTGTGCACATACCACACCCTGTCTGTCAGTTGTCAGCCGCTCTCTTACACCCTCGTTCCATCACACACACGCCTGCAGGAGCAGCTAAGAGGATACATTTTAGCTACTTAAACTTCCAGGGAAATTTATTCTAAGAAACTCAACTTTACACAGTTTAACATGACGACAAACTGTTTTAATTCTCTGGAGCATAACTGGAACGATTCATACTTTTAAAGTCTTTTTTTCTGGAGAATAACTTTGAAAAGTCGTTTCTCATTCTGGAAAATAAGACTGGATTTAAAACAGAAAGAGATTTTCCAGTACTCTCGTGTTATATGACATGATTTAACAGAAGCGTGAAGTGATCCCATGACTAAGTTGGGTTTGTTTCCAGCTTCTCTCACTGGTGGGACTTTGCACCTGTTAGTCTGCTGCCCACCAACTCCTCTCTGCATCCACTGTGAGATCTACGCCACTACAGGAAGCCTAGGCACCCTCAGACGGGTTATATCAGACTCACCGTCCAGCTGCTTCTTCCAGTCCTGCTCCCAGCTGAAGAAGGCAGATCCACCAGATCAGGCCTGGATCTTATCCCGTCCCTTCGCTAACACTTGTTTCCAGTTCCTCCAGTGACACCACAGAAGAAAAATGCAGCTATTCCATCTAAGAGCAGAGAGCAGACTTGACTGGAAGAGAGAGAGAACAGGAGAGGAGAGGAGAGAGGGAGGAGAACGAAAAGACAGAGAGCGATGGTGTCCTATTACATTCTCCACTAAAGTCCCCCTCCTCCTCCTCCTCCCCCTCGCTACCCCTCCTCTTCACCATCGTCCTCCTTCCCTCCGTTAACTAGACAGCAAACAGATCACTTTAACAGCTCAAAACATCAGAGAGGTGGAGGACCCTTACCTCACGCAGTGAGAGGGTGAAGCCCAGAAGGTCAGACACATCCATCACTCGCGCTGGTTTTAATCCCGTAACCAGTCTTCATGTCATGAAGGGAATCACACATTTATCGTCCATGTGATCTTCTGCGTCTACAAAGTTTTCCTCTGTGATTTGGAGGAGTTTAAGAAATCTTCCAAGTAAACTTAAGTTCTGAAAGGTTTAAAGAAGAGACGCCAAAAACATGGAAACATGAACTCAGTCACCAGGAAAATATGCTGCATTTTATGTATCTGGAAACCACAACGCTTCACAGTGTCTACATGCACAGGAACATGCACGGCCGCCTTACACCAGTTCCACCAGTAACGCTTCACACTGTCTACATGCACAGGAACATGCACGGCCGCCTTACACCAGTTCCACCAGTAACGCTTCACACTGTCTACATGCACAGGAACATGCACGGCCGCCTTACACCAGTTCCACCAGTAACGCTTCACACTGTCTACATGCACAGGAACATGCACGGCCGCCTTACACCAGTTCCACCAGTAACGCTTCACACTGTCTACATGCACAGGACCATGCACGGCCGCCTTACACCAGTTCCACCAGTAACGCTTCACACTGTCTACATGCACAGGAACATGCACGGCCGCCTTACACCAGTTCCACCAGTAACGCTTCACACTGTCTACATGCACAGGAACATGCACGGCCGCCTTACACCAGTTCCACCAGTAACGCTTCATACTGTCTACATGCACAGGAACATGCACGGCCGCCTTACACCAGTTCCACCAGTAACGCTTCACACTGTCTACATGCACAGGAACATGCACGGCCGCCTTACACCAGTTCCACCAGTAACGCTTCACACTGTCTACATGCACAGGAACATGCACGGCCGCCTTACACCAGTTCCACCAGTAACGCTTCACACTGTCTACATGCACAGGAACATGCACGGCCGCCTTACACCAGTTCCACCAGTAACGCTTCATACTGTCTACATGCACAGGAACATGCACGGCCGCCTTACACCAGTTCCACCAGTAACGCTTCACACTGTCTACATGCACAGGAACATGCACGGCCGCCTTACACCAGTTCCACCAGTAACGCTTCATACTGTCTACATGCACAGGAACATGCACGGCCGCCTTACACCAGTTCCACCAGTAACACTTCACACTGTCTACATGCACAGGAACATGCACGGCCGCCTTACACCAGTTCCACCAGTAACGCTTCATACTGTCTACATGCACAGGAACATGCACGGCCGCCTTACACCAGTTCCTCCAGTAACGCTTCATACTGTCTACTTGCACAGGAACATGCACGGCCGCCTTACACCAGTTCCACCAGTAACGCTTCACACTGTCTACATGCACAGGAACATGCACGGCCGCCTTACACCAGTTCCACCAGTAACGCTTCACACTGTCTACATGCACAGGAACATGCACGGCCGCCTTACACCAGTTCCACCAGTAACGCTTCATACTGTCTACATGCACAGGAACATGCACGGCCGCCTTACACCAGTTCCACCAGTAACGCTTCACACTGTCTACATGCACAGGAACATGCACGGCCGCCTTACACCAGTTCCACCAGTAACGTTTTACACTGTCTACATGCACAACCACCTTTCACCAGTTCTACCAGCAAGCATGAATATAGGAGAAAGAATCCTGCAAACAATCTTGTCTTTCTTTTGCTGTTATGCTTCTTTTTGGTCTTTATTCAGTTCCATAAATAAGGAAAAAAACTTCCTTGACTTCAGGAAAATCAACACTTGGTTAAAGTTTGGACATAAAACTCCTTGTTAGATTAAACTTCACCATCTGCTGTTAAATACATGACTTGGACAAGTGTTATGTCATGCTGCAGGTCAGATGGCGACGGACACACCTCGCTATTTTGGCCGAGGAATGTACATAGGATACATAAATTTGGCTTCCAGAAACATGCCAAGAGACTAGAAAACATTCTGACCACAATGTGAAGCACAAGTCTAACACCTAAACTCAGTATTCTGATGCATGTTGAACAAGTTCACTATTTCACATGGATTTCATGCACAACCACAAGTGCATGAGAGCTGGGTGGAATGGAATCGCCATTGGTTGGTGCATGTAAAGTTCTCTCTTGTTGCTGTGAACTCGGGGACTTGCTGTGTAACTTAGTTCATCATGATCACTGCATCCAAACCTCGTCCTCCGTAGAACTCGATCTGCTGGGTGTGCACAATGCTCTTCCAAGAGGAGACTATAAAAAGAACTACATGTAAAGAGAAACTAACTCAACACACAGATTTTATGCAATATGACTGACAGCAGATGTGGCGTGATTATGTATTGTGAGAAAAAAAACAACTAGCCAATCAGTGGTCTTATCATACAGGACAAAGGGTGCTGTGAGTGAATGGGTACCTCCCCTTTGCACCATGCCAGCACCAGATCTGCAGCTTTCAATGAGCACTTATCAATCTGTTTGACTGTACTGAACATCATTAGTGATTCATTCATTCATTGTTCGTACCGCTTAGTCCGATTAAGGGTTGCGGGGAAGCTGGAGCCTATCCCAGCAGTCTTTGGGCGAGTGGCGAGGTACACCCTGGACAGGTTGGCAGTCCATCGCAGGGCTAAAACAAAGAGACAAACAGCCATTCATGTCCACACTCACTCCGAGGGACAATTTAGAGTAACCAGTTAACCTTACATGCATGTCTATGGATGGTGGGAGGAAGCTGGAGCACCTGGAGAGAACCCATGGATGCATGGGAGAAAATGCAAACTCCACACAGAAAGGCCATTGATTCAGGCCACAGTGCAATCCACTATGCCATGGCGCAGCCCCTATCATTAGTGATATAAAAACTATAGTTTTGCACATGAGAAAATGGAGATGGTGCTAACTGAAAACCTATTCTGGACTTATTCCTTTGCAGACATTACGTCTATGTATTGTCTTGTGATTTTATAGAGATGTCCAGCAGTGAGGTGCTGATCATGAAAGGGTTTCCTTTTGGGTGTGAATGCATTTTCTATAGTTGCCATCTTATTTACCAGTACCTTCACCAGTAACACACAAGCTGTTATTTACACACCTGGACAAACACATTCACAAATATTCCCTTTATTATGAGTGTTGAAATGCACTTTGTGGTTGCAAAGATGTACTCAGTTTTATTCAGGGCGCTGCTGTTTGGTCCATTTTAAATGTTGGCTTGCAGGGATTTTACAAGTTGTTTGGAGCAGTATGAGCACCAACCATAATGCAATGAAGACCAAAGACGAGAACTCAGGTCCGCTTGAAAGAGGGGTCTTAGTTCGCTTGCAAATGGATCCAGCAACCAAACAGAAACAGACGTCTGCCAACTGCAAAAACCACAAAGAAGAAGAAGAAAGTGATGCAGATTATTGTTGGGGAGGGAAAAAAAAACATCAGTGTGTGTTCACAATATATTTGTTTGCACATTGCATTAACATTGGACCTGAGTCCTCCACAGGTCCAATTTTACCAACTGAACCAACCCAAATTCATAATCATGACCAAACTCGGCCCATTGATATCTCTACTATTGAAATCTGGATCCAACCCAGTCAGGTGATGTATGACTTGTAACCCGACCTGCATGCCAACACATTAACTCCTTTATCGCATTATTTTATTTTATTTGTTCATTCATTCATTCAATCATTCATTCATTCATTTAATTATTAATTCATTCATTTTCTGAACCACTTTGTCCAATTCAGTCTTACGTGGAGTCTATCCCAGCAATCACTGGGCGAGAGACAGATGCGCCCTGGACATCACACACCTGTATTTGTTCTTATATGTAATTGAATAATGCTGTTTTGTCCTTAAACCAGGAAAACACGACACAGTAAATATAATTTGAAGGTTTATTTTTCGCAAAACTTGCACCTAAGATTTTTTTAACAGCATAATATTGTTGAACCAACCTTTGATTTGGAATTAATCTTGCAGAGCTTCACAAAGGCAATGCCTTTCGCCTGATCAGTAAAACACTCATCGTGTCCAAGAAATGAGAAAGAAAACAAGGAGAAAAACAACTCCTTAAACCTGCCTGCACTAAAACATCCGCCTGCATACGTACCTGTGATATTTATATTGTATGTCACTTTTTACCTCCAAAGCTGCACGTTTGCATGAGTTTCTCCCCCTACTGATCAGTAGTTGGAACTGTGACCTTTTCCAGACGGCGTGGTCTGGTTGAGTTAAGTGCAACCTGAATACAAACCAAACCAAACAAAGGTGTGAAAGTTTCTGGAAATCCCCGCCCATCTCTTACTAGTTCTTGCTCATTTCAATGAGGTCATAGTTGAAACAAGGCTGATGGGAGTAATACTGCCAAAAAAAGAACTGTCTTTCTTTATTTAAAAAATACCTGGATTGTTCTTGTGAAAGTACTCTTTGGATCGTCGACATTTCGCAGCAAGACTCTGAAGCGTGTTTCATTCTGTTGAAGTTCAAATCACTGTCAAAGTTTGTATCAACTCTGATCAAGTGACGAAAGACGTTCCACGCTTTGCACATCCTAAAGAAACACCACAAGTAAGAGCACTAATTTGAACGTTTGGTGTCGTTTCACTCATTGCGAGAGACCTTTATTTGCAAATAAAACAACCCCATGGGAACAATTTGACCTTGTGTAGGTAGGTGTTTTATGATTTGTCATTTAACTGATTGTCTCCATGTAACTGTTGCGATTAAATGGTTGCAGAAAATGAATAAATGTCATGATATCAAATTGCTATATTGTTTAAGAAGTTTGACAAACATGGCTTAGTCCACTGATCATTAAGATCCTAGTCTGTAATATCAGGATTATATCTCCAAAAGACTGTTGTTAAAATACCCATAAACTTCATTCACAGCACAAACTGGTCAATCTAATCATGTTTTAACACAACTACACATTTTATTATTAAATTGCATTCATTAAAGCGGTGCTATTATGGTATTTCAAGTTTTCTGAGCTTTCTACAGTGTTACAGTGTTGAATCCTCATCAGACATGTGAACGCCACTTTTTTTTTTATCACCTAAACTCATGTTTGAGTTTGAGTTTGAGTTCCAGCACGCTCTCCGTTCGGTTTCCATGGCGACGAAAAACGCGTCGTTTTAGAGAGTTTTTTCTACTTGGAAATCCTTGTGACGTCCCGGGGGATAAGGTTCGGTGATTGGTTACCGTTAAAGTTATTTCCAACGATGGCTGGTGAGTTTACCAAAGAGAGACATCCTGCTGCATTCGTTGCTGTGGGTTGCTGTTTTCCACTTCGTTTTCAGGCTCTGATTCAGGTTCCAACATGTAGGGCTGGATGCTATGTGTTGACATTGTGTTTTTTTAATTGAGTTCATATGAGCCTAATCCTTCTGTTTATGAGACGTTACAATGACGGTGAAAGCAGGTGCGGTGCGCGCTCCCGATGTAGTGCAGTGGCGGGAGGCGGGGCTTAATGAGGAAGAGTCTCAATCCACTCGTTTTGCCCGCAGGCTGATCTGACAGCCTACGGAGAGGGTCGGTCTGAAGTAAATAAAGCCATTTGTGACAACAACTCCATCAATCCCAGCCCTTCTGGGCTCAGAAATAAAAATAAATTAGCCTGAAATGCACCTAATAGTTCCACTTTAAGTTACATTTTCATAACTGAACATTAATTCAGAATTAAGCCATTTGAGACTGAATTTATGGCTTTTGAGGAGGAAGGAGGAAATAACTAAAACATGGGAATCATCCTATAACCTCCAGGCTGCAGCCTGGAGAATGGGGCAGGCCTGGCTATTGGGCAGAGTTGGATGTGAAATGGGCGTGGTTGGATGTGAAATGGGCGTGGTTAAGGTTAGGAATAGTGTCAGGGTTGGGGTTAGCAGTGGCCATGTAGAGGGAAGGAGAAACAGGATCCTATCAAAATGTTGAGGGGATGTGGTTGGACATCCAGCCCCGTCCAATGTCCAGCCCCGCCTCATTCCTTCTCCCCCAAGACCTTCTCGAATCACCTGGAAGTTTGTGCAGCTGTAACTGCAGCTAACCACTAGATGGCACTAGTGTGGTCTGAGTTTGACTTCAAGCTTTGCACAAGTTTGTTAACTAAGTCCGATTGGTTTCAGGTGTGTTGCAGCAGGGAAACTACTGACAAATGTAGGACTGCGACACTCTAGGACCAGAGTCTAACCTGTTGGGATGCCCTCATTTACACCACAAGTAACCACACCAGTAGTCAAACAATACGGCGTAATGAGTAGCATTACTTAACCATTTCTAAAACTATTTAAGGTCCATTTATGCTTGATGCAGAAGATGGATACGTAGACGGAGGACAGTTTCGTCCATCTTCTGCGTCAGTTATGGACGTAATTTAGTCCGTTTTCAAGGGAATTAGTGATCTGTCGCCTTACTCAGAAAACGGAGCAATAGCACTGGAAATGGTGGGAGTGGTGGTGAGTTGTAAAGCTAACACACAACCAGTGAATGGAAATGAAAGGAAGAACTAAGAAACTAAGAAAGAGCACTCAAACATGTGATGTGTTTGGATGTAAAACAACTTTTTTTTTTCACCAATAAATTACAGTATCTATCAAACAGTGTCAAAACTAGAAAGTGAACTCTAAAATCAGCACTGCCCACGAGTGGATGAACCGACTTAATAACCATGGCAACGTGAAAGACACATGGAAGCATGAGGGCGGCAGCGGCGTATGACAACGTTGGAAACATTCTCTTTAAGGGAGCAGAAACTGGTTTTTAAAAATCCAAAACCACTCTCACTGCTGTAGTTTGGTTTGTCTCTCGCTTTGTCTTAATGGGAATATGATCAATTCCATATGGTCCTAATGCTGATAGATCCCTTTTGTGGTGCTTTGGCCATAAAGTTCACATTATCTGTCCAGCTTACATATTTACGTTCTGCTAATCTGTCTTGCAAACGTCTCTTCTACCCACGTAAAAGACTTTACATCCTGGACAGTTTAACCTGGAAATGACAAATGTGGTTGAACTGACTGATTTAAAATGATTTTTAACTCTTTTAGAGAAAGAAAATGTAAACTATTTAGTTTGAACTACCTTTGTAAAAGCTGATAAAAGATTTTTGTTTGTTTTCATATTTTGTGAGAAAATTAGAAATAAAGATGTTATTCAGCTGACAGTGTACAGAGTAAAGATGGTTAAAAAATGGCGTAGTTTATTAACAGGGACATTCATAGATGATCACCAGCTCAAAGTCCTGCCAAACAGCATTTTGCAAGTCTAAGATTCCTGCATTGTGAGTGAATCTCTGTTTGTCTTCATCATGAAACAAAGTAAAAAACTACTTCTCAGTAACTTTTTACAACCAACTTATTTCATTTGACTTTTAAAACCAATTAAAAAATGCTTTTGTGACTTTAAAGGTTTTTGTTCATTTTTTTTAGGTAATTTTACATGTTTGTTTAAAAACTGCGCAAACATTTGCTTGTGTTTTATTGAGTGTGTATTCGCAAGAATCTGGCGATATGATATGTATCACAAAATGGACCAGCAATGCGATATATTGCAACATGTCAGGACACTATAAACAAGACAATATATTGCAATTTTTCTTTACTAGCAGTAAACACTGAATGCTTGACATTAACTTACTGAATCAGAACAGAGGATCTACATTTCACTGCAGAATAAATTAAAACACAAGATGAATAAAGAAATGAAAATCTGCTTCGTCAGTAAAGATTGGTTGTTTGATCAAATCAATACAGTAAAATCAATACAATATTGACACACAAAATGTTTCTCTTTATCAGTATTGTCTCACACCCCTAGTATTTAGCACATCGATTGCAACAAAAGGTGACGGATGAGCACCGGATGAGCAGCTTTAAGGCCAAGAAGGCAGCATAGCCTTCTTGGCCTGAAACTTGGGCATTCTTGCTTAAACCAGCGTGTCCTGCTTTGAGACGTTTTGTCTCAGAAAGGATGGATTTCCTGATTAGAAATGATTGTTGAACAATAACAGCAAATTCTCCATCCACTGTGGTCAGCAAAGGATGGGGTCTGGTGAAAGAGGCATGCTTAAATCTCCAAAGTAAAGGAGATATCATGTTCAAGGCTTCTGGAAAACAGAAGAAAAGGAAAAATATATAAAAAGTTAACACGGAGCTGTGAATAAATTCAGGAAGGAGAGCTTGCTCAGCATAGGAAGCTTTAAAATGCCATGCTGGGTAAGTAAACTGTGCCAAACCAGCATCTCCATGAATCCAGGCTGGATTTTGTAGTTTCAGCACAAGCACAAACCAGAGGAGTTGGTCTAAAAACACTTGGCTGCATAAATGAATGATGCAATCTGTATAACCATGCGCGACTAACAGCACAGCTTTGATTTACATTTCCATAATAAGATCCAGATAGAAGCTGTCACAGGAACGAGCCAGAACGCGTAGCAGTTCACGCTAATGCACGCCGGCTTTGATGAAAAGAAGTAAAGGTGGCATTTGCTAAAAAAAAATCTGAGTAGGAAAGCCTGAAAGGGAAAATAGAGGAATTGGGGGGTGTGAGAGGTTTGTTTCCAATGAAAATGTGTGACAGAGAGGAAAAGTAAAGTAGGAGGAGGAAAGAAGGGATCACTGGTGGCTCAGGCAGGAGGAAATAATTACCCCTCTCCCTCACAATGGAGCCTGATTTACGCCTCTCCAATTAAAGTGTCAGGATGGCCCACTAGAGACATGCAGGCTTGCCATTGGACCGTGAAGACTCAACACCACGGGCCTTGTAGGTGGTGGAAACGAAGAAGAAAAGAGGCGGGTGAAAGCGAGAATGAGATGAGGCGTATCCTTTACAATCCCCACCACAGATCCACGGCAGTAAATGAAGTTAATGAGAGTGGGAAGAGAGTCAGGTGTAACGTCTGGAAAGGAGATGTTTTCTAGTGATCGTAGAGGAGTCCTGTTTAGTTCCATGTCTTCCAGGTTCACTCTGCAGACTCGTGGCTGAAGGGAAACATCCAGTCTGCAGTGTCACACAAGCTGCCGGTGGCAGAGAGTGTGTTGAGTGTCTGTATTGAGTTTCTGCTGTTCTCACTTCATCTCCTGCCACGTCCACACTAACCTTTGAACAAGCTGCCTTTCGTTAGCTCTGCAGATGTTACGCATTTATCACACCGTGGTGCAGAGCGGAGTCAGGACGCTGGAGGTTTCCTGTGATGCTCATATCACACACATGCATGCACTTAATAACTCTCAGGATTAATACTGTCAGCAATATTGTTTTCCATTTCTATCATGAGTTTTATCATTTTAACTTGAGAAACATCAATAACAGGATTAATTAATTTATGCTGTTTTCATTCAAATAGGAATGTTTTTCTTTCCAGGGCTTGGCCTGTTTTTCCTTTAAGCATTTCTTTGAATTATCTTTAATTTCACACTGTGGTTAAGATACAGTGAGCTCAGTTTGCCTATGAAGTCTGACTAAACGTTCAGCACCACGCAGCTCTGGATCATACTTTTGATCATACTTCATAGAAAAACCTGGGTAGTCACTTTTACAACCAGGAATAACTTGTCAGGTTGTTGCTTCTGTGGAAGGAGCAACACAGCTAGGAAAGCTAGCTAACTAACTAGCAGCTAGCTAGACAGTGAGACAGACAGACAGACAGATAGATAGATAGATAGATAGATAGATAGATAGATAGATAGATAGATAGGGGAAATTAGGTTAAATAATAAGTAGAAAATAAGTAGAAAAAATAAAATTGATACACTTAAAGGCACTTGTACGATTGTAATAATGATAAAAATCACAGTAATATTAACAATATATGAATGTTGCAGCAAAATATTTGCTAGTACTACTACTACTACTACTACTAATGATAATAACCCTGATAATAGTAACATGATAGCAAGAGAGATAACAATAATATTAATAATAGTAATTATCATAATAATGAGAAAAAGATTATAATAATATATATATATATATATATATATATATATATATATATATATATATATATATATATATATATATATATATATATATATATATACATATATATATATATATATACACATATGTACATTTTACCTGTGCATATATTTATATATATATTTAGCGTGTGCATTGATACATTAACTACAGTGTGATGGGTGTGTGCAGAAGGTTAGACCACGTGTTCATTGGCTCTGACAGAGTTATGAAGTCTGGTTGCAGAAGGTAGGAAGGATTTCCTGCATCTTTTCTTAGCGCAGCGACGCTGAATGAGTTAGTTGCTGAAGCTGCTCTTTAGCTTGGTCAGTGTCTTGTGAAGAGATGAGAGAGATTGTCCATGACTGTCAGCAGCTTTGCCAGGAGTTAGATCCATCTCAGATTCTGCAGATATGGCATCACTACTTACTCCTGGATCTCATTCTGATATGCCTATCTATCACTTAGGTGCCAATCAGAAATCTGTCAGACAGCAATAACTGACACACAGCTGACAGCAGCTGGACATCAGAACCAGAGTGGATATTACAGGGAATTTTAGCACCTTTTCAGGGATTACTACCCTCACATTTAACGGTACTCCTTATAAGTTATACCTGCTTGTAGAGGTGACTCATCAGGCTTTCCATCGACACATTACACCAACTGGTAATAATTATTACAAAAAGAAAATGTATTAGTCCCTCAGTGGGGAAATCACATTGTTGCAGCAGTATAGGTGGAGCAGAAGCACACAGGTGATTTCCTACAAAAACACACAATCTGGCAAAGAGAATTTCTTTTGTTTTGTTTTGTTTTTGTCTTGTCCAGCATTTAGGCAAGCAGAATGATGGTCTGGATGTTCTGCTGAGCAAATTTTCTCTCCCAAGGGAAGCTTTATAGATATAATGATCCCCTTGACTTTCTGAATTTTTATTTTATTTCTATATTTATTATGTATTGTTGTTTGAATTGTAGAGTTTGTACTGCTGGACCGGAGAGGACAGACGGAAGACAGAAAGAGAAAAGAGAAAAAACACCTCATAAGAAAAGTGAAAGAGATAAAGGGAGAGAAAAGAAAAAAACAACCTACAGATGTATACATACACACATACATACACACACATACATATACACACACATACACACGTATACATACACTTACATATACACATATACACTTATATATACATATATATATATATATATATATATATATGTATATATATATGTATATATATATATATATATATATATATATATATATATATATATATATATATATATATACATATATATATATATACACACATACCTCTATGCACACACACATACATATGTACAAACATATACGCACTTGCCAGTATTAACACATATACATACAAGCCAATTTTAGATCATAGTAACTAAACTATGAATCTAAAAAGTTAAATATAAATGAGAAACAAACAGAAATGAGAAAACTAGCTGCTGTTAGTGAATAAAACTGCGTGACGACTCGGTGACTGTGTCACATGCAGAACATGCAGAGTGGAACGTGTTCCGGAAAAGGTGATCATGCCAGTGTGACCCTTCCCACACAAAGGCAAGAGGCACGCCAGGAGTACCCCCGAGACCAGGGCCATCGGCAGCCATCCCCAGGCGCAGACCCCAACCGCCCCACCCCGGAGCCAGCCATGCACCGACCCAGGAGGCGGCAGAGGGGGGTCCCAGCCAGAGTCCCCCGCAGTCAGGGTGAACAGACCCAGCAGGCCCGGACCAGCGAGGACCGGCCCCGCCGGGCACCGCAGGGCAGACAGAGCGCGGGCCCCACGGCCCCAAGAGCCCAGAAGCAACCCCCCACCCCCGCAGGCAGAGGGCCCAGCCCACGCCAATGGAGGGTCGGAATCCCCAGACCAGGCCAGGCCGCACCCCAGTGCACCAGCAGCGCCCCCCGAGCACCAAGACCCTCCCCCATGCACGCGCACACACACAGACACCACACACACACACACACACACACACACACACACACACACACACACACACACACGCATCCACACTTCCTCCTTA
Organism: Telmatherina bonti; assembly: GCF_933228915.1. Classification (NCBI taxonomy): domain Eukaryota; kingdom Metazoa; phylum Chordata; class Actinopteri; order Atheriniformes; family Telmatherinidae; genus Telmatherina; species Telmatherina bonti. The sequence goes on along the minus strand of NC_136632.1, from coordinate 5,776,726 downwards.
AGCACACCCTATCCACCCATTCTCTGACACACGCTCAAACTCACACTCTCCTACCCCCGTTCTTTATACTCACACACCCTATCACACACACATCCCTGCTCCTTCTATAATCACCCATTCTTCCATACACGCATACCCCACTCTACACACACACACACATACCTCCCTACACCCCTCTATCCACATTCACACTCCTCATTGTAAAATGTATTAGTCCCTCAGTGGGGAAATCACATTGTTGCAGCAGTATAGGTGGAGCAGAAGCACACAGGTGATATCCTACAAGAACACACAACCTGGCAAAGAGAATTAAGTAAATGCTAATGCATTGCAGCTGACGTCACAGACACGCTTTGCCACACTCTAACCGCCGCCATATTGACCACCCACATTGGTGCTACAGCGACTCATTCATGTTGTTGGAGAAGCTGTTCAGCTAACAGAAGAACAACCAGATATTTCTTTCCATCGAATACCATAAGAAGAAGAATGTTCTCAGAGATACTTTCAGGGATCAGCGCTTCTGATTGGACATTGATGGAAATTAGTTGTCTGTGCAGTTTACGTTTCATATCAGGTGAGTTTAAATAAGCTAGCTTTAGCTACTGCTAACTGGGTTTGAAGTCTTGTACAAATAAGTCAGAAAATGAAATGATCAGAGTGAATCTGATTTGACACCTTGTGTAACAAACGTGATATTAGCATTTGATTTGAAGATCTTGCTGCAGAGATAGCAGTTGTTAGCTTACTTTAAAGTTTTGTTTTTATAGTTTAATCTAGGTCTTTAAGTGATAGCAATAACAATATCAAAGTATATGATAAATATAATTAAACTATAGATTTAATCATTCATCCATCCTTTTTCTGCTTCTTAACCGGTGTCAGCAGCCTAAGCAGGGAAGCCCAGACCATAGCTGTCAAGTCTCTCGTTTTGGCCAGAAAAATACAGTCCCTCAGTGTTTACCGATATCCTCCCATATTTTTATTTTCCCATAAATAAAAATGATATAGGGAGAAAATACACTGTTATGAGGAGACAAACCGCCCTGCCCCTGCGAAGAATAAACACACAGCAACCTTCATTTCCTCCCCAGCCACATTTGCCAGCTCTGTGGGGGGGATTGCAAGGCATTACCAGGCCAGCTAGGACGTGCCTGGAACACCTCACCAGGGAGGCGTCCAGGAGGCATCCTGACCAGATGCCACCTCAGCTGGCTCCTCTCGATGTGGAGGAGCAGCGGCTCTACTCTGTTCTCTTCCAGGATGACCGAGCTTCTCACCCTATCTCTAAGGGTGAGCCCGGCCACCCTGCAGAGGAATTTCAGCCGCCTGTATACGAGATCTCGTTCTTTCGGTCACGACCCACAGCTCATGACCATAGGTGAGGGTAGGAACGTAGATCAACTGGTAAATCAAGAGTTTCGCCTTCTGGCTCAGCTCCTTCTTCACCACGACAGACCGGCGCAGAGCCCGCATTACTGCAGACGCCGCACCGATCCGTCTGTCGATCTCGCGCTCCATCCTTCCCTCACTCGTGAACAAGACCCCGAGATATTTAAACTCCTCCACTTGAGGCAGGACCTCACTCCTGACCCGGAGAGGGCAATCCACCCTATTCCGGCTTAGGACCATGGTCTCAGATTTGGAGGTGCTGATTCTCATCCCAGCCGTTTCGCCGCAAATCGCTCAAGTGAGAGCTGGAGATCACGACCAGATGAAGCCAACAGGACCACGTCATCTGCAAAAAGCAGAGACCCAATCCTGAGGCCACCAAGCCGGATCCCCTCAACACCTCGGCTGAAATACTTTCCATGTTAGTAATGAACAGAGTTGGTGATAAAGTGCCGCCTTGGCGGATTCCAACCCTCACTGGAAACCAATCCGACTTACTAACGGCAATGCGAACCAAGCTCTGAAACTTATCGTACAGAGACCGTACTCCCAGAGTACCCCACACAGGAGTGCCTTTCCAAGTCCAGAAAGCACATACAGACCTGCAGGGCAAACTCCCATACCCCCTCCTGGACCGCAAAGAAATTTAATCAACCTTTTAATAAAATAACACAAGTATCGGATCAGTACTCTGTGTTGGCAGATACCTAAACCCCAGGAATCAGTATTGGATGGAAATAAAATGACATTGGAACATCACTAATAAATATGTAAATGTAAATATGTACCTAACTAGCAGCAGTGAAAAATTTAGATTGACATTCCAGCGAAGAACTGATTGTTGAATGATAGAAACTATCGTACCACAAAGCAGTGTTGCTGAGGGCGCCCAGATAAGCCGGGTGCCCCTGCAACACAACATGTAAGGCAGGGATCAGATCAGCAATGTCCCGCAGGTGTCGGACGTTTCTCGTTTCAGAGTTTTTCATGTTTATTGTAAAAACCTGAAGCAGAGTAAGCAGAGCAAATAAAAAGCTTGCTTCTTGTCTTACATTCTGGCAGGCAAGATACCGAGCTAAATTCTACATTTCATCCATCCCAAGTTAATGCCACAAGCTCGGCATCCATCAGAATAATTGCCGGCATGGCTGTGACCTCCAGCTACCACTGCGTAGCAGCCACCAGGTGCTCAATAGTTGTATTTTAGGCATTTGTGCTGCAGCACACTCCAGCAGGCACACACACATATGGATGTAAACAGATTTAGATGCATCACGCAGCCTCCACAGTTGTTATTTTGGTGTCTTTTTGACTTTTATCTGCATAATTCAGGTGTCTAAGAAACATAATCGCTCCTTTTTTAGATGTTGTCTAAATTTCCTGAAAGCTTCTTCTATCCGTCATTTCCTGAAAACAGTCAGACAACACAACATGTGGCCGAATATCTAAATGATTACCATTTCCCCCCCTTCTTCTTTTTCTTTCTGGCATATAGGATAAAACCTAATTATTTTTCTCCATCAAAGCAGCTGCTTGGAGTTCACATTCATTCCATCTGTGCAGCCGTTGCATGTGATGACTGACACTCGTGTAAGCCTGTGAATGTGGAGGAAAACAAAAGGCCACAATGTGAATAATGGGATCACTAATTAGCTGCCAGGCACCAGAAAGCAGATCTGATAAATGCTAAACAGGAACGGGCAGCATCTTTCACGTTCCACAGCTCATTTTGTGAGAATGACCCTGAGTTTTTCGCCACCCCCGTGAAAAGAGGTGAGGAATTCTGCCAGAGTCACGCTCTGTGTCAAAACAGCTCAAGTTAAATGTAGACGCCTCCGCCCTGAAGCTAGAATCCATACGTTACTGCACAAGTTGGAGTTTTGTTGTGTAACAGCAGTGCAGGATCTCATGGAAAGTCGGGAAAGAAAGGAAACAACTAGAGTCTCTGCTCTGTTCAGGGGCGTAACCATCGTCTCAGAAGTGAAGGGACAACATTTTCAGAGGTCTTCAGTTGCTCCTCTCCTGACTGGCTGAAGAGCCGCCTGCAGCAGGGGACCGACTGTGGTTCTGTAAACTACATACCAACAACATCTAAAGTTTTACATTCCTGTCAGATTCATTCATCATGAATCCACCGTGTCTTGGCTATACTGGTGTGATTGTTGCAGGTTTGTTCTCTTGCAATGATGAAACGCGTTCATCATGTTTTTCAGTGGTCAGTTTCCTGGTGCATCAATTACAGTAGCTGCATTTAGAGTTTTTCATAAAATAAAAGCAATATTTTTAAAAGAACAGTTGCATACAGGTGTTTCCATTGAACAGGGTTCAGTGCAATATACACATACATACATACACACACACACATATATATATGTGCCATATATATATATATACATATATATATATATATATATATATATATATATATATATATATATATATATATATATATATATATATATATATATATATATATATATATGGCTTCCTCCCACCGTCCAAAGACATACATGTTAGGTTAACTGGTCACTCTAAATTGCCAATAGGTGAGTGTGAGCGTGAGTAGTTGTTTGTCTCTGTGTGGCCCTGCGATGGACCAGGGTGTATCCCTCCTTTACCCCAAAGACTGCTGGGATAGGCTCCAGCTTCCCTGCGACCCTTCATCGGACTCAGCGGTTTGGATAATGAATGAATGAATGAACGAATTAATAAATGTATAAAGGTCAAAGTATTGCATATTAGCCATCTGCATCATCTGTCTGATGGGGAATACTCAAACAGTAGCCCTTGTTGTAGGTACTCCACTGGTCATCATGGAGGACCCTCCAGTCCTCCAGTAGATGAGGAAAGAGGAGTGTTTTATAGGATTTTGGCTGAAAAAGGGGAAACACAGCTGTGTCACACTTAAAGCAGAAGCTTTTTATGAACCGGTGTGATGTATAAACATTGCACATGTGGAACACAGTTTGACAGTGAATAAGACTCACGCTATGTGGAAGTCAAGCTCCAATGTCCACATCTCCTCGCTGGGAAATGAGACATCATACAAGATGTCAGAGACAGGAGTATGGACTGGTCTGGAATCCGACTGGTCCAGTTGTTTCCAACTTCTCAGACTTTCCACTGGTAGAGCTGGACGTCAGCATCTGGAAGTGTGGAGCGATGATAAACAAACTCATGGCTATTTGTCCCCGTTTCAGCTCGCTCATCCTCTGCACATCAGTTCCTGCTCTCTACGCTTTAACTCGGTGGGTGGGGGAAACAACAAATCAAAGGAAGTTCCCTCATCGAGGCTTCCACGTGGCCTCCGGTAGAATCCGGTTACGATTCATCCCACTTCCTGCTTCTGGTACTGCACAGTTACCAGACGGAAAGCTTGAGATTTTTACCGTCCAACTCTACAACTTTATTAGTCCAATAAAGCTAATGAACTTCCATGCTTAACAAGCCTTGTTGCAGTAGTTGTGGTTTTTAACAAGCTTCCAGTTTTTAAGCTGGAACCTTTATGAGAGCACTCAGTGAGTCTTTGTGATAATCCTCTCTGATGGATGCTTCTGATTTCCTGATGCAGACATCGTCATGCTATAAATTATATTAATCCCTCTTCTGGGATCAGCAAGATTCCCTCCAAATGATTACATCCAGCCTCTCGAGTCTTGGACCGGCGTTCCCCTGCAGCAGCTTCCAAGAAGAAAATAATATTTTGTTCATACTGCGTGACATTTAACATCTGTTTGTTTCAGAAGATGACATGAGCCATGTCATGCCTTCATGTGCTCACTTTATGGTTTCTGTCAGGTCCAGCATGATACATGTGCTTCAATCACCCAGGAAGGGTTTTTGGAAAGAAGATTTAAACCTGCATCGCTCTCTTATCGGACTCGGATCTGCCCACGATGAGTCTGAAGTCATTGTTTATTTCCTGGTTTGTTTGCGGTGAACGATGCAAAGTCATGCACATCGAACATCTGTAGCAGCTCTAAAAGCTGATCCCAAACACAGCAGATTCTGCTGGATGTTTCCGCTGCCACCTTGCTGATTCACCGTTAGTTTATTCTTCTTGACTCACGCTGCAGCCAATAAAACAAAAACAAACAAAGCGAAGCATGGCACCAGACTCAAACACACACCTGAGAAGTGTGTTTCTTGTGTTTGTCATTTAGAAAGCTGAAGGAAGGGTGTTATTTTGCTTTACTGCTTCTTTGTCTTTGTGAAGCTCATCACATTGGGGTTTAAAATGATCAGAACAAGGAGGAGACTGGTGGTTTGGAGCAAGTTGTTGGACTTGAGCCGTTGACAGCTGCTGGGAGGGGAGTCCTGGAAGCCGCTCCTGGATTAGAGAGTTGCTGGAGATGCTGTCAGAACAATGGATTTAAAAGAGAACTAAAGAGCCAGTTCAGGAGGAGAGTCCAAGCTGAAAGCGTGTTGTGGAAGGCTGGATGTGATGCATGTCTGATGAAACAGCCTGAGGTCATAACGAGGGCTCGGACGTAAACAAGCGAGGTTGAAGGGGAAGGCAGGGACAGTCCTGGTGAAAGATGAGGAGCAACAGGAGCCAAGGAGTGAAGAACAAACTGAAACGAGTGTAGCCAAAGTTACAGTGGCTTTTGAATCAATCATAGAAGATAAAAAACACGTGTTTACTTCGGCCCCCTTTACAGTCATAATCAGTTCTTACGATCGTTGCACTAAGAAGAAAAAACACATTTTTTATTCATACTTTTAGTAAAATAAATAAATAAATAAAGCAAAATGTTTTCATAAAATGTTTTCAACTCAGCCTTTTTCAGCCCAGTACAGCTAAATCAGGTGCTACACACAGCATGATGTCATCTTCATTGGGTCGGACCAGTAAAAATACCAGAATAATCACCTATATACAATGAAACCACCACATTTTTCCTTTAGCATGATGTTTAGCAGACAAAGCTTTCCTAAAATATTACAACAACCTAAAATTACTGTAAAAGTAAAGTTCTGTTTCTACATTTTGCCCCATTTGCACATCATGAACATATCTAATTTATTTTTTACACATATTTCATTTAGAAAGATACAAAATGTAATTTACAAAAAAGTGTCCTGTAATAAAGGAAAATGTATGTTAATGTCCATTTGGGTGTTAACATTTAAAACAAATTCTTCAACGTTTTCCATGTGAGCTATTTCTCCCGTCTGTTTTCTGCACACGTGTTTGTTTTAGTTGTTTACTCACCGTGTCGTTGTCTGAACCCACAATCCCCTGTTTTGTAGTCCTCTTCCTGTGTTTGGTCCATAGACTGTATATTAAGAGAAGGACGGAGTCTCCATGACGTCACCCGCAGGTTTCTGAAGAGCTGAATTGAAGCTCGGTGGGCGGTTCCTACCGTCGCCATGTTGGCAGCGTCATGCAAAATACAAATATGGGCAAAGAGGTGGAGTTGAGAGGGCAGCGTCATGGTGGATGATTGACATGAAGCGAACTCCGAGCTTTCTGTAGCTAAGACCTAACCGAGCTAACCCGGAAATAATGGGAGCAAACCAGCTAACGGAGGTAAGCGGGCTAAAGCTAAGTCACGTTGTTAACTGGCTAAAAACCGCGGTTGTTCTACGTTCTTCTTACTTGAAGCCAGAGATTGGTACCTGTCAATCAAAAGGACACGCCCCTAAATATGTCGAACTTTCAATTTAAATTAATTTTAAATGGGTGAGTTAGAAAAAAATTCACTCCTCCCACAGTTGTCATGAAGGTAAACCTGACCTATTAAACCTAAAATGGTTTTTTGAACCAGGCTGTAAACATGTTTATTTCTGCTGTGAAGTTGGTCTTTTTAACATGGGAGTCTATGGGGATTTGCTCTGTTTTGCAGCCCCTAGTGGATGAAGGGGGAACTGCAGTTTTTATACATTTGTGCATAGGCTTCACTTTTAACCGCCGGAGGTTGCCGCTTGGTTTGGTCCCCTTTAAACCGAGATCTGCATTTCTAGGCGAACCGAATCTGCTTCTTTGATCTGAATCAGAATTTGTTCACATTACTCCCAAATGAAGCAGACTATCCGAGCAAACGGATTTGTTGATCTGAATGTGCTCCAAATAGCTCTCTGCAACGGCTTGTTAATGCCATCAAAGCAAGTCGAGCCGTTTGTCTGGTTACCTCCTGCAGCGGTAAACAGTCAGACATTTACAGCATCATATCTAATTTATTATTACAATACGACCACTTGCATCACTACTAGAGCTGCTCTTTTGCACATTGTTGCACCGTTTGCACCAGTCTGCTGCTGCTATTATTATCTGTATGTTAATTCTTACCTCTGACAAGCAGCTTATGTTTTCGTCTTTGCATGTGACAAATCCAGAAACCTGAAACGAAACATTTAAATGAAAATAAACTTAAGAAATTATTGCACTCCTGTTTTAACTGGCCTGTTACAAAGAGTCCCTCTTGTACTGTTCTGAATATGTAAATTGCTGTTGGGTGTAAACAAGGAGGAGGAGCAGCTTTTTCAGCAGCAGAATAAGTCATTAAACCAACAGCAAGGATCAGCTGCACCTGAAGGATTTAATGTTTTATGTTCAGTCAAATATATCATCTCTGACAGTTTCTAGGTCAAAATTCAACATGAAAACAATAAACGTCCAAAACGTCACACTGACATTAGACAATGGTATGCATATAAATGAAATACATACGTAAAGGTGTGTTTTGACTGTATGAAACATGAAACCTTCACACACATCAGTGGCTGGTGAATGAGGTGGAGTCTTGACATTTCTTCCTTACAGGTTAATTTGCATCGATACGGAACCTTGCTTGTGTCCATGGGCAGAAACAAAGCTGGTGGAAATCCATGTTCATTGATTCTTGTCCAGCTGTGTGTCATCATCAAAAATGACGGGTCGGGTACCCAACTTTCCTCAAATGGAGAGGTAGGTGTTGAATCTGAATGAATCATGAATCTGCACGCTTTGCAGATTATTCCAGTCCAGATATGAAAAGTTAAGTCATGTAGGTTTTATCAGGATCTGCTGATTTGGTCTACTTTCCCCCTTCATGCATTTAGCGATTCTGTGGACATCAAAACAAAACGCTTAGTTTAATGATCCATGCACACAAATTTCCATTGTTTCTTTTCTGTTTTACAAACTGGTTCTGGAATTTAAAGTCCATGATGGGAAAATAAGTTAAGGCTCTGCAGCAGAGATGAAAGACAAATGATGAAGATGATATGTTGTGTTTTATATCGTTTATATCGACCAACAGACAGATGTTTCTTCTTGCATGTTGCATGATGTCTGTTAAAAGGCACCAGGAGGTTCAGCTGATGACAGTTTGGCACACATGACTCTAAATAACGCCGTTATTGAAAGAGCAGCTTTCACACTGCAGACGTTCAGCCGATCAGCAGATGCCATCAGCCTAATAAGTTATTTTAATGATGAACACGCCAGTGAGACAAAGACAGACTTTAAGACAGAGCAGATCAGGCTTCACGCTAAGAAACTTTCTGCCATGCATCTCCAGGCTCATTCTGCGTCATATGGAGACAAATCCATTTGTCCTGTCAGACGCAGCTCATTAACTTGCCATACCAGTTTCCATGGCGCCGCTGCACCTTCTGCTGCAGTTATTGAATTAAATCGCTCATTTCCCATAAGCTGTCACTACATATTACCCCCTCACCTTTTTTTTTAACAATTAAAAATACTATCAGACATGCAGGACACAACTCAAAATTCTTTGCAAGGAAGTATTCAATTCAATTCAATTCAATTCAATCTATTTATTGTCCTCAATGGGAAACTTGATTTACAGACAGGTTCTTCAAAAATCACACAATAAATTTAGTCACTCACAACAACCATAATTTAAACAATTTAAAAAACCAAACCAAGTCAATAAATAAAGAAGCAGAAAAGGTAGAAATAATGCAGAAATAATGCAGAAATAATGCGTAATCTCATTTCTGAAAACATTCTGTTTAAGCTGTGATTAAACCTGAAAGCAATTATTTACTACTCTTATTTTATTGCCAGTAGAAGACAAACAACATCTCAGACCCCATTTTATCATTTCATGAAAAATATGAGCTCATTTAGAATCTGATGGCAGCAACAAGGAGCATTTCAGAGAAACAATCTGAAATTCTACCATTTATATCCTGTAATATCACCAATAATCCAGAGAATCAGCAGGAAGAATCCCTGGAGAAGCAAAATCCAGATGTTTACAGACAGATGTTTAAGGAAAACAGGATGCTAAGCAATGCTAAACACCATCCTGGAACTACTTTTTCCTTCCTGCAAGGCAGACATGATGATGGTTTGTCTGTCTGTCTCTTTGCAACATTCAAAAAGTTTCAAATTTCAAATTTTCAGGAAATTCAGAAATGGAATAAAGAACATGTGATTAGACTTTAGGATGGTCTGGATTAGCGCCTGGTCCGGGAATTCTTTAACCCTATAAAGCCAAACGTATCATATCTGTGATATTTATCAATGATAAATAGTTAATATCATTGAGTTCATGGACCAAATAAAGACTTCACATTTAGAAAGTTGGATTTTAACTTTTTAACTTAACAGTTTTTCATGGGTCGGGCTTCAAAGGGTTAAAGTAGGGGTCTCCAATGTTTGCCTGCTACAACACACTTGATTCAAATGAAAAGGTTCTCCAACAACTTGTTGTCATTTTCTGCTCCTGCCTGGAAATGAGCCATTTATTTCAGTCATGGTGTCGCAGCGGGGAAACACTAAAACCTGCAGGATGGGAGCTCACGAGGACTGGAGTTGGAGACCAATGGATTAAAGAGTTCCTTACGATGAGGAGATTAAGCTAATATTGCCATTAGAGCTTTTAACTGAAATAAATAAGAATAGCTTGGTGGAGGTCTGCACTCTATAAAAGCTTCTATATTGTCCATGAAATGATAAAATGTCTCAGTTTAACCATCTGATGTGTTGTTTTTGTTCTACTGGAAATAAAATAAGACTTGATTAGAGTCGCCATTTAGTCTTTTGAAAACATAATTAACTGGATGTTTTATCATTTCTAACAAATAAACAAAGAAAAGATAAAAGTAAAAATCTTTGGACCAAAAGAAGAGCAGCTCGATTCATCAAAACTGTATTCATGTAGCACTTTTTATACAAGTTAGTGCAGCCCAAAGTGCTTCACAAGTTAAAAACATGAGGGTTAAAATTTGTATTCAAACAAATAGATGTATACACGGCACACACAAACACACATAAAAATATACCACAGCAATCTAAAGCCCACACACCTTTCCATGCAGCTTCCCTCTGTCCGGCACTCTACGTATTTAAAAATGTATTTAAAAAGTGAGAAAACGACCATGTTTACACTGGAGTTTTCGTTTTTCTTTAATTCCGAATAAAAATTAATTCCACTTTAAACTGGTGGAAAATGACATGTAAACACCTGATTCCAAATGAAAAAGTCCATTCAGAGTTAAATTTAATTCTGATTTAAGTGGCTGGTTGATTTACATTTTAAATCTGAACTTATTCATTCCCGTCATGTAAACCTTCGTTCTGCTCCAAGCTAATCTCTGTTTTTCTGCACAGTCTCCTTACCTTGTCCCGTACTGATGACGCACATATTCTGCACGTTGTTTTACCTCCCATCTTCAGTAGTCTATCTTCCTTTTCTTTCTCAGATGCTGAACAAAATGAATTAGTGTGCTTGTGTCGAGCTGCTGCTTCAAAATTAAAATCAAAATAATGTTGAAACTGGTTCTTTTTATGTCATTTTCCATGTTGCAAATGAAAAGACGAGAAGCAGGAAGCGAACTTTGTTCATTTCCGGGAGACATAAGTACATCACACCCGCCCTCTGTCCCATCAGAACCCTTCTCAAGACGCCGCTCTAAAGCAGAAGTAAGTCATGATGTTTCCATGTAAATCTCAATTAGGAATTATTATTTCCAAGTAAATTCGTAGGAGAATACTGTTTATTCTGAATTAATTGCAAATTTAAAAAAAAACATTGTCTGATATTGACATTAAAATGCTACATTGGAAATGATTGGTATTGGTTTTTACTTTTTTAATGACAACTTTCGCCCAACATGCACATATGATATATTAAACTCTTCAGCTACATACTATATATATATATATATATATATATAAAATCCCTAATAAGAATACATTACATTTTTTTTATCTTTAAATTTTTTAACTTAAATTAGTCAGATTTTGTTAAAGGGCCAAGACTTTATATTAAAAAGATTTTACTTTGCAATACAGTTTTTATCTTAGGTTAGGCTTAAAAGGCATAAAACAATGCTGCTGATTTACAAAACCCAATACATACAGTTAATCTTATTTAATCAGACTTGCTTTCTGTGTCTAGAGTTTCAAATGAGGCTACATCTACTTCTCACAAACCTTGTTATCCTCCTATATTTGTTCTAACTTGCTTTCGTTCTTTGTATGTTTTTACCTTGTTGCTTTGTTTTTTGTGAAAAGTGCTGTATAAATAAAGTATAATGTGATTCACTCTTTATAAACTTATTAATGGCTAAATCTCATCTTAAATGTTCATTTTTAAGCACAGAAAAGAGAGAAAAACAAAGCAGAAAAGATAAGTTAATCGGATCAATTTTCTTTCTCGCTGACTCTGCATTTCCTCCTGCTGGTTTAACCTGGAGGTGAACTATCCGAGCAGCCGACTGATTTTCTTTGTAAATATCAGCTTTAGTAAGATCTGAAGTGTTTTCTCTGAGAGGTAAACTGCCTCAGACTCTGATTGGGATGAGATTTAACACACCAACTGGAAAAATCCCCTAAAGGTTGAAGATAAAATAACTTATTTTCTGTTTCATCAGTTTTTTAATGCAGATTAAATGTCGCTGCTTAGACGCCTCCATACAGTGTGTCTCACATTACAATCACGTAGAGAGAGTCTTTTTCTTCTGTCGTCTTAGTGCAGCAAGGTCACTCAATATGTGTTCCTGTGTTCAATATGCAGGAGGATAATATATTCTGTGGGCGTCCCAAGCTTTAAACAGATCATGTTATTGTCAATTCTGAGAAGTCATGATTGTCCAATTGAGCCCTCATTAATGGCCATGGGTCAGGTGTGTGTCGCTGACCTGCTGTCAATCACAGGTTGACCTCTCTGACCGAGTCTGAAAACGAGAAGATGTAGATTTTCTGCTGTCGTTGCAACAGAAAGAGCCTTGAGTGATGTTTAAACCGTACAGATAAGTGGTGAAAGATTGTCTGATGATTTTGTTGGCGAAGATAAATGCGAGCAGTGAGCGCGATCAAAGCAGGCTGACAGATTTACTCAGCCAGTTTACATGTGACTTCACACAGTTTGTACCTTATAGAGAACTCTGACAAAGTGCCACGAAAAACCTTGTTTTATAAACATTTGCTTTAGACGTAAAAACCTGAATTTATAAAATATTTTATTTCTGTTTGTCCACTAGTTTCCCTCATATGCTGCCATTGTTGTGTACGATGTGTACGTTTTTCTTCTTATTTTAACAGCATCTTAATTGTGTAAACATTGTCCTGCTATTGGCTAACAGATGTCTGCAGGCCGCCGTATCATCATCTGATGTACTTTTGGTAACTTTCCAAGAAAATTGGAAACATCCAGATTGTATGACTAAATGTAGCGACGGTTGCCGCGTTCCTCTGCTTGCTTGTCATGGTGGTTGGTACGAGGGTTCAGAGGCTGTGACAGAGGAGCAGTGACGCGTTGGTTTGGCAAACCTTGTCAGAATAACATACAACAACCTTGTCTGGGATGCATGGTGGCATAGTGGTTAACCGGCTAAAAACCGCAGTTGTTCTACGTTCTTCTTACATGAAGCAGGAGATCGGGGACCTGTCAATCAAAGGAACACAACCCTAAATATGCCAGATTTTGAGATTAAATTACTTTTAAATGGGCGAGTTTTTCATGAAGGTAAACCTGACCTATTAAACCAAAAATGGATTTTCGTACCAGGCTGTAAACATGTTTATTCCTGCTGTAAACATGTTTATTTCTGCTGTAAACATGTTTGTTTCTGCTGTAAACATGTTTATTTCTGCTGTAAACATGTTTGTTTCTGCTGTAAACATGTTTGTTTCTGCTGTGAAGTTGGTCTTTTTAACATGGGAGTCTATGGGGATTTGCTCTGTTTTGGAGCCCCTAGTGGATGAAGGGGGAACTGCAGTTTTATGCACTTCTGCATCGGCTTCACTTTTAACCACCGAACGCTCTGTCCATCTTTCATATATGGTCTATGGTTTTAACACTGGCACCACTATAAAGTTGTTTACAACCATTAAAAATCACCAAAACAAGAATAAAACTGTCTCCATATCTGTCTGCATCAAGTATAAATATACTGCTGGAAAACAGATGAATACAAGTGATTTCTAACACTGCAGCTCCAGCGTTTCTATCAGCTTTTCATCAAACTAGTTTTATCATAAATCCTGCAAGTTGCTCCACTGAGGGAAACTCATCATACAAACCAATTGTAATACTAAAATTACAGCTCAGTCTTGTTGTAAAAACATGAAACCAAAGACAAGACTTTTGCTTCTTTCTCCTGCACTGCTGCAGGTGATAACATTTAATGTGGGAAAGTACACATAAGGAAGGTGGAAGGACTGGAAGATGGAGCTACATGGAAAAAAGCAAAATCCACTCCTGTTTTGACCATGAAAATATCTTTTTCATCGCAATTATCTTACAACAAAAACTATGCACCAGAAGGAGGTTCTGAAAACCACTGATGCCAGTAATAAGCCATGCATGGCTTGAATCTGTCTTCATTTTATATAGACATGCTGGTAATTCCTCATTTGATAGCTTGACCTCTACTTTATGCAAATGAGAAGTGGACAATCTGACAGCTCATTTCTCAAACTGAAACGCCGCGCCACGACAATGAACGCTACATCTAGAACCTGTCACATACTTAGACATAAGCAGTGGCATGTGGGGGTGGTTGGGAGGCTTCTTCGTCGCAGGAATGCTGTTAGAGTTTAACTAAAATGGAAATCAAGGCTTCAAGATTCAATACAATATGTCCTTTGTCTTCCTGTCACATGTTTCCTGCTCTGTGAAGCGGCTTTATCAGCATATAAAGCTCCAGCTATGAAAAAAAGTAGCATGTATACAAAGCAAACGGGCTTCTTTCATCCATCTTAAGCAATTTAAACAAGTCGAGTTCCCTTAAAGGCCTCTTTTTACAGACCTTTCAAACATCAGCAGACAGCTAAATGGTCCTTTTGCAACAATCATGGCGTTGTTTAAAGACTGAAGATGAAGCACGAAAAGAGGACGTATTTTAAACCACCCCTCCAGACATCAAGATTGTTTTAGTAGGTTCAGAGGTGAGTACTGTCGGCCGCAGAATGACTTAAACTCTGAGGATATACAACCTCATTAGCCTGAGAGCCGGCGTTCGTCTCTGGAAGCACACGTCTCAACTTCCATCAGTTTATACACACCAACAGATTGGTGAGATTCGCGGAAGCTGCAGCCCCCACATGCTACCTGCATTATGAACAGATGTGCCAGGAGCCGGACCCCCCGATCCAGTAACGCATGACGAATGGCTGAATTTTACCAAAGGTCGAAGGTCAAGTCGTATCCCTTACCCGACCCTGGCATTAGACCCAGATGCATGATGTCAGTTCCCATGTGCTCGGACTGGAAGGTGACTCCGAAACCCTTTGACTTCCCCGTGGAGCTGCAATCCCAGCAGCCGCTCACCGTGAAGCGTGAACCTTCAGTTCCCAGATACCCAGCTGAAATTATCCAGCCCCAGAGGACCTGACGACTTTCCTCCTTTCACCTTCACCCAGCGTTCCCCTCCAACAACTCACCCCCATACACCCATGAAAGCCACTCACCTGTGGAGAGCAGAACACTGAACATGCACAGGTTCCAATTATATCTCATCTTGTAGGTCATGGTTTCATGATGTTCTGACCTTGTAACTCCTGCTGCACGCTTTTATTTATTGAGGTCTGCATGCACAACCTGAACCCAGTCTTAAAGTTTCATGTCATAAACAACAGTTTTTGTCCCTTTTCATGGTAGAAGAACAACTTTATCCACAGCAAGTTGAAGGGGGACTTTGTGGAGAAAAATATAAATATATTTATCAGAGATAGAAAATTGTATTTCTGACAAAGTACATAGAAGATAAGGTGTAAAAACTGATGAACATACAGGATATATAAGTTGACAGATATATATGCAGTCTCTATATATAAACATATATATATATATATATATATATATATATATATATATATATATATATATATATATATATATATATATATATATATAGATGATAGATAGATAGATAGATATATTTACAATATATAAAACAGCTGCCTGTGAAATAAGCTGCGATTGACAAAATTAATAAGAATGAAAATAAAAATTTTATAAAATTATGACATTATTTTTTAAATTCTGATTCAATCAAAATACATTTGTTGAAAAGGGCAAAAAAAATTTGATAAAAATGATTTATGTTATATCAGTCATATATATATCAGTCTTTTCTTTAATACAATGAAATTAAAAAACAGCGTCTTATTTCACTATACTATATTTTAGCAAAATTTGAGTTGTTCCTTTTTTAGTCTTGAGTAATTTCTGTGATTTTTGTAAATTCTCCCTTTTCTTTAATGAAAGTATATGAATACATTTGAGGACAACTGTATATATTTATATATATTTATATGTATATATGTATGTATGTGTACATATGTCTGCACATATATTGCCTTTCATCCATTCGTTCTAATTAAAGTCAGAATGAAGGGTCTCATCTGACAGATTTCCTACTCCAGTCTTTAAGATGAATGGAATAGTTTTCTTCAGTATGACATGAATTTATGAACTTGTCCTTTGATTTATTGCTGAATAAAAGCAGTGATCACCCTGGAAGCAGCCCTCCAGACATACCTCATCTTGGATACGGTCTTGAACCAGAAATAATGCATCTTTCCACTACATTCAGGTTTTACGGCTCTGTTTTTACTCTACCTGTTAGCATCACTCGCGAATCCCTGCTATAAAGATAATGGCTCTGCCAGCTATTTATTTAGGATTTAAGTGCTTCATATATGTGTTTTTTTTATGGCTTTATCTTATAACATTAACTGCACTTAGACTTAGTGTTTCTGTCTCACCTACACCCGATTAATGAAGGAATTTCACGTGAAACAAAAGGTCCATTTATCAGATTAGAGTGCCTGTGTGTGTCAGAAAGCCAGCAGATACGCTGACCCCGTGTCAGCCATCATTTAAAAATCGGGGCGTGTGTAAACTTCCTGGTGTTTTATATGCTTCCTAAGGTCAGGGGGTGAACTCGCCAGCATGACGAATCTCAAATTAAATCAATGTCTGAAGGCATTCTGTCATCAGAAAACTGGAATTCAATTAGCTTTCATTTATTGTAAGAGCCTCAATTAGCCCAGATGGTCCTCATGTTGATGGATGATGTCTGTAACCTGCAGACGCTGCATTAGATTGAAGCGCTGACAAATAACACTCAGCTAAATCACGTCAAATCAGCGGACTGTATCTATAGCTTATAAGGTATGCACATGATATTAAAAAATTATTTTTAAATATGTTGCCAGTGGGACTTTGAGAAGTTACTGCTTCCAAGTGATGAAATAACCGTGCACCTTTAACTGGTCATGAAGTCGGTGTCAGGTTTGCCAACGAGAAGACGTGCAAGGCATCAAGAGTGGTGACAATGCAGCAGGGAGCGCATTAACATATCTGGCTATTACCGTCTCCTCGCCTTTCTTTCACCCCCTTGATGTTTCCGAAGTTACATCTGAGCTTCTTACTTATTGCAGTTTACATTTAATGCTGATGAACATTATGCAGAAAATGCTGATTTTTCCATGAGTTGTGTCTGAACTCAGCATAGCGAGAACAATATTAGTATCTTACAATTTCCCAGCATTCCTTGAATTTCACAATACAAAATCCAGCAAAATGTTGAGCTGTTAATGCAGATTTATTGATTAAAACTGCATTTTAAGGCTTTTACACACTGGGGCTGTCACGGAAGGTGGAGAGAAGGTGTGAACCCAAATGCAGGGACGCAGACAGAGATACAGTCACGGGAACACAGGAACACAGGAACACAGGAGTCACAGGAACACAGGAACACAGGAGTCACAGGAACACAGGAGTCACAGGAACACAGGAATACAGGAGTCACAGGAACACAGGAACACAAGAACACAGGAGCACAGGGGTCACTGGAACACAGGAGTCACAGGAGTCACAGGAACACAGGAACACAGGAACACAGGAGTCACAGGAACACAAGAACACAGGAGTCACAGGACCACAGGAGTCACAGGAGCACAGGAGTCACTGGAACACAAGAACACAGGAGTCACAGGAATACAGGAACACAGGAGTCACAGGAACACAAGAACACAGGAATCACAGGAATACAGGAGTCACAAGAACACAGGAGTCACAGGAATACAGGAGTCACAGGAACACAAGAACACAGGAGCACAGGGGTCACTGGAACACAGGAACACAGGAGTCACAGGAACACAAAAACACAGGAGTCACAGGAACACAAGAACACAGGAGCACAGGAGTCACAGGAACACAGGAGTCACAAGAACACAGGAACAGAGGAGTCACAGGAACACAAGAACACAGGGGTCACAGGAGCACAGGAGTCATAGGAACACAGGAGTAACAGGAACACAGGAACATAGGAACACAGGACTCACAGGAGCACAGGAACACAGGAGTCACAGGAACACAAAAACACAGGAGTCACAGGAACACAAGAACACAGGAGCACAGGAGTCACAGGAACACAGGAGTCACAAGAACACAGGAACAGAGGAGTCACAGGAACACAAGAACACAGGAGTCACAGGAGCACAGGAGTCATAGGAACACAGGAGTAACAGGAACACAGGAACATAGGAACACAGGAGTCACAGGAGCACAGGAACACAGAAGTCACAGGAACACAAGAACACAGGAGTCACAAGACCACAGGACTCACAGGAGCACAGGAACACAGGAGTCACAGGAACATAGAAACACAGGAACACAGGAGTCACAGGAGCACAGGAGTCACTGGAACACAAGAACACAGGAGTCACAGGAACACAGGAGTCACAGGAACACAGGAGTCACAGAAACACAAGAACACAGGAGTCACAGGAACACAGGAGTCACAGTAACACAAGAACACAGGAGTCACAGGAGCACAGGAGTCACAGGAACACAAGAACACAGGAGTCTGTAATGAAACACTTTTATTTATTTTGCAGGATCGTAGGAAGTCGGCAAATAATGAACACACAAACTCTCTGCCCAATGATTAACTCAGCGTTTTATTAACCTTGCAGCACAAGAGTAAGCACATCGGTTAAGGCACTTTTCAGTTCCCAGCTCTTACCGTAACGCAGATAGGTTGGGGAGCCCACAACCCCGGTAGAGAGTGCCAAAACCAGCTGGGCGTCCTGATCAGATAGACCCGCAGCAGACTCCACCGAAGTCTGAGGCTTCCCCGCTTTAATACCCCTCATTCTGCAACATAACGTGGGAGCGCTAGGGAGGTGAGCAACCATCCCCACACACACACACCATGAGACCATAACTTTTGTTGTTTCACTCGCTCAATTTACCTTCTTCAGTGATATAAGCAAGCAGCTCTGCAAAACAGGATTCTCTTCCCACAACACCATTGAATGAGGGCACACAACATCACCAATAAAGTTTATACTTCAGAGTCACAGGAACACATGAGTCACAGGAGCACAGGAGTCACAGGAACACAGGAGTCACAGGAACACAGGAGTCACAGGAGCACAGGAACACAGGAGTCATAGGAACAAAGGAACACAGGAGTCACAGGAACACAGGAGTCATAGGAACACAGGAGTCACAGGAACACAAGAGTCACAGGAACACAGGAACACAGGAGTCACAGGAGCACAGGAGTCACAGGAACACAAGAACACAGGAGTCACAGGAACACAGGAACATAGGACTCACAGGAACACAGGAGTCACAGGAACACAAGAACACAGGAGTCACAGGAACAAAGGAACATAGGAGTCACAGGAACACAGGAGTCACAGGAACACAAGAACACAGGAACACAGGAGTCACAGGAGCACAGGAGTCACAGGAACACAGTAACACAGGTGTCACAGGAACACAAGAACACAGGAACACAGGAGTCACAGGAGCACAGGAACACAGGAGTCACAGGAACACAAGAACACAGGAATCACAGGAATACAGGAGTCACAAGAACACAGGAGTCACAGGAATACAGGAGTCACAGGAACACAAGAACACAGGAGCACAGGGGTCACTGGAACACAGGAACACAGGAGTCACAGGAACACAAAAACACAGGAGTCACAGGAACACAAGAACACAGGAGCACAGGAGTCACAGGAACACAGGAGTCACAAGAACACAGGAACAGAGGAGTCACAGGAACACAAGAACACAGGAGTCACAGGAGCACAGGAGTCATAGGAACACAGGAGTAACAGGAACACAGGAACATAGGAACACAGGAGTCACAGGAGCACAGGAACACAGAAGTCACAGGAACACAAGAACACAGGAGTCACAAGACCACAGGACTCACAGGAGCACAGGAACACAGGAGTCACAGGAACATAGAAACACAGGAACACAGGAGTCACAGGAGCACAGGAGTCACTGGAACACAAGAACACAGGAGTCACAGGAACACAGGAGTCACAGGAACACAGGAGTCACAGAAACACAAGAACACAGGAGTCACAGGAACACAGGAGTCACAGTAACACAAGAACACAGGAGTCACAGGAGCACAGGAGTCACAGGAACACAAGAACACAGGAGTCTGTAATGAAACACTTTTATTTATTTTGCAGGATCGTAGGAAGTCGGCAAATAATGAACACACAAACTCTCTGCCCAATGATTAACTCAGCGTTTTATTAACCTTGCAGCACAAGAGTAAGCACATCGGTTAAGGCACTTTTCAGTTCCCAGCTCTTACCGTAACGCAGATAGGTTGGGGAGCCCACAACCCCGGTAGAGAGTGCCAAAACCAGCTGGGCGTCCTGATCAGATAGACCCGCAGCAGACTCCACCGAAGTCTGAGGCTTCCCCGCTTTAATACCCCTCATTCTGCAACATAACGTGGGAGCGCTAGGGAGGTGAGCAACCATCCCCACACACACACACCATGAGACCATAACTTTTGTTGTTTCACTCGCTCAATTTACCTTCTTCAGTGATATAAGCAAGCAGCTCTGCAAAACAGGATTCTCTTCCCACAACACCATTGAATGAGGGCACACAACATCACCAATAAAGTTTATACTTCAGAGTCACAGGAACACATGAGTCACAGGAGCACAGGAGTCACAGGAACACAGGAGTCACAGGAACACAGGAGTCACAGGAGCACAGGAACACAGGAGTCATAGGAACAAAGGAACACAGGAGTCACAGGAACACAGGAGTCATAGGAACACAGGAGTCACAGGAACACAAGAGTCACAGGAACACAGGAACACAGGAGTCACAGGAGCACAGGAGTCACAGGAACACAAGAACACAGGAGTCACAGGAACACAGGAACATAGGACTCACAGGAACACAGGAGTCACAGGAACACAAGAACACAGGAACACAAGAACACAGGAACACAGGAGTCACAGGAGCACAGGAGTCACAGGAACACAGTAACACAGGTGTCACAGGAACACAAGAACACAGGAACACAGGAGTCACAGGAACACAGGAGTCACAGGAACACAGGAGTCACAGGAACACAAGAACAAAGGAGTCACAGGAACACAAGAACACAGGAGTCACAAGACCACAGGAGTCACAGGAGCACAGGAACACAGGAGTCAAAAGGAACACAGGAGTCACAGAAACACAAGAACACAGGAGTCACAGGAACACAGGAGTCACAGGAACACAAGGGTCACAGGAGCACAGTAACACAAGAACACAGGAGTCACAGGAGCACAGGAGTCACAGGAACACAAGAACACAGGAGTCACAGGAACACAGGAGTCACAGGAATACAGGAACACAGGAGTCACAGGAGCACAGGAGTCACAGAAACACAAGAACAGAGGAGTCACAGGAACACAGGAGTCACAGGAATACAGGAACACAGGAGTCACAGGAGCACAGGAGTCACAGAAACACAAGAACAGAGGAGTCACAGGAACACAGGAGTCACAGGAACACAAGAACACAGGAGTCACAGGAACACAAGGGTCACAGGAGCCCAGTAACACAAGAACACAGGAGTCACAGGAGCACAGGAGTCACAGGAACACAGGAGTCACAGGAACACAGGAGTCACAGGAACACAGGAACACAGGAGTCACAGGAGCACAGGAGTCACAGGAACAAAGGAACACAGGAGTCACAGGAGCACAGGAGTCACAGGAACACAGGAACACAGGAGTCACAGGAACACAGGAGTCACAGGAACACAAGAACACAGGAGTCACAGGAACACAGGAACATAGGACTCACAGGAACACAGGAGTCACAGGAACACAGGAGTCACAGGAACACAGGAGTCACAGGAACACAAGAACACAGGAAAACAGGAGTCACAGGAGCACAGGAGTCACAGGAACACAGGAGTCACAGGAACACAAGAACACAGGAACACAGGAGTCACAGGAGCACAGGAGTCACAGGAACACAGGAGTCACAAGAACACAGGAGTCACAGGAACACAAGAACACAGGAAAACAGGAGTCACAGGAGCACAGGAGTCACAGGAACACAAGAACACAGGAACACAGGAGTCACAGGAGCACAGGAGTCACAGGAACACAAGAACACAGGAGTCACAGGAGCACAGGAGTCACAGGAACACAGGAGTCACAGGAACACAGGAGCCACAGGAACACAGGAGTCACAGGAACACAGGAGTCAAAGGAACACAGGAACACAGGAGTCACAGGAGCACAGGAACACAGGAACAAAGGAACACAGGAGTCACAGGAGTCACAGGAACACAGGACACTAGGCATACAGAGGAGTGACTGACACAATGACTCCACAACATAGATCTGAAACCGAGGGTATGAATACACTGAACACATTTAGACACAGCTGAAACAAATGAACTAAATGAAGCCTGGTGAACTAAATCAACAGGAACAAAAGCTCAACAAGACATAAGGGAGCTAAACAGGAAAAACTACAAAATAAAACAGGAAAACTAAGACACGAAAAGTCCAAACCATGACATGACCAATGTGAATAAACAACAAAAATAGCAAATAATTGGAAATAATTCTGCCAATTCCTGCCGTCGTGGTTTTGTTCTGTGGTGTTGTTGATCAGTGGACGATGTGCCGGACCTGCAGATGTGGGAGTGGCTAAACGTATAGCCTGGTTTAGCCAGACACACACACACACCATCTCTTTTACTGGTCAGCCAACACCTGCACCACTTGGTAATTCTGATTCATGGTTTGCATATTTGACACCATGGTACACACTGTCACACAACCATGCATGATATTTCAGTACTGGCATTTAATATGTCCACACCTCACTTTTGTTTATTTTGGTTAATTTATTTAGATGAACTAAATTCATTCATTCATTATTCTAACCGCTTAGTCTGATGAAGGGTCGCGGGGAAGCTGGAGCCTATCCCAGCAGTCTTTGGGCGAAAGGCAGGCTACACCCTGGACAGCTCACCAGTCCATCGCATGACCATAAAATCCATTGGTCATACATTTTTTTCAGTGTGTGACCTTTCTGAACCAAGTTGGTAACAGGGAGTTTCAGTGTTTATTCCAGGAGCTGAAGCTTCAGGACGTCCGTGGGACAGTTGGAGGATCTGCTTTAGCATCTGCTTGCTGTAAGAAGCAGAGAAGAAACAATAAAGACGCTCGGCCATCATGATACAAAGTTTGAATTAAATAGCAGCGAAAGTGACACCTGCTTAGCTCGCAACCGGTGATCTACCAGTCAGCACGCCTTCTCTGATTGGTCGATTGTATATCTGTGTGAGGCAAATACTAAAAATAAAATCAACCTCAGTTCAAAGAAATTAAACACGAAATGACTGGACAGAATTTTGTTAACGTTGACTTCACACTGATCCACTCAAACTCTGCATTGTGAATTATTCAGATGAAAAAGAGAAAAAATGAGTAGAAGTGTAAAGGCCTGAAGTGGTGTCATAAGATCCAGCCTGCATTTCAGAATAAGCCACAGCTATCATATTCACACCATTTTACATCATAACATGATGAATTTTATTGTGAAACACAAACTTCTGCATGCAGATGTTGGAACATTGAAATATGAGAGCAAAATGCATTTTACAGAAATTTAAGGATTCATTGTTCTTCTCTAATTCATTGTTACAACACAGGAGTATGAGACAGTTATGAGCATCACACCATTCTGTGTGTCCGTGTTACGTTTTGTTAATATGTACCAGAGGTTACACCTCTGGCTTTGCCGTCTTCTGAGGACTAGAATAGAAATTATTTTGGCCTCATGCACCGCTGCGACTGAATTAAGAGGTAAACCTTTCGGTTTAAGGTGCAGCTCCAACACCACCAGTATCCTCCAGACCATTACACCTTCTCTCCTGTAAAGCACAACTTAATCCCATTTGGTGAGGAAGACATGTCTCTGATCTGCTGAATGAACATCATCCTCATTCAAAGCTAAATGTTTATATTCCACATTTTTGCTTCAAAACATGCTGATAAATTTATGTTTTTACAATATAGCGATCACATTAAAACCTTTTTTTTTATTTTTGCACAACAGCTCTATGCTTCTGTATAGGGCTGTATGTACTGTATATACCCATTAGTATATATATATATATATATATATATATATATATATATATATATATACTATAGGGTTGTAATGTCGGATGTGATTCACTAACACATATATATCCACAACATACATATATATATATATATATATATATATATATATATATATATATATATATATATATATATATGCTACATACATCTGTTGGCTGTAGTTTTACATATTAACATAGTAATTCATTATATTATATTAATTCAGTAGATTATGATTTACTGCAGAGGTGGCCAAACTCAACCCTTCAGATCTACCATCCTGCAATTTTCACATGCAACCCTTGCCAACATACCTGAATGAAATCTTTTCCTTCTGCACGTCTTTCAGCTCTGCAGAGCCCTGCTAACGGGCCATATCCAGGTGTGTTGGACAGGGGTCGCATCGAAAAGTTTCACGATGGTACATCTGGAGGATTTAATGTATTATAATATCCATGTTCTGACATGACACAGTTTGATTCGACCCAGTTAATCCAGTTAAGGGTCCGGTGATCTTTATTAGACCAAATCACATGCTGATCTGACACGGTCTCTGTTCATATAAAATCACAAGTGTGATTAAAATGCAGATCAATGAAGTTTGTTTGGTTAATATTTAGTGGATCACAACCGACATTACAACCCTAATAAATACACTGGGAGTTAAAGAAGCCCCTCAACTGATTAAGCTCTATAGAAAATAAACGAATGAGTGACAGACGGCATATTTACTTCTACCTACGGCGATACGGACAGATAAAATACTTACCTCCAAGGAGAATTTTACATAACAAGCAAAATTCCTGAACTAAGGGAAAGAAATACGCTGTCCAGCTGCTGACACGTGCATGTAGAGAATGAGGATACTCCTGCATGCAAGACTGGCTTGTTGTGCCAGTCGTGCTGAAAGCATCTGCGATGGACCCTGCAGCATGAGGTCGTAGACAGTTTGGCCCATGTGGGTTGCTTAGACCAGAAAGACATGGCAGAGAGATGCATTATGGGAAGATGCTAATCGAGCAGAAGCAACGTGACAATGTTCTGCTTTGACATGTACCACCTACCTAAACACTCTTCCACATCACACATACACTCCTTCAAGGTAACATGTTTCCCAGAGGGTCTCTGTCAGCAGGATAATGTGCTGCAGAGTATAAACTGTCCAGTCATTTCCATGCTGGTCACCAGTATGACAACACGACAGAGACGTCAACCAGTGTTGCAAAGTTAAAAAGGCAGACGGCAACAGGTCAGTTACAGGTGCCGTTCGCACTGGATTGAACCAGTCATGGGTCTGACAGTCTCGCTGACTCATTGCTCCCTCTTATTTACTTGTTTGTGCGTTTCAATTCCCAGTTGAGTCTCACGGCCATAAAGGCCAATTAAATCCTGAGTGACACACCGATTGAGACCCTGACAGTTTAATCAATAAGCAGAGGATCAGTAGGAAGGTGTCATCTGCACAACTGAAGTTACGGCTCTGCTTGCTGGAACTGTACTCTACATTCTAATAACCATCTTATGCATGAAAGGAAAGCAGTGTCCATCTGTATTTAAGTATATAAAGGAATTAATTGTAGTTTTCAGAAGATATTGGTGATTTTAGCTTGATATCATGCAGGAAAATGGATTATAGGATTTCTTTTTCTCCTCTCCTGCAGCAGCCAAGCAGCATAAAAGTAGTGCAGCTCTTTCAGTGATCGTAGGAAATGGAATTTTCTTCTCTTTTTTTCTGAGTTCTGACTTCAGTCACCAACACAGTGAGCGTAACTCCATCTCAGCTCAAACTGGAAAGGAGATGGAGAGCCCGGCTGAATTATACGAGGTCAGACCTGCTTCGTTTTGAGGAAAAGACTCATTAAAATCCAGCCATCGCAAAAATGATTAACATATGTGAACAAAAGGGGAATTTAAGGTAAGACTGTTCCTGGTTTTATCGGCCTCACAGCAATGTGGTCATTCTGGGATCTGCGACCCGTCACTCCCCATTTACTTGATTACTCCGACAGCAGAACCCCCCTTCTGGGTTTCTAAACATCCAAACTGGGAGATCAATACTCAAACCTGATACCTAAAACTAAAAGAACTGTCCCGTCCAGCATTTAGGAAAATGAGCAGCAAAAAGCCGGGATGTTTAATTAGTTTGACCCCGTGGGCGCCATGGGACCATCTCCACCTCCAGGAGATGAATGGTCCTAATTGGCTGGGTGAAAGCTCAGGGATACTCTCAGGTAATTCCATTCAAGGTCCTGATTGATTTAGTCAGCATTAACCTGTGGACCTGCTTTCCCAGGGGGGGGTGTAGTGGACATCTTTGCCTCTCTTCCAGATTGAGTTGGACATCTTTCTGCTGCATATGAGAGAAGTTACTTAGCGGTACTACTAATTGACAGGCAGCGCTGTATTGATGCCTGTCAGTCAGAAAAATGCCCTTTTTTCAGATGAAGTTTCCTTTCATCAAGCTGCTGTTTGTGCAGAAAAGACAGTTTTCAGAGACTGGCTGTTAAAGCTGTTATGAGGTTAAAGCAGAAGAAAGGTAAACGTGCAGGGAGCCACATGAGGAAGAGGAGGAGGAAACAGGTTGAATGAAACCACTATGGCAGCGTTTCATTCTGAAATGGCATGCAGGGTGGGCTGCAGGACTCAAAGTGCCTCTAAATACCTTTTATGCTCCTTTATATATGTCAATAAGGACGTGCACTTCAAACGGTGTCATACTCAAATGTGTTTTTTTCTGTTGCCATGTTGTTATATCAGTTGATCCAGTAGTGAACTAGTGCCTGCAGATTAGCTGTAATCTCTAGAAATACATCTACTGATGGTGTTAAAAGTGTTTTAGTTAGTCTGAATTTGCAGGGTTTTCACCACAACTGCTCTTTTTCTATGCTTATATGCAAATATGGTCCACATGCATGATTATAGGAAACTAATTTTTGCAGCCAAGCTCCCAAATACCATCTGAACAGAGCCGAGACATAAACGTAGCTGCTGAGGTCTGGGGATGCAGGGCAGGAAACTCTGGCTTGCATTAAGTGTGAATTTGAGCCCCACACCGGCAATAGCAGCAGGGAGCACGGGGCAAACGTGCACAAACATGATTGTTGTCTGTTATTTTTCTGCAGAGTTTGCATTTCCTCCCAGAAAGCCAAACATTGACCGTTTTTCTTGCTTTTGTCCATTTCAGCACTGTAATTATTATTATTTATTCCACTACTCATCATACGTTTCTGTATTTTCACCACTTTTGGTTTGGATATTTGTCCTGAAATGTGATTTTCATGAATATGGTTTGTAGACCATGAGCTGCACAGTTAATCCGCTGACTGTGCATTCTTTTGCACACATCCCATTGCTTGCAACCATCAAGTGCATGTCAAATATTCAGTCAGCGAACATCAGCAGTTTGCAGTGTTTACGCGGAAGCTATGCATGCCCTTAGGGAAGCATGTGTCCTTATGTGTCATGTGGGAGCCTCTGAAACCTGCCGTGTGTGTTGCGCTACCTGGCACGACAGCCAGACGAGGATTTCCTGGACAGAGACAGACATCACCTGAGGAATGCACTTGTGTGTTAGAAAGGGAATACCCACGAGTGATGCGTTCCTGCGCTCATTAAACATCAATCATGCTGCTTTGTGCAGGAAAAACGCATCCCACTCCTCCAGTAACGGCGTGTCTGACTGAAAAAAAGAGTCGAGCTTTGCTCTCCAGCTTCCATGCTGACAGCATCTGCTGAGCCACTTTGTGACACATCTGTTTTTTTTTTTTTTTTTTAATGGAGCTGTTGTGAAAAGCAACTGGAAACCAGTGAATCTCTTCCGTCTTGGTTTTCTGTCATGTGCTCCTCATGTAACTGTTTCCTCGCAATAAAATGTAGGATCACTGCGGAAGTGGAAGCACCTTTTTATCTGTGCACAGAGAGGTCAGAGTAAGGACAAAAACATGCACCAGCGTAGTTTTTTTTTTTTTTTTTTTTGAAGAGTGTATATACAAATAAAACTGAGTGGAGAAATGAGAGTGTAAGCAAAATGTGTGTGTTAGTGGTTAGTGCGCGACTCCCAGGGGGGCAGTCCACTTCTTCACAGTCAGTTTGACACCAAACACATGATGAGAGAGGCCTCTGGTGAGTCGGTCGAGTCCTTACACACACACACACACACACACACACAAGTCAAACACACACAAGACAAATGGTGCATTTAACGTTTTCTTCTTAATGAAGCAAACTTTTGTCTTGGCTGACACGGCCTTTCCTCTGTGAGTTTACGTAGAAGCAGTGAAAACAAACCGAGGTGGATACGGTTAAAACAAAACTGGCAGATAACCAATCATCCAAGCTGCTTCAGGAGGAGTTCCTCCTGAAATTAAGAAAATATCCCAAAGGGACGACTAGACTGGAACTGGATTCATTTCCTGTCAAATGTTTCAGTCAGTCACACCACAGATAAGTGAGCTGTGTGTGAAGACAGAGAGCTGTACGTCAACAAACATTCATTTAACAAAAATCTAAAAAGGAAATATATTTTTTAGTGTTTATAAAAGGAGCTCTCACCCTCAAGCCCCACACCGGACCCTCAGATGTTCTGTTATTTCCTTATTTGAGCTAAAAGGCTGGAATTACAGGCTTTGAACATCATGACTCAGCGTTTCGTCCTCCTTCCCTTTTTACCATAAGGTTTTATTACAGCCTTGGGCATTACAACGGGCATCAGTGTAATTAGCTGACTGTCATTATGGGTTTGCTTGTTACACACAGGAAACACACTGTAATCACAATGCAGCCCTCTGTCAATATTTTATGCTTTTTAAACAGCCTGTTATATGAAATAAGAAAACAACTGTGAGAAAGATATGACCCTGGATATTTATTATTACTTCCACCTACATGTTTTTGCAGCCCTTTATCCAATTGTCTGCTTGATTGTTTGTCTGTTTGTCAGCAACTTTACACAAAAGCTCCTGGACAGATCTTCATGACATGTTTCTAAGTCGAACTTCAAATGTTGGGAGGGATCCAGATCAGCGTCTGGATGCAGGAATGTTGTGAAGGATTCTTCCTCATTGTGAGATAGAACCATGTTCAGTATATCTGCATAGAACTCCACAATACATGGTGAGAAAATCCAGGAGAAGTTCCCAACAGGTTCAAGATATCGAAGATAGTTGTGGATCCCAGCAACATTCTGGATACTACCATCCAGAACAGGAACAACATTCTGGATACTACCATCCAGAACAGGAACAACATTCTGGATACTACCATCCAGAACAGGAACAACATTCTGGATACTACCATCCAGAACAGGAACAACATCCTGGATACTACCATCCAGAACAGGAACAACATCCTGGATACTACCATCCAGAACAGGAACAACATTCTGGATATTATCATCCAGAACAGGAACAACATTCTGGATAGTACCATCCAGAACAGGAACAACATTCTGGATACTACCATCCAGAACAGGAACAACATTTTGGAAACTACCATCCACAACAGGAACAACATTCTGGATACTACCATCCAGAACAGGAAAAACATTCTGGATACTACCATCCAGAACAGGAACAACATCCTGGATACTACCATCCAGAACAGGAACAACATCCTGGATACTACCATCCAGAACAGGAACAACATTCTGGATAGTACCATCCAGAACAGGAACAACATTCTGGATAGTACCATCCAGAACAGGAAAAACATTCTGGATATTATCATCCAGAACAGGAACAACATTCTGGATAGTACCATCCAGAACAGGAACAACATTCTGGATACTACCATCCAGAACAGGAACAACATTCTGGATAATACCATCCAGAACAGGAAAACATTCTGGATACTACCATCCAGAACAGGAACAACATTCTGGATACTACCATCCAGAAGAAGAACAACATTCTGGATACTACCATCGAGTACAGGAACAACATTCTGGATACTACCATCCAGAACAGGAACAACATTCTGGATACTACCATCCAGAACAGGAACAACATTCTGGATACTACCATCCAGAACAGGAACAACATTCTGGATACTACCATCCAGAACAGGAACAACATTCTGGATATTATCATCCAGAACAGGAACAACATTCTGGATACTACCATCCAGAACAGGAACAACATTCTGGATACTACCATCCAGAACAGGAACAACATTCTGGATATTGTCATCCAGAACAGGAACAACATTCTGGATACTACCATCCAGAACAGGAACAACATTCTGGATATTATCATCCAGAACAGGAACAACATTCTGGATACTACCATCCAGAACAGGAACAACATTCTGGATACTACCATCCAGAAGAAGAACAACATTCTAGATACTACCATCCAGAACAGGAACAACATTCTGGATACTACCATCCAGAACAGGAACAACATTCTGGATACTACCATCCAGAACAGGAACAACATTCTGGATACTACCATCCAGAACAGGAACAACATTTTCGATACTACCATCCAGAACAGGAACAACATTCTGGATACTACCATCCAGAACAGGAACAACATTCTGGATACTACCATCCAGAACAGGAACAACATTCTGGATAGTACCATCCAGAACAGGTACAACATTCTGGATACTACCATCCAGAACAGGAACAACATCCTGGATATTATCATCCAGAACAGGAACAACATTCTGGATAGTACCATCCAGAACAGGAACAACATTCTGGATACGACCATCCAGAACAGGAACAACATTCTGGATACTACCATCCAGAACAGGAACAACATTCTGGATACTACCATCCAGAAAAGGAACAACATCCTGGATACTACCATCCAGAACAGGAACAACATTCTGGATACTACCAACCAGAACAAGAACAACATTCTGGATACTACCATCCGGAACAGGAAAAACATTCTGGATGCTACCATCCAGAACAGGAACAACATTCTGGATACTACCAACCAGAACAGGAACAACATTCTGGATACTACCATCCAGAAAAAGAACAACATTCTGGATACTACCATCCAGAACAGGAACAACATTCTGGATACTACAATCCAGAACAGGAACAACATTCTGGATACTACCAACCAGAACAAGAACAACATTCTGGATACTACCATCCGGAACAGGAACAACATTCTGGATGCTACCATCCAGAACAGGAACAACATTCTGGATACTACCAACCAGAACAGGAACAACATTCTGGATACTACCATCCAGAACAAGAACAACATTCTGGATACTACCATCCAGAACAAGAACAAAATTCTTGATACTACCATCCAGAACAGGAAAAACATTCTGGATACTACCATCCAGAACAGGAACAACATTCTGGATACTACCATCGAGTACAGGAACAACATTCTGGATACTACCAACCAGAACAGGAACAACATTCTGGATAGTACCATCCAGAACAGGAAAAACATTCTGGATATTATCATCCAGAACAGGAACAACATTCTGGATAGTACCATCCAGAACAGGAACAACATTCTGGATACTACCATCCAGAACAGGAACAACATTCTGGATAATACCATCCAGAACAGGAAAACATTCTGGATACTACCATCCAGAACAGGAACAACATTCTGGATACTACCATCCAGAAGAAGAACAACATTCTGGATACTACCATCCAGAACAGGAACAACATTCTGGATATTATCATCCAGAACAGGAACAAAATTCTGGATAGTACCATCCAGAACAGGAACAACATTCTGGATACTACCATCCAGAAGAAGAACAACATTCTGGATACTACCATCGAGTACAGGGACAACATTCTGGATACTACCATCCAGAACAGGAACAACATTCTGGATACTACCATCCAGAACAGGAACAACATTCTGGATACTACCATCCAGAACAGGAACAACATTCTGGATACTACCATCCAGAACAGGAACAACATTCTGGATATTATCATCCAGAACAGGAACAACATTCTGGATACTACCATCCAGAACAGGAACAACATTCTGGATACTACCATCCAGAACAGGAACAACATTCTGGATATTGTCATCCAGAACAGGAACAACATTCTGGATACTACCATCCAGAACAGGAACAACATTCTGGATATTATCATCCAGAACAGGAACAACATTCTGGATACTACCATCCAGAACAGGAACAACATTCTGGATACTACCATCCAGAAGAAGAACAACATTCTAGATACTACCATCCAGAACAGGAACAACATTCTGGATACTACCATCCAGAACAGGAACAACATTCTGGATACTACCATCCAGAACAGGAACAACATTCTGGATACTACCATCCAGAACAGGAACAACATTTTGGATACTACCATCCAGAACAGGAACAACATTCTGGATACTACCATCCAGAACAGGAACAACATTCTGGATACTACCATCCAGAACAGGAACAACATTCTGGATAGTACCATCCAGAACAGGTACAACATTCTGGATACTACCATCCAGAACAGGAACAACATCCTGGATATTATCATCCAGAACAGGAACAACATTCTGGATAGTACCATCCAGAACAGGAACAACATTCTGGATACGACCATCCAGAACAGGAACAACATTCTGGATACTACCATCCAGAACAGGAACAACATTCTGGATACTACCATCCAGAAAAGGAACAACATCCTGGATACTACCATCCAGAACAGGAACAACATTCTGGATACTACCATCCAGAACAGGAACAACATCCTGGATATTATCATCCAGAACAGGAACAACATTCTGGATAGTACCATCCAGAACAGGAACAACATTCTGGATACGACCATCCAGAACAGGAACAACATTCTGGATACTACCATCCAGAACAGGAACAACATTCTGGATACTACCATCCAGAAAAGGAACAACATCCTGGATACTACCATCCAGAACAGGAACAACATTCTGGATACTACCAACCAGAAGAAGAACAACATTCTGGATACTACCATCGAGTACAGGAACAACATTCTGGATACTACCATCCAGAACAGGAACAACATTCTGGATACTACCATCCAGAACAGGAACAACATTCTGGATACTACCATCCAGAACAGGAACAACATTCTGGATACTACCATCCAGAACAGGAACAACATTCTGGATATTATCATCCAGAACAGGAACAACATTCTGGATACTACCATCCAGAACAGGAACAACATTCTGGATACTACCATCCAGAACAGGAACAACATTCTGGATATTGTCATCCAGAACAGGAACAACATTCTGGATACTACCATCCAGAACAGGAACAACATTCTGGATATTATCATCCAGAACAGGAACAACATTCTGGATACTACCATCCAGAACAGGAACAACATTCTGGATACTACCATCCAGAAGAAGAACAACATTCTAGATACTACCATCCAGAACAGGAACAACATTCTGGATACTACCATCCAGAACAGGAACAACATTCTGGATACTACCATCCAGAACAGGAACAACATTCTGGATACTACCATCCAGAACAGGAACAACATTTTGGATACTACCATCCAGAACAGGAACAACATTCTGGATACTACCATCCAGAACACGAACAACATTCTGGATACTACCATCCAGAACAGGAACAACATTCTGGATAGTACCATCGAGTACAGGAACAACATTCTGGATACTACCATCCAGAACAGGAACAACATCCTGGATATTATCATCCAGAACAGGAACAACATTCTGGATAGTACCATCCAGAACAGGAACAACATTCTGGATACGACCATCCAGAACAGGAACAACATTCTGGATACTACCATCCAGAACAGGAACAACATTCTGGATACTACCATCCAGAAAAGGAACAACATCCTGGATACTACCATCCAGAACAGGAACAACATTCTGGATACTACCAACCAGAACAAGAACAACATTCTGGATACTACCATCCGGAACAGGAAAAACATTCTGGATGCTACCATCCAGAACAGGAACAACATTCTGGATACTACCAACCAGAACAGGAACAACATTCTGGATACTACCATCCAGAAAAAGAACAACATTCTGGATACTACCATCCAGAACAGGAACAACATTCTGGATACTACAATCCAGAACAGGAACAACATTCTGGATACTACCAACCAGAACAAGAACAACATTCTGGATACTACCATCCGGAACAGGAACAACATTCTGGATGCTACCATCCAGAACAGGAACAACATTCTGGATACTACCAACCAGAACAGGAACAACATTCTGGATACTACCATCCAGAACAAGAACAACATTCTGGATACTACCATCCAGAACAAGAACAAAATTCTTGATACTACCATCCAGAACAGGAAAAACATTCTGGATACTACCATCCAGAACAGGAACAACATTCTGGATACTACCATCGAGTACAGGAACAACATTCTGGATACTACCAACCAGAACAGGAACAACATTCTGGATACTACCATCCAGAAAAAGAACAACATTCTGGATACTACCATCCAGACCAGGAACAACATCCTGGATACTACCATCCAGAACAGGAACAACATTCTGGATACTACCATCCAGAACAGGAACAACATTCTGGATACTACCATCCAGAACAGGAACAACATTCTGGATACTACCATCCAGAACAGGAACAACATTCTGGATACTACCATCCAGAACAGGAACAACATTCTGGATACGACCATCCAGAACAGGAACAACATTCTGGATACTACCATCCAGAACAGGAACAACATTCTGGATACTACCATCCAGAACAGGAACAACATTCTGGATACTACCAACCAGAACAAGAACAACATTCTGGATACTACCATCCGGAACAGGAAAAACATTCTGGATACTACCATCGAGAAAAGGAACAACATCCTGGATACTACCATCCAGAACAGGAACAACATTCTGGATACTACCAACCAGAACAAGAACAACATTCTGGATACTACCATCCGGAACAGGAAAAACATTCTGGATGCTACCATCCAGAACAGGAACAACATTCTGGATACTACCATCCAGAACAGGAACAACATTCTGGATACTACCATCCAGAACAGGAACAACATTCTGGATACTACCATCCAGAACAGGAACAATATTCTCGATATTGTCATCCAGAACAGGAACAACATTCTGGATAGTACCATCCAGAACAGGAAAACCTTCTGGATACTACCATCCAGAAGAAGAACAACATTCTGGATACTACCAACCAGAACAGGAACAACATTCTGGATACTACCATCCAGAAAAAGAACAACATTCTGGATACTACCATCCAGAACAGGAACAACATTCTGGATACTACCATCCAGAACAGGAACAACATTCTGGATACTACCATCCAGAACAGGAACAACATTCTGGATACTACCATCCAGAACAGGAACAACATTCTGGATATTACCATCCAGAACAGGAACAACATTCTGGATACTACCAACCAGAACAGGAACAACATTCTGGATACTACCATCCAGAACAAGAACAACATTCTGGATACTACCATCCGGAACAGGAAAAACATTCTGGATAGTACCATCCAGAACAGGAACAACATTCTGGATACTACCATCCAGAACAGGAACAACATTCTGGATATTGTCATCCAGAACAGGAACAACATTCTGGATATTGTCATCCAGAACAGGAACAACATTCTGGATACTACCATCCAGAACAGGAACAACATTCTGGATACTACCATCCAGAACAGGAACAACATTCTGGATACTACAATCCAGAACAGGGACAACATTCTGGATATTATCATCCAGAAAAGGGAACAACATTCTGGATACTACCATCCAGAACAGGAACAACATTCTGGATACTACCATCCAGAACAGGAACAACATTCTGGATACTACCATCCAGAACAGGAACAACATTCTGGATACTACCATCCAGAACAGGAACAACATTCTGGATACTACCATCCAGAACAGGAACAACATTCTGGATACTACCATCCAGAACAGGAACAACATCCTGGATACTACCATCCAGAACAGGAACAACATTCTGGATACTACCAACCAGAACAAGAACAACATTCTGGATACTACCATCCGGAACAGGAACAACATTCTGGATGCTACCATCCAGAACAGGAACAACATTCTGGATACTACCAACCAGAACAGGAACAACATTCTGGATACTACCATCCAGAACAAGAACAACATTCTGGATACTACCATCCAGAACAAGAACAAAATTCTGGATACTACCATCCACAACTGGAACAACATTCTGGATACTACCATCCAGAACAGGAACAAAATTCTGGATACTACCATCGAGTACAGGAACAAAATTCTGGATACTACCAACCAGAACAGGAACAACATTCTGGATACTACCATCCAGAAAAAGAACAACATTCTGGATACTACCATCCAGACCAGGAACAACATCCGGGATACTACCATCCAGAACAAGAACAACATTCTGGATACTACCATCCAGAACAGGAACAACATTCTGGATACTACCATCCAGAAAAGGAACAACATCCTGGATACTACCATCCAGAACAGGAACAACATTCTGGATACTACCAACCAGAACAAGAACAACATTCTGGATAGTACCATCCAGAACAGGAAAACCATTCTGGATGCTACCATCCAGAACAGGAACAACATTCTGGATACTACCAACCAGAACAGGAACAACATTCTGGATACTACCATCCAGAAAAAGAACAACATTCTGGATACTACCATCCAGAACAGGAACAACATTCTGGATACTACCATCCAGAACAGGAACAACATTCTGGATACTACCATCCAGAACAGGAACAACATTCTGGATACTACCATCCAGAACAGGAACAACATTCTGGATATTATCATCCAGAACAGGAACAACATTCTGGATAGTACCATCCAGAACAGGAACAACATTCTGGATAGTACCATCCAGAACAGGAACAACATTCTGGATACTACCAACCAGAACAGGAACAACATTCTGGATACTACCATCCAGAACAAGAACAACATTCTGGATACTGCCATCCAGAACAAGAACAAAATTCTTGATACTACCATCCAGAACAGGAAAAACATTCTGGATACTACCATCCAGAATAGGAACAACATTCTGGATACTACCATCGAGTACAGGAACAACATTCTGGATACTACCAACCAGAACAGGAACAACATTCTGGATACTACCATCCAGACCAGGAACAACATCCTGGATACTACCATCCAGAACAGGAACAACATTCTGGATACTACCATCCAGAACAGGAACAACATTCTGGATACTACCATCCAGAACAGGAACAACATTCTGGATACTACCATCCAGAACAGGAACAACATTCTGGATACTACCATCCAGAACAGGAACAACATTCTGGATACGACCATCCAGAACAGGAACAACATTCTGGATACTACCATCCAGAACAGGAACAACATTCTGGATACTACCATCCAGAAGAGGAACAACATTCTGGATACTACCAACCAGAACAAGAACAACATTCTGGATACTACCATCCGGAACAGGAAAAACATTCTGGATACTACCATCCAGAAAAGGAAAAACATCCTGGATACTACCATCCAGAACAGGAACAACATTCTGGATACTACCAACCAGAACAAGAACAACATTCTGGATACTACCATCCGGAACAGGAAAAACATTCTGGATGCTACCATCCAGAACAGGAACAACATTCTGGATACTACCATCCAGAACAGGAACAACATTCTGGATACTACCATCCAGAACAGGAACAACATTCTGGATACTACCATCCAGAACAGGAACAACATTCTGGATATTGTCATCCAGAACAGGAACAACATTCTGGATAGTACCATCCAGAACAGGAACAACATTCTGGATACTACCATCCAGAAGAAGAACAACATTCTGGATACTACCATCGAGTACAGGAACAACATTCTGGATACTACCATCCAGAACAGGAACAACATTCTGGATACTACCATCCAGAACAGGAACAACATTCTGGATACTACCATCCAGAACAGGAACAACATTCTGGATACTACCATCCAGAACAGGGACAACATTCTGGATACTATCATCCAGAACAGGAACAACATTCTGGATACTACCATCCAGAACAGGAACAACATTCTGGATACTACCATCCAGAACAGGAACAACATTCTGGATACTACCATCCAGAACAGGAACAACATTCTGGATACTATCATCCAGAACAGGAACAACATTCTGGATACTACCATCCAGAACAGGAACAACATTCTGGATACTACCAACCAGAACAGGAACAACATCCTGGATACTACCATCCAGAACAGGAACAACATTCTGGATACTACCAACCAGAACAAGAACAACATTCTGGATACTACCATCCGGAACAGGAACAACATTCTGGATGCTACCATCCAGAACAGGAACAACATTCTGGATACTACCAACCAGAACAGGAACAACATTCTGGATACTACCATCCAGAACAAGAACAACATTCTGGATACTACCATCCAGAAGAAGAACAACATTCTGGATACTACCATCCACAACTGGAACAACATTCTGGATACTACCATCCAGAACAGGAACAAAATTCTGGATACTACCATCGAGTACAGGAACAACATTCTGGATACTACCAACCAGAACAGGAACAACATTCTAGATACTACCATCCAGAAAAAGAACAACATTCTGGATACTACCATCCAGACCAGGAACAACATCCTGGATACTACCATCCAGAACAGGAACAACATTCTGGATACTACCATCCAGAACAGGAACAACATTCTGGATACTACCATCCAGAACAGGAACAACATTCTGGATACTACCATCCAGAACAGGAACAACATTCTGGATACGACCATCCAGAACAGGAACAACATTCTGGATACTACCATCCAGAACAGGAACAACATTCTGGATACTACCAACCAGAACAAGAACAACATTCTGGATACTACCATCCGGAACAGGAAAAACATTCTGGATACTACCATCCAGAAAAGGAAAAACATCCTGGATACTACCATCCAGAACAGGAACAACATTCTGGATACTACCAACCAGAACAAGAACAACATTCTGGATACTACCATCCGGAACAGGTAAAACATTCTGGATGCTACCATCCAGAACAGGAACAACATTCTGGATACTACCATCCAGAACAGGAACAACATTCTGGATAGTACCATCCAGAACAGGAACAACATTCTGGATACTACCATCCAGAACAGGAACAACATTCTGGATATTGTCATCCAGAACAGGAACAACATTCTGGATAGTACCATCCAGAACAGGAACAACATTCTGGATACTACCATCCAGAAGAAGAACAACATTCTGGATACTACCATCGAGTACAGGAACAACATTCTGGATACTACCATCCAGAACAGGAACAACATTCTGGATACT
This sequence comes from Telmatherina bonti, assembly GCF_933228915.1. Lineage (NCBI taxonomy): Eukaryota > Metazoa > Chordata > Actinopteri > Atheriniformes > Telmatherinidae > Telmatherina > Telmatherina bonti. The sequence continues at coordinate 5,737,036 of NC_136632.1, read as the reverse complement.
ACCATCCAGAACAGGAACAACATTCTGGATACTACCATCCAGAACAGGGACAACATTCTGGATACTATCATCCAGAACAGGAACAACATTCTGGATACTACCATCCAGAACAGGAACAACATTCTGGATACTACCATCCAGAATAGGAACAACATTCTGGATACTACCATCCAGAACAGGAACAACATTCTGGATACTACCATCCAGAACAGGAACAACATTCTGGATACTACCATCCAGAACAGGAACAACATTCTGGATACTACCATCCAGAACAGGAACAACATTCTGGATACTACCATCCAGAACAGGAACAACATTCTGGATACTACCATCCAGAACAGGAACAACATTCTGGATACTACCATCCAGAACAGGAACAACATCCTGGATACTACCATCCAGAACAGGAACAACATTCTGGATACTACCAACCAGAACAAGAACAACATTCTGGATACTACCATCCGGAACAGGAACAACATTCTGGATGCTACCATCCAGAACAGGAACAACATTCTGGATACTACCAACCAGAACAGGAACAACATTCTGGATACTACCATCCAGAACAAGAACAACATTCTGGATACTACCATCCAGAACAGGAACAACATTCTGGATACTACCATCCAGAACAGGAACAACATTCTGGATACTACCATCCAGAACAGGAACAACATTCTGGATACTACCATCCAGAACAGGAACAACATTCTGGATGCGACCATCCAGAACAGGAACAACATTCTGGATACTACCATCCAGAACAGGAACAACATTCTGGATACTACCATCCAGAACAGGAACAACATTCTGGATACTACCAACCAGAACAAGAACAACATTCTGGATACTACCATCCGGAACAGGAAAAACATTCTGGATACTACCATCCAGAAAAGGAAAAACATCCTGGATACTACCATCCAGAACAGGAACAACATTCTGGATACTACCAACCAGAACAAGAACAACATTCTGGATACTACCATCCGGAACAGGAAAAACATTCTGGATGCTACCATCCAGAACAGGAACAACATTCTGGGTACTACCATCCAGAACAGGAACAACATTCTGGATAGTACCATCCAGAACAGGAACAACAATCTGGATACTACCATCCAGAACAGGAACAACATTCTGGATATTGTCATCCAGAACAGGAACAACATTCTGGATAGTACCATCCAGAACAGGAACAACATTCTGGATACTACCATCCAGAAGAAGAACAACATTCTGGATACTACCATCGAGTACAGGAACAACATTCTGGATACTACCATCCAGAACAGGAACAACATTCTGGATACTACCATCCAGAACAGGAACAACATTCTGGATACTACCATCCAGAACAGGAACAACATTCTGGATACTACCATCCAGAACAGGGACAACATTCTGGATACTATCATCCAGAACAGGAACAACATTCTGGATACTACCATCCAGAACAGGAACAACATTCTGGATACTACCATCCAGAACAGGAACAACATTCTGGATACTACCATCCAGAACAGGAACAACATTCTGGATACTACCATCCAGAACAGGAACAACATTCTGGATACTACCATCCAGAACAGGAACAACATTCTGGATACTACCATCCAGAACAGGAACAACATCCTGGATACTACCATCCAGAACAGGAACAACATTCTGGATACTACCAACCAGAACAAGAACAACATTCTGGATACTACCATCGAGTACAGGAACAACATTCTGGATGCTACCATCCAGAACAGGAACAACATTCTGGATACTACCATCCAGAACAAGAACAACATTCTGGATACTACCATCCAGAACAAGAACAACATTCTGGATACTACCATCCAGAAGAAGAACAACATTCTGGATACTACCATCCACAACTGGAACAACATTCTGGATACTACCATCCAGAACAGGAACAAAATTCTGGATACTACCATCGAGTACAGGAACAACATTCTGGATACTACCAACCAGAACAGGAACAACATTCTAGATACTACCATCCAGAAAAAGAACAACATTCTGGATACTACCATCCAGACCAGGAACAACATCCTGGATACTACCATCCAGAACAGGAACAACATTCTGGATACTACCATCCAGACGAAGAACAACATTCTGGATACTACCATCGAGTACAGGAACAACATTCTGGATACTACCATCCAGAACAGGAACAACATTCTGGATACTACCATCCAGAACAGGAACAACATTCTGGATACTACCATCCAGAACAGGAACAACATTCTGGATACTACCATCCAGAACAGGAACAACATTCTGGATACTACCATCCAGAACAGGAACAACATTCTGGATACTACCAACCAGAACAAGAACAACATTCTGGATACTACCATCCGGAACAGGAAAAACATTCTGGATACCACCATCCAGAAAAGGAACAACATCCTGGATACTACCATCCAGAACAGGAACAACATTCTGGATACTACCAACCAGAACAAGAACAACATTCTGGATACTACCATCCGGAACAGGAAAAACATTCTGGATGCTACCATCCAGAACAGGAACAACATTCTGGATACTACCATCCAGAACAGGAACAACATTCTGGATAGTACCATCCAGAACAGGAACAACATTCTGGATACTACCATCCAGAACAGGAACAACATTCTGGATATTGTCATCCAGAACAGGAACAACATTCTGGATAGTACCATCCAGAACAGGAACAACATTCTGGATACTACCATCCAGACGAAGAACAACATTCTGGATACTACCATCGAGTACAGGAACAACATTCTGGATACTACCATCCAGAACAGGAACAACATTCTGGATACTACCATCCAGAACAGGAACAACATTCTGGATACTACCATCCAGAACAGGAACAACATTCTGGATACTACCATCCAGAACAGGAACAACATTCTGGATACTACCATCCAGAACAGGAAAAACATTCTGGATACTACCATCCAGAACAGGAACAACATTCTGGATACTACCATCCAGAACAGGAACAACATTCTGGATACTACCATCCAGAACAGGAACAACATTCTGGATACTACCATCCAGAACCGGAACAACATTCTGGATGCTACCATCCAGAACAGGAACAACATTCTGGATACTACCAACCAGAACAGGAACAACATTCTGGATACTACCAACCAGAACAGGAACAACATTCTGGATACTACCATCCAGAACAAGAACAACATTCTGGATACTACCATCCAGAACAAGAACAAAATTCTGGATACTACCATCCACAACTGGAACAACATTCTGGATACTACCATCCAGAACAGGAACAAAATTCTGGATACTACCATCGAGTACAGGAACAACATTCTGGATACTACCAACCAGAACAGGAACAACATTCTGGATACTACCATCCAGAACAGGAACAACATTCTGGATACTACCATCCAGAACAGGAACAACATTCTGGATACTACCATCCAGAACAGGAACAACATTCTGGATACTAATATCCAGAACAGGAACAACATTCTGGATACTATCATCCAGAACAGGAACAACATTCTGGATACTACCATCCAGAACAGGAACAACATTCTGGATACTACCATCCAGAACAGGAACAAAATTCTGGATACTACCATCCAGAACAGGAACAACATTCTGGATACTACCATCCAGAACAGGAACAACATTCTGGATACTACCATCCAGAACAGGAACAACATTCTGGATACTACCATCCAGAACTGGAACAACATACTGGATATTATCATCCAGAACAGGAACAACATTCTGGATACTACTATCCAGAACAGGAACAACATTCTGGATACTACCATCCAGAAGAAGAACAACATTCTGGATACTACCATCCAGAACAGGAACAACATTCTGGATACTACCATCTAGAACAGGAACAACATTCTGGATACAACCATCCAGAACAGGAACAACATTCTGGATACTACAATCCAGAACTGGAACAACATTCTGGATACTACCAACCAGAACAGGAACAACATTCTGGATACTACCAACCAGAACAAGAACAACATTCTGGATACTACCATCCGGAACAGGAAAAACATTCTGGATACCACCATCCAGAAAAGGAACAACATCCTGGATACTACCATCCAGAACAGGAACAACATTCTGGATACTACCAACCAGAACAAGAACAACATTCTGGATACTACCATCCGGAACAGGAAAAACATTCTGGATGCTACCATCCAGAACAGGAACAACATTCTGGATACTACCATCCAGAACAGGAACAACATTCTGGATAGTACCATCCAGAACAGGAACAACATTCTGGATACTACCATCCAGAACAGGAACAACATTCTGGATATTGTCATCCAGAACAGGAACAACATTCTGGATAGTACCATCCAGAACAGGAACAACATTCTGGATACTACCATCCAGACGAAGAACAACATTCTGGATACTACCATCGAGTACAGGAACAACATTCTGGATACTACCATCCAGAACAGGAACAACATTCTGGATACTACCATCCAGAACAGGAACAACATTCTGGATACTACCATCCAGAACAGGAACAACATTCTGGATACTACCATCCAGAACAGGAACAACATTCTGGATACTACCATCCAGAACAGGAAAAACATTCTGGATACTACCATCCAGAACAGGAACAACATTCTGGATACTACCATCCAGAACAGGAACAACATTCTGGATACTACCATCCAGAACAGGAACAACATTCTGGATACTACCATCCAGAACCGGAACAACATTCTGGATGCTACCATCCAGAACAGGAACAACATTCTGGATACTACCATCCAGAACAGGAACAACATTCTGGATACTACCAACCAGAACAGGAACAACATTCTGGATACTACCATCCAGAACAAGAACAACATTCTGGATACTACCATCCAGAACAAGAACAAAATTCTGGATACTACCATCCACAACTGGAACAACATTCTGGATACTACCATCCAGAACAGGAACAAAATTCTGGATACTACCATCGAGTACAGGAACAACATTCTGGATACTACCAACCAGAACAGGAACAACATTCTGGATACTACCATCCAGAAAAAGAACAACATTCTGGATACTACCATCCAGACCAGGAACAACATCCTGGATACTACCATCCAGAACAGGAACAACATTCTGGATACTACCATCCAGAACAGGAACAACATTCTGGATACTACCATCCAGAACAGGAACAACATTCTGGATACTAATATCCAGAACAGGAACAACATTCTGGATACTATCATCCAGAACAGGAACAACATTCTGGATACTACCATCCAGAACAGGAACAACATTCTGGATACTACCATCCAGAACAGGAACAAAATTCTGGATACTACCATCCAGAACAGGAACAACATTCTGGATACTACCATCCAGAACAGGAACAACATTCTGGATACTACCATCCAGAACAGGAACAACATTCTGGATACTACCATCCAGAACTGGAACAACATACTGGATATTATCATCCAGAACAGGAACAACATTCTGGATACTACTATCCAGAACAGGAACAACATTCTGGATACTACCATCCAGAAGAAGAACAACATTCTGGATACTACCATCCAGAACAGGAACAACATTCTGGATACTACCATCCAGAACAGGAACAACATTCTGGATACAACCATCCAGAACAGGAACAACATTCTGGATACTACAATCCAGAACTGGAACAACATTCTGGATACTACCAACCAGAACAAGAACAACATTCTGGATACTACCATCCGGAACAGGATAAACATTCTGGATGCTACCATCCAGAACAGGAACAACATTCTGGATACTACCATCCAGAACAGGAACAACATTCTGGATACTACCATCCAGAAAAAGAACAACATTCTGGATACTACCATCCAGAAAAGGAACAACATTCTGGATACTACCATCCAGAACAGGAACAACATTCTGGATACTACCATCCAGTACAGGAACAACATTCTGGATACTACCAACCAGAACAAGAACAACATTCTGGATACTACCATCCGGAACAGGAAAAACATTCTGGATGCTACCATCCAGAACAGGAACAACATTCTGGATACTACCATCCAGAACAGGAACAACATTCTGGATACTTCCATCCAGAAAAAGAACAACATTCTGGATACTACCATCCAGAACAGGAACAACATTCTGGATACTACCATCCAGAACAGGAACAACATTCTGGATACTACCATCCAGTACAGGAACAACATTCTGGATACTACCATCCAGAACAGGAACAACATTCTGGATATTATCATCCAGAACAGGAACAACATTCTGGATAGTACCATCCAGAACAGGAACAACATTCTGGATACTACCATCCAGAACAGGAACAACATTCTGGATACTACCAACCAGAACAAGAACAACATTCTGGATACTACCATCCGGAACAGGAACAACATTCTGGATGCTACCATCCAGAACAGGAACAACATTCTGGATACTACCAACCAGAACAGGAACAACATTCTTGATACTACCATCCAGAACAAGAACAACATTCTGGATACTACCATCCAGAACAAGAACAAAATTCTTGATACTACCATCCAGAACAGGAAAAACATTCTGGATACTACCATCCAGAACAGGAACAACATTCTGGATACTACCATCGAGTACAGGAACAACATTCTGGATACTACCAACCAGAACAGGAACAACATTCTGGATACTACCATCCAGAAAAAGAACAACATTCTGGATACTACCATCCAGACCAGGAACAACATCCTGGATACTACCATCCAGAACAGGAACAACATTCTGGATACTACCATCCAGAACAGGAACAACATTCTGGATACTACCATCCAGAACAGGAACAACATTCTGGATACTACCAACCAGAACAAGAACAACATTCTGGATACTACCATCCGGAACAGGAAAAACATTCTGGATACTACCATCCAGAAAAGGAACAACATCCTGGATACTACCATCCAGAACAGGAACAACATTCTGGATACTACCAACCAGAACAAGAACAACATTCTGGATACTACCATCCGGAACAGGAAAAACATTCTGGATGCTACCATCCAGAACAGGAACAACATTCTGGATACTACCATCCAGAACAGGAACAACATTCTGGATAGTACCATCCAGAACAGGAACAACATTCTGGATACTACCATCCAGAACAGGAACAACATTCTGGATATTGTCATCCAGAACAGGAACAACATTCTGGATAGTACCATCCAGAACAGGAACAACATTCTGGATACTACCATCCAGAAGAAGAACAACATTCTGGATACTACCATCGAGTACAGGAACAACATTCTGGATACTACCATCCAGAACAGGAACAACATTCTGGATATTGTCATCCAGAACAGGAACAACATTCTGGATAGTACCATCCAGAACAGGAACAACATTCTGGATACTACCATCCAGAAGAAGAACAACATTCTGGATACTACCATCGAGTACAGGAACAACATTCTGGATACTACCATCCAGAACAGGAACAACATTCTGGATACTACCATCCAGAACAGGAACAACATTCTGGATACTACCATCCAGAACAGGAACAACATTCTGGATACTACCATCCAGAACAGGAACAACATTCTGGATACTACCATCCAGAACAGGAACAACATTCTGGATACTACCATCCAGAACAGGAACAACATTCTGGATACTACCATCCAGAACAGGAACAACATTCTGGATACTACCATCCAGAACAGGAACAAAATTCTGGATACTACCATCGAGTACAGGAACAACATTCTGGATACTACCATCCAGAACAGGAACAACATTCTGGATACTAACATCCAGAACAGGAACAACATTCTGGATACTATCATCCAGAACAGGAACAACATTCTGGATACTACCATCCAGAACAGGAACAACATTCTGGATACTACCATCCAGAACAGGAACAAAATTCTGGATACTACCATCCAGAACAGGAACAACATTCTGGATACTACCATCCAGAACAGGAACAACATTCTGGATCCCCACCATCCAGAAGAAGAACAACATTCTGGATACTACCATCCAGAACAGGAACAACATACTGGATATTATCATCCAGAACAGGAACAACATTCTGGATAGTACCATCCAGAACAGGAACAACATTCTGGATAGTACCATCCAGAACAGGAACAACATTCTGGATACTACCTTCCAGAAGAAGAACAACATTCTGGATACTACCATCCAGAACAAGAACAACATTCTGGATACTACCATCCGGAACAGGAAAAACATTCTGGATGCTACCATCCAGAACAGGAACAACATTCTGGATACTACCATCCAGAACAGGAACAACATTCTGGATACAACCATCCAGAACAGGAACAACATTCTGGATACTACCATCCAGAACAGGAACAACATTCTGGATACTACCATCCAGAACAGGAACAACATTCTGGATACTACCATCCAGAACAGGAACAACATTCTGGATACTACCATCCAGAACAGGAACAACATTTGATCGCTGCAGGAAAACAAACATGTAACACTACTATGAAGCCAAGACACTGTGGATTCATTATGAATAGATCTGGAATCTGATCGTGGATCTATATCAGATGAATGTCGGACCAGAACATCGACTAGAAATTAGCTGCTACCTGCAGTCCTGACCTTTCATTTTTTCTCTAGTTTCCAGCTTCTGTGTCTGTTTTGAAAATGCTTTTAAGAGATTTATTCTGCAGGGGAAACAACAGGATGTTTGTCCTAAAATAAAGTGAGTATTACTCTGTACTGTGTCAGAGTACTTTATAGCAGCATAAACAGGTTTTATAATTATTTCAGAGAGAATTAAGATTCATGAACACAACGCTGTGCTTGTTCATACAGGACATACTGGACAAAGAGACACCTTTGCTTATTTAAGTTTTGTTTTGGTATTTAAATGAAAAGAAAAGGCCTGATTCATAGTGCTGAGATGAAAGTGTATCATGAAAACTAAAAAGCAACTTGTGAGGAACAAACGGCTTCATTAAGATAAAATCAACAAAAACACATTAAACAACTGAGATTAAAATCACAAAATTATCAGACTAAAACGACGTTGGATGACACGCAATAAGTCAAAAGGACAGTTTAAATACTTGATGTTAAGTTGTTTTATAAAAGCCTCAAAGTGTTTACAGATCTTCAGTCAGATGGGAGGAAGTTCCAGGTTTAGAGGTCACAAAGTCTGCTTTAGCGTGGGCTGAGACTGAAGAACGACCTCTGAGCAGAGGATCAGTTCTGCCGTTAGTCTCAGAGGTTTTACATTAATTTACTTAACAAAAGCAAAACAGTCAGCTTAAATAAAACTATATAAGCAGGATGAAATAGATGTTTATTGCTTTATGTGGTCATAACTCGCTGTTCAGCCATCATAGCAAGAAAATCCTCCACCATGAATGCTTTGTGACATGTACAGATTTAAACATTTATTCACCTTTCTTCATAAAACATCAAATATAAAAAAGAAAACAATCCATAATTTAATTTGCTGCTTTAATTTTGCCTTCTGACTGATGATTTTTACGATGTAAATGTTTGTCATATAACTGTGTAAACTAGACTGTAAATAAGGAGTAGTAACTAAGTAAGCTTGGCTTCCTTCATCTCCTTCTCAAACAAGGTTCAATGTTACACAGATGTGCATCCTTATTCTTGTGCTGTATATATACTGAATATGTGTTTGAGATAAATAAATAAATAAAATAAAAATACATCACATGTCCAGTTAAACAGTCCTGCTGCTGCAATGTGAAGGTTTTCCTTCAGCTGCATAAACAACACGGATGTGCTGTAATGTGTTTTGTTTCTACTGGTTTCTTTTTTAATTTATTAAAATTGTGAGAGAAGGTGCAAAAAATCCAGGTTACAGAACAGGATACGTCTACAAAAAGAGTTAATAAAACCACAACAAAAACACCAAAACATGAATAAACACATACAAAAGTAAATAAAAAGGTAAGTGGGGACTCAGTTGGCAGGATCGAATGGGGGAGTTGGGATGGACCTCCACACCCTGAACCCTGAAACACCAGATCCGCTCTATGTGCCACACTCAGCCTATGTGGCGAATGAGGGAAACAAGTTCACTTTAAATGCACAACAATAAAGTCTTTGGGGCCTGCAGGTTGGCAGGACCAGCATCTCCAGAACATTACACTCGTGCACCGCACTCATGCACTCACAGAAAGGGAAAAGGCCACGCCCAGGAGTGAAGGGTTAACACTGCAAACACACAAAGGGGGATGCCACCGTAGGGCACAGCTACCGCTTCACTCCTCCAGCACCTAAAGAACAAAACAAACAAAAAAAATTTAACAATTTAAAAAAACAGTTCAATAAAAGTAGTGAAGAAAAACAGTTTGCCACAAATAAAACAGATTAAAACCAAATTAAAAATCTCAGTGTAAAACTTCAGCTCAATGCAAACCCAAGTGCTGTTCGGGAGTTACTCCGCAATGCTCAGCAGAGTTGCAAAAAAGTCAAATGATAACTGAAGCCCAAGCCAAGCAGCAGCAGAAGTCGTCGAAGTCTTCGCCTGGCAGTCCTACGGAGAGTCGCCATGCTGTCTGGAGAGGAGGCAGGGAGAGGCAGTGTGAGGCCCAGGCAACCTAGGGATGTCCGGGAAGATGTTCCAGCTGACCCATCCCAGCAGTGAGGCTCTCTCTAGGAGATGTGTCTATCATGCAAATAGCTGCAGCGCTGAGGAGGTGCAAACCGGGAAGTGGGCGGAGCCTTGGCCGCATACTGAACCTGCAGCAGCAGCAACCTCCTTCTATAGGCTGTTTAAGAGACAGCAGCTATACTGAAGCAACAGGAGAAATTAAATGCTCCTCTTACTACACCAATATATGAATCAGTATGCAATATTCTCTGTCTTCACCGAGTTAGTGTGACAATAAAAGGTCCAGTTTGCAGCACCGGGTTGGTTTCTGTGCTACTTCCAGTTAAATAAATGGGACAGAATCCCTCACATTTGTGAGGAGCAGTTGGTTTATGAATGCTTTTTTTCATGGAAAACATCTGTCTCCTGCAGCTGGAATCAGGCATTCATGAGAAAGTAAAACAATAAAGATATGAGCTGTGAAACTGTAAGCTCAATAATGGAAGTGCACGCCATCATGCTGAGGGGGAAAGCTGGAGTCAGGCTTTACGGGCTCTAAGGTGACTGTATGGATCACTGCGGCTTTAAAACACTTCTTATGCCGACTGATGAAAACAAGCTGCAGCCTCCGAACACCTAAAGAGGACGTAAAAGAGGCGATCCGCGAGCAGACATGACGGTATTATCAGCCTTTTATGTGCCATCTGCTGCTTTCCTTTGAGACCGCTCCACCTGTGGCTAAGCTCTAACATGTGAAATCAAATTAGGGATGTGGGGAGCTGTTTTGAAACACGCCATACCACAACTCCCATGTGAATCCAGCACCTCTCCTTCCAGTGCCTGATAAGAGTAAGGGAGGGTAAGAGAGCATTGGCCTGCCAATTTCCTCCTGTCTCCTTATCAAAAGTTCCCTGAATCCCGGGAGGTATTCGATGGGAAAGTCGAAAGTGTCTGAAGTTGTTGTGAGAAGTGCTGTTTGTTTTGTACGAGATGATAAAGATGAAGCAGAGTCCTGGAAACAACACTGATCACTTCTAAATGGATGGCAGTGTGAATCCAGATGTTACGAGGTTCAAGCTCGTCCACACAGCTCTGTGTTTTCTTGCTCAGCTGTTGATTCCTGGAAGCTGGAGGGAAAAGGAGGTTTCCTGCTCCCACTCAAGCTGTGGAAGCGGCTCTTCCTCTCAGGTCTCCCCCTCCCTGACTAAAGTATCTTAACCTTCATCCATTCAACAAAAAAATACCAAATGAGTGGAATTTTGCCAAAGAAATCCAGAAAACCACTTTAATAACAAATAACAAATAAAAGAAACAAAACAAACAAATAAAAAAAATGAATTGAATTTTTTTTGAACTTTATTCTCTCAATAATTCCAGAAGTTCTGTGGAAATCAGTCAAGACATGAATGCTATAAATATGTAATTAATGTTTTAGATGTTAAAATATGAAACATGAAATATATAGAACTACATATCCTGAAACTGTTAAATAGAATAAAAAATGTTAGAATAGTCTGTTAAACACTGGCAGGACATCAAGCTGCAGCTTGGAAACCGTTTCCCAACATGCAGCAACACATCTGGACGCTCACTCACCGTTAAATTCCTTTTTGCCTTAATACTGTCTTCTTTTTTTCGTTGAAAAAGAAGTGTTTTCCACATGAAGACATTGTCTCTAAAGACCACTTTCCATGCAGGAACGTTTTCACTGCAGTTGATATCCTGAATTATTTTTCTCATATCTGCAAAGACATACACCCAGTCATTCACCTTTTTCTGCAGTTTTACAATATATCTTTCATAAAACCACTGGAAAGGCTTGAATTATTTAATATGCATGCTGAAAACACCAGTCGACATATGGATGTATATTTAAATGTGACACATGGCGATGCCTCATCTCAACCCCTGCAGAGACCTGAGGCATGAAAAATATGCCTGACAGCCAAGAGGAAGACATATGCAGCCAGTAAGCTCAATTAAATCAACTGTCAGGGAGCTGATCAGAGAAGATTTCTAGCAGAAAAGACACATTCCTGGTTTGATGAGCCAGAGCTCTCATTAGGACGTCTCAAACACACACGGTGTTGAAAGCTAAAGGGAAGGATTCATAAATGCCACATTGATGGTTGCATCCAAAGCAGCAGCATTATGATGTGTTCAAGGACCCTTTAAAGAGGTGTTTAAAGTTCATCCGCCCTTGTTGGCTCGTTACTCCACCATACACCTGCACAAACCAGTAAGAAAATATCAAAGGATGACTGACTGCAGGGATGAGGAGCAACAGCTTCAGACAGGAAATGCTGCCACCTAGTGGGCATGTTGCACTACTACAGAGACAATGAAACGTTTGATCAAACAAAGCTGACATTTCACATCTATTTACCACCAAAATCAGGTTGAAATGCAACAGTCGAGCTGCTCATCACACATGTCTTTGTGTTATTATTAAACATAAACCTGAAACAGTGCAGATATATGCAACAGATTTTCATGGAGCAGTTTGCTGAGATTTCATTGGTTTGCATCAAAATAAAATGATTTGTGTTCCATCTCCTTCATTATTTGCATGCATTCATTTGCAGCTTTATTTATTTCTTCTTATGATGGGTTGCCTTACATTTGGAATGTGCGATGCTCCTAAATGTGCCTCGCCTTGCATATTGCTGTGCACGTTGTGTTCTGAAATAGGCCGTGCGGTCGGGAAATGGAACAAATACTTGCAGGAATTTCAGAATCTCTCAGAAATGGCTCAGAATATCACAGCAAGTCAAAATATAGAAGGAACATGACCGTACATAAGCAGTTCTGTCTGAATCCACTTGGTGATGCTCTCTAAACGTGTTTCATGCTGCTGTATGGGGACAGTGCACAAACATACTAATATCTTTTTCATAAAGCACATCAAACTATGTCAACAATCAGCACAGAAATTAGATTTTTCTTATTAAATCTGCGCCAAAATCACAAAAAAAGAGCCAGAGATGAAGACAAGCTTGTTTAAAGAAAAGCTGAGTCCCTTAGTGATTCTGTTCATCGTCATGGCAGCAAACACAAGTCCTTCATTATTTACCTTAATAACTTCTACAAAGAGCAGCTCATTCTGCAAAAGCCCTCCCAAAGCAGAGACTGGAGGCGAGTTAGGCAAATTCACTAGCTGAAAATATCATTTCCCTTATTTTTGTTGCAATGGTTTCAGAACATTCCTTTTCCTTCAGCAGACTATTGTTGGTCTGAAATGAAGTTATGCTCTCATGAACCTCAGCGCCGTCACACTACATGCAGGAAATGAGCCTCACTGTTATCTCCGAGCTTTGTCAAACACACTAAAACTCACCATGAGGAAACTTGCTTTCTTTGGGAAGAAACCGCATCACTACAATCCTTTTCTCTGCAGCAGACCACTTAATAAACAACAGCACACAAATACCAACCAAAAGAATCAGGATATGTATTTTCACAAATTAGACTTTGTAACCTTCTCATGGCTGCATGATATCAACTAAAAGGGAAGAAAATGTAATGCTAATTGACAGAAACACACACTCCATGACGAGTAATCTGCACAGAAAAAAGCCCGTTGGGGAAATGCATCCATCTCACAAAAGAAGCAGGGAAACTGGTGCGTTGGCGCGTGTGAAACACCTATCAAGCATTTCAAGTCTGGCCACATTTGCAGTCAGGGTTATCGCTGTAAACACACTCCGCACCTCTCAAAGGCTTCTGCAGGCAAGTCAAATGAGTGGAGAAATCTTTTCTAGACACAGCAAAGCATCTTCTAAACGTGTCTGAAGATGTGAAACATGCAGGGCAGGGGGCTGGTCGTGGCTCCACGTCAAGCTGGCAAACTAATGTAGCGCTTACAGTTAGTTTTAGAATAATTTTATTTCCGAAAGTAGACCAAAGATCAGTATAGTCATAAAAAAGTTACAGGGGAAGCTGTGTGTGATGTGAAAGTGCAGCATGTGTGTCTAATGATGCTCCTGTTAGGACTGCCAGCGCATGCAGGTCCAGGCGGTTTGCTGAGGCTCACCAGGACTCAGTTGATTAATGAGACCATCCGGTGGCTTCCCAACATACGGGGAGCTCAGAGGCTTTCACTGGCTTCATTTAACTTTCATCAAGTCAAACATGATGCATCATAGTCACAATCAGCAGAAATCAAGTTGCAGTTTGCTGTAATCCAGAGATTTTCTTTATAAAAAGTACATTCATGATGCTGAAACACTAATTATTCCTTCATCTCGAGGCCACGAAGGCCATGAACTCCAGTAACTGGCTAAAGATTTAGAGCTTTAAGGTTAATTTCTGCTTTACTATGCGCATAAATGTGGATGTCTCTTTAAATCATTGTCATAGTCACCGCCCTCCACTTCATCAGTCTTTTAAGTGTTCACAGTTGTTAAATCGGCTCATCCACCAGTGGAAGGTGTTGAGATCCACTGCATGTCGACAGCGGTCTGTAGCGGTAATACCTCTCTACAGAGGTGTTTATAAATGTCCAAAAACACCAGAAGAAGTAGAAGAATGAAAGCACAAAGTTTTTTCTTTTCGCCTCAATATCTTCTTCAGGTGTTTTTCATTTGGCATTTTCTGCGTCGTCTTCTTCCTGTTCCTCTTCTACTTTGGTTTGTTCCTTTGGATGGTCAGCTGTACAACTCAACAACGCCCCATGGTTTCGCTCCGTTTTCTGCGTCAAGTGACGGACAGTAATTCTGGCTGTGATTTGACTCTGAGGTTGGAAGTCGGAGCTGGAAATGACGTCATAGCTGAGTTGACATTCACGCTGACAAAGTTGGAAAACTTGGAAAATGGATGTCAGCAACAGCTGCTGATGTTCGCAGAGAGAAGACATCTTTTATTTAGCCTTTTGAACTTTTGTAAACTTAGTGTCTGTGTAGCTGCTGCAGATCAGTTCCTGGGTCTACTGGTGAGAGCTGGAAGTCCACAGCTGGGGAGAATTGTAGAGAAGTTACGCTCCCTTTAACTAATTTTATGTACAACTGAAGTACATTCAGACATAAATATATGTTTACTCTTGGGTTCATTAAACCTTGTTTTGTTGGGCAGCCAACTTCACTGGTAAACTCGGGGTAGGTGGGTTTTCTCCCATTTTCCCAGTTGGATTTTTGACTTCAGGGGGTTCATGTTTTATTTCTGAACTGAAACTCAGAAAATCTGACTTCCAACTACAATTCAAACGCAACATTAAGGTTCCTAAAATCGGACCATAACTGACCAGGAGACGAACCAAACTGTCTGTCTTCTGCGCGAACATCCATGTTTTCTCTCAAGATGATGAGACGATGGCAGTGAGTTGGAAACTGAGCAGTTTGCTCCTGATTTGACTTGTAAACATCCGAGTCTACTGCAGAAAGTCAATGTGTGTTTGTGTTGGTCCAATATTCTTCCCTAAACTCTCACAGAGAAAGACGCCTTTGTTTCATCATTTCTTTTAAAAACAAATGAAACTGTCATCTCCAGATACTGATCGTAGATGTTTTTCCCAGCATGGCTGCTCACAGCTTCTGTAGGTTGATGTTCAAGGGGAAGCATTTGGCTTAGCTTTACACTGGATGACAATGGAGGACTTTCCACGCCCACAGCCCTCCTCTCAGCTCCACCTCTTTGCTCACTTTTGTATTTGCCGGAAGAGACGACACGCACAACGCCGCCAAGATGGCGACGGTAGGAACCGCCCAGTAAGCTTTAATTCAGCCCCGTCCATATACAGCTATGCTAGGTATGCATCTCCTTGGGTCACTTTTTAACACCCTTTCTGCAAAACAAAGCTCAGCTCTGCTGATTCCAGTTGTTTTCAACATGGTTGATATGCTCTTCACATGGAGATCCTCCATCCAGACGTTGATACTCCTGGCTGCTTGGCAGGTGTTGCAGCCTGGAAAAAAGGAATTATTCACATCTAATTCAGATGCCATTCAGAAGTCTTATGGACATTTTGTTTTTCTTTCATGTCATGTGCGTAGTTCTGGTTCTGTTTAATTATTGTGTACTACTGCTGGGATATGTTGGACTGGTGGAGAAAAGTAGGTCATCAGCCTGCGCACAGACATGTGTCTGCGACGCATGTCTGTGGTTGCTATGTGTATCGTGGTCACGTTGCATGTCCTGGCTGCCTCAAAAGAATCCAAAGATTGAAAAGATACATGCAACACGGGGGGAATAAAGTTGCCAAAAATGTTCTGTCTATTTCAAGGGTGCAACACATGCTGCTGGGAATCCTCTGATTTAGGAAACACAGTGCACCATGAGGACACAAATGTTTTTCTAGGAAACCTTGTTTGGGAGACTCTGTGGGTTGTAAACCTCTCCAGGCCTCAGTCCAACCAGAAGATGATGTCTTCTACATCATCTATGTCTCTGTTTGCTGGCTTTTCTTTGCTTCTTACTGATTACTGCATGACTTCAGGTGTGTAGGATCCAGTTTGCAACTGGTCTTGTCACACCCTCCAGTTTCAGTTTGCCACAGTGTTTCCAGGCCACCTGATGTCTGCGGTTCTTAAGTGGTGAGTTTGTGGTTGTCCCTTTCAGTGTTCAGCTGATTTCAACCTCTATCAGACTGTAGCTCTTCTGTCCTTATAAAGCATGATTTTATCCAGAGATACTCAGAGATACTGAGTTAAGACTAAACAGTAGAATCTCTTTTTTCCACCAAAGCCTGTTTTCTACAACCAAACCACAACAGAGATGAAAGTTAGCTGCTTCAGCAAGATTTCAGGGAGAAAATAATCATGTTCAGGCCATGTCACAAACTTTAAGTTCTTATGTCATGTTCAGACCTAAAACAGTTTAAAGGTTGCCTGGATCCAAACTGTGGAAAGGATCTACTTCTGCAGACTGACAGCAGGAGCCAGAGAGTAGAAACAGCAGAAAATCCTGATATAAAGCTGCTTTGTGGACAGAAAGTTGGACTGACTTGTTGCAGCAAGCTGAAGTGATTCTATTTAGAAATTATGAC
The DNA here is from genome assembly GCF_933228915.1 of Telmatherina bonti. Lineage (NCBI taxonomy): Eukaryota > Metazoa > Chordata > Actinopteri > Atheriniformes > Telmatherinidae > Telmatherina > Telmatherina bonti. The sequence goes on along the minus strand of NC_136632.1, from coordinate 5,719,388 downwards.
TTGACTCCCAACATCTCATTAAAATCTATAAAACTGTCATTAAATGCCACTTATCGATTTATGTGCTAAGTAAAGAGCCGTGCTGCTAATGAGATCATTTTTCTGAATTAATATAAAGTTTATTCAGCAAAACAAAAACAAAACTGAGGTAATCATCTTTGAAGTCAGAGAGAAACAATTAAAGGTCACCGCAGACCTTCATCCTATACACCTGAAAACCACCAACCAGGCCAGAAATCTGGCATCTAGTGATGGACTCTGACCTAAAAACCACTAACCAGGCCAGAAATCTGGCATCTAGTAATGGACTCTGACCTAAAAACCACCAACCAGGCCAGAAATCTGGCATCTAGTGATGGACTCTGACCTAAAAACCACCAACCAGGCCAGAAATCTGGCATGTAGTGATGGACTCTGACCTAAAAACCACCAACCAGACCAGAAATCTGGCATGTAGTGATGGACTCTGACCTAAAAACCACCAACCAGGCCAGAAATCTGGCATCTAGTGATGGACTCTGACCTAAAAACCACCAACCAGACCAGAAATCTGGCATGTAGTGATGGACTCTGACCTAAAAACCACCAACCAGACCAGAAATCTGGCATGTAGTGATGGACTCTGACCTAAAAACCACCAACCAGGCCAGAAATCTGGCATCTAGTGATGGACTCTGACCTAAAAACCACCAACCAGACCAGAAATCTGGCATGTAGTGATGGACTCTGACCTAAAAACCACCAACCAGGCCAGAAATCTGGCATGTAGTGATGGACTCTGACCTAAAAACCACCAACCAGGCCAGAAATCTGGCATCTATTGATGGACTCTGACCCAAAAAACCACTAACCAGGCCAGAAATCTGGCATCTAGTAATGGACTCTGACCTAAAAACCACCAACCAGGCCAGAAATCTGGCATCTAGTGATGGACTCTGACCTAAAAACCACCAACCAGGCCAGAAATCTGGCATGTAGTGATGGACTCTGACCTAAAAACCACCAACCAGACCAGAAATCTGGCATGTAGTGATGGACTCTGACCTAAAAACCACCAACCAGGCCAGAAATCTGGCATCTAGTGATGGACTCTGACCTAAAAACCACCAACCAGACCAGAAATCTGGCATGTAGTGATGGACTCTGACCTAAAAACCACCAACCAGACCAGAAATCTGGCATGTAGTGATGGACTCTGACCTAAAAACCACCAACCAGGCCAGAAATCTGGCATCTAGTGATGGACTCTGACCTAAAAACCACCAACCAGACCAGAAATCTGGCATGTAGTGATGGACTCTGACCTAAAAACCACCAACCAGGCCAGAAATCTGGCATGTAGTGATGGACTCTGACCTAAAAACCACCAACCAGGCCAGAAATCTGGCATCTATTGATGGACTCTGACCCAAAAAACCACCAACCAGACCAGAAATCTGGCATCTAGTGATGGACTCTGACCTAAAAACCACCAACCAGACCAGAAATCTGGCATGTAGTGATGGACTCTGACCTAAAAACCACCAACCAGACCAGAAATCTGGCATGTAGTGATGGACTCTGACCTAAAAACCACCAACCAGGCCAGAAATCTGGCATGTAGTGATGGACTCTGACCTAAAAACCACCAACCAGGCCAGAAATCTGGCATCTAGTGATGGACTCTGACCTAAAAACCACCAAGGCGATGTCTGCTTTATGTGCAATGAACCCGGTTGTTACCTCCGTCGAGGAAGTTATGTTTTTCCTGGCATCTTTTTGCTGAAGATAACTCAAAAGGTTACGAATGGATTTTTATAAAAATTTCAAGAGTTGTTGGAAATGTGAAAATAAAGAAGTGATTAGATCTTGGTGGTGATCTGGATCACTGTTTGGATCCAGGAATTGTTTAAAAGGATTCTTTAACATTGTGTTTGGCGGAGGTTTCTGCTGTCCGAGTGCTTTTCTAGTTTCATATTTAACGAGCAACTTCATCCGCGACACTGCTGGTTGTGCACGCATCTGGTCTGAGTGTTTTAATGCTACATGTAAAAATGTTCGTACTTTCTCACCACCTTGATCAGCTGTTTTTTCCAAAACAATCCATTTTACCCGTAATGGCAAAAACACGGAAGCAGCAACTCCGCTTCATGCTTTCTCCATGTTAACCACGCCCACCTCACATGTCCGACCAATCACACGATACTTCTCGGAGCCCTGCAAGAAAAAAGTTTTGCCAGCCCGATGTGTCGAGAACTGTCTTCAAACGCGTCCGCGAGAACAAAATGACGTATGTAACAAGCTTAACTTGTCCATTTAGATTTTAATTTCAATTTGAAATTTAGTATAATTAGGGGTGTGTCCGTTTGATTGACAGGTGCCTGATATTTTGCTTCAAAAAGGCAGAGCTTAGAACAACCGCGGTTTTCAACTGGTTAACAGTGTCATTTAGCTTTAGCCCGCTTACCTCCGTTAGCTGGTTAGCTCTGGCTTAGCTCAGATAGCTCTTAGCAACAGGCAGGTCAGAATTTGATAGATGTCAACCATCCACCCCACGCTCACAGCCCCCCCCCCCCCCCCCCCCCCCCAGCTTTACACCTCTTCGCCCATTTTTGTATTTTCCAAAAGCCACGGCATGCAAGATGGTGACATTTTCGAACCGAACAGCAAGCAGCAGTTCAGCTCTTCAGAAACCTACAGGTAACGTCATGGAGGCTCCATCCTTTATATTCTGTTTAATTCAGAAAAAAATAAAACAATCAGGACTTTTATGATGATTTAATGTAAAGTTCTTTAGTTATAAAAGCAATTTCTGTTTTATTTATCTATTTATTATTGTTCCTTCACATGCATGCGGTACCATTCTGTACCATAAAAGAATAAAGTGTTTATTGGTGCATACTGTAGTTATAGATAATAAAAGACCAGAATGTGAACAACAAGAGTAAAAGATGAAGTTTCAGATAGAAAACATGGCAAAGAAAGAGGCTGGCATCTCCAGCTGCATGCCGTGCTGCTCGGCATCGAGCCTCTTAACCTTCACTAAAGCAGCTGATGGAAAACTTTGTGTTTTAAGTTTGGATTCACCTTTTCTGCCCCAAAAAAACTCGAGATATCAGTTTGAAACTTTGGGAAAGTAAATATTGACCTTGACTCAAGAGGTTGTCTTGAGACGTATGCAGGTGTCGATTCGTAACCACAACAAATGCAGCTCATACAGTTACACTTAGTTTACAGTTCTGGCAAGAAACTAGACAGAAAAAAAAGCCATGTTGTTGGAGAGACTTAAGAAGGTCTTAGTTCTCGTTGAACAGCTCGGAACAGCTGCACCAGGCTGTCCGTCCACATCGCTCTCTGGTGCTGGTTGCTGGTTTCAGCCAGCGTCTGAGCGGCGTAAACCAAAGTCAGCACTGTTCTCTCAAAGTCCTGCCAGCTGAGAGGGCGCCGGCACCGGGCGAGGTCGGCTGTCAGACGGCGGATATCCGAGAGTTTCTTGGGCAAGACGTCCTCACAGATAACTTGCAGCTTCTTGACACTGCTGAGGGAGGCCAGCTCCTCGTCTGGGATCAGCAGGGAGTCATCCTCGCCTCCAATCTGCATTCCAGCCAGCAGGATCTGCACAAAAATAGGGGTTAAAAGAACCTCTAAGGTGCTAGATTTGGCATATTGTCATGAAACATCTCACAGAAAAAAGATGATTCATATAAAATGAGTGAAAGACACAAGTTATTAATAAACATTCCTGTAAATCTGTCAGGAAGCTTTTGGATAAACACATATTTCACGTTTCTGCTAATGATTAGCAGGGCGGCAGCAGTACACAGTGTTCACAAATGTTTAATCTGGAGGGGGACCACGCTGCTTCCCAGCATGCTGCTTTCTGGTGAAGAAACACTGCAAAGTGGCTGATTCAGGACCTTTAGAAGACCTGAACTGACCTCAAAAAGCAGGTTGACGTCCTCCTGTGAGCGCTGGAATGTGGGGTTGATGAGGGAGTATGTCCCCCGCTTTATCCTGTACGCAGATGGATACAGAGCTGCAACACATGAGAACGGGAAATTGGATTAGTAGAGCTCCCCCTTTGTATTTAAGAAATTAAGAATTGCGTTATCCAAAGTGGCGTGCATGTGGGTGGGCCCGAGGTTGAGTAAACATGGATTCATTACAGCTCAAATATTATGCAGGTGGGAGAGAGTCTGGCACCGGCTGGGAAGGGGGTAATTGGTCTTCAATCTGATCCACAGATGCCCCTGAACGAGGCGGTCGGTGCGGCATTCAGAGGTGAGAAAGCTGCTTATTTGTTCACACAGGGGGCACGTGTAACCGACCCCATCTGAGCCCTGCGAAGCAGATCAGGAGCTCAGTGGTCTGTGCCCAGATATGGCTGAAATAAAACAGCTGCTGCTGCTTCATTTCCATGATAAAATCTGCATGTGGCAGATTACACTCTGCCTTTTTTCTGCTCAAGGCCACTGCGCCAGGTTTGATTCCCTGTGTAGTTAATTGTGTTGCCCAATTTACAGGGCACGAAGAAACAAGAACATAAGGGCATAGATTTACTAAAGAAAGCCCCCCTTCAGCAGCACAAGATGACTTAGAGAATGGACTGACAACTCAACATTATTCAGCATTTAGTGGAAATTTGTTGAAATTGTCGATGCGTCATTTGCTTTGGATTGTCTTTATGAATTGGAATGGACTGAAAATGCAATAAATAAAGAAAATAAGGGCATCATCTGCGCCTTCGTCAAAATATAGGGTTTGATTTACACATCTCCAACAAAAGAGTTGGGACGCTGTGTGAAACATAAATTAAGAACAGAATGTAATGATTTATGAATCTCATAAACCCAAGATTTTATTTCCAGTAGAAAATAAACAACATCAGACGCTGACACTGAGACATTTTATCATTTTATGGAAACTATGAGCTGGTTGTGAATCTGATGCGGCAACATGTGTGGAAGAAGCTGAAAAAGGAGCAAATAAAGGCTGAAAATGTAACTGGAACAAATAAAAAACAACTAGAGGAATATCTGACAACTATCTAGGTTAACTGGTCACCGGCCAGTAACACGACTGGGTATGAAAGGAGCATTTCAGAGAGGCAGAGTCTCTCAGCTGGAAAGATGGGCGGAGCTTCACTAAGCTGAGACAAAATGAGTTTGTGAAGTGATAAAATGTTTGTCAATGGGAAACTGTGAACACTTTTGAGATCCCACTATCAAAAGCAGGAGTGGGGGTTCATGTTTCTCAAGGGCCAGAATCCTGCAGGCTTTCAATGTGTCCCTGCTCCAGCACACCTGATTCTAATCAAATGGATCTAGTGTGGTCAACCATTGAAACCAGTGTGTTGGAACAGTGGAATAGTTTGTGGACAGCATGGACGGCGTGTCCTGCAGACTAAAGAGGAGAGGGAGCATCCAGCTTGTTATCAGCCTGCATCTCTGATGGGATGGGGTTGCATTAGTGCCGATGGCGTGGGCAGCTTCCACATCTGGGAAGCTCCATCAATGCTGAAACATCTGCTCCCATCCAGACAACGTCTCTTTCAGGGAAGACCTTGCAGGTTCCACCATGCTGGACCACATCCTGATGGTGGAACAGGAGAACTGGTCTGCTGCAGTCCAGTTTCACCAGTACAAAACATCTGGAGCATCATGGAAGCAGAAATCCAGCAACAAGGTCCAGTAGAGCAGCTGGAATCCTGCATCAGACCAGAACAGGACGACATTCCTCTCCTGAAACTCCAGCAGCTGCTCTCCTCACTTCCCAGATGTTTACAGATGTTAGAAGAAGAGGAGATGCTAACGATGCTAAACATCATCCTGGAACTATTTTTAACAGATGTGTTTCTGCTATTTCTCCATGAAATGATGAAATGTCTTTCAGAGAAAAACAGATTTATTAGAATTAGAGTTATAAAAAGTGCAAAAATAACAAAAAGGTGTTTTATACAAAGCAGGAAGCTGAAAAGATGCAAAATGAAACAAGAAGAACAACTGTTGTATCTCCATTTTCTTGTCGTGGTGTCTCCATATGCAGTTGCAAAGTTTGTTCATTGTAACTTCATTGTAAACATCCCTTTCATGCACATTTATGTTTAGAAACTGCTTGCTGGAGTTTTCCAGCTTGCGTGACAGTTCTTCATTCGAGACATTTGTTACTTAAAACAACAGTCAAAGTCCTTTTGTAATGTCATTTATGTTTAACAGCTGTCTAAAATAATGTGAACACATTATTCTGGGCAAACACTTCAAGTCAAAACAAACTTTGGATGCAAAAGAAGGAAGAAAAGATTTGGAAGCAGAATAAATTCACCTGTTTTTTCTCTCTTGATGAACTGAAAAACATCTTGGACGTGTGCTTTTACAGCCTCACAACATAATAACAAAAGCCAAAACTTCCTGTAAGGTTCCTCAGATATTTTCCCATTTTTCTCCTGCTTACATTTTTCTGCTGCCGGCCAGAGTTTCGCTCGGCGAGTAAACCAACACACAGATCACACACACACTGATCTTAATGAGGCATGTAACATAAACACTGGGTTTCATCTGAATTTGGATCCGGTTCTCCTTCTGCCATTAAGCAACATGTACGGGTTTCTGCCTCGCCAGCTCTGCAGTAATGATCAGCCCCGCTGCCTGCAGCCTCGCCAGCCAGACACATTTAGCTTTATTGCCGTGATGAGACCAGCACCGGCTGATCTCCCATCTTCCTGCTTCCAGCTTGGCTCACGGCCAGTCTCAGCTCTGCTGTTGCTTTCACAACACAGATAAACCCTCAAATTGTAAAGAAATCTGTTACCATGTGAACCGAAATGGTGATTTTCCAAAACATGGCTGCATTTCACGAAGGTTGCACCTTCCCAAAATGTCTGAAACAAGCAGGGCGATGTGTAGACTCTTTCACAACAGGAAACTTGTGGCGCGCTTAGTAACAACGTTTTTAGTCATGTGGCACACATGAGAGGCCGCTTGAGAGATCATTTAAACACATAGCATCATACTCACACACAAACACTATTATACTCTTACCTAAACAATATATATATATATATATATATATATATATATATATATATATATATATATATATATATATATATATATATATATACTCTCTCACAAATACTTCCATACTCTCTTATAGGATGTTCATACTCTCACACAATTACTATACTCTCTCACAAACAATAATATACCCTTTCACTGATACTGGTAGAGTCTCTTGCATATGATCATACTCACACACACACACTCCATTGTCTGAACCAGAAGTTGCATTCATGCATACTCACAAGTTTTCTTTCTTACAAATACACTTGTTCTTACTTATAAATAATATAATGTTCTCATGCAAACTCCTTGGCTTTATATGTATTAGCAGATGCAAGAGGAAATTATGCTCTATGTAAAAGATTTTTTTTGTTTTTTGGTGCAAATAGTAGCGTTCAAAAGAACATAATGTTTATAAGAATAAAGGAGAGTGGAGGTGAAGGATCCTGACTAGGAATGTGAAGAGGTATAACCATTAGTGTGCATTAGTATGTTATGATAAATCCAAGACAACATGTGAGAATATGTGAAAAGAAAATAAGTTGTTTTAAAGAGAATGATTAACTCACAGATAGAGATATTCATACTCTCACAAAATTACAACTTTACTCCCTCACAAACAATAGTATAGCCTTCCACTGATACTGGTATAGTCTCTACACATTATACATATTCTACACATGATTATACATTCTCATATTTACTGACAGCCCACATAATTATTGTCTCTCTGTGGCCTCTCAGGCACGTTAATGTGTGCAAAGATGGAATCTCACTGACAGACAAGAAAAAACTTTCAACACAAAACCCACATGTACAAACTCGGCAGTTTTTCCAACCTTCAACACTGCAGCTTCGATGCGTTAATGCTGATGTGCACATAACACCAAGAACAAAGAGCACTCCTTAGAACAATTGCTTTTATAAAGAGAAGGATGCTCTGCAGGGAAGAAAGCAGCCCTTTACATTTACTGCTTTACACAAATAACCTGTAATTTACATAAAAAGGCTCCTACTACTCCGTCACCGCTGGTTACAGCAGAACAACTCGTTGGCAAGCAGGGGTGTTTGTTTTTGCTATTATTTGGAGGTGATAGATTAAATTCGAAGGCAAGCAATGCAGCCAAGCAACAAAACAACAAAACCACTTTATATCGCCACTTCTGGTGCAGCCAGTTAAGAAAATGGGGCAGTGAAACCTGAGCATCGTTAACAATAAAGATTGGATGCACCAGAACTTTTATCTTTTGGAGGCAAGGAAGAAAGATAATATTAGATAAGTGGGTGTGTCTGAGGAAATTCAGTTCCCCCACAACTCATCCGTACACACATCTGCCCATAAGAACATCCATCCTTCCAAGTGTGCATGGAGCCAAGTGTAATCATATAAACATAAAAACCAACAGGCAGGCGCAGTGAGGACCCTCTATTAGTGATCAATAAATAAATAACTGCATTGATGAACACTGTAGTTAATAAAATAAAATAACCATAACCAGGTATGACTGAATGTTATTAAAAAGCCTGACGTCTGCGGGGACAAAAGACCTCCTGAACCAACGCAACGGGACGAGCCTCCTGCCTCCGCTGCTTCTCCATCCTGAACCCTGTGCACCTCTCCACCACCTTCTCCACCTTGTCCAAGCTGCTGGTGCTCAGAGCAGAGCCGGATTAAAGCTTCACACAGCAACAGGAAGCTCAGAACCAGCAGCGAAGCCGGAAATCTTGTTGGACTTAAACCTGAAGTCGTAACACAGACTCAGCAGCATTTCTGTATTAATCTTTGCTAGACTGGACTCCAGTATGGCTGTCCTTACAGATCTCCTGTTGATCCATCAGACAGCTGCAGGTAGTCCAGAACGCTGCTGCTCCAGTCCTCACTAAACCCAGGTAAGTGGATCTTAGAACTCCAGTCCAAGTTCTGGTTTGTTATGAACTGATTGGATCCCTGCAGAGGCAGCGTTTGGTTTTTACGCTCCTCACATATGGAACTAACTCCCCGAGAACTGCAGGTCTGGTTAAACTGCTGTTTTAAGGTTAAAAACTTTGCTTTTTGCTGCCTTTAATCTTTTATCAGCTTCTTCCTTTTTTATTTAATTCATTTAATTTCCTTTTAAAGTTGGTTCTTAATGCCTAAAAGGTGCAGGACATCCCACCGCAGCAGGATCCGCACATGAAGACAAACTACACAGTTTGCTACAAGATAAAGACGACCAACAGGGGCACCCTCGCAGGACTTATTCCAACACTTATCACCAAATGCAGAAACAGGTGCTCTAAAGAAAGTCTCTCAAGTCACCACGCTATCTTTCAAACATCCAGCAACACTTATCTTAATCACTCATTCAGCATCTCATGTTTGCAAATGAGCACAGTATCCCCAAACTGCAACAGAAGTAAGTGCTCGCACCAAAAAGGAGGGATTTTACATAAAAAAGTACAAGCACAGACAGGACACAAACCATTACTCAAAATACTGCATATCTGTCAGGGATCAAAGCATCAGGAGACAAAGAGGTAGGACCTGAATGCAGACTGATGGAAACACGGGTGGGTGCGTAACCCGAGAATTTAATAAAAACACCAGAAACAACAACAACAAAAAATAATAAGATGACTGGAAGGCTGACTGGGTGAGGGACACTTTAGTGAGATAAAAAGGAGACTAACTAGTAACACACCAATGCAATGAACTGATACAGAGCTAAAGCCGCATTTCCATCACCACCAGAATTGTGCCAAAACTAAATATCATAATAAAAAAACACTAATAGAAATACCTATATTTTATAAAAACTTAAATATCGCTAAAATGTTGTTTCTCTCTCAAAAGGTTTTTTTTATGTTTTGATCTAGAACTATGGCAAAACTGCAATGAAAACACTTTTTATAAGTGTTACGAGTCCCCGGATGTGACTTAAGGGGATATGTGGTCACTTCAGGTCTGGTAAAGATGGTGTGTTGTGGAGCAAACAACAGAAAATTTAAGAGTTTTAAAAAGAATTACAAAAAGATAAGAGAGAGAAAAGCTTGGAAAAGTTGCAAATTCTCTGCAGCAAGTAGAAATTCCCAAAATGTTCCTGTTCTGGATGTTAGTATCCAGAATGTTGTTCCTGTTCTGGACGGTGGGGATCCAGAATGTTGTTCCTGTTCTGGATGGTAGTATCCTGAATGTTGTTCCTGTTCTGGATGGTAGTATCCAGAATGTTGTTCCTGTTCTGGATGTTAGTATCCAGAATGTTGTTCCTGTTCTGGATGTTAGTATCCAGAATGTTGTTCCTGTTCTGGATGTTAGTATCCAGAATGTTGTTCCTGTTCTGGATGGTGGGGATCCAGAATGTTGTTCCTGTTCTGGATGATAGTATCCAGAATTTTGTTCTTCTTCTGGATGATGGGATCCAGAATGTTGTTCCTGTTCTGGATGGTGGGGATCCAGAATGTTGTTCCTGTTCTGGATGATGGGGATCCAGAATGTTGTTCCTGTTCTGGATGGTAGTATCCAGAATTTTGTTCTTCTTCTGGATGGTGGGGATCCAGAATGTTGTTCCTGTTCTGGATGGTGGGGATCCAGAATGTTGTTCCTGTTCTGGATGGTGGAATTCAGAATGTTGTTCTTCTTCTGGATGGTGGGGTTCCAGAATGTTGTTCCTGTTCTGGATGGTAGTATCCAGAATGTTGTTCCTGTTCTGGATGGTAGTATCCAGAATGTTGTTCCTGTTCTGGATGTTAGTATCCAGAATGTTGTTCCTGTTCTGGATGGTGGGGATCCAGAATGTTGTTCCTGTTCTGGATGATAGTATCCAGAATTTTGTTCTTCTTCTGGATGATGGGATCCAGAATGTTGTTCCTGTTCTGGATGGTGGGGATCCAGAATGTTGTTCCTGTTCTGGATGATGGGGATCCAGAATGTTGTTCCTGTTCTGGATGGTAGTATCCAGAATTTTGTTCTTCTTCTGGATGGTGGGGATCCAGAATGTTGTTCCTGTTCTGGATGGTGGGGATCCAGAATGTTGTTCCTGTTCTGGATGGTGGAATTCAGAATGTTGTTCTTCTTCTGGATGGTGGGGTTCCAGAATGTTGTTCCTGTTCTGGATGGTAGTATCCAGAATGTTGTTCCTGTTCTGGATGGTGGGGATCCAGAATGTTGTTCCTGTTCTGGATGGTAGTATCCAGAATGTTGTTCCTGTTCTGGATGGTAGTATCCAGAATGTTGTTCCTGTTATGAATGGTGGAATTCAGAATGTTGTCCTGTTCTGGATGGTAGTATCCAGAATTTTGTTCTTCTTCTGGATGATGGGATCCAGAATGTTGTTCCTGTTCTGGATGGTGGGGATCCAGAATGTTGTTCCTGTTCTGGATGGTGGGGATCCAGAATGTTGTTCCTGTTCTGGATGGTAGTATCCAGAATTTTGTTCTTCTTCTGGATGGTGGGGATCCAGAATGTTGTTCCTGTTCTGGATGGTGGGGATCCAGAATGTTGTTCCTGTTCTGGATGGTGGAATTCAGAATGTTGTTCTTCTTCTGGATGGTGGGGTTCCAGAATGTTGTTCCTGTTCTGGATGGTAGTATCCAGAATGTTGTTCCTGTTCTGGATGGTGGGGATCCAGAATGTTGTTTCTGTTCTGGATGGTAGTATCCAGAATGTTGTTCCTGTTCTGGATGGTGGGGATCCAGAATGTTGTTTCTGTTCTGGATGGTAGTATCCAGAATGTTGTTCCTGTTCTGTATGGTAGTATCCAGAATGTTGTTCCTGTTCTGGATGGTGGGGATCCAGAATGTTGTTACTGTTCTGGATGATAGTATCCAGAATTTTGTTCTTCTTCTGGATGATGGCATTCAGAATGTTGTTCTTCTTCTGGATGGTGGGGTTCCAGAATGTTGTTCCTGTTCTGGATGGTAGTATCCAGAATGTTGTTCCTGTTCTGGATGGTGGGGATCCAGAATGTTGTTTCTGTTCTGGATGGTAGTATCCAGAATGTTGTTCCTGTTCTGGATGGTAGTATCCAGAATGTTGTTCCTGTTCTGGATGGTGGGGATCCAGAATGTTCTTCCTGTTCTGGATGATAGTATCCAGAATTTTGTTCTTCTTCTGGATGATGGGATCCAGAATGTTGTTCCTGTTCTGGATGATGGGGATCCAGAATGTTGTTCCTGTTCTGGATGGTAGTATCCAGAATTTTTTTCTTCTTCTGGATGGTGGGGATCCAGAATGTTGTTCCTGTTCTGGATGGTGGGGATCCAGAATGTTGTTCCTGTTCTGGATGGTGGGATTCAGAATGTTGTTCTTCTTCTGGATGGTGGGGTTCCAGAATGTTGTTCCTGTTCTGGATGGTAGTATCCAGAATGTTGTTCCTGTTCTGGATGGTGGGGATCCAGAATGTTGTTCCTGTTCTGGATGGTAGTATCCAGAATGTTGTTCCTGTTCTGGATGGTAGTATCCAGAATGTTGTTCCTGTTATGAATGGTGGAATTCAGAATGTTGTCCTGTTCTGGATGGTAGTATCCAGCATTTTGTTCTTCTTCTGGATGATGGGATCCAGAATGTTGTTCCTGTTCTGGATGGTGGGGATCCAGAATGTTGTTCCTGTTCTGGATGGTGGGGATCCAGAATGTTGTTCCTGTTCTGGATGGTAGTATCCAGAATTTTGTTCTTCTTCTGGATGGTGGGGATCCAGAATGTTGTTCCTGTTCTGGATGGTGGGGATCCAGAATGTTGTTCCTGTTCTGGATGGTGGAATTCAGAATGTTGTTCTTCTTCTGGATGGTGGGGTTCCAGAATGTTGTTCCTGTTCTGGATGGTAGTATCCAGAATGTTGTTCCTGTTCTGGATGGTGGGGATCCAGAATGTTGTTCCTGTTCTGGATGGTAGTATCCAGAATGTTGTTCCTGTTATGAATGGTGGAATTCAGAATGTTGTCCTGTTCTGGATGGTAGTATCCAGAATTTTGTTCTTCTTCTGGATGATGGGATCCAGAATGTTGTTCCTGTTCTGGATGGTGGGGATCCAGAATGTTGTTCCTGTTCTGGATGGTGGGGATCCAGAATGTTGTTCCTGTTCTGGATGGTAGTATCCAGAATTTTGTTCTTCTTCTGGATGGTGGGGATCCAGAATGTTGTTCCTGTTCTGGATGGTGGGGATCCAGAATGTTGTTCCTGTTCTGGATGGTGGAATTCAGAATGTTGTTCTTCTTCTGGATGGTGGGGTTCCAGAATGTTGTTCCTGTTCTGGATGGTAGTATCCAGAATGTTGTTCCTGTTCTGGATGGTGGGGATCCAGAATGTTGTTTCTGTTCTGGATGGTAGTATCCAGAATATTGTTCCTGTTCTGGATGGTAGTATCCAGAATGTTGTTCCTGTTCTGGATGGTGGGGATCCAGAATGTTGTTACTGTTCTAGATGATAGTATCCAGAATTTTGTTCTTCTTCTGGATGATGGCATCCAGAATTTTGTTCCTGTTCTGGATGGTGGGGATCCAGAATGTTGTTCCTGTTCTGGATTGTAGTATCCAGAATTTTGTTCTTCTTCTGGATGGTGGGGATCCAGAATGTTGTTCCTGTTCTGGATGGTTGGGATCCAGAATGTTGTTCCTGTTCTGGATGGTGGGGATCCAGAATGTTGTTCCTGTTCTGGATGGTGGAATTCAGAATGTTGTCCTGTTCTGGATGGTAGTATCCAGAATGTTGTTCCTGTTCTGGATGGTGGGGATCCAGAATGTTGTTCCTGTTCTGGATGATAGTATCCAGAATGGTGTTCCTGTTCTGGATGGTGGAATTCAGAATGTAGTTCCTGTTCTGGATGGTGGGGATCCAGAATGTTGTTCCTGTTCTGGATGGTGGGATTCAGAATGTTGTTCTTCTTCTGGATGGTGGGGTTCCAGAATGTTGTTCCTGTTCTGGATGGTAGTATCCAGAATGTTGTTCCTGTTCTGGATGGTGGGGATCCAGAATGTTGTTCCTGTTCTGGATGGTAGTATCCAGAATGTTGTTCCTGTTCTGGATGGTAGTATCCAGAATGTTGTTCCTGTTATGAATGGTGGAATTCAGAATGTTGTCCTGTTCTGGATGGTAGTATCCAGCATTTTGTTCTTCTTCTGGATGATGGGATCCAGAATGTTGTTCCTGTTCTGGATGGTGGGGATCCAGAATGTTGTTCCTGTTCTGGATGGTGGGGATCCAGAATGTTGTTCCTGTTCTGGATGGTAGTATCCAGAATTTTGTTCTTCTTCTGGATGGTGGGGATCCAGAATGTTGTTCCTGTTCTGGATGGTGGGGATCCAGAATGTTGTTCCTGTTCTGGATGGTGGAATTCAGAATGTTGTTCTTCTTCTGGATGGTGGGGTTCCAGAATGTTGTTCCTGTTCTGGATGGTAGTATCCAGAATGTTGTTCCTGTTCTGGATGGTGGGGATCCAGAATGTTGTTCCTGTTCTGGATGGTAGTATCCAGAATGTTGTTCCTGTTCTGGATGGTAGTATCCAGAATGTTGTTCCTGTTATGAATGGTGGAATTCAGAATGTTGTCCTGTTCTGGATGGTAGTATCCAGAATTTTGTTCTTCTTCTGGATGATGGGATCCAGAATGTTGTTCCTGTTCTGGATGGTGGGGATCCAGAATGTTGTTCCTGTTCTGGATGGTGGGGATCCAGAATGTTGTTCCTGTTCTGGATGGTAGTATCCAGAATTTTGTTCTTCTTCTGGATGGTGGGGATCCAGAATGTTGTTCCTGTTCTGGATGGTGGGGATCCAGAATGTTGTTCCTGTTCTGGATGGTGGAATTCAGAATGTTGTTCTTCTTCTGGATGGTGGGGTTCCAGAATGTTGTTCCTGTTCTGGATGGTAGTATCCAGAATGTTGTTCCTGTTCTGGATGGTGGGGATCCAGAATGTTGTTTCTGTTCTGGATGGTAGTATCCAGAATATTGTTCCTGTTCTGGATGGTAGTATCCAGAATGTTGTTCCTGTTCTGGATGGTGGGGATCCAGAATGTTGTTACTGTTCTGGATGATAGCATCCAGAATTTTGTTCTTCTTCTGGATGATGGCATCCAGAATTTTGTTCCTGTTCTGGATGGTCGGGATCCAGAATGTTGTTCCTGTTCTGGATGGTAGTATCCAGAATTTTGTTCTTCTTCTGGATGGTGGGGATCCAGAATGTTGTTCCTGTTCTGGATGGTTGGGATCCAGAATGTTGTTCCTGTTCTGGATGGTGGGGATCCAGAATGTTGTTCCTGTTCTGGATGGTGGAATTCAGAATGTTGTCCTGTTCTGGATGGTAGTATCCAGAATGTTGTTCCTGTTCTGGATGGTTGAATCCAGAATGTTCTTCCTGTTCTGGATGGTAGTATCCAGAATTTTGTTCTTCTTATGGATGGTACTATCCAGAATTTTGTTCTTCTTCTGGATGGTGGGGTTCCAGAATGTTGTTCCTGTTCTGGATGGTTGAATCCAGAATGTTGTTCCTGTTCTGGATGGTCGTATCCAAAATGTTGTTCTTCTTCTGGATGATGGTGATCCAGAATGTTGTTCCTGTTCTGGATGGTAGTATCCAGAATGTTGTTCCTGTTCTGGATGGTGGGGATCCAGAATGTTGTTCCTGTTCTGGATGGTAGTATCCAGAATGTTGTTCCTGTTCTGGATGGTAGTATCCAGAATTTTGTTCTTCTTCTGGATGATGGGGATCCAGAATGTTGTTCCTGTTCTGGATAGTAGTATCAGAATTTTGTTCTTCCTCTGGATGGTGGGGATCCAGAAAGTTGTTCCTGTTCTGCATGGATGAATCCAGAATGTTGTTCCTGTTCTGGATGGTGGTATCCAGAATGTTGTTCCTGTTCTGGATGGTAGTATCCAGAATGTTGTTCCTGTTCTGGATGGTAGTATCCAGAATGTTGTTCCTGTTCTGGATGGTGGGGATCCAGAATGTTCTTCCTGTTCTGGATGATAGTATCCAGAATTTTGTTCTTCTTCTGGATGATGGGATCCAGAATGTTGTTCCTGTTCTGGATGGTAGTATCCAGAATTTTTTTCTTCTTCTGGATGGTGGGGATCCAGAATGTTGTTCCTGTTCTGGATGGTGGGGATCCAGAATGTTGTTCCTGTTCTGGATGGTGGGATTCAGAATGTTGTTCTTCTTCTGGATGGTGGGGTTCCAGAATGTTGTTCCTGTTCTGGATGGTAGTATCCAGAATGTTGTTCCTGTTCTGGATGGTGGGGATCCAGAATGTTGTTCCTGTTCTGGATGGTAGTATCCAGAATGTTGTTCCTGTTCTGGATGGTAGTATCCAGAATGTTGTTCCTGTTATGAATGGTGGAATTCAGAATGTTGTCCTGTTCTGGATGGTAGTATCCAGCATTTTGTTCTTCTTCTGGATGATGGGATCCAGAATGTTGTTCCTGTTCTGGATGGTGGGGATCCAGAATGTTGTTCCTGTTCTGGATGGTGGGGATCCAGAATGTTGTTCCTGTTCTGGATGGTAGTATCCAGAATTTTGTTCTTCTTCTGGATGGTGGGGATCCAGAATGTTGTTCCTGTTCTGGATGGTGGGGATCCAGAATGTTGTTCCTGTTCTGGATGGTGGAATTCAGAATGTTGTTCTTCTTCTGGATGGTGGGGTTCCAGAATGTTGTTCCTGTTCTGGATGGTAGTATCCAGAATGTTGTTCCTGTTCTGGATGGTGGGGATCCAGAATGTTGTTTCTGTTCTGGATGGTAGTATCCAGAATGTTGTTCCTGTTCTGGATGGTAGTATCCAGAATGTTGTTCCTGTTCTGGATGGTGGGGATCCAGAATGTTGTTACTGTTCTGGATGATAGTATCCAGAATTTTGTTCTTCTTCTGGATGATGGGATCCAGAATTTTGTTCCTGTTCTGGATGGTGGGGATCCAGAATGTTGTTCCTGTTCTGGATGGTGGGGATCCAGAATGTTGTTCCTGTTCTGGATGGTGGAATTCAGAATGTTGTCCTGTTCTGGATGGTAGTATCCAGAATTTTGTTCTTTTTCTGGATGATGGGATCCAGAATGTTGTTCCTGTTCTGGATGGTGGGGATCCAGAATGTTGTTCCTGTTCTGGATGGTGGGGATCCAGAATGTTGTTCCTGTTCTGGATGGTAGTATCCAGAATTTTGTTCTTCTTCTGGATGGTGGGGATCCAGAATGTTGTTCCTGTTCTGGATGGTGGGGATCCAGAATGTTGTTTCTGTTCTGGATGGTAGTATCAGAATGTTGTTCTTCTTCTGGATGATGGGGATCTAGAATGTTGTTACTGTTCTGGATGATAGTATCCAGAATTTTGTTCTTCTTCTGGATGATGGCATCCAGAATTTTGTTCCTGTTCTGGATGGTGGGGATCCAGAATGTTGTTCCTGTTCTGGATGGTAATATCCAGAATTTTGTTCTTCTTCTGGATGGTGGGGATCCAGAATGTTGTTCCTGTTCTGGATGGTTGGGATCCAGAATGTTGTTCCTGTTCTGGATGGTGGGGATCCAGAATGTTGTTCCTGTTCTGGATGGTGGAATTCAGAATGTTGTCCTGTTCTGGATGGTAGTATCCAGAATGTTGTTCCTGTTCTGGATGGTTGAATCCAGAATGTTCTTCCTGTTCTGGATGGTAGTATCCAGAATTTTGTTCTTCTTATGGATGGTACTATCCAGAATTTTGTTCTTCTTCTGGATGGTGGGGTTCCAGAATGTTGTTCCTGTTCTGGATGGTTGAATCCAGAATGTTGTTCCTGTTCTGGATGGTCGTATCCAAAATGCTGTTCTTCTTCTGGATGATGGTGATCCAGAATGTTGTTCCTGTTCTGGATGGTAGTATCCAGAATGTTGTTCCTGTTCTGGATGGTGGGGATCCAGAATGTTGTTCCTGTTCTGGATGGTTGTATCCAGAATGTTGTTCCTGTTCTGGATGGTAGTATCCAGAATTTTGTTCTTCTTCTGGATGATGGGGATCCAGAATGTTGTTCCTGTTCTGGATGGTGGAATCCAGAATGTTGTTCCTGTTCTGGATGGTGGGGATCCAGAATGTTGTTCCTGTTCTGGATCGTGGGGATCCAGAATGTTTTTCTTCTTCTGGATGGTGGGGATCCAGAATGTTGTTCCTGTTCTGGATGGTTGAATCCAGAATGGTGTTCCTGTTCTGGATGGTGGAATTCAGAATGTTGTTCCTGTTCTGGATGGTGGGGATCGAGAATGTTGTTCCTGTTCTGGATGGTGGAATTCAGAATGTTGTCCTGTTCTGGATTGTAGTTTCCAGAATGTTGTTCCTGTTCTGGATGGTTGAATCCAGAATGGTGTTCCTGTTCTGGATGGTGGAATTCAGAATGTTGTTCTTCTTCTGGATGGTGGGGTTCCAGAATGCTGTTCCTGTTCTGGATGGTTGAATCCAGAATGTTGTTCCTGTTCTGGATGGTCGTATCCAAAATGTTGTTCTTCTTCTGGATGATGGTGATCCAGAATGTTGTTCCTGTTCTGGATGGTAGTATCCAGAATGTTGTTCCTGTTCTGGATGGTGGGGATCCAGAATGTTGTTCCTGTTCTGGATGGTAGTATCCAGAATGTTGTTCCTGTTCTGGATGGTAGTATCCAGAATTTTGTTCTTCTTCTGGATGATGGGGATCCAGAATGTTGTTTCTGTTCTGGATGGTGGAATCCAGAATGTTGTTCCTGTTCTGGATAGTAGTATCAGAATTTTGTTCTTCTTCTGGATGGTGGGGATCCAGAAAGTTGTTCCTGTTCTGCATGGATGAATCCAGAATGTTGTTCCTGTTCTGGATTGTGGAATCCAGAATGTTGTTCCTGTTCTGGATAGTAGTATCAGAATTTTGTTCTTCTTCTGGATGGTGGGGATCCAGAAAGTTGTTCCTGTTCTGCATGGATGAATCCAGAATGTTGTTCCTGTTCTGGATGGTGGTATCCAGAATTTTGTTCTTCTTCTGGATGATGGGGATCCAGAATGTTGTTCCTGTTCTGGATGGTAGTATCCAGAATTTTGTTCTTCTTCTGGATGATGGGATCCAGAATGTTGTTCCTTTTCTGGATGTTGGGGATCCAGAATGTTGTTCCTGTTCTGGATGGTGGGGATCCAGAATGTTGTTCCTGAACTGGATGGTAGTATCCAGAATTTTGTTCTTCTTCTGGATGGTGGGGATCCAGAAGGTTCTTCCTGTTCTGGATGGTGGGGATCCAGAATGTTGTTCTTCTTCTGGATGGTGGGGATCCAGAATGTTGTTCCTGTTCTGGATGGTAGTATCCAGAATGTTGTTCCTGTTCTGGATGGTGGGGATCCAGAATGTTGTTCCTGTTCTTGATGGTGGGGATCCAGAATGTTGTTCCTGTTCTGGATGTTGGGGATCCAGAATGTTGTTCCTGTTCTGGATGGTGGAATTCAGAATGTTGTCCTGTTCTGGATGGTGGAATCCAGAATGTTGTTCCTGTTCTGGATAGTAGTATCAGAATTTTGTTCTTCTTCTGGATGATGGGATCCAGAATGTTGTTCCTGTTCTGGATGGTGGGGATCCAGAATGTTGTTCCTGTTCTGGATGGTGGGGATCCAGAATGTTGTTCCTGTTCTGGATCGTGGGGATCCAGAATGTTTTTCTTCTTCTGGATGGTGGGGATCCAGAATGTTGTTCCTGTTCTGGATGGTTGAATCCAGAATGTTGTCCTGTTCTGGATGGTAGTATCCAGAATGTTGTTCCTGTTCTGGATGGTTGAATCCAGAATGGTGTTCCTGTTCTGGATGGTGGAATTCAGAATGTAGTTCCTGTTCTGGATGGTGGGGGTTCCAGATTGTTGTTCCTGTTCTGGATGGTTGAATCCAGAATGTTGTTCCTGCTCTGGATGGTGGGGTTCCAGAATGTTGTTCCTTTTCTGGATGGTTGAAACCAGAATGTTGTTCCTGTTCTGGATGGTGGAATTCAGAATGTTGTCCTGTTCTGGATGGTAGTATCCAGAATTTTGTTCTTCTTCTGGATGATGGGATCCAGAATGTTGTTCCTGTTCTGGATGGTGGGGATCCAGAATGTTGTTCCTGTTCTGGATGGTGGGGATCCAGAATGTTGTTCCTGTTCTGGATGGTAGTATCCAGAATTTTGTTCTTCTTCTGGATGGTGGGGATCCAGAATGTTGTTCCTGTTCTGGATGGTGGGGATCCAGAATGTTGTTCCTGTTCTGGATGGTGGAATTCAGAATGTTGTCCTGTTCTGGATGGTAGTATCCAGAATTTTGTTCTTCTTCTGGATGATGGGATCCAGATTGTTGTTCCTGTTCTGGATGGTGGGGATCCAGAATGTTGTTCCTGTTCTGGATGGTGGGGATCCAGAATGTTGTTCCTGTTCTGGATGGTAGTATCCAGAATTTTGTTCTTCTTCTGGATGGTGGGGATCCAGAATGTTGTTCCTGTTCTGGATGGTGGGGATCCAGAATGTTGTTCCTGTTCTGGATGGTGGAATTCAGAATGTTGTCCTGTTCTGGATGGTAGTATCCAGAATTTTGTTCTTCTTCTGGATGATGGGATCCAGAATGTTGTTCCTGTTCTGGATGGTGGGGATCCAGAATATTGTTCCTGTTCTGGATGGTGGGGATCCAGAATGTTGTTCCTGTTCTGGATGGTAGTATCCAGAATTTTGTTCTTCTTCTGGATGGTGGGGATCCAGAATGTTGTTCCTGTTCTGGATGGTGGGGATCCAGAATGTTGTTCCTGTTCTGGATGGTGGAATTCAGAATGTTGTTCTTCTTCTGGATGGTGGGGTTCCAGAATGTTGTTCCTGTTCTGGATGGTAGTATCCAGAATGTTGTTCCTGTTCTGGATGGTGGGGATCCAGAATGTTATTTCTGTTCTGGATGGTAGTATCCAGAATGTTGTTCTTCTTCTGGATGATGGGGATCCAGAATGTTGTTACTGTTCTGGATGATAGTATCCAGAATTTTGTTCTTCTTCTGGATGATGGCATCCAGAATTTTGTTCCTGTTCTGGATGGTGGGGATCCAGAATGTTGTTCCTGTTCTGGATGGTAATATCCAGAATTTTGTTCTTCTTCTGGATGGTGGGGATCCAGAATGTTGTTCCTGTTCTGGATGGTTGGGATCCAGAATGTTGTTCCTGTTCTGGATGGTGGGGATCCAGAATGTTGTTCCTGTTCTGGATGGTGGAATTCAGAAAGTTGTCCTGTTCTGGATGGTAGTATCCAGAATGTTGTTCCTGTTCTGGATGGTTGAATCCAGAATGTTCTTCCTGTTCTGGATGGTAGTATCCAGAATTTTGTTCTTCTTATGGATGGTACTATCCAGAATTTTGTTCTTCTTCTGGATGGTGGGGTTCCAGAATGTTGTTCCTGTTCTGGATGGTTGAATCCAGAATGTTGTTCCTGTTCTGGATGGTCGTATCCAAAATGCTGTTCTTCTTCTGGATGATGGTGATCCAGAATGTTGTTCCTATTCTGGATGGTAGTATCCAGAATGTTGTTCCTGTTCTGGATGGTGGGGATCCAGAATGTTGTTCCTGTTCTGGATGGTAGTATCCAGAATGTTGTTCCTGTTCTGGATGGTAGTATCCAGAATTTTGTTCTTCTTCTGGATGATGGGGATCCAGAATGTTGTTCCTGTTCTGGATGGTGGAATCCAGAATGTGTTTCCTGTTCTGGATGGTGGGGATCCAGAATGTTGTTCCTGTTCTGGATCGTGGGGATCCAGAATGTTTTTCTTCTTCTGGATGGTGGGGATCCAGAATGTTGTTCCTGTTCTGGATGGTTGAATCCAGAATGGTGTTCCTGTTCTGGATGGTGGAATTCAGAATGTTGTTCCTGTTCTGGATGGTGGGGATCCAGAATGTTGTTCCTGTTCTGGATGGTGGAATTCAGAATGTTGTCCTGTTCTGGATGGTAGTTTCCAGAATGTTGTTCCTGTTCTGGATGGTTGAATCCAGAATGGTGTTCCTGTTCTGGATGGTGGAATTCAGAATGTTGTTCTTCTTCTGGGTGGTGGGGTTCCAGAATGCTGTTCCTGTTCTGGATGGTTGAATCCAGAATGTTGTTCCTGTTCTGGATGGTCGTATCCAAAATGTTGTTCTTCTTCTGGATGATGGTGATCCAGAATGTTGTTCCTGTTCTGGATGGTAGTATCCAGAATGTTGTTCCTGTTCTGGATGGTGGGGATCCAGAATGTTGTTCCTGTTCTGGATGGTAGTATCCAGAATGTTGTTCCTGTTCTGGATGGTAGTATCCAGAATTTTGTTCTTCTTCTGGATGATGGGGATCCAGAATGTTGTTCCTGTTCTGGATGGTGGAATCCAGAATGTTGTTCCTGTTCTGGATAGTAGTATCAGAATTTTGTTCTTCTTCTGGATGGTGGGGATCCAGAAAGTTGTTCCTGTTCTGCATGGATGAATCCAGAATGTTGTTCCTGTTCTGGATTGTGGAATCCAGAATGTTGTTCCTGTTCTGGATAGTAGTATCAGAATTTTGTTCTTCTTCTGGATGGTGGGGATCCAGAAAGTTGTTCCTGTTCTGCATGGATGAATCCAGAATGTTGTTCCTGTTCTGGATGGTGGTATCCAGAATTTTGTTCTTCTTCTGGATGATGGGGATCCAGAATGTTGTTCCTGTTCTGGATGGTAGTATCCAGAATTTTGTTCTTCTTCTGGATGATGGGATCCAGAATGTTGTTCCTTTTCTGGATGTTGGGGATCCAGAATTTTGTTCCTGTTCTGGATGGTGGGGATCCAGAATGTTGTTCCTGTTCTGGATGGTAATATCCAGAATTTTGTTCTTCTTCTGGATGGCGGGGATCCAGAATGTTGTTCCTGTTCTGGATGGTTGGGATCCAGAATGTTGTTCCTGTTCTGGATGGTGGGGATCCAGAATGTTGTTCCTGTTCTGGATGGTGGAATTCAGAATGTTGTCCTGTTCTGGATGGTAGTATCCAGAATGTTGTTCCTGTTCTGGATGGTTGAATCCAGAATGTTCTTCCTGTTCTGGATGGTAGTATCCAGAATTTTGTTCTTCTTATGGATGGTACTATCCAGAATTTTGTTCTTCTTCTGGATGGTGGGGTTCCAGAATGTTGTTCCTGTTCTGGATGGTTGAATCCAGAATGTTGTTCCTGTTCTGGATGGTCGTATCCAAAATGCTGTTCTTCTTCTGGATGATGGTGATCCAGAATGTTGTTCCTGTTCTGGATGGTAGTATCCAGAATGTTGTTCCTGTTCTGGATGGTGGGGATCCAGAATGTTGTTCCTGTTCTGGATGGTAGTATCCAGAATGTTGTTCCTGTTCTGGATGGTAGTATCCAGAATTTTTTTCTTCTGCTGGATGATGGGGATCCAGAATGTTGTTCCTGTTCTGGATGGTGGAATCCAGAATGTTGTTCCTGTTCTGGATGGTGGGGATCCAGAATGTTGTTCCTGTTCTGGATCGTGCGGATCCAGAATGTTTTTCTTCTTCTGGATGGTGGGGATCCAGAATGTTGTTCCTGTTCTGGATGGTAGTATCCAGAATGTTGTTCCTGTTCTGGATGGTAGTATCCAGAATTTTGTTCTTCTTCTGGATGATGGGGATCCAGAATGTTGTTCCTGTTCTGGATGGTGGAATCCAGAATGTTGTTCCTGTTCTGGATAGTAGTATCAGAATTTTGTTCTTCTTCTGGATGGTGGGGATCCAGAAAGTTGTTCCTGTTCTGCATGGATGAATCCAGAATGTTGTTCCTGTTCTGGATTGTGGAATCCAGAATGTTGTTCCTGTTCTGGATAGTAGTATCAGAATTTTGTTCTTCTTCTGGATGGTGGGGATCCAGAAAGTTGTTCCTGTTCTGCATGGATGAATCCAGAATGTTGTTCCTGTTCTGGATGGTGGTATCCAGAATTTTGTTCTTCTTCTGGATGATGGGGATCCAGAATGTTGTTCCTGTTCTGGATGGTAGTATCCAGAATTTTGTTCTTCTTCTGGATGATGGGATCCAGAATGTTGTTCCTTTTCTGGATGTTGGGGATCCAGAATTTTGTTCCTGTTCTGGATGGTGGGGATCCAGAATGTTGTTCCTGTTCTGGATGGTAATATCCAGAATTTTGTTCTTCTTCTGGATGGTGGGGATCCAGAATGTTGTTCCTGTTCTGGATGGTTGGGATCCAGAATGTTGTTCCTGTTCTGGATGGTGGGGATCCAGAATGTTGTTCCTGTTCTGGATGGTGGAATTCAGAATGTTGTCCTGTTCTGGATGGTAGTATCCAGAATGTTGTTCCTGTTCTGGATGGTTGAATCCAGAATGTTCTTCCTGTTCTGGATGGTAGTATCCAGAATTTTGTTCTTCTAATGGATGGTACTATCCAGAATTTTGTTCTTCTTCTGGATGGTGGGGTTCCAGAATGTTGTTCCTGTTCTGGATGGTTGAATCCAGAATGTTGTTCCTGTTCTGGATGGTCGTATCCAAAATGCTGTTCTTCTTCTGGATGATGGTGATCCAGAATGTTGTTCCTGTTCTGGATGGTAGTATCCAGAATGTTGTTCCTGTTCTGGATGGTGGGGATCCAGAATGTTGTTCCTGTTCTGGATGGTAGTATCCAGAATGTTGTTCCTGTTCTGGATGGTAGTATCCAGAATTTTGTTCTTCTTCTGGATGATGGGGATCCAGAATGTTGTTCCTGTTCTGGATGGTGGAATCCAGAATGTTGTTCCTGTTCTGGATGGTGGGGATCCAGAATGTTGTTCCTGTTCTGGATCGTGCGGATCCAGAATGTTTTTCTTCTTCTGGATGGTGGGGATCCAGAATGTTGTTCCTGTTCTGGATGGTTGAATCCAGAATGGTGTTCCTGTTCTGGATGGTGGAATTCAGAATGTTGTTCCTGTTCTGGATGGTGGGGATCCAGAATGTTGTTCCTGTTCTGGATGGTGGAATTCAGAATGTTGTCCTGTTCTGGATGGTAGTTTCCAGAATGTTGTTCCTGTTCTGGATGGTTGAATCCAGAATGGTGTTCCTGTTCTGGATGGTGGAATTCAGAATGTTGTTCTTCTTCTGGATGGTGGGGTTCCAGAATGCTGTTCCTGTTCTGGATGTTTGAATCCAGAATGTTGTTCCTGTTCTGGATGGTCGTATCCAAAATGTTGTTCTTCTTCTGGATGATGGTGATCCAGAATGTTGTTCCTGTTCTGGATGGTAGTATCCAGAATGTTGTTCCTGTTCTGGATGGTGGGGATCCAGAATGTTGTTCCTGTTCTGGATGGTAGTATCCAGAATGTTGTTCCTGTTCTGGATGGTAGTATCCAGAATTTTGTTCTTCTTCTGGATGATGGGGATCCAGAATGTTGTTCCTGTTCTGGATGGTGGAATCCAGAATGTTGTTCCTGTTCTGGATAGTAGTATCAGAATTTTGTTCTTCTTCTGGATGGTGGGGATCCAGAAAGTTGTTCCTGTTCTGCATGGATGAATCCAGAATGTTGTTCCTGTTCTGGATTGTGGAATCCAGAATGTTGTTCCTGTTCTGGATAGTAGTATCAGAATTTTGTTCTTCTTCTGGATGGTGGGGATCCAGAAAGTTGTTCCTGTTCTGCATGGATGAATCCAGAATGTTGTTCCTGTTCTGGATGGTGGTATCCAGAATTTTGTTCTTCTTCTGGATGATGGGGATGCAGAATGTTGTTCCTGTTCTGGATGGTAGTATCCAGAATTTTGTTCTTCTTCTGGATGATGGGATCCAGAATTTTGTTCCTTTTCTGGATGTTGGGGATCCAGAATGTTGTTCCTGTTCTGGATGGTGGGGATCCAGAATGTTGTTCCTGAACTGGATGGTAGTATCCAGAATTTTGTTCTTCTTCTGGATGGTGGGGATCCAGAAGGTTCTTCCTGTTCTGGATGGTGGGGATCCAGAATGTTGTTCTTCTTCTGGATGGTGGGGATCCAGAATGTTGTTCCTGTTCTGGATGGTAGTATCCAGAATGTTGTTCCTGTTCTGGATGGTGGGGATCCAGAATGTTGTTCCTGTTCTTGATGGTGGGGATCCAGAATGTTGTTCCTGTTCTGGATGGTGGGGATCCAGAATGTTGTTCCTGTTCTGGATGGTGGAATTCAGAATGTTGTCCTGTTCTGGATGGTGGAATCCAGAATGTTGTTCCTGTTCTGGATAGTAGTATCAGAATTTTGTTCTTCTTCTGGATGATGGGATCCAGAATGTTGTTCCTGTTCTGGATGGTGGGGATCCAGAATGTTGTTCCTGTTCTGGATGGTGGGGATCCAGAATGTTGTTCCTGTTCTGGATCGTGGGGATCCAGAATGTTTTTCTTCTTCTGGATGGTGGGGATCCAGAATGTTGTTCCTGTTCTGGATGGTAGTATCCAGAATGTTGTTCCTGTTCTGGATGGTTGAATCCAGAATGTTGTCCTGTTCTGGATGGTAGTATCCAGAATGTTGTTCCTGTTCTGGATGGTTGAATCCAGAATGGTGTTCCTGTTCTGGATGGTGGAATTCAGAATTTAGTTCCTGTTCTGGATGGTGGGGGTTACAGATTGTTGTTCCTGTTCTGGATGGTTGAATCCAGAATGTTGTTCCTGCTCTGGATGGTGGGGTTCCAGAATGTTGTTCCTGTTCTGGATGGTTGAATCCAGAATGTTGTTCCTGTTTTGGATCGTGGGGATCCAGAATGTTTTTCTTCTTCTGGATGGTGGGGATCCAGAATGTTGTTCCTGTTCTGGATGGTAGTTTCCAGAATGTTGTTCCTGTTCTGGATGGTAGTATCCAGAATTTTGTTCTTCTTCTGGATGATGGGATCCAGAATTTTGTTCCTGTTCTGGATGGTGGGGATCCAGAATGTTGTTCCTGTTCTGGATGGTAGTATCCAGAATTTTGTTCTTCTTCTGGATGTTGGGGATCCAGAATGTTGTTCCTGTTCTGGATGGTTGGGATCCAGAATGTTGCTCCTGTTCTGGATGGTGGGGATCCAGAATGTTGTTCCTGTTCTGGATGGTGGAATTCAGAATGTTGTCCTGTTCTGGATGGTAGTATCCAGAATGTTGTTCCTGTTCTGGATGGTTGAATCCAGAATGTTCTTCCTTTTCTGGATGGTAGTATCCAGAATTTTGTTCTTCTTATGGATGGTACTATCCAGAATTTTGTTCTTCTTCTGGATGGTGGGGTTCCAGAATGCTGTTCCTTTTCTGGATGGTTGAATCCAGAATGTTGTTCCTGTTCTGGATGGTCGTATCCAAAATGTTGTTCTTCTTCTGGATGATGGTGATCCAGAATGTTGTTCCTGTTCTGGATGGTAGTATCCAGAATGTTGTTCCTGTTCTGGATGGTGGGGATCCAGAATGTTGTTCCTGTTCTGGATGGTAGTATCCAGAATGTTGTTCCTGTTCTGGATGGTAGTATCCAGAATTTTGTTCTTCTTCTGGATGATGGGGATCCAGAATGTTGTTCCTGTTCTGGATGGTGGAATCCAGAATGTTGTTCCTGTTCTGGATAGTAGTATCAGAATTTTGTTCTTCTTCTGGATGGTGGGGATCCAGAAAGTTGTTCCTGTTCTGCATGGATGAATCCAGAATGTTGTTCCTGTTCTGGATGGTGGTATCCAGAATTTTGTTCTTCTTCTGGATGATGGGGATCCAGAATGTTGTTCCTGTTCTGGATGGTAGTATCCAGAATTTTGTTCTTCTTCTGGATGATGGGATCCAGAATGTTGTTCCTGTTCTGGATGTTGGGGATCCAGAATGTTGTTCTTCTTCTGGATGGTGGGGATCCAGAAGGTTCTTCCTGTTCTGGATGGTGGGGATCCAGAATGTTGTTCTTCTTCTGGATGGTGGGGATCCAGAATGTTGTTCCTGTTCTGGATGGTAGTATCCAGAATTTTGTTCCTGTTCTGGATGGTGGGGATCCAGAATGTTGTTCCTGTTCTTGATGGTGGGGATCCAGAATGTTGTTCCTGTTCTGGATGGTGGGGATCCAGAATGTTGTTCCTGTTCTGGATGGTGGAATTCAGAATGTTGTCCTGTTCTGGATGGTGGAATCCAGAATGTTGTTCCTGTTCTTGATAGTAGTATCAGAATTTTGTTCTTCTTCTGGATGATGGGATCCAGAATGTTGTTCCTGTTCTGGATGGAGGGGATCCAGAATGTTGTTCCTGTTCTGGATGGTGGGGATCCAGAATGTTGTTCCTGTTCTGGATCGTGGGGATCCAGAATGTTTTTCTTCTTCTGGATGGTGGGGATCCAGAATGTTGTTCCTGTTCTGGATGGTAGTATCCAGAATGTTGTTCCTGTTCTGGATGGTTGAATCCAGAATGTTGTCCTGTTCTGGATGGTAGTATCCAGAATGTTGTTCCTGTTCTGGATGGTTGAATCCAGAATGGTGTTCCTGTTCTGGATGGTGGAATTCAGAATGTTGTTCCTGTTCTGGATGGTGGGGTTCCAGATTGTTGTTCCTGTTCTGGATGGTTGAATCCAGAATGTTGTTCCTGCTCTGGATGGTGGGGTTCCAGAATGTTGTTCCTGTTCTGGATGGTTGAATCCAGAATGTTGTTCCAGTTCTGGATGGTCGTATCCAGAATTTTGTTCTTCTTCTGGATGATGGTGATTCAGAATGTTGTTCCTGTTCTGGATGGTAGTATCCAGAATGTTGTTCTTCTTCTGGATGGTGGGGATCCAGAATGTTGTTCCTGTTCTGGATGGTAGGGATCCAGAATGTTGTTCCTGTTCTGGATGGTAGTATCCAGAATTTTGTTCTTCTTATGGATGGTAGTATCCAGAATGTTGTTCCTGTTCTGGATGGTGGAATTCAGAATGTTGTCCTGTTCTGGATGGTAGTATCCAGAATGTTGTTCCTGTTCTGGATGGTGGGGATCCAGAATGTTGTTCCTGTTCTGGATGGTGGGGATCCAGAATGTTGTTCTTGTTCTGGATGATAGTATCCAGAATTATGTTCTTCTTCTGGATGGTTGGGATCCAGAATGTTGTTCCTGTTCTGGATGTTAGTATCCAGAATGTTGTTCCTGTTCTGGATGGTGGGGATCCAGAATGTTGTTCCTGTTCTGGATGGTGGGGATCCATAATGTTGTTCCTGTTCTGGATGGTAGTATCCAGAATGTTGTTCTTCTTCTGGATGGTAGTATCCAGAATGTTGTTCCTGTTCTGGATGGTGGAATCCAGAATGTTGTTCCTGTTCTGGATGGTAGTACCAGAATGTTGTTCCTGTTCTGGATGGTAGTATCCAGAATTTTGTTCTTCTTCTGGATGGTGGGGATCCAGAATGTTGTTCCTGTTCTGGATGATGGTATCCAGAATTTTGTTCTTCTTCTGGATGATGGGGATCCAGAATGTTGTTCCTGTTCTGGATGGTAGTATCCAGAATTTTGTTCTTCTTCTGGATGGTGGGGATCCAGAATGTTGTTCCTGTTCTGGATGGTAGTATCCAGAATTTTGTTCTTCTTCTGGATGGTCGGGATCCAGAATGTTGTTCCTGTACTGGATGGTGGGGATCCAGAATGTTGTTCCTGTTCTGGATGGTGGGGATCCAGAATGTTGTTCCTGTTCTGGATGGTAGTATCCAGAATGTTGTTCCTGTTCTGGATGGGTGGGATCCAGAATGTTGTTCCTCTTCTGGATAGTGGGGATCCAGAATGTTGTTCCTGTTCTGGATGGTAGTATCCAGAATGTTGTTCCTGTTCTGGATGGGTGGGATCCAGAATGTTGTTCCTGTTCTGGATGGTGGGGATCCAGAATGTTGTTCCTGTTCTGGATGGTAGTATCCAGAATGTTGTTTCTGTTCTGGATGGTGGAATCCATAATGTTGTTCCTGGTCTGGATGGTAGTATCCAGAATGTTGTTTCTGTTCTGGATGGTGGAATCCAGAATGTTGTTCCTGGTCTGGATGGTAGTATCCAGAATGTTCCAGAATGATCCACATCTATCTCTGATATCCTGGATTTTCTCACTTTTATTTGTGGAGTTATGCAGATATACTGAAAATGGTCATATCTCACAATGAGGACGAATCCATAACATTGATCTGGATCAATCCTATTGGACTTTAAATTACACCAAGACTTTTTCTCAGTAAAACATCATGAAGATCCATCTGGAAGTTTTTGCATAAAGTAGCTGACAAACAAACAGACAAACAAACCTGCTAATTAACAATCCTTGTCCCTATTTGACCTCTCCTGTTTCATCCCATCGTTGCCAGATTGTCTTTCCTGACTTTCCAGTGTTCATCTCCAGACAGATCCCATGTTGCCAACTCTGCCTGCTCCTGAATGCCGCCATTCTGCTCAGCCCTGAAGCCATGTCTGAACTCCCAGTACCGACCCCGCCCGCTTCTGACTGCTGCCTTCTGTCTCCAGCTGTGCTCCATCTCTGGATAAACCTGAATCACGTCTGGATGGACAAGCATCTGCAGTGAGTCTCGTTTTGAACACACTCCCCTCAGCCCGTTATCTCCCGGACTTCTGTCCACTTACCAGTCCTCCAAACCCGCCCCCCGTTACACTGACACGTCCTCAATGAATATGCAAATATGACAATTAAGAATGAAACTCAGGGACAAGGAAGTGACCTCAACTCAACAAAATAAAATGGGAAAAAAAACACAACACATGTCCCATTTCTCCATTCAGTGAGTAACAACCACAATATTTACGATCAGTTTAGTATCAAACAATCGTCCATAAGCACGAAGCATGTCTATCTCTGACACGAAAACACCTCATGCTAGTGTCTCTTAAAACCTGTTTCAATATTTTCTGCTGTTATTGTGCTGCCAAAGTGTTTATTTGCTTAATCCCACTTCCAACGTTTGGCCCTGGGATGGACTGGTGAGTGTACCCGCCTCTTGTGCAATGATTGCTTGGATAGACTCCAGCTTCCCTGCAACCCTTAATTGGAAAAAGCGGTTAAGAAAATGGATGGATGGATTCTACCAAGGTTCCTGGAACCTGTTGTAGTGTGACGTTTTTGCAGCTAAAAGCTGGGAAACCATTGTAAGGGTAAGACGTGTTGCAATGCAAGGCTTAACTGTATGAAAAATATCTCGTTATAGCTTAAACTCTGTTGGAACATCCATTCTGCTGTTGGTAAAAAAGGCCATCAATGTAACTGTGTTTGGGATTTTTCCGTCGTTCCCCTCTGACCTGCTACAGGAGACGAGTGGAGACCATCTAAACTGTGCCTTTCATCGTATCAGCTGAATAAATGTGCAGACCCTGATTCCCGCTGCAACGTTATTTCCTGTCAGTAACTAGCTCCACGCGCCTTCTGCATAACCATCAACCGGGTTTTGTGTTCCTGTGGATAGGATTAGAAATTCAGGATTTCTTTAAGTTAGTCTAATGACCTCTGTAAAAGTCCAGCTCACACAGCCGTGGTTGGCTCTGTGAGCCAACCCAGATTCCAGACATCCGTGTAAACAGATGGTGTTGACACCAGAGGACCGCTCACACACATGCAGCTGCAAATTCTCATTCAAAGGACAACAAACTGTGATGCTGAAATCATATCAGAAACATATAATTTACCTAATAAAGGCCCAAAGCAAACTGAAACACACACTCAGAGGCTACACGGACGGCGAGAATTAATGGGGTTATCAGAATCCCATTAAGGCACGAGTAGCGCTGGGTATAATTATGACTGTATTCTGTTTAATAATGTAGTACAGGTGTTTTGTTGAGGTGTGAAATGATTAGCTGTGAGCAGAAAATGCTCAAACCAGGAGGAATAATCCAGAAAAATAAAAATACACGAGCTTCTTGTCTTTGTGTACCCATGTTGGGAGAAGTCTTTGAAGGCATTTGTTGATTATAGAGAAAGTTTTAGGAGGAAAATGGCAAAATAATCGTTTAAAATGAGAACGAACGGTTCATTCCAGCTCTCTAATGCTGAGATCTCAGTGAAATCTCAAGAGAAGTGATTACCATGGAGGCAGTGCTTTATCA
This sequence comes from Telmatherina bonti, assembly GCF_933228915.1. Classification (NCBI taxonomy): domain Eukaryota; kingdom Metazoa; phylum Chordata; class Actinopteri; order Atheriniformes; family Telmatherinidae; genus Telmatherina; species Telmatherina bonti. The sequence goes on along the minus strand of NC_136632.1, from coordinate 5,687,452 downwards.
GGTCTTATCTTGAACATTAACCGCTCCAGCACAGCATCGGTTTCCAGCTTGCGCTGCAACAGAAAGAACTTTAATCACTGAAAACTAACCTAAAGTTCCTTCACTGAGCCATCAGTTGTGACTCAAACTGCAGGCTCCAGGTGCTAAAAATGGAAAGACATTACAGGTTATAGAAATGCTGCTTTCAGAGCTCCATTCATGTCACAACCTGGCTTTGCAGGCTGGATTTTTGGGGAAAAAATGAAAAAATATAAGACTTTATTTGAGAAGGTAAATTAAATGTTGATGAAAGTTCAGAGACACGCCGCTGCAGTGCAAAGACATCACTGCTTTTCCAGACTTCACCAGGCTTTCACCATTTTCCCATCAAGCGCCTCCTTTCGACGGCTTATTCAGCATCCATCCTGCATCTTGCATCCTCTCCAGCCGGCAGAATACAATCTTATCATGACTCTTGTTTAGTCTCTTTCTCTTTTCTAATCTTCTTGCATTTCTTTACTGAATCAGCGATGTTGTGTGTTCAAAACAGCCAGTTCCTTATTATACCGTGAAGCCAAACGTCACCTCGCATCCCGGGTGTAAAAGTTGTATACTGTCTGTTTTTTAGCCTCAGGATGCTGCTGGGCGGCAGCGGCTGTAGAAATGGACATGATAGATGTCACTGTGTCATCAAACAAGTTTAGGACGCAGAGTTGTAAGGTCAGAAAGTTCCGTAATGCGTGATTAAATCTATGTAAAACGTCTAATGTAAAACACACTCGTAGCATATGCATAAGGCCCAAAAATTAGAAAATCTACCACCTCTGTTACTTGTTTTCTCCTCTTTTATGCAAATGTGTCTGAACTCTTTCTTTTTGTGACCTCATGAAGGGAAAAAAGAAAAAGCCAAGACTGCGACTGGATACCGACACTGTTGTCCCTGCTTCCCTGCGGGCCGGGGAGGAGACAACGTTGTTAGTAAGTAAGTAAAGGTTTAGTTATAAAAATCACAAAGCACTTCACAACACAACACAAAACATTAAAACAACATAAAAACATCACGAAAAAACAAACAAAAAAAAAAGAAATAAAACTAAGTAAAAGCAAGATTAAAAAGATATGTTTTGAGCTGCTTTTTAAAAGAGATCAGCGACTCAGGAAGGGCGTGCCATAAAGCAGGGGCCACTGCTGCAAAGGCTCTGTCACATTTTTTTTTTAAACCGCGTATGTAAAACCACCAGCAGACCCTGGTCAGTAAATCTCAGAGACCTGCTGGGAACGTATGGTGTTAAAAGGTCTCTGATATAGCCAGGCGATTGGTTATGTAGGGCTCTATACGTTAAAACCAGGATTTTCCATGGTACTCTGTGAGTAATGCGGAGTCAGTGCAGCTGAATAAGAAGCAGGGTGATGGGGGTGTGTCTGTTTATAGAGATGGAAAGCAGATTGTTCAGTGGGGACACATTTGTTCTGTTTCTGCCTCTGGTAAGAACCTTGTTCATGACACTGAAACCTGTTTCCCACTCGGCTGTGGACACGGGGAGCGTGGAGGCAGCATGCTCTCTCCTGTGAGACCGGGATATTTAAGCTGATGGTTTACAAAACAATAACTGGAACGGCTCCTGCCTTCCTTCCCTCCTTAATCCAGATACTTCCCTCCTTTCTGGGAGAGGAGCGTGGAGTGGGCCTGAAAAGGTAGGAATCATAGACTGTATATGAAAGATGACGGGTAAAAGTGAAGTCTATGTGGAAGTGCATAAAACTGCAGTTCCCCCTTCATCCACTAGGGGCTGCAAAACAGAGCGAATCTCTATAGACTTCCATGTTAAAAAGACCAGCTTCACAGTAGAAATAAACATGTTTGCAGCCTGGTTAAAAAAATCCATTTTAGGTTTAATAGGTCAGGTTTACCTTCATGGCAACTGTGGGGGGAGGGGAATTTTAAAAGTAATTTAATTTAGAAATTCAGCATATTTAGGGGCGTGTCCTTTTGATTGACAGGTACCCGACCTCCCACTTCAAGTAAGAAGAATGTATAACAACTGCGGTTTTTAGCCGGTTAACAACGTGACTTAGCTTTAGCCCGCTTACCTCCGTTAGCTGGTTAGCTCCTGTTATCTCCGGGTTAGCTCGGTTAGCTCTTAGCTACAGGCAACTCGGAGTTCGCTCGATGTCAATCATCCACCATAACGCCCACAGCCCCCCTCTCAGCTCCACCTCTTTGCCCATATTTGTATTTTCTGGGCGAGACGACACACATGCCCCTGCCAAGATGGTGATGGTAGGAACCGCCCACCGAGCTTCAATTCAGCTCTTCAGAAACTTATTGGTGACAGAGGCTCCACCCATCTTTTTATATACAGTCTATGGTAGGAACAAGGTTCAGACAGAAACAGTCCATCCTCAGAGGAACTCACCAGAGACACTTTTGAATTGATTAAAATGAAGGACCAAGGCTGAGTTTTGGCAGAGAGGAACAAAAAGTTCCTGGAATGACAGGATGGTGAGTGGTTGTGCTGCTGTTCATGCAGTCGTCTCCCCCCCAACAGAAATTCATTACTTAACTCTAGAAGGAGCAGCAAATTGAATTTTCTCATACTAATGCATTCCTGTCATTCTGCATCAGCCCTGACGAGTGTAGAAGTGCACAGCTGTCATTTCTGCACCAATGCAAACATTGTTGAAGTGTCATAATTATATTTTGCACACTACCATGCGCAGCATAAATTTCCCATTTAGAATTTGGACAGTCAGATGAAACCGTTTAGGGAAAATGTTGTTCATTATGCCGCGCCGTAAACAAGAAGCTGTTTTATGATACAGTGACTGGCAGACAAATTACAAGCGGCTAATGGTGTGGAAAAAGAAGCTGCTGCTGCAGTGACAACGCACCACGTCAAGGCACCCATGAAAGTTAAACTGAAATAGAGATTTCACAACTGATCCATTGCAAATTGACAAATGTTTCTATTTCGAGCTGCATCTATGGGAAAACTGGCAACACAGAGGCAGTTAACCCTCTAAGCGCCAACGTTTTGCACCAAAGCTAGCCAAAGCTAGCCTTGCTCCTTCATTTCTACATTATGCATGACATAACTGATGTGAATTGGAGTTTGAGGGGCAAAGTAGCTGATTGCTTGATTAGCCACAGCTGGCACCCCCCCCTCTCTGACACAAGCTTGTGTAAAAGGGGATAGAGAGATGATGACAACAACTCAGTACTGGGAGCATGGCCGTGCCAGCAGATGAAAACCCAGACAAAGAGAGTCAGCGATGCAGATCAGAGCGAGCGGCGCTGCAGGGATTCCCAGCCTGGCTGAGGGGAACAGTGCAATGCTATAAAACAGCTTAGTCCAAAGGCACAACTTAGCTGTTGTGTAGGTGGGCTGATCCCCCTACAGAAACAGTGTCTTAGCCCTTTTTTCTGTTTCCCGGCGGCATCCAGTGGTGGACATATCAGGGCACTTTAAGGGGGACGCGCCCATTTCCTCGTCTGCAGCAGATTCCCCCTCATGAGAAGATGGGGCACCCATGGCTGGCCCTACTTTTTAACTTTGTGGAACAATTTTTAAAGGCCTATTTTTAATGGAGAGACTATTTAGTCAGGAACTTTTAATAAAAAAAGAACCTTCATCCCTCTGATAATGTCTGGCATCTTATTCCTTTAGCAGTGGAAAGTTAAAATCAAAAGATGGCAGACATGTGAGAGGGAGAGGGTCTATTCAAAGTTCACGAGAAAATCCTATTTGATAGACACCATATGGAGCCAATGATGGAGCAGCATAGTCAGTGATGCAGAGTGGATAATAGAGACTACACACAACCTTTCGCTGTGCTTTTTTCACTGTTTTCACTGTTTCACTGAGAGGGCGAGTACCCGCCCCCCCCCAAACAAAGAAGACAGTTATATCAGTCTGACATATCCACGCCTTAATGCGCATGCATAACACAGAATCAGCACACTAAAACCGCAAAACTATGTGCATGAAATGCATGTAATGTATGACAGTATAGTAATGCTACAGTTTCCTGGAATATAAATATTCAGTTTATTCAGATCTTGGAGGAGAACAATTGCCTCTTCAGGACACTGACTGATCATTTAGCATAGCTTCTGTTGGAAATAATGTTTTGTCCATCTTTACTAACATGTGGGAAGAGACAACTCTGAGACACCTAACTGAGGTCAGGGCTGCAAAATTCTCATATTTAGCATCGTTTAAGCATGTCGTTAAGGCCGTAGGGATCACAATGTAGCACTGAAGAATCTGTAGGGGCAGCATAGGTCCAAATAGAGCTATAAATAATGATTATAGCTTGATGTGAAAAATGAAGAACATTACAGGTGGGTGTAATTTAATGTAATGCAAGAATGTTGTGGGTTCAAGCCTCGGTGGGAGGAGGTTCAACCAGTCGCACGGCTTTGTTGCATGTTGCGTGTTTGCATATTCTCCCCATGCATGCGTGGCTTCTCCGCGGCTACTCCTCCATATGTTCAAATGTTTGGTTAATTGGTCACCCCTAATCCTCCCTAGCAGTGGTTTTGAGCGTGAAAGGTTGTCACTCTGTGTGACCCTGTGATGGACATGAGATCGCACCCTGCCTCTCGCCCAGTGACTGCTGGGACCCTTAATTGGAACATTAAAAATCCAGCTAGGTTCTCATTTTATCTGTTCCTCCCGGTTAGCCTGACAGCATCTACGAGGAACACGCTGTCACATGACCTCACCTGTCTGAGAAGGTAGACGCTGCTTTGCAGATCTGCTGATTTAGCTGAAAACATTCAGCATGCCTCATGCTAACTGAGTTTAAAGCTTCTCATTAACATGCATGGAGTCAAACACACGAAGGTTGGAATTTCCAGATGATTTGCATCGCTCATTTCAGATTGAATGGCTACTATAGATATTTATAGCAGCTTGCTCTCCCTGCTGTTCGTTCTGAGCCCAGCCATTCGTCATGCTTCTCTCCTTCCTCCAGCGCTCCAAACAATCAATGTTTGGATGGGCAGGTTTTCCCCTTGTGTCATTATGCAGAGGCAGGGAACTTGTAATCTCCAACTAACTGCTTGCTTGGAGACGAGGGAACAACAAAGATTCATTAATTAACCGGGCTAAACGGCACTCTGTGCCGGAGGGATGTTTTGATGAGACAAAGAGAAAAACAAACAAAAACATGTACAAAGTGGATTGCAGGATCCTTCTGGCATACAGTACAGAAAGGTGAAAAGGACACGGAGAAGAACAGCATCTCCACGGAAACGGCTTATCCTCTACACCTTCAAATGAGTGTTAAAATCCAGACAAACGACAATTTTTCTCATGAGTCAAATCCAAGATTCAGCTTCACAATGCAAACAGACTTCAGCAGCAGTCCTCCCAGTGTGAGAGACAGCAGGAACACAGTCGGATAGAGTAACAACGAGAACTTACAGGACTGCAATGTGATGACTGGGAAACCTGGCGAACGCAAATCTGACCAACCCCAAACCCCCCCCCCCCCCCCCCCCCATACCTAAGAGCTTAGCCTTGTAATGAATGATGAATGATGATCAGTCATGTAAATGGAGATGTTGGTAGCAATGACACTATAGAGCCATTGTTGGTACGTTTGCAGAAATTCATGTCTTTTTCTAAGCTGCAGTAACCAGACGGAGAGAAATAGGGGAGAATTGTGTTTCTTTATTATTCAATCAAATAAGTTAGATTTGAAACCAAAAATCATTTTTGAGAGCAATTTTTTTTTTGTAGAGATAGAAACAAATTAGGTTCCAATACATATATATATATATATATATATATATATATATATATATATATATATATATATATATATATATATATATATATATATATATATATATATATTTGAGAAAGCAAAACTTCAATCAAAACTAATGTTTGTAAGTCAAAAATTACAACCATTGTGCATCAGTGCATCAAAATAAGTCCTCTTCTCTTTACAGTTAAAAACATTTGGTTATAAGTTACAAAGTTTTGTTTGGAAATCAGTCCTCTTTGCTAAAGTTTTGGTTGCGAAACAAATTTCTCTCCATAGACGGCATCGCACCAAATTGACCAATTTTGGGGGGAGGGGGGTAAAAATGACCAAACAGTTGCCCAACACTCTGTCAGACTTTTAAAAAAGTTATTTCTTCTATAAACTTCATTTCGGCATTTCGGTTAAAACTTCATTTTGGCCATTTTTTTTTTTTTCCACTGGAACTGAACCATTGCATCTGCAGAAATATTTGCTCTACATGTTGAACCAATAAAAGTAAATAAAATTATAATTTATATATATATTTCCCATTGTCCCATTATCCATCATGTATGTTCTGCTTTGACATGGCATCAGCAAATGTTGCTCTAAATACGTCAATAAATTAGCTTCAGCGTTTCATTGGATGTTTTTTCCAAACTATCTCAGTCCTGTAAAATCTGACAAAAGAGAGAAAACTGAGCTTTTTGAACTTGAAAGAAAATCCAACTATTTTTTAAAATCATCAGAGTAAAACTAATAAAAACATTTGTCACAGCGCGTCTCAGACACAGTTGGTTATAACTAACCCCTAACCAGCGGGGGCCTCTCGGAGCGTTGTGGAGATGATGACACCGTCTTGTGCAAAGATGTCAGACTTTAAGGTCCCAGAAGGGAGGTCTCTCGCAGGCTTAACACATACAGTTAATATGAATTATTATTATATCAGAAAAGCATTGATACCTTAATTGATACCACATTCAAATGCTACTGACAGTCTGGTGGTTGTGTGTATGGGCCGTCTTCCGTTACAAATCAAACAAATGTAGATTAAAAAGTTAAGTTTCTTTATTTGTCCCACGGAAATTTATGGGGAAATTTATGAAAGAGAACACAGGAAAACAGCATTGAATAAAATAGAGATAATAGTAAATATAGAATATGAAAAGTAGATGAAGGATAAGAAAACAGTCCTTAATGGTGAGCGGCCGCCTGTAACAGCAGCTCCGCTCAACGTTGAGCTGTTCTTCACTTCTTTATTTATAGTACTTTTCTATCCTTTGTGTTATTTAGATCTAAAGATGTACAATAAACAACAGCCAGAAGGATTCCCATGCCAACCTGTGACACCAGGCATCAAGTGGTTAAGACATATCCCACCACCACTACTACTAGTACAACAACAACTACTACTACTACTACTACTACTACTACTCCTACTACTACTACTACTACTACTAATAATAATAATAATAATAATAATAATAAAAATAGTAATATTAAAATCTTGTAATAACAGTTTTTCAACATAGATATTTTATAGAATATGTGGGTTGTGTGTGATGACGCGATGCAGAAAGTTGAGCAGAAATATAAAGTCTTGTATTTAAACAAGAGACTTTTTTAGTGATTTTCTAATTTGCTGAGACACACATACACTCATTTTATCGTGTTCATGCAATTTCCAATCAGATAATTACAAAGAAAAGCATAGAATTCAAAGGGTTAAATCACAATAATAAAGAAAGTAAGGCTGGAAGATATTCTATTAATATTGATTATTAACTTAATCAGCTTTGTTGTAATTCAGAAGGATGCGAGTGCAAACGGCTACCATAACACTGAAGAAATAGTTGGAATAAGCATCCCATTTCTTGCTGACATATTTCTATGTGAGTGTTGAAGATAGGAATTTCCTCTGTAAGCAGATCCAGTAACAACCAGCCAGCCTCTTTTTCTTGGAAGGAATCTGCTGATGTCCTGCAGGTCACATGTTCTTGATTACTCTATAAATAAATACATTCTTTTACAGCAGCACAGACACCAAAGCCTCATCATCATCAGCCAGTTTGCTGAAAAATCCCCCAAATCCAGCAGAAGGAAAAAGTTCCTCAGTGCAAACATGTTTTTTTCATCTTCATGATGAAACTGCTCGTCAGGCGACAGATGAGACCCACATTTATTTACTTTTATCAGAAGCTATTGATTCCAGCAGCAGGTGTCTTCCTACCTTTCCTGTGGAGCTGAGTGGCTGCCTGGAGGTTGGACAGGTAAACAACAGCAAGTAAAGCCCACCACTGCTTCATGCTGATCCTCACACAGATGTACACACACACACACACGAAGCAACACACACTCTCTCCTCGTCAAAGCTCTGTCTCTCTCTGTCTGGTGGTGATGGGTGATCATTGAAATGCTTGGCGGACTCAAATCAAAGAAGACCAGCAGTAGAAGTCAGGACAGAGTTTAATGGTGGAAGTAAGAACATTTTCACATGAACAATGTGAAGGAACTCAAGAGACTGAACAGAAGTGGAGCCAGAAGAAAACCACTGATCCATGTGGAGAACTGGAGAAAAAGACTCCAGTTTGCTGGGGAATGTCATTTAGTCTGATGAGTCTAGATTGACCCAGTTTTAGGGAGATGGAGCATCAGGGTGAGAAGAGAGGCAGGTGAAGCGATGCAACATCATGTCTACTGTACCAGCCTGTGGAGGCGTCTATGATCTGGGGTTGCAACTGTTAGTCAGGTCCAGGTTCAGCAACATTATGTGTCCATTGAACGAGGTCAGCTGATTGCTGAATATACTGAATGAAAAGGTTATTCCATCTTCCCTGATGGTGCGACCATATTCCAAGATAGCATCACCAGGATGCATGGAGTCAGATGGTGAAAGAGCTGTTCAGGGAACAGGAGACGTCATTGTCACACACTGATTGGCCACTAGAGTCCAGACCTGAACCCTGCTGAGAATCTTTGGGATGTGCAGGACAAGGTTTTTCACCACAGCGGCTGAAGTCTTCATCAGCAATAAAAGCTCTTGGAGAAACATGAATGTAACTCTGGGTGGAAACAAATCTCTGAAGCTTATGGAAATAATACAGCAGAGAATGCTGCAAGACATCCAACAGAGGCCGTGACCTTTTGTTTATGGTTCCCACCAGCTGATAGTGACATTTCAAGAGAAAAAAGTCAGGCTGACTTTTACTGGCAGGAGAGGGCTCAGAAAAGAGACAGCATGCAGGATGGAAGTGTCTCGCTGAGAAAATCTTCCAAAATTTGGGAGTTGTTGGCAGAGATGGCAACTCCTGGTTCAGTCCTGCCACGTTCTTGGATCTACCTGCACATTTAGAGCAGATGTTTTCACTAACAGGCTCGTTCACCTGGGAAATAAACTCTGCTCATTAAATTCAGCTCGTTTGGTGACTGGTTGGAACAGCTGCCGGACAGGACTTTTACTTTCTGGACCAGGAATTGCCACCTCTGGTTGTTGGTTCCCTTTTGGCTTGTCCCATGGAAGGGTCCCCCACAGGGAATCATCGCTCAGGTAAACTGGCACATGTTTTATGCTGGATGCCCTTCCTGACACAACCCTCTGCATTTATCTGGGTTTGGGACCGGCCCTCCTTGGGCTGCAGCAACGTAGGGGCGCAGGACTCGAATCACCGACCAACTTGGCCAGCTGGCCAAGCAGCTCTACTACCTGAGCCACTGCCATTCTGAAGTTCAGTAGCGTTGCTTTAAAATCATTATGCTTTTGAAAATCTAACATCTGAAACTACCTTTCAATGCAACGCCTGATGTCAACGATTAACTCAGACAAACTCAGACATTGTTTTGCGAAGACAGATCAGCTCGGTTTGTGTGCATTTTAAAGGACCGCAAACTGCTGTGTTCACATTCAAGGTTAATTTGCATTAACCTTGCATTCAAAGAGCAACATCCTTCCTTTCAAACTGTCTGTGATTGTAAGGAGCGAGTATGAAGAAAACAAAAGCCAGACAGTTGGAGACAGACAGCGAGTCAACATCAGTGTGAGGACCACTCAGAGCTTCCTGATTAGGCTGTCAACACTTTATATATGTATACTCACTCCTCCACAGCTTCTTCTCTTTATTGTCACAGAATATGTGCAGTAAATAAAAAGTCCTCCCTCTTCTGCCAAAGCGTTCAACAGCAGGTGCAGCTGCTCTCCATGTCAGCTCACTTGCCTCATCCTCAAAGGCTGCCTCGCTGAAAATAAAAACAAGGAAAATATTCTGCTGGTGGTCTCACGTGAAAAGTGCAGCACCTGAGTCCCCGCAGCGCATCAGAGAGATCCATTTAATTATTCAGAGGGAGAAGATATCAAACTCCAAATGTTTGTTCAAACAATAAAAACACAGATAAGAGGCGACCTCTTCTTATCATCACTTTGTTTGAATTCATGATGAAAATCAGTATCTGACAGAAGTCCCCTTATTGAACGGAAAGCCAGGTTGTTGTTTCGCTTTCAGCTTGTGGCACTGAAGGGGGCGCCACAATGAATCATCACACAGGGGAATTGGCACATATTATTTACCAGATGCCCTTTCTGACGCAACCCTTTTCATTTCTCTGAGCTTGGGAGCGGCCCTGAGAGAACAATCATGTCCCCATCGAGACTGCAGCAGCTTATGGAGGCAGGAATCGAGCTGCCAACCGTCAAGTTACAACCAGACTTTATATAAAAAGATGGACGGAGTCTCCGTAACGTCACCCGTAGGTTTCTGAAAAGCTTAACTGAAGCTCTGTGGGCGATTCTTACCAACGCCATCTTGGCAGCATCACGTGTATCATCTCTCCCGGAAAATACTAAAATGGGCAAAGAGGCGGAGCTAAGAGGGAAGCTGTGAGCGTGGTGCTGATTAAGCGGGCTAAAGCTAAGTCAAACTGTTAACCGGCTAAAAACCGCGGTTGTTCTACATTCCTCCTTCTTGAAGCGGGAGATCGGGTACCTGTCAATCAAAAAGGACACACCCCAAATTATGCTGAATTTCGAGATGAAATTACTTCTAAATGGAGGAATTAGAAAAAATTCACTCCCCCTACAGTTGTCATGAAAGTAAACCTGACATGATAAACATAAAATGTTTTTTTTGTACCAGACATGTTTATTTCTGCTGTAAACATGTTTATTTCTGCTGTGACGTTGGTCTTTTTTAACGTGGGAGTCTATGGGGATTGGCTCTGTTTTGGAGTCTCTAGTGAATGAAGGGGGAACTGCAAATTTTGACACTTCTATAGGCTTCACTTTAAGTGCTGGAGGTTGCCGCTTGGTCATAAGACAAGCAGCTCTACCATCGGAACCACTGCCGCTCACACCGCCTGGAAAACCACTGAAGTACCAACAAAAGCTTGGACTATGTGTGTTGCAGCAGGGAAACACACAAAACCGAACCTCTCAGGGACTGGAGTTGCCGTTTTGATTTTAAAGGGTTAAAAACACTTTCAACATTCTCCTCTAAAAACATGAACAGGGTGATGGCAAGTAGAGATGAAATACGAATCATAAAGCAACCATGCACAGGTCTGTCTGCTTCAATAGGTCTACACTTCTCCGCACCACATGAAAGGTAGGCGGTGACACCTGCTGCTGAAATCAATGGCTCATGATTAAACTGAAAAGTTTTAATTGGAACGTGTGATACTTTCCTGCTACCGTATGTTTGCAGCTTTGCCTGCACCAGCTGGACATCTGAGGTCTGATGCCCTTTCCTATTCTGTATCCTGTAGAAAAACAAAAACTAAATTTTCACGGAACAGATCTGTGAGGGAGCTGCAACTCCTGCCTTTGACTCACACGAGCAACACAGAAGGCAGATGGCATTCAACATTCCTCTGTGCTGGCTCATATCCTCTGCATTTGCCTCCAGGTGCTCATAGTCATCTGCTCTAAGACGACTTTACTCTCAGCCATAAATATGGGAGGTTGTAAACACACAACCACAAAGTGCGTCTCAGTGCAATCTGCGTTTCTTCTATCATGATGACCACAAGGGGGCAGCGTTAAAACACAGATCCCAAGTCATCCACAACTATCCAACTTATCCAAGATCCTGCAGTGATTGCTTCTGCTCCCCAACTCTTTTAGTGATGCCTCATGAATTCAGAAATAATTGAATTCTATTCAGATAAGGCCTGGTAATATGAATGCAGCCACTTAACACAGATCAAAGGGTTGTTTGGGTTCAAACCAGGTGGGGACCCTCGAGACATCCTTTAGTTTAATTGCTTCTGTGCTGTAAATCACTGGAATGCCTCGAATATGCTAATTTTCATTAGGCCACCACAAATCTGAACTTGTGTGAGGCTTGCTTAATAGTCAAATTGCTCTTGCACAAAAAGTCTGCAGCTGCAGTTTTTATTCTCCGACACAGAGGGTCAAGGTAATAAGCAAACACCTGACCTGATTAAACATTGACGGAGATTTGTTCCGCCAGTGTTTCTTTGCAGACAAGGCAATGAGAGTCATGGGGCTCTGCATCAAAGCCCTGTGATGAAATATGGAAAGCTGCCTCTGACAGATTGCACATGGAAGACTCCAGCTGACGCCTGCATCCCGTTAAACTGACTTCCTGGAGAAGGAAAGCCGTACTGTAACAAGCTGAACACATACAGTGGTGCAGGTCATCGCCAGGGGCGGAGCTAGAGGAGGGTCAAGGTGGCACCAGCTATCTTTGAAATAATGTTGGACATTCTAGGTGAGTGACCTGAGGCACCTGGAGGACAGGAAAATCCTTCCAGACCTGCCAACTAAATCTGAAACTAGCCTTCATTGAAAAATGTTGAGGTTTGGCTGCGAATTTCTAGAAGTGATTTTTGTCCCTGCAAAGCTACTAACATGATATAACCTGATGTTAGCATGAAGCTGCATCAAGATTTTCACATTTAAGCTAAAAATAAACCACAAAGATGCTCAAAGTATCCAAGTTGCTTAGAGCTGACTTAGCCAGTTTGATGTAAATAGGAGGCTAGCAAGGCTGCTAGCGGATTTTAAAGTTGCCTTACTGAACTTTTGCAGTTTTTTTTTAGTGACACACCCCTCATCAACATCTATCAGCATCCATCTTGCATCCCACATGTTCTCTGAGATCTCTCTGGTCAGTTAAAGACAGGCTTATCTTTACTTATTTCTTGCTCTTTCTCTTTCTATGCTAACTTTTCCTTTCTTCCTCTGATAACGTCTTCTGGCACTTCTTTGAGGAATCAGCCGCAGTGCGACTTCAGAACAGTTGGTGTGTTTATTTTCACTTGCTAAAGCGTGATGCAGTGTGCATAGCAGAATTCAACGTCACACAGTGTCCCGAATGAAAAACATTGAATGGCAGCTCCAGAAATGCACATATCTGAAGTCACTGTGCCAACAAGCAAGTCCAGATCACAGCGTTTTAAGGCTAGATGGTTAAAATAAGCTATAATGTGAAATTATGGACAGTTTCAGCCCCAGACAGTCCTTTTTAATGGTAGGAGAAAGGAAAGACTAAAGAAGAAGGACACTGATCAGACTGGGCTGGAACTCCCAGTTCCAGAGTAAGCAGCGTCTGCTAGCATGGAGTTAGCCAAGCTAGCATTTTGGTCAGACAAAAGGATCCGTTCCAGCACCACCATCATCAGGCAGAAAACCAGATGTTCTACCACATCAGCTCAACATACTGGATCACAAAACAGCCAACTTATTCATACGAACGGTTTTGAATTTGCTTCAAATTTGTTGTTTGATGTTTTATTTCTCATTTCTCTCTAATGTAACTCGAGCTTTTCCATTCTTACACGATCACCCCACCCCACCCCAAAATAGTCTTTGCCTCCCCTTCCTGATACATTAGATTGTAGGGCTGTGACGATATGCTTTTGTCCCGATTCGATTCGATTCTGATTTTTTGGGTGCCGATTCGATTTAAATTGCGATTCTCAAAATTCTTTGATATTGCTGATTTTTGCTGATTAAAAACCCATGAAAATGTATAAAACCTTTTTTTGCTTGTAATTTTTCTTGATTTCAGTTAGGACAAAACAACACAGTAGCCAGACCATCATTCTGCTACTATAATGCCCAAGAAGACAAATAAAAAGATCAATAAAACCAACAAAAATGACAAAAATCGATAGTAGATTCATTTTATTTCATTGAAAAAAAAAAAAAAAAATTTTAACAAAAAAATCTATTTTAAAATTGTGAAACAAAAAATTCTGATTTTTGATTTTTCGATTCGATTTTTCTATTAGATCGTATAAAGTCTAGCACCACACTGCTCCCTGCTGCACTTCTGTAAGACATTTATGAGTTTAAATTTTTAATTATTTTTTTTTTCTCAGAATTTTACAGCTTTCATCAACTGTCAAGATTTTCTATGTAAATTATTTTGTTGTTACTTTTTTACAAGGTTGCAGAAGGTAAAAAAAATCTAATCAAGACCCAGAAAAAGAACAAGAAAGGAACATTACCGTAGAGAACAAGCAGAGCCATTGCAGAGGAGTAATGTAGGCTGCGAGTCAAATGCTTGAAAACCATCCAAGAAGAGCCTGAAATGAAATGTTTGAAAGTTTTAAACTAAAATATACTAATCAACCAGAGTTGGTGGCAACTATTTCGACTAGACGCCACTGAGGCAGGCTATATCATGTATGGGAGGGAAGCCGTCACAACAGCTCAACTAAATGTTGCTTAATAATTATATGTCAAGTAGAAGAATAAGCTTAGGAGTCCATCTCTCTCCTACAAACAGTTTCCTCAGGACCACACTGAACAGAACAGTCTCAGCTCAACAATGAGTCATTAATGGAGTTGGCGTGTGTTGTCCCTGTGGGCGTTAGGTGTCACCACACACCCCACCACATGCTGCACAGGAGACAGCTACATCATCTACACATCCCATCACTGTGCCACCCAGTTTCCACTTTTTTTACTGAAATTAACCAGTTAAGTAATACTGTCATAATGTGATGTCATAGAATTAATTTTCACATTACATTAATGAGTTTCTCCTTAAGACCGATAAAAACACAGTGGCTTAATTTGCACTGCAATTTGTATGATTGCTGCATGATGTTAAAAATACAGCTTCAGTCTCATCATGTGATCTTCAGCAGGACATATCCATCATACCTTTATGAGTATTTTCACATCAAACCTCACCTTTCCTTCCAGGTTGCCTTTCCTGACTGATACAGAGCTGCATTCTGCTTACTGTACACTGACTACTGTATATGATATACTGTACACTGACTACTGTATATGATATACTGTACACTGACTACTGTATATAATGTACTGTACACTGACTACTGTATATAATATACTGTACACTGACTACTGTATATGATGTACTGTACACTGACTACTGTATATAATATACTGTACACTGACTACTGTATATAATATACTGTACACTGACTACTGTATATGATATACTGTACACTGACTACTGTATATAATATACTGTACACTGACTACTGTATATGATATACTGTACACTGACTACTGTATATAATGTACTGTACACTGACTACTGTATATAATATACTGTACACTGACTACTGTATATAATGTACTGTACACTAACTACTGTATATAATGTACTGTACACTGACTACTGTATATAATATACTGTACACTGACTACTGTATATGATATATTGTACACTGACTACTGTATATAATATACTGTACACTGACTACTGTATATAATGTACTGTACACTTACTACTGTATATAATGTACTGTAAACTGACTACTGTATATGGTATACTGTACACTGACTACTGTATATAATGTACTGTACACTAACTACTGTATATAATGTACTGTACACTGACTACTGTATATAATATACTGTACACTGACTACTGTATATGATATATTGTACACTGACTACTGTATATAGTATACTGTACACTGACTACTGTATATAATATACTGTACACTGACTACTGTATATGATATATTGTACACTGACTACTGTATATAATATACTGTACACTGACTACTGTATATAATGTACTGTACACTTACTACTGTATATAATGTACTGTAAACTGACTACTGTATATGGTATACTGTACACTGACTACTGTATATGATGTACTGTACACTGACTACTGTATATAATGTACTGTACACTAACTACTGTATATAATGTACTGTACACTGACTACTGTATATAATATACTGTACACTGACTACTGTATATGATATATTGTACACTGACTACTGTATATAATATACTGTACACTGACTACTGTATATGATATATTGTACACTGACTACTGTATATAATATACTGTACACTGACTACTGTATATGATGTACTGTACACTGACTACTGTATACTGTACAGTGTATACTGCATACTATATACTGTATAGTGTATAATACACACTGTACACTGTACAGTCTATGCTGAATTTTGTTTGATGATATCCAAGGTTCTCATAAACAGAGAATGGTTGGTTGTGAATTCCAGGAGGTCTCAGTGGGAGAGAGGCAGGCCCACCTGGACAGTTCACCAGTCCATCACAAACATATAAAAATGTTTTATTTTATTTCTTAACAATAAAGATACATATGACATCAGCAAAAGTAAAACATGCAAATAAATAAATTGAAACAAATGTGAAACAGCTTTTTGGTGGTTGCATGAAGGGGGTCCTTCATGACATCATTCCCTCTTTTTCCAGGACTTTGAAGCAAGATAAGTGAAGGACAGGAGAGAAAACCACAGAAAGTCTCAGTCAGGATGAGGGAACCGATGTGTCTGCAGCATCATACTCTCCTCTGAGCCTCACCCCCCCCCCCCCCCCCCCCCCCCCCCCCTGCAGTGAAAGGGGCTGGCTCCATCGTTTCATACATGGGAGAGTCTCAACCCTTTCCTGATTGCGTCTCTGCCACCTCCTCCTTCTTTGTTGGACGTAAGGCCGAGTTGATTGTAAGCTCCACTGTTAGAGCATTCTGTGCACAGAGGAGCATGAGAGGATTCAGCCCCTTTAGACGCTCTTCCCCCCAGTCATGTTACAGACCAGATGCAACTTAATCCAATCTGTTGTAACTTTCATCACCTGAAATTATTTCTCTACTGTTTTGATAATATACAAAAATGCAAACATGTATTATTACTTTTATCCACTATATGGGAGAAATTCGACTTTTTTATTTTACTTTAATACATTTAAATTTTAATTTGAGGTTTTTGATTAAACTATTTCAGACTAACTGATTCACAGCATAATAAGGACGTGTTTTCCACAAAAGGAAAATGAATGCACTTCTGGCACAAGCAGCTCATTTCGCTCAAACCACCGTAGCCAGACAAAAAGCCAGACATACCCTGCTACAGGGTATGTCTGGCTTTTTATTCAGTAAACCTGGAAGTACGTGGAACGTTTCTGACTGGATCTCATTGAGGAGACTAGAAGTAGAGTTGCTGATTTGAGGTCTAGTGTCCTCCTCTCCCACAAAGGGTTGTTTGTTTCCTTTGAAGGTTGCCCCACAGGTTCTCAGAAGGGTTGAGGTCAGGAGATGATGGCTGTAAAAGCAGGCAGATTGTACAGGTGTTCCTGCATGGCGGGATGGAGCGTTGTCTTTCCTGCAGAAGGAACACTTCTTACTTTTACACCACAGTTAGAAACTGAACTGATTTAGCAGAAGCCACCTAAAAGCAGAGGGCCCAAGTTCGGTCCTCAAGATCTACCCATCCTGCAACTTTCAGCTGCAACTCATGTCCAACACACTTAAATCAAACGTATGGCTGGTTACCAGGTGTGTGCAGAGCTGGATGACATGCAGAAAAGGGAATAAGTTATGTGATCAGGCGTGTTAGAAAAGGAATGAATGAGTAGCAGGATGGTAGATTTCGAGGAAAATCCTGCCATGAAAGGACCAAACCACCAAACTCCACATGGATCCAGTTAAAAACCACTTTTTCATGGTGTTGCTGCCCAGCTGGTTCCCATCCAGATCTCTGTCTATCTGGACCATCCAGTGTAGCACAGCAGTTATCAGTGATAAAAACAGTCAGAAAATAAGTCATCTTGTATTTCTGAGCCCACTGCAGACTTTCCTGTTGAGCACTGCTTCAGTGTGGCTAAAACTCAGTTTTACACACCTCTGCAACCTCTGTAGGATCCTGCATGGAGATGTTCACCAGCAGCTTCAGATATCTGCTGCCTTCAGCTAAATTTTTCCCATTAAGTCGCAACATTTATCCTTAAACATTAAAACCATCTAACTTAAGTTTCTCTGAAATGATTTTATTCCTTTCTTAAGACATTTTACACTTTTCATCTGCAGTAGATCCTTTTTCCCCCCAGACTGCGTTGAAACTGGGGCTGTTTTCATAATGCGCAACAACCTTCTTCAGTAGTTTCACTTTAATGAAGCTCACCTGGAAACTAAAGATCAAACCTGTCTGAGATCAACATCAGTGAAAAAACACAAGACAGAAAAACTGTTTCTTTACCTACAATCCCACAAGCAGCAACATCTGGAACGCATCGTGCAGTCTAGCTTTATGGAATATATGCAAAATCAGTGGCTCTTCTTGTGAATACATCTGGTCATCCCAGTACGGAGCTGTTCTGTACTGGGATGTGTCAGTGCAGTCAAGCCAGCAAAGCTGAGGTCAGATGGAGGGACATCCATCGCTGATCAATACATCTGATTTTACATCCATCAAGCCTGACAAAGCCTGACACTGTGACGTGCCTCTACCGAGTTTTTCCAATCACTCATTTACAGAATTACACATGACTGTAGCCCCTCCCCCAGGAGATAGCCCCTCCTCCAGACTTTAGCCCCTCCCCCACCAGATAGCCCCTCCCCAGCCTCTAGCGCCCCCCCAATGTTATAGCCCCTCCCCTATGAGATAGTCCCTCCCCCATACTCTAGCCCCTCCCCCAGGATATAGCCCCTCCCCCAGCTGTCACCAGTAAAATAGGGCTGTGTCTGAATGTAAACACTATTCCCCGACCCCTCATTTACTTCACATCGCTACACTACACGGTGAACTCATCCTGTTTGCAATTGGGACATGAAGCTGGCTGTTCTCTCATCGTCGCTGATCACATGACTTGTCACCATGGCAACCATCGTGCATCGTTCGAAATCCAATCCAGACTTATATTGTATTTTATTATTTCTTTGTTGCATATTTATGAAATAAATAAAAATACAAATTGAAGGATTTATAGTTTTTTATTTACCTGCTTTGACGTTCGTGTCACCTGCACCATGTTGACCTCCTGCCTGCAATGCGTTGTGCTCTACATTGACCCACCTAGTGACCATCGATGCTCACTACTTTTCAAGATGGATTGTGGGCCATTTTGAGTGCACTACTTTTTCATCTGTGGGCATTTGGACACTCCTAGAAAATGGCGAGACCACTCTAAAGGGCACCATGCAGGGAACAGGGTGGACATTCAGACACATCCCAGGTGTAACAAACTAACCGTTTTTGATTCCCCTTTAATCATCTCCTCAAGAAAACAAATTTCATTTTCTCTCAGGAGAAATGATCCCGTTGCCATGGATGCTGTCCTCGTTATCTCAAGATAACAATAAAAAACCTGTAATAGTCGAGCAGCCCGTCCCTATGATCACTGTTTGTCATGTATTCAGCCCTTTGCACTCTGCAAGACTTATTTAAGGTTAGTACTAAAAATAACTCAAATAAAATTAAGTTATGCCCTTAAATTAAAATAAAGAATGCCTGTTATGAGAAAAGCAGAATAATTAATATATTATTCTTTTCCTGGGTAATCATGTCAGCGGGTTACTGTTTAATGAAAGATGCTTATTAAATGACACAGAGACAAACATGAGCAGAGCAACATCCGTCACTGTAATCATCACTTGTGCATGAATTAGATTTCCAGTTCCACTCATGAGCCGGTCAGGAGTAATGATCTGGTGTTTTCTGGTCGTTATCTTCACCGCCCTCAGAGTGAAGACACTCCAGAGAGGGAAGTCGTCACGATGCGAGCCAGCAGCGCCACCATACACTGAGTCAACAGCTGTGTACGCGAGGTAATAAAAAGCCTTGGCACTTGAGAAGACTATTATTTTCTCTTTTCTGGATACGTTTCTGTCAGTTTGAGCCAGAAACTTCTGATAAGCTGCCCAATGAAGAAAACCTATAATGAGTTTCTGTTTTATCTGCTTTGGGAGTTTACTGCGTGGAAGGTGTTGTGTGCTGGTGTTTGTACAGGAAAATGGATCCACAAACTTTTATGGAGTTCACAAACCCTAGAGAAGCTGGTGAACTTTGAAACTATGTGTTTCTGCCAGACATAATGGCATTGTGGAAAAGGAAGATAAAGAATAAACAAAAACAAAGAAATACGAAGGGAGATGGAGCAAAGAGCCAAAACTGCAGAGGAAATGAGGAAAGTGTAAAAGCAGGAACAAACGTAATCATCAATAAGTCATATAACTCACTTTTAATATATTAAAAACATCAGACAAAGTACTTTAGACATCCAACCCTAACCCCCAGAAGTCACTTAGCACCATCTCAAGGGGTCTCCTGCACAAGGTCGCCCTAACACCCCCAGACCAGAGCACCTCATGCAGCCAGCTGGTGACAGGTCAGCGGGGGCCCAGAGCAGCGAAGAACTGCTACAGACCTCCCAGTCCTGCCAGAGCCAGTAGCAGCCCCGAGCACAGGCGGACCCCACTGAGCAACACTGGGGGTGTAAAATTAACAATTTACACTGGCTAAAAACATAAAATAAAAAATAAAGGAATGATAAAATAAATAAAATAAATAACTAATTAAATTAAATTAAATTAAATTAAATTAAATTAAATTAAATTAAATTAAATTAAATTAAATTAAATTAAATTAAATAATGATTAGAATAAGATCGTGATAATTTGGGAGTTTAATTGCCCTTTAATTCAGAATAAAACAAAAAAAAAAATCAGCCCTGTAAACATTTAGTTCCTAATGAAAATGCCCATTCTGAATTAAACTTAAATCGAATTAAATGGCTAGTTTATTCAGAATTTTTATCTGAATTGAAACATTTTCTATCATGTACATGTTAATTCCACTTTAAAAATAATCTGTCTGGTTGTAGCTTTGTCCTGTTGCGATGACGCACAACAACCCATTTCCACTGGGCAGACACACAAATGATTATTTAAATGTGTAGGCAGGTGAGTTCCTGCTTAATATAACAGTCCCAAGATCGTAAGACTAACTACTAGAAAAATGAGAAAAGACAAGCTAAATCATTCAATACCAGTTCCCAGACTATTTTTCCTCAAACAAAAGACATGAATATGGTTTAAGCCTCTCTATCAGGGTCATCCCTCTGGTGAGAATGTCGACCAACTGTGAGAGCAAAGCATTAGTTCACTAAATCTCTGTGATCGTATGTAGAGTATTGGTATAGTGCAGCAACGTAAAGGCGGCGTAGCATAAATGTGTTTATATGAAGGAACAGACTGCGCATACGCAAACACATATTGTTGCTTTTATATGAGAGGAAAAGGCAGAGCAGCGCCGAGCCTTCAGGAGAGGATGTGGCTTTGACCGTAATACAGCGAGTTACTTGTGCAGCTTGTTTGTCTGGCCAGGAGGAGGTGCTGTTGAGTCATTTTTATAGCACAATGAAACTAAATTCTATTAGTTTCAGATCGATTTTTATTACAGGAATTATAGGAAATTATCTGAAAGATTATATTAAATGGTAAATGGACTTGTACTTCTATAGCGCTTTTCTAGTCATACAGACCACTCAAAGCACTTTACACTACTTGTCACATTCACCCATTCACACACACACTCATTCAACACACTCATACCCTGATAGGCACATCGGGGGGCAGTTTGGGGTTCAGTGTCTTGCCCTTGCCCTTACACTTCGGCATTTCAGGGGAAGCCTGGAATTGATCCCTCAACTTACCTGTTGAAGGACAACTGCTCTTCCTCCATGAGCTACAGCCGCCCCGCCATTTACCAAGTCCATATTAAAGACAATAATTATAAAAGAAAGTGAAATATATATTATCTAACAAATAAATGGAATAATCCACCAGGCACGTGCCGTGAGTTCTAGGCTTAGGTAGGCAGTGGCAAATTGCAAGGGACAATAACATTTTTTTAAATGAATTTATAATTTATAAAAGTTCCCTACTTAATCTAACAAGACATCAGACTCTCACAATAATTTTACGTCACGACGAGTAGGATAAATAACATTATGGTTATATGCCTTTGTGAAAATATTTTTGTGTGCACCATCCCCGCTCTAAACTGATGGACATGCTCATTCGCACAGCAGCGAGCATGCATAAGCTTGGACATACATACGCACAGCCATTTGTGACTGGCAATATACCCATCCAGCAAACCAGCCTCTCTGCACAAAGTGCAGCAGCCAAAGCTTTGTATCATTGCTTGAACTATAACAGCACTTAAAACTATTATTCCTGGCAAATTCCCAATTTATTAAAACATTTTTTCTACACAGCCATCTAAAGGAAATCTAATTTAATCAACCTGGACACAGAATACAGAGCAGAAGTGCTCAATTTTCCGACATACAAGTTACAAGTTGCCACATCCCCCAAATTCCCCTCAGTCATAACGGAGAATCCTACGAACTTAATGCTCAGCAAATTCAACTGAGCCGTATGGACCGTCCACTTTTACGCAACTGATGACAGCTCAGCCTGATTGTTTCCCAAATGCAATAAGTAGAGAGACTGACAACTCGGACGTGAAGCTGTCTGCGGTGCTGAAACGTCGGTATCTCAAGGGTCCACACCCCAGATAGACATTTAATGTAAAAATACCTGAGCACAACTCCAAATACAAGAATGCTCTACTGCACCCATGTGCAGCTCCACGTACCTTTGTTATGCAATTTACACGGTTATTAAGGTTTAAAAATTAAAAAAATTATTCATGTCAGTCTTAAGCATTTTAGATCCATAAAACAACAACGTGATGTTGGACCATAATCACCGCATGGCTACACATGAACACTGCCATAACAACAGAGAGGGAGGGAAGAGTTTAACCTTACTTTATTTGAAGACGAACTCCATGCGCCTGTCCTTCTGGACAAAGTTGCTGATCACAGCGTTGTAAAACTCTTCTGTGTTTGCCTTCAGTTTGATGAGCCTCTCTCTTTCAATCGATATCAGAGCGAGAGATGAAAGTCTTCCTTGCTCTGTCCTGTTGCGGCTGTAGGTTTTGATCCGTTTTAAGGTTGAAAAAGACCTCTCCGCTGATGCTGTGGTGGCTGGAATGGTCAACGCCAACTTCAACAGTTTTGCAGCCTCTGGAACAGTGTGTTCTAGGTCGTGTTCATGAGGTGACTTGTTTCTGGTCATCTGTGAGCTGTACAGCCCAATAAGGTCGGCCTTTAGCCTCACAAAATCAAAATGCTCCCCATATTTAGCAAGGCTGTGCAGTTTTGCATCATCAAATTTGGCTGAGAATTCATCAAAATTTCGATGATTGATTAAAGTCAGAAAATCCAACTCTCCCAAGTTCTTGAATCTGGCCTCCATGTGCAAGTTGATGTTATCCAGGATGCGGTAAAACAGCTGACATGGCTCCATCCACCCGCTGGCTGCACGTGTCGCTGTGCACCAAGTTCAGCACTTTTCACCGCTGCTGAAACTGTTCATAAAATGAGTCAAAGGACTCGCGCTGGTTCATCAAGGCTTTCATCGTGTCTCTGACCCGTCGAGAGCAGAACCCTATGTCCATCACCTTGGCCTGAAGAACACGGAACAATGTGTCTGTCTCTGTGAAAACCACGCCGTACACCATGAGGAGGAAGCAGGTCCACGCTTTGGAGAGCCAGATGCTGAAACCAGAGGCCATAGTCAGAGCTGGTCCATCCCAGTCATCAGGGTTTTCCTGAATGAGCCTGAACGCCTCAAGAAGTTCTGCATAGTGGAACAAGACGGTCTGAACAAGCCTGGAGTTTGAGTTCCACCAGGTCGCTGCTGTACGCGGAATGCGCCTTCTGACCACTTCATCCTGCAGATAACTGCTGAAATAAGCAGCAAGGCCTTCCAGAGTCTTGAAAAAGACTTTACAGTCAGGGATCACCTGTGCAGACTGCGAGAGGACGAGGTTCAGTTTGTGCCCGTAACAGTGAGTAAACAATGCCTCGGGTACTTTTTCTCTGATCTTTGCCTGAACTCCGTTTAGCTGCGATGCCAGAACTGATGCGCCATCATATGTTTGTGCGACCAACTTGTGTGCACAGCCCAGCTTGTCCAGGACACCCATGGTATAGTTGGCGATTGCTGTCGCTCTCCTGTCATCACTGACATCATCAAAGCCCAGAAAAGCCAACTTCACCTCACTGCCAGACACGTATCTTAAAATAATGGAGAGTTGTGCCTTATTTGTGATGTCTGTGGTTTCGTCTACCTCCACATCAACAAACAGTGTCATACCCACTTCTTCTTTTATGTTGTCCCTCAGAACATCTGCGATCGCCTCAATCAGGTCCTTCTGAATCCTGTTACAAGTTCCAGAAAACACCTTGGATGAAGCCAAGTGGGCGGAGAGACTAGCATCCTTGCTAGCTAGCAGGTGCAGCAGCTCAATGTAATTTCCCCGGTTCGAGGAGTTTTCCGTTTCATCGTTCCCACGGAAAGCCAGCTCTTGTTTTCCCAGGAAATACACAACATCTATGAAACTTTTGAGGATTTCTCTGTTCTTCCTCACTGTTTCATTATGCATGCTGATCTCCAGTGTTCCTGTGGGGGCACTGGGGCTGCTCCTAGCGCTAGCAGGTATGTCTTCATCTTGAGGCGGGAACCTGCTAGGCATGGTGGGGGGTCTGTAGCAGTGCTTCCTTGCTACAGGTCAGTCCCTCGCTGACCAATTCCAGGAGCTGCCAGCATTTCCCTGCTGCAACACACCTGACCCAAATAAATGGCTGATTAATAGGCAGATGCATGACAACAAGTTGCTTTCATTTTAATCAAGTGTGTTGTAGCAGGGAAACACTAAAACCTGCAGGATGATAGCTCTTGAGAACCCAGGTTGGTGAGCCCTGCTCTAAACTCTCTGTTACAGGTTTTCTCTGCCAGCTGCTTATTGAGGAGCATCACAATAGCAACGACGACGTCTCTCCTGGTGTGTGCGGATCTTGTGATCTTGTGAACACAGAAGCATGGCTACTGGGGGGAAATCTGGGGATTTAACTGATAAAATGATGTCCTATACCTGAGATGCAGCCATTTATTTAAAATGAAGATGTGAGTTTCCTCTGGAGAATTGTGCATGTATGAGATGAGTGTTATCACATGAACGTCGAGCAGGAGGAGACCATGAGGGAGAGTAGGAGTGTTTATAAGACAGTTGTAGGTGGGCTTACAGATCAAACTAAACTGTTCTCACTCATGATGCATAACAAAGACAACACTTATGCCAGGCGGACACTGTGCGATTTTAGAAATCTGACTGTCGGGGAAATGCTCCCACTGCACGACCGGGTTTGTCCCTCGTACTCTATCTGTTCCTACGACATGTGTACTCATACTGTACGACTGCTGTCAGCCACGATTATTGACAACCACGACTAGTTGTCGGCGTCAGTCGGCGTGTGACGGCACAAAGTGCTGGAGTGTGAACAACGAAAAACAAAGGTTCCTAGTTCCTATGACAACCACAGCGTGCCAAGATGGCGAGCAGGCAGCAAGTTGTTGCAGTTGTCTGCACTGTCTTGTGCGCTGAAACAAAAAAAAAAAAAAAGGATTTGGCTCTACTAATCTTTCCTCTAGCTGCTGTGTCCACTGCACACGTCTGAAGTTGGGGTTGCCCGTCATTGTTTAAAGCTCCACCGGTGTCTTCTGCGGAGGTGCGAACGTAGAATCGTGACGTAACACCACTCACACTGTACGAGTGACGGCGAAAATTTCTGACATGCCAGAAGTTTGATCGGGAGGTCGCAGCATCATCGTTAGAACGTAGCAGCAATTAATCCTTCCTCATGAGTGTTCTCACACTGTACGGTGTACAACCTCCCGACCGGACATCCCGACGCTACCATGTTTCCACGATGACGCAGCGTGGTCTGCAACAGCAAAATCGTGGTGAAATCGCCTCAAAATCGCACAGTGTCTGCCCAGCATCAGGGAGAAATCTGGCGAAGAAAAAAACCAAAGGGTCTAAATTCACTGAGGTGAAGTAAGAAGGAGCAGGTGGAGCAGATTCACAAAGGAGCACAGCAGTGATTATGAACAGGAAGTGAACAGAACATGGAAAGCTTCAAAATAAAAGGAGGAAAGCAGACAGGAATGCCACCATGAGAACCAAGAGGACAGTAAAACAACAAAAACTAGACCAAAAACTCAGATCATGACACAGGGGGACTTTATAACCCCGCTTTGTGTATGTAGAGATGGAAGATGAGAAAGAAATGAGGTTCCTGGTGAGCTTTTAGATTAACTGGAGTCAGAGCTGCTGAGTTTCCAGACAAACAAAGGCTGCGGTTGTTTTAAAGTAAACAACACAGGGTGAAAATTCAGTTTGAACTAACTGAGCACACCATGACATGTTTCTGGCTTTGTATGCTTGATTATTCTCAGGGACTTGGGCGAGAAGCCTCGCTCATCCCCTGCTGGCAATATACGAGCAAAATATTCAACATAAAGGAGTAGTTTTCTTTAGTTTATGACAGAAAAAAAGAGGGTTATATTTTCCTCCATGTCCTTTCCAGGTCTTCATAGCACTTCATACTAAATAAAACTTGACGGTTTCTCAGTCACTTTTAAATTCCAACACCGGAGGCTCTGCAATCATTCGCTGTCAGACACCGGTGTCTCTTGTGGCTGCTTCCTCTACCTCAGTGGATGAAAACACTCATGCACCTGCACATTACAAAGCTGCCGTTCTGTGAGACACTGTGAGGATGAATGAAAGATGGAGCGAGAACAAGACATAAGCTAAACCCTGCAGATGAGCTCAGCTTCCATTCTGGGGGAGGTTGTGTGTGCATGTACCATCATGTCTGTGTGTGTTGGTAGAAGTAAGGGTGAGGCAAGTTAAGGAATGTGGGTTGAGATCTTCTCTTTTGGCCCCAATAAATGGAACAAATATAGTATTTGGAAAAAAGAAATGGCCAGAACCAGGATCAGACAATGGCTTTCTATTGGTCGTTGACCTCTGGTTGGAAGTTACAAAACTCAGCTTCCGTCAAATCATTCTTTAGTTTTCAAGAAATAATAAATTAGCAGAAGAGAGCTACACTAAGTCATCCCAGAGGTCAAAGTTTCCTGTATTATCCCCAATTTCTATGTTAAGGATCTCTATCACCAAGTTCTTCTAAATGTTTGCTTTTAGATTTTGATGTCTTTTTTTACCAAAGAAATGAAAAAGTTGCATTACTTTACATTCTTAATCAAACCTGTTCCTTTTATAAGGAGGGATTTTGTATTGATAGTATTGAAAGATGTCAATACAAACAGTGACTTATTACCCCTGGCTCATACATGGCTACGATGCTAAGCTAACTTACATCTGAAACATTTATACTAAACAAGGAGAAAACATGAGTGCAAGTAAACTAGCAGCAAACCATCTAATAGTACAATTAGGTTACTTTTCTTCCTGACTAAACACATTTAGTTACTACAGTTTAGAAGAGGGAGGTATCTCCCGTTGTTGGCTGCAGTTCCGCAAGTGTAGAAGTTTCCCTGCTGGAACACACCTGACTTACATCTATGTGTAATTAGCAGACTTGTATAGTTTTATGCCAACCTCTGCACACATCTGCTAGATAAGTCTAATGTTTTTCAAGTGTGTTGTGGCAGGGACACCCCTAACACTTGCAGGACTGTGGCTTTCGAGGACCGGCGTTGTTCTGATTTGGAGGGCTGCAACCTTGTAATCATTTAATGTCAAAAGCTCAGAAGACAAATGCTCACAACACAAATACAACACTAAAAGAGACAAATTCTCATAAATTGATTTATAATCTATATTTAGTGAAAAAAAATGGTCATATACAAATTTGAACATGAAATCTGTTGACATATTCATCTGATTATGAAAATGTACAAACACTTTCAAAACCCAATGCATTAGAAAAATATGTTTATGAAATTGATTTCCTTTGTAGTTCAATCACACATAAGGTCAACTTTATTTCACAGTGCGTCAGATCAAGTTAAAAGGGCTTTGACCCTTTTAAAGATGCTGCTTTGTCTTACCTATCACACCTCCTTTCACAATTTATTAATCAAATATCAAACACTTAGTTAAACATTTTTCTCTTTGTCAATCAGTATTGTGTGCATTTGTGTCTGAGCACCAATTGTAACTTAAAAGCTATTTGGCTAACTGCTAGTAGATAAAAAAAAGTAGAAAAAATACTTATATTACATCTAAACAAACTCCAAAAACCTGCTTTCTGTCAGACTCATCTTTGCATTGTCTCATTGTAATGTTTTTAGAATCAACAGCTAGCTAAGTGAAAGCTAGCTAAGCACTAAGCTATTGTTACTGTGGGACCCTGAACTATTTGTTACCAGCCACCCCTCTTAAAGGCAATGTGAAAACTTCCTATTCCTGAAAGTTTTCTGTAAGGTCTCCCTGATTAGCTTTAAAGGTTAAATAAAAAAAATACTCAGAGCAACCACTAGCTGCTAGCATGTCCAAGGATGTCCAAGCCCAGTTTATGCTACTTCCATACCTGTAAAAGTAAGCTAACGGTTAAAGTTAAGCTTCAGGTAGATATTTTTTTGTTTCTTCCTTAAACAACCAAAAGAAGGGGCCATTCACAGTGTCAGAACAAAAAAAGCTGAAGCAGTTGTATTGTTTAATGTGACGATGTGGGAATCAAACACAGTGTCAGACATTAAACATGTCCTGAATAGCCAAACAATCTTTCCACTACATTTCATCTCTCAGATGGTGACTGGGTTCATCTTGTCATCCGCAGAATACACTGAAGCTTTGACTTTTTGTATCTAATTTCAAAACAGCATGGGGAGGAATGAGGGGAGGCAGGGAGCTCAGCCTGAACCTGCCCTTTTCTCTTTGTACACACATCTTTGTAACTGCTGAGCAGTCACAAAGCCAACCAAATCCAAATCTTTCCCTTGTTAAAATCTCACACTTCTTTTTTTCCTCAATCCTCTCAGAGCTTTGTACCGCGGAGCAAAGTGCCTTGTTAGATCAGATCTGTTGCTGGTTATCCTGCAATATCCCCTGCTTACAAAGTATGGATTATGCAATTAAACTCTAGAGCTTTACATTTCAAAGTTTAAGCCCTCCAACAAAAGGACAAGCAGCATACAGAATCATGAACATGAACAACGATGCTAAAAAGCTTAAAGTACTCCTACACATGACATTCACATGTGGAGGAACATGCGTCTTAATCCGAAATGCAAGGTGGTTATTATTGGATCAGAGTTTTGTGTTTGTGAGCTGCTCCTTTACTGTCAGCTTTCTCTTTCAGGTTATTTAGTCAATGAGATTCTTCCTACTCAATGATTTGTGTCATTAGCCACACTACTGTAAAATTAGCACCCAAAGCCTTTTCATCAAGACTTTCCCTCTGAAGCAGACTTGCTGTGGTTGATTTGAGACAAGATCTGTGTTATGGCTCAGCTACAGATCTGTCATAAAGAACTATGTCTTAATCTACTTTTGAAGCATTGCTGTGAAAAGGTTTGGTGAACAAGAATGTGTAATTAATCCATATCTTAGGTCCAAATTTAGTCAAAACTCCTTTTAATGTACAACAATTCTAATTCAGGGTCACAGGGGAAGTTGGAGCCTATTATAGCAACTGGCAGGTAGACCCTGGACTGGCTGCCAGTCTATCAAAGGGCAGAGGCACTAACAAACACTTAAAGCTGTGGTAGGTAATCTTGTTCAGAGACATATTTTTTTACTCTAGGTGAAGTGGTTCCTTGTCCTGATAGTAGTCTATACATTTTTAAATCATGAACAATGAGAAATATAGTTAAACCCCTCAGTTTATTGTAAATCTGTAAAAACTGACCAATCCAAATGTTGGAGCTGAACTGAAGTTGTTAATTTCTTATATTTCGAAAGCTTCTTCACGGTTGAAAAAAATGCAGGAAGGATTTCCCGACCCAGCTCGGTTTATTTGCCTCCTCCCACTAAACAGCCAAGAAAGAGAAAATCATTGGTGGAAAAAGCTGCGAGCTAGAAAAGCACTCAAAGAGCGCAAACCTCCGCCATGGCCTTCAAAAAACTCCTGGATCCAATCGGTGATCTGGATCACCACCAAAATTAAATCTATTCTTCCTTTTTAAATTTCCAACAATTCACAAAAATTGAATTCAAATCCATCTGTAACTTTCAAAGTTATCTTAAACACAAACAGATAAACACCATAAAAACACAACCTTAACAAGAAACTTGTCCTCCTTTAAAAAGCTCAACCCTGCCCTGCATGACATGCAGAGGTAGCAATTCCTGGTCCAGAAAGTAGAAGTCCAGCCATGTTTTTGGATCTACCTGTACATTTAGAACAGGTGTTTTCACTAACAGGCTCGTTTACCTGGCAAACATACTCTGCTCATTAAATTCAGCTGGTTTGGTGAGTGGTTGGAACAGCTGCCGGACTGGACTTTTACGTTCTGGACCAGGAATTGCCACCTCTAGTGTCAACAACAGGAGATGAGGGTGAAGACATAGCCGCTGATGTGGTACCGATGTTAGTGCGATACCCTGCCAGATACCAACAGCCACTGTACCTTAGAGACTTTGTTCCAACCTAAAAAAAAAAAAAAAAGAGGTAATATGGACGAAAGGGGATTTTAGTTTATACAAGTTGGTCATCCATCTGTTTGGGACCTGAGAATGTTCTTAAAGTGGTTGTCATGTTCCCTAAATTTGAAATATCCTCTGAAAAAGCACTAAAATTACTTGCTACACTGAAGAGATCCAGTTTGTTTACTCTGAAGTGTTTATTGTTGTTTGGAGACCAAGTGAATGCTTAGTTGTTGGTCACTTAAAGCAGCGTCTAATATAAGTAAGAGAACACGTTGGAGTATACCCTGAAAAAGTCTTTTATTGGTGGTCACCACGTTGGTGTAGTCGCAAGAGTGTGAAGTGTGTGTGTGTTTTGTTTTTGTTTTTTTTTAAAGGTACAAGTTGTTCAGCATTAAAGAACGTACGTGAAGCTCCGTCTCTCCAGTTCATTTCAATCTTAACAGGCACTTTAACAAAATGCCACAGATGCTGCCTGTGCATCTTTATTTTCCATCATGTTAAAAGGAAAACACGTCTTTAAGGGTCTTTACTTCTGATGATCTAAATAAATTTTAATGGCAGCTGTGAATAAGTTTTCCTTTGATGTTTGCCCTCGGCGTTTTAGTCAGCTTCCCTTGCAGACATGTCAGAAACTGAAACGCAACAAGAAAAAGATATTGACATAAAATGTAAATTATTCACTTAAAATCCTCAGACTACCTAAATCGCACATTTTCAAACTCAGAATAATCTTTTCGATTCATTAAAATCTTCCATTTTGACGCCACAAGTAAACCTAAACCGGAAAACTCACCACCCTGATTGTCTTTCACCACAAGCCATTTCTGTTGTTTCCTTCCCTGCGCTGTCTGCCCCTTTTTCCTGCTCATAAGCTATTCTATTATGTCTCTATTTCCTTCTCACTCCAACCCTGAAGCACGTCCCTTCCCTCCAAGATGTCTCTGTCTTTTCTTTCATTTTCTGTTGCTTTAATCCTTCCTTGTCAGGATTCATGCTTCCCCAGTCGATGCCTCAGGTCAGTTTTCAGCAGTAACCACAGACAACGCCTCGTAGCTGTATAAAGTTGTAACGACCCAGCCTTCGGCGCAGCAGTATGGCTGCAGTCAGGATTCTGCATCCTCGTTCTGGGAGTCAGAGTGGTCATTCTGCAGTTCTGGCCACTGTGCTCGACATGTTTCTGTATGTTTGTGATCATTTGTCCTCTGCTGCCCCCCCTCCTGATTGACCTTCATCTTTGTATTCTGGGGCCTCGTAGTAACAAGCATCCTGTCCTCTGCCACCAGACATAAACATCACGCCACCCACACATGCTCGCTCCTCATCCATCTGTAAACGACCAGCCAGGGATTTGCAAGCTTGTAGCCTCTTCCATGAATCCGTGCATGTGTGAATGTTTGTGCATACAGAGAATGAGGCCATCCCTTTGGGGTTGCATAGATTTTTTCTCCTCTGTTGTTACTCCCCAAAGCACAGGGCATCACTGACCCTGACAGTTTGCTGGCAAGCCAGGGGTCCCATTGATCAGTTCATACTCAGTAAACAAACAAAGTCCCGTATCATCCCTCGCAGGGCGTCTGAGCCGGCTGACTTCAGGGTACAGGAAGGCATAATCCTGCATTAATCTGCAGAGGTTTGCTTTGCTCCGATAAAAACTTTACTGCAGTGCATAAAATAAATCAGGGGGAATATTTATTGAATCCGGAGGTGTTGTCGCAGCAGAGTGCAGCACACAAAGGCTCACAATCCCAGCTGATGACAACTGATAGCACGTTGGAAATGGAGCCACAAACTTGTTTATTTATACATCAATAAAAATCATTGATGTATGTATCATTGTGGATCATTTTTAGTTTTTTTATTTATTTATTTATTTATCTGGATTTGCATGAAATCCTGCTTTGCTCCGTCTGTTTCTTTCACCTAATTAGACCAAAGTGTTTTTTATCCATGAAACATGTTAGATGCTAAATGACTGACAGTTTTCACACTGATGTTTGTACAAAATAAAAAGCCCAAACCCCATCTTTGGTGGTTAATTCAGATTATTTAACCACGTTAACTGTCCCTTTCCACTGAGGAAGACAGAAAGAATAAATTCAGATAAAATATTTAAAAATGGACATTATCTTGGAAAATGGCTGTTACTGAAGACTAAATGGTGCATAGATTTGGTGATTATTTAACTCCTTCATCTCCTGGATGTCACAGAGGCGGAGGGGATGTGGACCCAAATGGAGTTGGAAGCCAAGATGCACGAATCATACGCGAGTTTAATTCCAGTAACAGAAGCAAGGGCAAACTAACAAAATGAACCAGCAACTCAAAACAAAAACTGAGGGGTATAAATACACAGAACACAACGAGACACAGGAGAAACTAATCAGAAAATCAAACTAGGCGAAACTAATGGACAGGAACCTAGACACCAGAGAACTAAACAAGGAAAACTACAAACCAAAACAGGAAACCAGAACTAAGGAGAAACACAAAACACCACATCATGACACTGGAAGGCTGTTTAATTGTGAAGTTCAGAGGTCAAATTCTACTATTTGGACCTGGCTCGGCACATTTGGTTCTAACCAATCTGGGCTACTTTTGGCACTTATAGCAAGAGTCTTAAAACCAAATGTGGTGAACTTTTCCATTTCTGGCCTGGATGTTATGTCAGGAGTTGTCCAGAAATGGTCCCAATATGATGAGCAGGCTTGGACCACCATGTGGTAGCCATGTGGTTTGGTTCTGGTCGCCATCTTCAGTTACTTTTTATGGCCAGTTCTTACAGGAGCCCACAGTTGAAATAGTTTGCAACTATTTATAGAATTCCTTACAACGAATGCTCACTGAAATGTGGACAGTGAAATGGAGACTCTTCATATCAACAGTTGGTTGTAAGAGGCACTTCGTTGTTTGACGCCTCGACATTCGACATTCATGCATTTGTTCTATAACAGGAGGTCAGTTGCATGATCTGGATAGCCTTTCACTCATTAGTGATCAGACTAGATAATAAAGGTCTCTTGATAGCAAATGCAATTCATTTAATGAGCGTGACACATTTTTGGTGATGAAATGCTGCAAGGCCGAACTTGCACTTTCTTCTCAGGGTTCCTGTTGCTCATGAAACGGCCGTTGATTCAAGCTTCCCTCCTGCCTGAAGACACCACACATCTTTCCAACACATTAAACTGTGCTTACAGTTTCTCTAGGTTGGTTTGGTCCATTTCTCACATCACCATTTACATTTGCACAACAGCTAATACATTTCTCAAAACAATCAGTACAAACTACAAAACCCAGTTAAGATGCAAAAGAGTGTCACTTGCTCAAAATGGACAGTTCATTCCTCAAAAGCAAATACTCGTGTCAATGAAGGTGTCAGTGTCATCAAGGTGAAAAGTCCTGACATCATTGTTTATGAACAAGATAATCAAACGGCTTTGTCATGTTTCCATTATGACAGTTAACTCTGTAAATGTTTTCCGAAGCAAAAAAATCAGATCTTTGTGACACGACCTGAAAATGCTCAAGACATCACTATATACTATTTGCAATTGGAAACTACAGTAAAGTTAGACATTACTGTATTTATTGAGGTAACTGAGTACAAGACACTAAAAATGTTCCATTTTTACTGCATATGCTCTTTGAAATTCTAATTTGGTTACAGCATTGTGCAAAAGAAAAAACACACCCTTATTGACAACAAACATAAACTCCTTTTGGGTAGAGCTGTGCACAACTGTAAACAATATTGAAACTGAACATACAACATATATAGTACTGTAAATCATTCATGCACATCCAGATGTTCCTCTCTGTCTGGCCACATATTTTCATCTACATCACAGCGAATATCATCTCTTACAATGCAGCAAGGAAAGTATCTCCTCACTGCACCCTACTCCACCCTCTGCAGGACTCTGCTGTGATATCATCACATGCTGCATCCATGGCCACTAGCAGGGCCATTTGGGTATGTGGATGCCGATCATATACCTTCCATCTCCAGGAAGAGAAAAATTCCTCTACTGGATTTAGGAATGGTGAGTAGGGAGGGAGATATTCCACCAGCATCCTATCATGTGCTGCAAACTACTGTCTGACGACATCTGAGTGGTGAAAACACACATTATCCCAAACAACAACATGCTTATTCAGATGGTGTCCAGTTATACCCCTCTCATTCTCAGGGATTACATCCCTGTAAAGAGTATCTAAAAACGTCAGCAGTTGTGTGTTGTATGGACCAAGACGGGAGATATGGGTGAGGACACCATTTTCTGAGCCCACTTACCTCCGTTAGCTGGTTAGCTCCTGTTATCTCGCGGTCAGCTCGGTTAGCTTTTAGCTACAGAAAGCTCAGCGTTCGCTCGATGTCAATCATCCACCATGACGCTCACAGCCCCCCCTCTCAGCTCCACCTCTTTGCCCATATTTTCCAGGCGAGACGACACGCATGACGTTGCCAAGATGGCGATGGTAGGAACCGCCCACCGAGCTTCAATTCAGCTCTTCAGAAACCTACAGGTATTGTCATGGAGGCTCCGTCCATCTCTTTATATACAGTCTATGACGCATACACAGAACTATCATGTAAGTGTAGTGCATGACACTATACAGAGTAAACGGTTTAAACCACTGAACATAAGAGTAAGAACACATACCTGTTTTATTTGTACATACTGGTGACTGATCTCCTTCACTCTGTCGCTGTTCCGTTCCATTAGCACATTGTACAGTTGTTTCATGTGCATTTAATTTCTCCTGAGCACTCTGTCACTTGTAGCAACTGAAACAGATTCTATATCCCCAAAGATGTTGTCATTCTCCATAACAGCACTTTGTCTCTCTCTCAACCTTACGGCATTGTTTGCAATCACCGTTACACAAATGGCCTCATCTTGTTGCAGAGTAAAGAGGAGCCCTCTTCCATCTCTGCGAGGTTGTCTTGCAGTCCTATGTGGTGCAGAGTAAAATTACCATAAATGTGGCAAATGTTCACTGTAACATTACTGTATACTACAATACACTAAATCTGTGATGCAGTAAAGCTGTAAATCTAAATGTAAAATGTAAAACGTGACCAGTTCTTGTCCCACTGCAGGCATCATGTATGACACAGTGACAGGAGTGCAATGCAGATTGTTTGGTGCTGAATTACTGTCCATTCATACAACCTGTTCTCCCGACAAAATGTTTGAATATTTGACTTTACAGTGGTTCTTCCAACATTTGGCTGCACCCTTCGACTAGCTTCAGCCATTGTGAGGTCGTGATTGACAACATGATCCACAATTGTAGCCCTGATTTCATCAGGAATCTGCCTGTGTACCTCTTCTTCCTCTTGCACTGTGCTGTCCTCTTCCATTCCTCCCCGCACCCTCACCCCTCTTCCACGAGGCTGTCCTTCCATTTCTGTGTCACAGTACTGTAGAAATGAGGACTATTAGTTTTATATGGAACAACCATTCAGCATCACAAGTACAGTTAATTTTGACTGACATGACCTTTGCAAATGATAATGTTATAAAACCGCAGAGAATTGAATGAAAGCAATTGATGCATGTCCAAAAGCATTTGCAATTTGTTGGAAGGAATGAGAAACTGCTACTATGATGTGCACAAATGATTAAATGTTGTGGAGGTTGAACTAACTGTTGCGCAAATGTAAACGGTGATGTGAGAAATGCACCAAAGCGACTGAGAAAAACTGTAACAAAAAGGCAGAAACTTCACCTCCAGCTGCACATTCCGAGCAATTTGACCCACAGGGACGAATTGGCTTTAAAGTAAAACTTTATCCAAGATCACAGAAGACAATAGACACGTTTTTTTTAAGTTCATGTATCTCAATTGTAATTAAGAGTGTTCCTTTTCCTTGACTACATGATAAAACCTTCTTATAGATAGATAGATAGGTAGATAGATAGATAGATAGATAGATAGATAGATAGATAGATAGATAGATAGATAGATAGATAGATAGATAGATAGATAGATAGGTCTTACCAGGGTATTATGGAGTGGATGTTTTTTATTATCCAAACTACCCTCAAGTTTTCTCCTCATTCTCAGCTCCATCACAGCTCTGACAGGATCCAGACGTCTGCCGAGGACAGAACCAGCCTTCCTGACCAGTTTGTCCAGACGTTTGCAGTCCTAGTTTGTAACGCTGCTCCCCCAACAGACATCAGAGTATCACACCAGAGATTAGGGTGTGATAGAATATCTGCAGCAGACATCAGAGGACCTGAGCTGCCTGAAGAAGAAAAGGCGTATCTGTCCCTTCTTGTACGCTGCGTCTGTATTGGCTAACCATCCTAACCTCTGGTCCAGAACCACCCCCAGGTACCTGTAGGTCTTCACATTCTCTATCTCCTCTCCACCAATACAGACTGGCTTTCTGTGTGATGTAGATCTCCTGAAATCCACCACTAGCTCTCTGATCTTGGAAGTGTTCAGGAGAAGACAGTTCTTGTTAGTCCAGTATGTGAAGGCCTCTACCAGGTCCCTGTCCTCTCCTTCCTGTCCACCTCTCAGCTGTATCGTCTGAATACTTCTGTATACATGAGCTGCATCGTGTTTGTGTTGCTTTGTTTTTCTATTATTCACAGCTTCCTGATTGGAAATAAGGTGAGCTTTCTTTGTGAGGCCAGTTGCTCCCTGGGTTGCATTTTTCCTCTTTTTCTCACAGTGATGCCTCTTGCGATCAAGACGGATCAGTCTTGTGGAAAGAGACCAGTCTCTGTACCATTCACGTTATTTGCACTCACTATTCTCTTGCCTTTGACAACATAATTACCAAAGCTGAGGCCCTGTGCAATTAAAAGCCAGTGGCTGCTGACAGCAAGGTCTTGAATAGATCGAGACAGGATCTCATCAGAGGTGTCCTGAGAGAGGACATGTCCCGATGTTTCGACACTGATGACAGGAGTATAGAGAAATGTATGAACACTATTTTTCCGAGACAAAATGGCAAAGAGGGCAGCATATGGTAGAAATGTTCCTACCATATGCAGGTGCTGTCAGGGATTTTCAGTATGTTTTCTTATAGTTTGTACTTTTGCTGGACTTTTCAGTTTAGCATGTGACCCACGAACAGAGGCTTTTCAGACGTTTTGAAGGCCAGATTGAGAATTAGAGCCTGATGGGGAAGCCTGGAGGCTGTTATGTACTCAGCAAGAACAGAGAGATGTGTTGTTGTTCTCCTGCAGTTCCCTTGCAGCCCGGCTTCGGGTCAGGATCATCAGGGACAGAACCAGAAGATGAACATTCCTGGCCCAACCCCTCATTACCTGCTTTCAACTGTGCTACTAACTGCTGAAGTTTTCACAGTTCTTCCTGTAAAAATGAAAACCAAGCGGCAACCTCCGGCAGTAAAAGTGAAGCCATACTTAAAACTGCAGTTCCCCCTTCATCCACTAGAGGCTCCACAGCGTGAATCCCCATAGACTCTCATGTTAAAAAGACCAACTTCACAGTAGAAATAAACATGTTTACAGCCTGGTACAAAAAAACCATTTTTGGTTTAATAGGTCAGGTTTACCTTCATGACAACTGTGGGGGAAGTGAATTTTTTTCTAACTTCCCAGTTTAAAAGTAATTTAATCTCGGTATTCGGATTTAGGGGCGTGTCCTTTTGATTGACAGGTACCTGATCTGTCACTTCAAGTAAGAAGAATGTGAGAACAACTGCAGTTTTTATCCGCTTAACAACTTAGCTTTAGCCCGCTTACCTTCGTTTGCTGGTTAGTTCCTGTTAGCTCCTGTCAGCTCCAGGTTAGCTCAGTTAGCTCTTAGCTACAGGCAGCTCAGAGTTTGCTTGATGTCAATGATCGACCCTCACGCTCACAGCCCCCCTCTCAGCTCTACTTTGCCCTCTCTTTGCTTATATTTGTATTTTCCGGGCGAAGCGACGCGCATGCCCCTGCCAAGATGGCGATGGTAGGAGCTTCAATTCAACTCTTCAGAAACCTCTGGGTGACCTCACTGAGGCTCTGTCCATCTTTTTATATACAGTCTATGCTGAAAACTTAACACTGAAGACGTCCGCTGCTGCTTGGAACTTTTTAGCTGGTCGTCGACACATCAGCTGCTTTGAGGGTCTTCTCTTCTTTGGTATTACTGGTCAGTGCAGAAAAGCTGGAGGTTGGCATTTCAACTCTTTGCAAACAAAGCTGAGAGCTGACCAAGGTGCAGAGGAAGTGCAAAAATCTAAACAACACATGGAAGACATGCACGCCTGGCCAAAAATAAAGTCACCACCTGGAATTAACTAAGCACAAAGGTTTGTGCTTTTATTTGGATGATTACTGTAGAGGTGATTATCTTTCAGCTACAAGTCATTTAACCCCAACGGCTTGGTGATGGGAAGTTCAACTCTTCAAAGATTCAGCGCTCTTAGAAGAGTTGGTTCTGTTGGCTCCCAAAAGGCTCCTCATATAGTTTCTTCTAATTTAACAATTTTGATCTGAGCACAGATCCACAAAGAAAATCTAATAAAAACACCAAATTCTTAACATTATGACACTTTAACTTTCCTAAATTC
The DNA here is from genome assembly GCF_933228915.1 of Telmatherina bonti. Lineage (NCBI taxonomy): Eukaryota > Metazoa > Chordata > Actinopteri > Atheriniformes > Telmatherinidae > Telmatherina > Telmatherina bonti. The sequence goes on along the minus strand of NC_136632.1, from coordinate 5,648,408 downwards.
TCAATTTTCTCCTGTAATTCTTGTCATTTAAATCTGGTTTCCAGCTCTCTTCATGTGCTTGGACTATACCACTATATTTACTGTCTTCTAAGGTAACCTCCTTTATTTACATAGTTGTATGATCCTGGTCGTTTCTCGTAGGTAAATAAAGTCCTGCCGGTTCCAAAGATGCGGTTCTCTTCGACAGGAATCTATTCTTCTTGTTTAATGCAAAGGATTTTCTCTCAGTGTCGGCTCGATGTCAATCATCCACCATGACGCTCGCAGCCCCCCTCTTAGCTCCACCTCTTTGCCCATATATGTATTTTCCAGGTGAGACGACACGCATGCCCCTGCCAAGATGGTGATGGTAGGAACCGCCCACCGAGCTTCAATTCAGCTCTTCAGAAACCTACGGGTGACGTCACGGAGGCTCTGTCCATCTCTATATACAGTCCATGGTAGTTATACTGAGCAGTGAAGGTGGGCGTGGCTTTCTTCTCGTGAACGTGCACAACCTACAGAGATGACCAATCACTGAGTCCCACCTCTGGGACGTCACTAACATTTCTTCCTAAATTCAACAAGTCCCAGACCCCCTCCCCTCTCCCTTCCAATCTTCTTACATGGGTCAATCACTAATGAACTTTATATGTGCTTGCACAGAATAATTACATCCATCCTGTGTTTTTGGAATCCGAAGTAGAAAAAACTCTAAAACCATTCGTTTCTGTTTCCATGGAAACCGAATCTGGAGAGTGCTGGAAAACTCAAACATACGTTTAGGTGCTAATAGCAACACAGGAGGTCATGTGGTCTGATGAGTCCAGTCTTCCTCTGTTCCTGACTGATGGGAGTGTCAGGGTAAGATGAGAGCAGGATAAAGTGATCAAGCCGAATGCCGACTATATGAGCCTGTGGGGGGCTGTGGGTGGACTCTCAATACAGCATCTTGGAAGACACATGAAGCAACTCTGGATGGAAATGAATCTTGTTACAATCCAGAAGCTCACTGAAGCAATGACACAGCAGATGCATAAAGACAGACAGCAACCCCTAACCCCACACCACCACCACTACCACTAACATGACTCCCGAACCACTGTCTCTTTAACTGAATGTAGATATAAAAAAATAAATAAATCAATAAATCAATAGCAGAATGAAATATAAAATTATTTAATAAAAATCTGACTTGATACTGATGTGAGGAAACAATATCTTTAGGATCCAACCATGGCAGCCCCCCACATGTTTACAGAGACTGCCACCATGACAACAGCCCCCAGACCAAGCAGGTAGGCTCCCCGGCGTAGAGGATCCCCGTAAGGAATCATTGGAGTTAAAACAGCTGTTAAAAAAAACCTAAGAAATGATAATAACAAATAAAAGCAGCAATACATATAAAATACTTAAAAAAAAACAATGGTAAAAACAACAACAACAAAAGTAAATAAATAAATAAGAATAAAAAAAAATAAATATAATCTAAGTTCCAATAAAAATTAAAAGCTAAAAAGGTTTTGACCCTCTTTCTAAAAACATCTGCAGTCTTTGTTGCCCTGAGGCTCTCGGCCAGGTTGTCCCACGGTCCAGGGCCATGATAGTGGAAAGTGGCCTTACCGTAGGTTTTAGTTCGGACCTTAGGAGTAACTACAAGGCTGGTACGCTAGCAAGGGTTTCTAATTTAAATGTAGGTCAGATAACATCAAACATCCTTGTAACAAATATCACTATAAACCAACAGAAGTAGTCACAGATGACAAAATGACTCAAAACACATGAAAACATTATAATATGTCAAGTTTGATTTGTCGAAATAATTTTTTTTCTCCACTAGATGTCACTGTGGAGTTCTGAACGTTCCAAAAGATTAATTCTTTTATCCAGAACAATCCAGAACAATCGTTCCAAACTATTCGATCTCCCAAATGTTCCATTTCTGCTGTCTCTACAGAAAATGGTTTCGTTGCAGGTTGTGGTTATCGGGGTTTGTAGCTACAGAGTGTTGTGGCGCCCTCTCGTGGCAAGAAAATTATTTCTGGAACATCTTTGAAATGGCTCAGCGGTCGTGTAAAACAGTATTTCAGGACTAAACTGTGACAAAGCAGCAGAAAAGGACAATACTGTGGAGCAGTCCTGCATAAACCAGTCGCTGAGCAGTTTGATGCATTCCTCCTGTTAGATGATTCTCCCACCTGTCACCTGTGTGTGGCGCTGTTTGGATAAAGGTGGGAACACACACTCGTGCACCATACGCTGAGGCGCATACACACAGCCTCAGCTATGAGACTGAGTGCATGTCTACATGGCCAGAGGGAAATAACTGTCACCTGTGAGTTGGGACTGACTAATTATTGCCTTCCCGCATTTTTATGGTAATATGTGTTCCCTTTCTGTGTTAAACATTAATCAAAAGCATAATTTTTTGTTTTTAATGAAGAAAAATGAGCAACTTGTGGTTCCACAGCTTTCAGCGGCTTTCAACTATTCCAAACCTTACATTGTTCTGCAGAGTTGCCAAGGTCACAGCTACTGTTTAATTAGGTGTTTTGAGCCCCTAAATATATAATTTAACTTTACTGTTTCTAGTTGGACAGAAAATAAAGGAGGTAACTGGTGGCATTACACTGAGTACCCAGCTCCATTTACAGAACGGTGTTTGTCTGCAATGCTCAGTCAGAACATTTGTATTTGTCAAATACCATGAAAACTTTTACCATTATGCAGATCAACATTTTTACCATGTCACAACAGTCCTGTACCAATCAGTCCACCCAGAAATAATATAAAGTGAATTATTTGGCCCCTGGAGGACTGGCTCACGATGCAGTCAGAGTGTCATGTTTTTGCCACCCTGATCTCCTGGCGCTCATCATTGGTTACTCGATCCACCTGCTGGCTTCCTAATTGCCTCTGCTACCTCATTCAGTTCACCTGGTTTCCTTTTCTCTCACTGCCTACTTAAGCTCCCTCCAATCCCTCCTTCTCTGCCAGATAATAATCAGACCTATGTCTAGTTTTGTTCCAGCGTTCTACGGATTTATCCTCAGTTGCCAACCTTCTGCTTTATGCCCCTGGATTACCCTCCTTGCCTTGCCCTCGACGGACACCGCTACCTTTCGGATCTTCTGGTTACCGACCCTGCCTGTCTTTGGATCTCTGAGCCTTGTCTTTGCCTGGATGAGTATTTTGCCATCCTGTTTACCTCCCAGCTGTTGCCTGGTTTCTTCTGCAGACCATTCCCCTGGACTGATCTTCTGTTCATACTCCTTCACCAATAAACTGGTCATTTGTCCCGAACTCCCTGTGTGTGGCTGTATTAAGGATCCTCAGGGTAACTCATTGCACAGAAGGCATGTAATTCATCAGTTAGCTTATTTGTTTGCTGTTGTTTTTTGAAAAGCCTTGACGTTCAATTATTGAAGTAGAAAAAAACTAAGATTGTGGCTTGGGTTGTAAAAAATGAAAGGAAATCTAAAGCAAGAATTAAATCAGATATTCTTTATATCAAAGCTGCTGCAGCGATCACATCAATAGAGCAACTTTATTTACACCAGTTAGCGCTAATCATTACTGTGTTATCATGCAACAAAACTAGACCGGCGTCAAACTCCAGTCCTTGAGGAACAATGTCCTTTTTGTTGTCTCCATGCTCCAACACACCTGACTGAAATGAGTGAATATGTTCCCAAGAAGCGGTTGAATCAGGTGTGTTGGTGCAGGAAAACAGCAAAAATGGATGACTTGATAACTGTAGTTTGACACCCCTGGTCTAAAAGGTAAATAAGAAGAGAGAAGGATTTTTCATGTAATATTTCATTTTTAATAAAACAAATAACACATTGGATGTTGAAACAAAGACATTTTTGCATTTCGGAAAATATGAGCTCATTTTGAATTTGACAGCAGCCTCGGGACCCCAAGTCACCAGCATCAAGTTTTGATGTTCAGCCTTGTCCCCAGCACACAGAGATTCCTTCTGAATCTCTGAATCTTTTCAGAGAATATCATAACTTGTAGATCAGGGATCCTCGTTTCTGGTCCTTGAGGACCGGTGTGCTGCAGGTTTTCCAGGTGTCCCAGCTGCAGCACACCAGATTGAAATCAGTGTGTGTTTAGCAGATCTGCAGAGCTAATCTGAGTCAGGTGTGTTTCAGCAGGGACACTTCAAAAAGCTGCAGGGCAGTCCTCGAGGACCAGGACTGAGGATCCCTGCTGTAGATAGTGGGATCTTCAAAGTCTTCACAATTTTATGTTGAGGAACATTTGTCTGGATAAAAAATAAGCTCTGCACAAGTCTGCTACGAAGCCATTAATTTTAGTCAGGTGCGTTGCAGCAGGGACTCACTGATAGTCTGCAGGACACAGGGCCTCAAGGAACACAATTGGGGATCACTGCAAATCTGATCACATGTGCATTTTCATGTTAAATGAACACTCCTGCAGAGATTTAAGCTTGTTACATCCTCCACGAGAAGTGAGAACTGAGTTTTTGCTATCAAAGCTGCAAGAACAAGGAGGAACAAGGACTGCAGAGACGTCCGCAGTCATAATTAGCAACACTCATGTGTCTGCATATAATTAGCTTGAGAAGGAAAGTTAGCCGTGTTCATCCTGTGATAAACAGCAATGTCTGACCTGCTGGGAGAGCTTAATGAACATATTCTGAGAGGTGAATGTGGCCAGCTCAGCTCTGTACAAAGAAGTTATTAGATGATAGACGATGAGAAGAAAATCCTGTTGCTTCTGTTTAATTAATCCTCCATCTTGGTTTACAGATGTTCCACTTAAAGTTTTGAACAATCTGTCCGCTGTTTTAAGTTTATTGAGGCAAGTTTTACCTTCACACACACACACAAACTCACACTCCGAAGCTGCCCACCATGTCAAATCAGAGGTCTTTTGTTTAACGTTTGAAGAATAAACATCTTCTCCAGTGGAAATCCAGTTTTATGGTCACATGAAAGATGGAATGTATCTTCCAAAGCAGAGATGTTAGCCATATCAAACTGTATTAGCTTCTTAGCTAATGAAAGTTATGCTAACGTATGCCACACATTCAAACTACAGATATTAAAGGAAAAACCATCAGATTTCAGCAGCAACTATAATCTCAATCCCAATACTCCTGACAGAGCATCAAGTCTATTCTGTCCTCTTGTTCTTTGTCCAACTTGTACATCCTTTTCTTTCACATTTATGTCATATTTACAGAGAGCTCACGGATGTGTAGCCTGACGTGTTGGCTAGTTTAGCAAAGAGCTGCATTGAATGGCTGCACAGACCACCACCATCTACTCCGCTGCCTCTTTTCATGCATCTTTCTGAGAATAAACATTATGACCTCTTCCATCATCATTATGTTTGCTACTGTCTAAAGCTAACATCTAAACCTCTAGTGGACGCACTAACACCCAATTCAAGATGATTTTCTTTACAAATAATCTTTCACACGTTTTATATAAAAACTGACGCACACACACACACAGGCAGGTAACAGAAGAAGTTGTCTTCGTTGTGGTCAGTAGTGGTTTTGGCCTTGGCTCCTGGATGAGTCGTTGGAAAAATGTTGGAAGGCCGACCCCTCCCAGAAAGATTTGTTCCCAGTTGTCTCCATGTGTGGATAATGGATCTGACTGGTTGGCTCAAACTCAAAGCATGGGCCAAAGTATGGGCCATAACAGCTGCCTACCATATGTGGTCATGGGCAGTCTTCCTCTGTCTTCCTTGTATTTAGTCAGAAATATATAACTAAGGAACTCAAATAAGTGTACATTTGTTACCAAATTAACCTTCAAACTCGGATTAAAGTCGACAGGAGTACTCCATAGATCTCCTGGATAAATTATGAGCATTAAATATGAGAAGAAAAACAACCCAGAAACCTATGCCTGCCGTTCAGCTTCATCTTCCGCTTGTAACGATAACAGCCAGATGGCGGGACCACCAGGAATTAATGCAAAGTTATTTTAGTAAAGAATAATCTCAGCAGTGAGGGATGGCTGGGAAATAGAGTCTCATCCCTTCTGTCGGTGTCATTCGCAGTTAAACTGAGTAAAACTTAACAAAACGGCAGAAGAAGGAGAATGTTTTTATACCGTGTCCTTTAACGGTCAGATTGATTGCAGCGGGGATTTTAATTGATGCTGAACCCAATTAGTTCTAGTTTAAAATAGGAATAAAGCAAACATGGCGCAGAAAGGTTGAAAGTTGCTCAAATCATCTTTGATTTGACTGTGATTAAATTAGATAGTAAACAGACTTATATGGCTTGTTTTGTCATTTTATTACCTCTGAGACGTCCCACGTGCTCTCATGGATACTGCAAGATCAAATTCATGGAAAGATAAAAAATGTGGCTTTTTTACACGAAGTCATTGGAAGTTACATGATTTCCCTCTGTGAAAGTAATGGCTGCGCCTTCCCAGCTGAGGTTCCCTCATCACCTTCTCCTCTGTGACCTCCTCCACTTCTTCTGGGAGGCTCAAATATTAATCTAGGAATAATAAAGTGTTTAACTTGAAGGAGAGCCGAGCACCACTGACTTGAGGTGATGCATGAGGCTCCTAAAGGCATTTCATGCCGGGATAAGACAGTAAAATCTGCAGCCAGGGCAGATCTTAGCTGCATCAGCTGACAATCCTCTCCATAACATCACTGCCTGGACTCACCGCCACACCAGATGTCTGATACATTTTTCATTCCCTGAGTTTCATGTCTTTTATCTGCATGATTTATATCTCCTAGAAGAAATACAAAGTGCAGAATCTTTTTGGCTCATGAGCTAGTTCAGCTTTTATTTGCAAATAATACATACATATAAAATATCCTGCAAACACTAAAGAAACATGTCCAAACATGGAAGTCAAACAAAGATATCTGGCAGGAATTTAACGAACTGTAAGAGGGAGTAGTTCTTGTAGTAAATTATAAAACAGTAACTCTTCATCTGTCTTTTTCTCTGTTATTCTTTTCCTCTGAATTTCCTTGTTTTCTTTGCATTTGAATGTGCATGATGTAATGCTTTAATGCAAAATTCTGCCGTAAAGGGAAACGCTGTCATGAAGCGAAACCCTGCCGTAAAGCAAAACGCTGCCGTAAAAAGGAAACACTGCCGTATGGTGAAACACTGCCGTAAAGCAAAAAGCTGTCGTAAAGCGAAATGCTGCCATAAAGCAAAACGCTGCCGTATATCAAAACGCTGCCATAAAAAAGAAAACGCTGCCGTAAAAAGAAAACGCTGCCGTAAAGCAAAACGCTGCCGTAAAGCAAAACGCTGCTGTAAAGCGAAACACTCCCGTAAAGCGAATCGCTGCCGTAAAGCAAAACGCTGCTGTAAAGCAAAACGCTGCCGTAAAGCAAAACGCTGCTGTAAAGTGAAACACTCCCGTAAAGCAAAACGCTGCCGTAAAGCAAAACGCTGCTGTATAGCGAAACACTCCCGTAAAGCGAATCGCTGCCATAAAGCGAAATGCTGCCATAAAGCGAAACGCTGCCGTAAAGCGAAACGTTGCCGTAAAGCAAAACGCTGCCGTAAAGCGAAACGCTGCCGTAAAGCAAAACGCTGCCATAAAGCGAAACGCTGCCGTAAAGCGAAACACTCCCGTAAAGCGAATCGCTGCCATAAAGCGAAATGCTGCCATAAAGCGAAACGCTGCCGTAAAGCGAAACGTTGCCGTAAAGCAAAACGCTGCCGTAAAGCGAAACGCTGCCGTAAAGCAAAACGCTGCCGTAAAGCGAAACGCTGCCGTAAAGCAAAACGCTGCCGTAAAGCAAAACCCTGCCGTAAAGCGAAACACTGCCGTGAAGCGAAACGCTGCCGTATAGCGAAAAGCTGCCGTAAAGCGAAACACTGCCGTGAAGCGAAACGCTGCCGTGAAGCGAAACACTGCCGTAAAGCGAAACGCTGCTGTAAAGCGAAACGCTGCTGTAAAAACAAAACGCTGCCGTAAAGCGAAACGCTGCCGTAAAGCGAAATGCTGCCGTAAAGCGAAACGCTGCCGTACAGCGAAATGCTGCCGTAAAGCGAAAATCTTCAGGTCTTCAGACATCACTGGATTGAACCAGACATGATTCTCTACTGGAAACCAGTGCATGGACTCAGGAAGCTTCCAGAAACCAGTGTGAACCCAGTTCAGGCTGAAATCCACACCTGCAGGTTAAAGCTCCATCATATGTGAAGAGGATCCAGAAACACGCCGTCTTCTCTGGACCAAAGCTCATTTAAAATGTTCTGAGTGGAAACCTGGATGAAGATGTGGAATAGTTTGTGGACAGCATGGACGGCGTGTCCTGCAGACTAAAGAGGAGAGGGAGCATCCAGCTGGTTATCAGCCTGCATCTCTGATGGGATGGGGTTGCATTAGTGCCGATGGCGTGGGCAGCTTCCACATCTGAGAAGCTCCATCAATGCTGAAACATCTGCTCCCATCCAGACAACGTCTCTTTCAGGGAAGACCTTGCAGGTTCCACCATGCTGGACCACATCCTGCATCATCACAGCAGCATGGTGGAACAGGAGAACTGGTCTGCTGCAGTCCAGTTTCACCAGTACAAAACATTTCTACTGACCAGCAGCTGCTCTCCTCACTTCTCAGATGTTTAGACATTTAGGTGCAGCGGCGGATTGTTTCTTCAAACAAAGTTGTAAATACATGCCAAATCTTTCCCATCCAGTCTGATCACCTTTGTTCCTCTCTGTCTCTACTGGAACATTTTCGCACCACTGAAGGAAAAGTGAACAAACAAACTCTTATAAATCCATTTTTCTCATTTCCACACGTCCCATTACAAAGTGATGAGCAGTTTTGTAAGGCAGCAGTCCATCACGAACAGCAGTCTGAAGCCCTAGTCTGGATAACGGGAACAAAACAGTGACAACAGTCCACTTTAAAAGTGACAGTTCTTTAAAAACAGCAAATATTCCCATCCTGCTGCAAACACAATTATTCTGCTGCAATAAAGCAGATTTTGGGGTTCCACATGAAGTAGACATGCAATGAAACAGCTGAGTTGACTTTAATTGCCAGGCAAAACGTTTCATTTTTAGCCCACAACCTTTCCTCTCATTAAAAACAAAAGAACATTTGCATATCCAACCAAAATCCTTTTTTTCTTGTTTCTAAACATCTGCTTACTGGAATAAAGGCCAACGCCGAGCTAAGATGAAGGCTTTACATCAGAGCATACAGGAGAAGACTGGGTTAATAGAGGGCAAATCATCTATTCTTCTAGAAACATCGCAGTTGAATTGGAAGAATGTATATTTGCACCACTGTAACTTTGCACAAAGACCACTGAAGTGAGTAAATACTACTTTATTTACCCCTTCCTTGAGCTTAACATTGCAATTTCTGCTCACTTTTTGGGAGCCTGCCATGGCACACATGATATTTCTACACCCTGGTTTCATTGCATAAAAGACAAAGAAGACAAATGCAAACAAGCATAATCAGTCCCACAGAGAAGCTCTGAATGCCCCTGCTGCTAGCAGCCATTAGCCACTGCCAGTGGCAGCTCTGACAAGAGCAGGGGGATGTTTAGGACTCGGAGATAATTTGAAAAAAGCCCTATAATTGGCTGAGATCCGTCTGACAGCTTTGAGAGGAAGCCCCTCGGGTGTCCGTATCGATGAATCTTCCCGATTTGAGACGGAAACTCCACTACCTTCTAAAAAGTGTAATGGTCTGAGCTGAAAGTTGCTTTAGCTTCTTTAAACTTCAGAGGTATGGTCTATATGGTGGCGGTAATCCGAGGGTGGTGAGGGATGATGGGGAGCAGCAGGGTCTGCTTTTTCAGTAGACACAATTACAGGAAGCAGTTATTAACTGATGCCTTTGTCTTTTCTGCGTAGAGGCTGTGAGATGCAGCGATTTGCTGCGTTTGCATTCGCAATTACAACATAAAGTTGGCTTGACTTGCTAAGTTCTACAATGAAAGCTGAAGCCAAATTAACGGCACACTCCAGCAGCACCACCACATGCAGCGGCGAGGGAATTCTGACCAGCAAGCCCCTATAATAATCCCCCTCTCTGACTTCCATAATGAGTCCCTGCCAGCTAAATAGTGTTATGCTTATTTAATCTCGCAGTGCAGCATTTTCATCTAATTCGAGAGTTCAGTGTCTTATAGAGGCTTTAAATCAGTTTGACATCCTCTGGAAAGGTATGCCTGTCATGGCTGGGTGGTCTGTAATGATTCACGGAAGAAACAAGACCTGATGTTCATTTGCAAACCTACCAATAATAATATTTGCTGCCATTTGGGAATCTTAAAAGAATCACTTTTTTTTTTTTTTTTTTTTTCCAAGGATGTCTGGAGGCAAAGGTTTTTATACCTTTTCCAAATGGTCAGACTCCAATACGAAAGTCCCACTGTCACATAAAGGAGCATGATAAATCATACAAAGGTAGATAAAAGTGCTCAGTCTCAGTTCCTTCTTAAACATTAATGGCGCTGCACTTGGAAAAGTGACTGATTTTTCTGTGGAGAGAAAAAATAGAGCTTGAGAGGAAGGTTTCCCAATTCTCGTCCTCACCAGTCAGTTTGGTGTATTCAGCACATATACCAGCCTTTGAAAGTAGCACTGTGTTACTTTCTGACCTTTAAAATATGTTTCTGACTCGTTTTGATGGCATCGTGACATTTATTATGTACCTTCCTGCAGCAGTCCCGAGGCTGAGAACCACCATCAGAACTTTTCCTCTCGGGAGGCTACATCACTAGCGGCGTTTCCATTACATTTTTTTTTATATGTTTTTGCAAAATGATATTTGTAAGTTTTGACAAACAACATTTGTGATTTGCAGGTGTTTCCATTCAACAGTGTTTAGCGCATACGCCTCAAGTTGTCGAGATTTTACAAGACTTGAGGCTCATGCAAGGTAAGCTACGCAGCGTTATTTTGGGGTTTTCTACTTGCTGCGCAGAAATTGTCACAGCTTTTCAAAGCTTTTCTCCCACATTTTATTTTCTAAAACTCTGAAATTGTCTGATGTTTGCTCCACACCGCGCCATCTTTACCGGAAATGAACTGGTCACATGACCCCCTACATTACGAGAGGGGACATGTAAATGCAAAAATGTGTCTCCATTACACTTCTGCAATATATTTCTATATGAAATACGACCTCATGAGATTGTAAAAACTTTTCAGTGATGCTTTTTTCAAAATGTACATGTTTCCATTAGTGTTTTTAAAATTTTGATGGTTTTTTTCTGCACTTCTGGGTGTAGTGGAAACACAGCTACTGTGCTGTTTGGCTTTATGCAGCATGTGACCAGCTGTGTGTGTTTCCATCACTCCTAGAACTGTGCAAAACCAGAATATTGCAATAAAAAAAACTGGTAAAGGGAAAAAAAATCAAAAGACTGCTCAAATAAATAGATTTTACACTCTGATAAGGTGTTTTTTCAGTCTCTGATAGAGTATATCATATATGGTATAAGTGTATTGATAACACTAACATTTAAGTGTCCCTTTATATGACGTAGGACATGGGTGTCAAACTCCAGTCCTTGAGGGCCGGTATCCGGCAGGTTTTTGTTGTTTCCCTCCATAAACACAGCTGATTCGAATCAAATGCATCCAGCAGCTTCTGTCAACCTGTTTTTAAGTTTTGGTCAGGTGTGTTGGAGCATGGAAACAACAAAAACCTTCAGGATACCGGCCCTCAAGGACTGAAGTTCAAGACCTGTGACGTAGGGGGTCACATGACCCATTTAATTCAGGCAAGGGTGGATGGATGGATGGATGGATGGATGCATGGATGGATGGAGACAGAAAATCCTCCACAGAAAGTGGAAAACCCTGAAACAATGCAACGTGACATGGCGAGACAGCCTGAGCTGCATCTCTTATAAAATCTCATAAGATTTTGTGAGAACTGCAGTTTATGCACTAAATATTATTTAATGGAAATACCTGCAAATCACAATTGTAGTATGTTGAAATTTTATAAATAACACTTCTTTTGTTAAATTAAAAAAAGTGTAATGTAATGATTTTTAGTGGGATTCAGTCATGTCTTTTTCAGACTCATGGGAAGTGGTCAAACAAACCAAAATGGCCGACTTCTACGAAGAAGGTTGGAGACATTGGTCAAAGTTTAGATGCAAGTTTATAACAGAGTATTAAGCTTTGTCCTGATAAATGTTGTTAGATGTTATCCAAATAAGATTTAAGCCTTGAACAGGAGAAAAACTCATCAGTTCAGATGCCATTTGTTATTTTGTGGTGCTCCAGCCACACAAACACAGGAAGACATGGAGAAGCGGGAAAGCCCATTTCTGAGGGTGTGGATCGGAGAAAGCAGCTGGGATTAAGACCCGTCATGACAAATCCTGCATCATTTCTGCTCATCCATCCATCTCTCCACCGTCTGCCACAAATACGAGGACAGATTTCAGGGATAAAACTTTCCCCTGGTACTTCTTTCAGGTCTTTAGGGGAACCTGAAACTTCCCCAGGCCAGAGACATGACCCTTCCAGTGTCCTGGGTCTTCACTGAGGCCTCCTCCCAGGGGGAAATGCCCAGAATCCCTCATCATGGAAGCATCCAGGAGACATCCTAACCACATAATCAAGCCACATCATTTGTAGTAGAGCAGCTCCACACCGAGCCGCCCCCCAGGATGACCGAGCTTGTCACCTTATCTCTGAGAGAGTCTAGCTACGCTGCTGAGGCAACTCATTACTGCCGCTTTAATCCAACCCCCACAGCTCATGACCAGGTGAGGGTATGGACTTAGATCGACTGGTAAACTGAAAGCTGAACCTTTTGGCTCAGTTTTTTTCTGCACCACAACAGATGGATGCAGAGCCTGCATCACTCCACATGTCCTTCCTCACAAGGCTGTGAAAAGGTGCTTCTGCTCCGGTACCTGGTGGTTTTACAGCAGCAGCTCTGGTCTACAATGAGTTGCCCTCCTCTTCATGTAACATGCTGCGTCACAGTAAACAAAGTTATCTAATGTTTTAAATACTTCAGGTGTACTTACTGAACAACAGATGTATTTATATTAATCATTCAGACCCTAAACACGGGAATTAAGGCTGTTATCTCCAAGTTACTGTTGAAAAAACATGACTGCAGTACTGAGATATTTGAAATGCAGTCATTGTTTTGAAGGAAGGACAAGTTTCCTCATGACGAAGGGCTCTCTGCCTTCCACCTTCAACTTTCAGCTGGAAAACCACAAATCAGGATTCCAGAAGCTGATTTGTTCTTCAGGTGGAGTCACTGAAGCAGATAAACCGGTAAACGGATGTGCCCTAACATGACAGCAGAGCGTGGGCTGCTTGCTGGATGACGAAGCTCTCCCCACCCCTTTCCTCATCCTCGGATAGTTCCTGACCAGCTTAACAGGACCGCTCCAGCTTTCCTAACAGCACCGTGCTGACCAATTAATTACTTAATCAATGCTGTGACATACAGCCTGCCCAAGGATTCACTGCCATTTTCCCAGATAAAGCTGCTTTCTGCCACTCCCTGGAGGCACTTCAAAGTAAAATAAAAACACTCCTGGACCTGCTGTGTGTGTGTGCTCACACCTCACAAGCTTTCCACTGGCTTTGTGTTTATTCGAGCTTCCCAGTTCAGGAGTCTCCCTCTGAGATGCCAGTAATGTCTGAAGGACATTAATGTGCTTACTGTGCTCCTCTTAGTGAGGCAACACCCTGCTCCTCTAAAGGCAGGTCCAAATGACAAGATCAGGCTCATTTTTGTCCCAAGATCAGGATAAAGGTCCGATTCTCAGATGTTTGCAAATGTGTGGATAGTCCTATGTTATGTTACGTTGTGTTACGTTACGTTGTGTTACGTTACGTTGTGTTACGTTACGTTGTGTTACCTTACGTTGTGTTACCTTACGTTGTGTTACCTTACGTTGTGTTACGTTACGTTGTGTTACCTTACGTTGTGTTACCTTACGTTGTGTTACCTTACGTTGTGTTACGTTACGTTGTGTTACCTTACGTTGTGTTACCTTACGTTGTGTTACCTTACGTTGTGTTACGTTACGTTGTGTTACCTCACGTTGTGTTACCTTACGTTGTGTTACCTTACGTTGTGTTACCTTACGTTGTGTTACCTTACGTTGTGTTACGTTACGTTGTGTTACCTCACGTTGTGTTACGTTACGTTGTGTTACGTTACGTTGTGTTACCTTACGTTGTGTTACCTTACGTTGTGTTACCTTACGTTGTGTTACCTTACGTTGTGTTACATTATGTTACATTATGTTACGTTATGTTATGTGTTAGGAGTGATTTTGTCCTGTCAGAACCGCATAGAAGGTCTCTGAAGAAGAGTTTAGACGTTTAATATTTGCAACCAGAAATGCGGCAGTACTGTTGCTGAGTCAACTTGTGTGTATCTGAATGATAATAAAGTCTATGACTCCAAGACTAAGACCACTGGATAAGCCAAAGGTAATGGTTTTATGAGTTGGCCAGTAATATGGTTGCCAACTGGTTTGGTGGTTCTGTTAGTCGTCGTCCCACTGTGCTAAGCAGTCCGTTTCCAGGACTCTTTGGAAGGGCGAACCTGGTCAACTTAGTTGCAATTATTTTTTCATTTTAAAGGTGGGATTCACACAAACAAAAAAATGTGTCTGGTTTCTTATGGGGGGTACTCATCTTAATCTAAACCAGTGGTGTCAAACTCCGGTTCTAAAGGACCAGTAACTAGCAGGGTTTTGTTGTTTCCCTGCTCAAACACATCTGATTCAAATCAAATGGATCCAGCAGGTTCTTGTCAACCTATTATTCATTTCGGTCAAGTGCGTTGGAGCATGGAGACAACAAAAACTTGCAGAATACCGGCCCCTGAGGACTGGAGTTTGACACCTATGATCTAAAAAGTCTTTCAACATTTGTGAGATTCCATCCGTTCCTTCCTGGAAGCTGAGTTCATCTCATTCCCAGCTAAAGGTAATTTATTTCGACCAGAGGAAGCGCTCCACCTTCACCCTCCTGCTTTCCCTCCCATGAGGTGTTAGAGGCCTCAGGACACCCAGCCCTGCCTCTTTTACAGTAACCCTACACATTGTCCCTTCTCGAAACCAGTCCAAACCTCTAAAACAATCAACTGATACTCCAAATACCTAACAAATATGCATGGCGTGGAATGTAATAATCATTGATAGTTTGCGATGGCTGCTTTGACATGACTGGCAGTGGTGTTAGCATGTAGCGCACAGCGCCGCTCTCTGAGCTGTCTGTAATACTGACCATTTTTACTCACCTCCAACCTGCGCTATAACCCATACAGCCCACAGTCCTGACGTCTACATGACTTTTTCCAGAACCACATTTTTTTGTGCGTATTTTCAGAGAGGAAGAGACGAAAACAACCATCATGGTTTCTTCCTGTTCGTCCATCCTTGTTGTTTACGCTAAAGTCGTGTTTGATTACGATATTGTGCATGAAGAAGCCAAGACTCTACTGAAGTATTAGTTAGCGTGTACTCCATAGTGCACACAACACACTATACATTTAGAAGAGAGACAACTTGTGGTCTCTAAATCTATGTAATGTGTGTCACCTTAAGTTCTCTCTGTATTTCCACATGTCCTTAAGAGGACTCTCTCTTTCTGCCACTGAATTTCCTCTTTATTGTGTGTACATTTCTTTGTGTACACTGTGTGGTCACAAACACCACTAACTCCCATTAAAGCAGAAGGGAGGTCTGTGCATGTCTATTAATTAAACACTGAGGACAAAGGGATGGAGAGAGACCGTCCCTGTTTGTTCTCGGTGGACGCCAGCAAGACAAAGGAAAGGATGGAGACATCCTGTTCTCTGCAGGTGAAAGAAGAGATGTTCTTATCATGGAGGAGGGTATTAGTCAAAAGGAGGCTACACAAGTGGCAACATTATCCCTCCTGTTATAGACTCGTCTCAGCCTCAAGTGCTCCCTGCTCTATTAGTCACTCTATCACTGCCGCAGCTAGACAAACAGTGCCTTGAGAAAATAATGAATCAATAATAATGAAAAAAAAACCAACAAAGCAAAGATCTTGGAAAGATTTCGCAGCACCACAGGCTACAGAACTACTCTCACTCCATCTGAACACTGCTGAGGGTGCTGGGTCCTCATTCATTGAGACTAAGAGAAATGGCTAAGTCCTTCTGAAGTCTTTGTGAAAGAGTACGGTACTGCAAGCTGGCCAGGAAAGTTTTAGATTCCCAGTTTAGCAGCAGTCTGCTCTTTGTTTCATAGCTGCTCCATGTTCCTAAAACTACGCAGATCTGTCAGGTTAGATCTACAGAAGACAGTAGGCCGACTGCTGGCAAGTATTCCCAACTCAGGAATATTCAGGAATACAGTCCTGTCTTACGTTGGCCACGTTTGTATGAGTTTTAATTCCAAATAAAAGTTAGATCTGTTTTAACCTGATGAAAAAATGACCATGTTAACACCAATTTCCTCATGACAATGACTATTTGGAATAAACTTATTTCTGAAGTAAGTGGCTGGTTTATTCCCATTTTAAATCTGAACTGATTAATTCCCCTACCACGTAAACCTTCATCTGCTTTAAGTTGATTCCGGCCACTCTGCACACGCTTGTTGGCAAGTCCAACCCGATGATGCACATACTCTGAGGTCTTTTGCCTCTTGACTCCGTTACTTCTCCTCCGTCTCCTCCTCAGCTGCTAAAAGAAGTGATGCAGTACTTCTGGTACTTCAAGTGAAAATGGTTCTCATTAGGTGGTTTTCCATGTTCTAACCAAAAGATGACAAGCAGGAAGCAAACTTTACTTCTGTTAGACGTAAGCACGTCATGCCTGCACTCTGTCCATTCAGAACCCTTCCCAACCTACCGAGCAGAACTAAATAGAGGTGAATAAATGTTCCATGTAAACCTCAATTCATAATTATTATTTCCATGTAAACCAGAATGAGAATACTTTAAATCCGAATTATTAATTCGGAATTAAAAAACACCATGTAACTATAGCCACTGTCCCTCTGGGGGTGGCCACTATCGCCACTTGCGATGATGATGATAGTTATTAAGTGGAAACGTCAAACAGAACAAAAGGAAGAAAATACACATGTTCAACAAGCTGCCGTTTTTGTGCGGTCACTCTAATGTGAATCCATTCCTGGTGACCCGCTTGCTAAAAGAAATCTGCTTTGGACCGAACCAGACAGTTGTATCTTACTGCTAAATCCATCTTTTACACAGAAAGTGTAGCTTTCTTTTTATTATACAGAATTTTCCAAATTGTTGTATGCACCATGCAAACTATAGTAAAATCTGCAGAATGTGAAAAGTGTGGGAATTGTTTAAGAATTTGGTTAAAATCACCAGCAGAGATCCACCCAGTTTCTGTCCAAAACTGTATCCCATAATGCAATGCAATGCAGTAGTCCCTAAGCTAAAGGTGCAGTAGAGACTTCACAGGAGACTGAGGTTCTTTAGAATCTTGCCTCTTTCAGATCACGGCAGCTGTCCATGCTGAGGCAGGAATGTCAGGTCCTCTTGGTCAGGAATCCCCAATCCTGGTCCTTAAGGACTGGAGTCCTGCAGGTTTTCCAAGTGTCCCTGCTGCAACACACCTGATTCAAATCAATGTATAATTATCAGACATGTGCAGAGCTTGTATGAGTCCGAGACTGGTGAGTTCCAGCAGAAACACTTGCTCTTCTGCTCTAGGTGGAGGTCTCCAGATAGCTGGTCTGGTTCCCCGGTTTGCTGATTTCTCCTCCACCACATCCCGTTTTGCGGGATTGACTGCTGATTACACTTTGGGATTAATCACAAATCAAATCAAATCAAAGATATTTTATTTATCCCCGAGGGGAATTTCAAGGTTCAAGTCAGCTCGTCCAAGGTTAGACATACATACATTTACATTTGACAAGTTTACAGAACAAACTGATATTTTGGCCCTGCAGCCAGTTTTACCGGTGCTACCTTAACACGCGGAAAAGATGACATGGGGAAGGGTGGGTAGGTGTTGGAAAAACATGAAGTATCTCTACACTTCACCTAAAGGGGAAGGATAAAGATGCAGCAAAAAAACACACCTCTAAGCGCAAGCACAAATTCAGACAATAGACAACACACAATATGGGAGGGGGGGGTTGGGGTCTTCCAGACAGCCAGTGAGGTCACAGCCAGCCAAGCAGCGCGCCCATCCAACTCGCCGTCCGAGAGTGGAGGGAGGGGCGAGGTCCGGAGAAGGCAGTAAAAGATAGGAGAGTGTGACTGTAACAATGGATGTTAGTGTGTGTGAGTGTGTGCGTTCAGCGTGTGAGTGTGTGAACTTTCCCCAGTTCATGTGTGCCACCTGATGTAAACGTGGCCTTGAGAGCTGAGTTCAGTTTAAGTTCCACAGGCCTAAGAATGGGAGGGGGGTTAGGAGGGGGACTGAGCATCAGACAGCATTACATTCCAGGAGACATGATAACCAGCCTGCCCAAGGCCAGTCAGGGAGCCAGATCCAAATAACAGCTTTGTTTTTGGTCAAGCTAAGCTTCGTTTGGCTCAGCTTTGAGTCCTTAGTGGTCTCTGTCGGACTCTGAAACAGCCGAATCGGGGGGTCAGTTTCCACCAAAACCGAGCAACTGCTTCTCCAAGATGTTTCCCACTTACGGATGAGCTCAAGAACCACGACCAGCTCCAGTCGCGGTCCAGTGCTGTCACGCATGAGTTCGAGAGCGAGTTGCTCGGCGAAGTCCATTACAGATCTTCCTGAATTTGCGAGACACCAGGAAACCGCACACACCAAACAGCAGAAACCCAGTTACCATAAATCCAATCTTGTAGAAATCCTCCACAGAAAGAAGCAGAAGGCACGTGACCTTCATCACGTATCCAGCAGCATGCATTCCGTCGGGACCTGCGGGCTCCCCTTCGCCCATTCTTTGGGGAAAAAAGATTTTCTAAGTTGCATTGAGAGACCAGTTGATCACATTTCAGCATCCTGTGATTTACTGGATTTAAATTGAATCATTTGGCATCACCACTAAAAACACTGAAAAGGAAGATCTTGTTTAAAAAAAAAAGTGACTGTTTTTGAAGAGTTTTGTTTAACTGTGCAGAGACGTTGTGCTGTTAAAAGAACAGCGTGGCCCCTTTAAGAATGGTCAAGCTGCAGAAAGACACACAGAAAGAGAGAGAGAGATGCAAATTGCAGGTCTGAATTAGAGTGAGGGTGATGTCAGAGCTGAGGAAGTTTAGCTGAGAAACTTCCTGTTGAGTGGTGAATGTTTTGTTACAATCCACTGCTGGGTGAAGTGAAGGGAGTTCACCCAAAACCAAGCACAGTTTCAGCCCAGGAGGAATAACCTCACCTTCACATTCCAACCTCCGTTTGGAGGCTGGAAGGTAAACAGCGGTTCCTCTCAGTTTTCACCAGCAGTGAAGGCAACAGACCGGGACAGTTTTCACACACCAATGTGAATAAACCAAGCGGCAACCTCTGGCGCTTAAAAGTGAAGCCGATGTGGAAGTGCATAAAACTGCAGTTCCTCCTTCATCCACTAGAGGATGCAAAACACAGCATAGACTCCCATGTTAAAAAGATCAACTTCACAGCAGAAATAAAAATGTTTACAGCCTGGTTCAAAAATCCATTTTAGGTTTAATAGGTCAGGTTTACCTTCATGACAACTGTGGAGGGAGTGAATTTTATTTCTATCTCGTCCATTTAAAATTAATTAATTTAATTAACTTAATGACATAAGTTCGACATATTTAGGGGCATGTCCTTTTGATTGACAGGTACCAATCTCCCACTTCAAGTAAGAAGAACGTAGAACAACCGCAGTTTTTAGCCGGTTAACAACGTGACTTAGCTTTAGCCCGCTTACCTTCGTTAGCTGGTTAGCTCCCGTTATCTCTGGGTTAGCTTGGTTAGCTCTTAGCTACAGAAAGCTCAGAGTTCGCGCGATGTTAATCATCCGCCGAGCTTCAATTCAGCTCTTCATAAACCTATGGGTGACGTCATAGAGGCTACATCCATCTTTTTATATACAGTCTCTGGTTCAGACACATATTAGACATCTCTGACTCCAGTTTATTTACTGGTAAAATACTGTAGCTCCTGTTTGCCCATGCTGGGTTTGCAGCACTGCATCTGTGGTTGGAGAGGGGGGGGGGGGGGGGGGGGGGGGGGGGTGCAGTGATTCCACATTGTATCCCCCAGCAGCAGCCGTGTCCTTGCAGAGGACATAATAGTTGCCATTAAGGAGGAGGTACAGGAGAATTAAAGACCACCCTGACAGAAATTACACTACAAGAAAAACATGCGAATAAATCAGAATTCTCCACCTCTTGCATCACTTGTTGCTGCATCACTTCCAGACGCTGCATAAAGCAGCAGTTTGGTTCCAACATGATGAGTTTGAGATCGGGGACAACAGCGCTTGTCGCAGGTGGACGTGACACGTTTCCATCTGGTGCCATGTTATGTAGCGTCTCCACTATCTGCACACATCTGCAGCTGTACAACAGGTTTCCTCCTGGGCATCGAGACACCTCCGCCTGCACTTCATCTGCCCGATGGCCGCTACATCACAGCGTGTCTGGTTGTGACGCACATAGTTCTGTAACTCTGCGTTCTGGGTTGGAAAAAGGAGAACGATTCCTCAACCTGTCAGTCACTTCCCTTTGGAAGGTGCTGCCATCAACTCCAGAGTCTTCTGTGCACCATGTCCACCAGCAGGGACAGATAAGCCACTGTGCACCTTTATGCACTGGGGTACATTTTATATCCAACCATACCTTCATGTTCTGTATCTGCAGAAGGGGAAAACACTCTGATCCTTGCCAAATGATGGCCGACCACGTCATTTTAATTGTAATAATTCATTTAGAACTTTATTAGTATGGCAGCTTCTGTAAGACTTATTAATGATGTGATCTGGCTTCTATAACACTAAATTGCTTCATTCCAGAACATATTTTAGTGGCTGACATTGTTAATAGCATTTCTGGTGTAAATCTAGATTTTTTTTTGTGGTGGAGGATCAATGTCAGATATGCATTTTCTTAATTTTTGCAAATAATGTTAATGTGTAACCTTGTATGTAAACGTTTATATTTGTTTTTGCACTAATGTCTCAGATTTCACACCATTTCTATGGTTTTATTTCCTGCCATTGGTGTTGCCATTTCCTGTTACAAAAGACACTATGCTTACTATGTTAACCAAAAAGCATGGAATTAAAAACTTGTTTATGGAACACACATCTGCCACATAAAAGAGATGTAGTACCTGTTTTTAGTTTTTTTTTTTGTTTTTCCCACTGCATGAACTAACGATGTGTATCCCAGCTTAGGATTAATGTATCCCATTTCAGCAGGGCTGGTTTTTGCTATTTGTGATTTGGCCAAGAGCCAAGGATGTAATCAGTAAAGTGTGTGCACAAGAGGGAAAATCATGTTATATTTCTGTGAAAGAGCGCACCAGCATACGAGAGCATACCAGCATGAGTATACATTACTTTAATTGTTATGCCCTTATAAGACCGTGTGTGGCCTAAACAAAGGCTATTGGCTTTATTTTACCTCCACTAGGAACTAATAAACTAACTAGTCATTTATATAAGAACATTTTTTTTAAAAAAGATGGCCTTGGTCTCTCGTTCTATGTGCTAACGTTTGTACATTAACATCCTGCAAGCTACTTTGTGACATAGTTCAGGGTGCTGTAGGGTGTAGGGTGTAAAAGGACGTGTTTGCACATGACCTAAAACAAGCCAGGACCACCACTGCATTCCAGTAGCTGTGAATAAGGTTTATTTATGTTGTAGTACCCATTAACACGAGCAGGACACTTTACAGACATCCAGAACTCGGTGGGTTTTATCGTCACTCCGTAACGAGTCAACGCAGCAATGGCTTGATGTTGCTGCTTTCCTATCAGTCATTTTGTCTGATGGTGTAAGTTGTGTTTTTAGTTTTGTTGTGTTTCTGTACAAAGTGACAAGGCCAGCACCGTCCCTCATGCCGGTTTGGAAAATCAGCCACAAGCTCCTGTAAACAGTATTATCTTCTTGCGCTTGGAAATGTTTTGTGTTCACAAACCTGTTAAACGTGTAAATCAGTGATGCATTTACAAACTCTGACTTTTACAGTGTTGAGGAGAGTTTGAGGAAACCTGGTAAATGCTTTTATTTAAATATGGTAAAACTGTTAATTCCTCCATGATGATGAGTTACCATAGCAACACTATGATGTTGTCTGTGTCTACTCATTAAACCTTTCTTATCAATACCTGCTGCATGTTCTTCCTGCAAAACACAACAGATAACATCTCATGCAGGTTTTACCGTTTCCATTTGGAGATTTTTTTTCATTCACCAAATCGACTGATAAACTTTGAAATGCCCGACAAGTCGACTAAACCTCACTGAAATGCTTGTCACTGTTTAATGAAAATCTTTGACACAAAAGGTCATCTTGATATGAGCCTGTTACTGGAAGAAATTGATCCTTTACAAACTGGTTCAATTAGTCTGTTAATAGAAGCTGGGAACCATGCCAGTATGACGACAGGCGTTAATCATACCCCCGATACTGGGATCAATATAGTCAAAAACACTAATGAATAAAGAAGGATGGGCACCTGAAGTCGTTTGAGCATGCAGGGTACTGGTTTCCTATAAAAGCCATAGAGGAACCAGCAACAAATAAATTAAAATTATAAGCAGGAGAGATGAAGAAATGTCTGACCGCATGGAAGCGACTTTATCACACTCAGACGTTATGCTGCAAGCAAGATATTTTAACTCATTCTATGTTTGGGTATTTTTTTGCTTTTTTAAGCCATAGAATCAGAAAAAATTCTGTTTTGACTTTATTTAACATATGATTCAATTAAAACAGATTATTTAAGATGCACCTGATTCCATCAATGTTCTACCGTCTTCTATAAATAAGTTTTAAACGACAAGGAGCCGTGCATTACAAGGTCATAATGCACGATGCACAGCGTTGTGATGTTCTAGACGCCGTGTTGTGCATTACAACCGTGTAATGCACGGATCCGTTGTTTAATCCGCTCATACCATGGTCCCACACAGTAAACATTTTATAACCATTTTTTCTTTCTTTTTTTACAAAACATGCTAAAAAATGCTGAAGTATAGAACTATTTCATGTTGGCCTTGATGTACTTTTTATGCTAAACAATCACTGTCATTCACCGTCCAAAAGCTAGCTGATGTGAACAAGTTAATTAACGTGTTGCTATGACGATGCCTGTAATGGAGTGACATTACATTGGTTTCACTCGCTGAACTATGTGTGCTTTTATACAAATATATTGCAGCCAGTTGGCCATCACTGGCCAGATATGTTAATTTATTTTTCATAAAAATGTAATTATATAATGATCATGCTTCATGAATTTATATATATATATATATATATATATATATATATATATATATATATATATATATATATATATATATAGAATATAAATAACAGCTCTATGTTATGCTGACGTTAAGTGTGTGGCATTCACATGCGGACTCAGCTCGGAGTTACAAACAATACTTTATTTGTTCCTTTCAGACTTCAGGTTCTTTCCAAGGTGGATGCAGGAGACAGAGAGACAAGCGGGGAGGTAAACCGGCTGGCAGAGAGGCGAGCAGGCAGGCGGGCGGGCAGGCAGGCAGGCAGGCAAGCGGTAGGGCAGCAATCGGGCATGCAGGCAGGATCTCTGACGGGGAAAAAACACACAGGTTATCAATCTGTGATTCACACTGAGAGGAATCTTTGAGGCCGAGAGTTGTACCGCAGGGCATTCAACAATCTGGCGATGAACAGCAGGCTGGGCAGGTCTTAAATAGTGCTGTTGTTGATTGCCAAGATGAAGATCAGGTGCTGATCCAGGTGCCAGGATGCCAGACACGCCCACCAGGGAACAGGATCACAACACTCTAATCTTTAAACAATTAAAATAAAATATATATATTGTGGGTAAATGAGGCAAATTATTGTTGAAACTACTTTTTTTCTCCAGAAATTTCAGGGTGTTCATTGCTTACATGTAAACAGCTTGGTAATGTTTGTGCTTCTTTGTAATTAAAACTTTATTAATTGGTTACTACACTGTTATTTTGCTCCGACCCACTGGAGATCTCATTCTGCTGACTGTGGCCCTCGAATTAAAGTGTAAATTGACACCTTTGGTTTAGGACGAACTGTCTTGAAAAGGGTTTGAGAGCAACTGGTTTACTGGCATGTAGGTCCTCCACACATACATCATTTATGTTTAAACCCAGAGAGAAGACAAGAGCCAACGTGTGGCCTTTTATATGTGGAAGGTCAGAGACATGTCTGGCTTCTAAAACTGATTCAGCAGACTCTCACTCTGCAGATACAGGATTGAACTCGTGAACAAAATAAATATATTTTACATGTTATTTACCAGCTTTATCTCCAGCCACCTGCAACACAAGCCAGCCTAGTAGAAGATATTGTTAATGACATGATATATTAAAACAACAACAAAAATCTTTATTGCAAACTAAAACAGAAGTAAAGACGTGCACAACCGGGAGTTTTTCACAGTCACTGGAGCAGAGAGTCAAAGAGCGAAGCCGGAGTGGAGTCTGGACTCTCCAGGCTGTCCGGGTAATCAGCAGCACGAGCAACCGTGTCTGGCAGCCGCGCCGATTTCACCGTGTTCAGCCATCATAACAGTAATAATGAATCCACTTTCATTTCCAATTAAAATGTGCCTAATAGCATTGTGGTTGAATCGATTTCACTACAAATGGCTTTTTAGCCGAGAACGTTTGCACCCAGGCATCCAGAGGGACTTGGATCAGGCTCATCGCACATTGGCTCAGAGAACAAACAAAGAGACTGATAAGTAAACAGCCTGAAACAGATTTATGCTTCTGCATGTGTCAGAGCGCAGCTGCCTGCTTTTAAATGTTAAAATGCTGCTGCCTTCCAGATCTGCTCAATGGACTCTGAAGACACTAATAATGACATAAATCTGCCCGTGCTGTCCACCCGTCTTCAGCTTTCCCTCTGTGACTGAGATTTATGGACAGTTTCGGAAGAGAAGAGTCAGGGCTTACTTTTATTATTTGACAGCTGATGAGCAGAGATAATTCAGTTGTAATACTATTTCCTATTTGAAGACAACTTCTCCTCCTATCCAACATTTTATTCATGCAGGCAGTTCATGCACAGTTTATTAAACACGAGAACTCCGTGCATGCATTTGCATGACACATAGACGTGGTCAGGACTTATTACCTGACAATACAAACTTTGAACAACAGAAAGAAGTGAAACTGTAATCAACATGATATCCTGTCAGGTAGAGATATTAACATTCTGAAGTTTAGGGTATTAAATTATAAAGAAAAAGGTCCTTGTCGGGTCTTAAAATGAGGCTAATGTAACCATAGATGAATAATAACATGGTTAAAATGCACATTTCATTCACCCAGAACATGTTACGGCAGGAAAGCCACAGATCCAGCAATAAGTTCCTGTTAAAAAGTTATAAAGTTATAAATCCGTAAAACTAAAAGATATTTTCAAAAAGAAGATGGAGAACAGGCTGCTGGATGGTGAGTCTGGACCCAAAGGGGTCTTTGGGTCAAATCAAGATGGGGTTCATGGACATCCGAAAAGTTTTCAGAGAAGCCAAACTAAAGGAAGTTATTTCTTGACTTTCAACAAGCTGTGAAGGCAGGATGTTTTCCAGAAGCATTTTCTACTTTATTGCTTAAAATCCCCTTTAGCCAATTGATTTAAAGCATTAACACAAAAATAATATTTAGTCACCTGTGGAACAGACGGGACAGAAGTAACCATTCAATCATTTTAACCTGTTCTAAACGACTAGATAATATGTCCCCCGACCCCCGTGTCCATGCCCGTCTTCATGCACTGATCACAGACTCTCTGAGGGTTGGCACTCCTGTAAAGGCAGAGCTAGCTACATAAGCTAGCATACAACATCCAAATAGGGTACACACTTACACATAAGGGACATTGGTGAAACTATGCTGTCTGGCACTCGAGGACACGCGGGAACAAGCGTTGCGTGTTTCTTTGGAGGCGTGGTTTTGGGGGAGTGATCTGAAAAAAGGGGTTTGGACTTTTTTTATAATGTGGAAATCAAACCTTTTTTCCAGGATCTCCTACCCCACCTTTAACAAAAACTGATCTACAGATGTAATCGTGAGCTTTTCTGGATCCTTGTATGACGAAACCGCCCTGGCACGCCACATAGGAGCCGATCAGGTGGAAGGGAAACAGTATCCATGACAAGATATTGATTAAAACATCTTATGCTCAGGTGACCCAGCCAGAGGTGGTCAGAACCCATACCAGCTTGCATCCCAGCAGGATTTGAACACTTAGCCTCTGTCACCTACCAGGCTTTCTCTGTAGCATCTGCAGGGATTTGATGGTCCATCATTTAGCCAAGTCTAAAATAGTGAGGTTGGTCAGGACTGCCTGCAAAGCCTCGACATCTGGCCTTGGTGAGCGTGCAGTAGGGGACCCAGGTCTGCTTTCTGCGCACCGTTAACCCCAGAAAGTAGGCCAGTTACTGACCTTGACTGCGGGATGCAATTCTGTCCAGCATGGATTAAGTATCCACCAAGAAACTAAGTACATCAGGTGAGGAAGCTCAGGTCTTTCAATGTGTGCAGTAAACTGCTGGAGATCTTTTACCAGTCTGTGGTCTCCAGCGCCCTGTACTTCGCTGTGGCCTGCTGGGGCAGCAGTACATCCAAAAGGGACATCTCTCGGATTGACAAACTGATCCGCAAAGCTGGACAGGTGGTTGGCTGTCAACTGGAGACATTTGTGACAGTGAGGGACAGGGGGACTCTGGACAAACTGCTCTCTATTATGGACAATCCTGCTCATCCACTCCACCGGACTGTAGAGGGGCAAAGGAGCTCCTTCTCCAATAGACTTTTACAGCTGCACTGTCACAGTGAGCGCTACAAGAACACATTCTTACCATTCTCTATACAGATGTACAATAACTCCCCACTTTGTGACAGATAACTAACATTCATTTCAAAGCCTCTGTGTAAACTGGCACTGCATTTAGTCACATGTTGTATATATTGTAAATTTCTAAATTTCCATATTCTATATTGCCAATTTTACTTGATAGCTTTATTTATCTTTTATCTTTGTAAAAGTGTACATATTCCAGATTGCTTTATGGATAGTACCTATTCTATTTTATTATTATTATTTACTTTTTTTTCTCTTACCTACTATTGCTG
The DNA here is from genome assembly GCF_933228915.1 of Telmatherina bonti. Taxonomy (NCBI): domain Eukaryota; kingdom Metazoa; phylum Chordata; class Actinopteri; order Atheriniformes; family Telmatherinidae; genus Telmatherina; species Telmatherina bonti. The sequence goes on along the minus strand of NC_136632.1, from coordinate 5,621,180 downwards.
TTTCTATTTCTTCCTCTATTGCTGTTCTGAGCTACTGTGACAACAGAATTTCCCTTGTGGATGAATAAAGTCTGTCTAAGTCTAAGTCTAAGTCTACATCCCAACTGCTTCCATGAAAATTAGATGCTGCTAAACCAAACATACCTTCATAACTAATCATCACCAATTATGACCCTGAATAAAAGGAAACATTTTTGCAGTTTGCTGGTCAGGAGCAAAGATAAGGATGGAAGATCCTAGCAATCAGACTCTACAGGCCTCAGTCAGCCTGTTAAATGTTGAAATTCATACTATAGTATGAATTATGGCATCCTACAATGGCATTCAATGGTAGTTCTATAGAACTACCACTACATGACAAGAGTTTGGCAGGATGAAACCTTTTCTTGCTAGCAAAGCAGCTTAGGTTTGCAAAGTTGTGTTTATATCACCAAAACATTAGCCAGAGAAGAAACACATCTCTGCCCAGTCGTAATTGTAAAGCACGGTAGTGGAAGTGTGGTGGTTTGGGACCATGTCATCATTGAGACTGCCATGTCTTTAATGTTGTTAAAGACATGCCCTCTGCCTGCGGGGGACACAGAGGTTGTTGTGCCCTCTGTGTCCGGAAGTGTGTGTGTGTGTGGCTGTAGGTGTGTGCTGAGACAGTGTGAAGTGCCGATGTGTGGACAAGGGGGGACTTCATGTCCCCAGGTGGGGGTGTCCTCTGTGAGTGAGGGGGCGGTGGACAATCGGTCTGGGATTCCCCTTCTGCCGCCCCGCCTCCTCTTTGTCCTCGTGCCCCCCTTCTGCATGTGGTGAGTTGGTCCCCTCTTGGGTCGGTGATGACTCTCTGGTTAGAGTCGCCGAAGGCTCTGGTTACGGGGATGGCTGTCCCCGGCTTGTCCTGGTCCTTGGGGGGCCCTGGGAGTAGGGGGCATGCCCAGTGCCGCGAGCGGCTCACCTTCTGGAGGAAAGCTCACTTTCCTCCAGACTTAAATCCCTCGACCCCTCTTCCTCCCCGCTCCCCATCACACACAGGCAGGGTATTGGGAGGTGTGCACGTGGCGCTGGGTGGTGAGAAAGGCCATCAAGGTGGTCTTGATCGCTGCACCCAGCCTCGGCTCACCTCCCAGTTTTAATTACACTTAGACACCAAACACCAAAACACTGACGACTCACATGATTAGGGGGAAGAGCATGCGGTGTATGGTGGGCGGGGCTGCTTAGGTGGTCCCTCTCCCAACACCGCGTGGCACTTCCCTCAATTTTAATTGCAACTAATACATACTTCACAATCAGTCATAAGCGGGGGGGGAGGCAGGGACGATAGGGTCTTCTCATGCCCCTGCTCTCGGGGCTTTACTGGGGGGGGGTACGGGTGGGGGAAGAGTGCCGTCCATTAGGCCTAAGTCTGGGCTGGCCTGGCTGTAGGAGGGTTGTCGCCGGCCCTGGGGGGGTGCTGGGTCGGCTGCATCTGTGGGGTGGTGGGGGGGACGCTGGGAGTGGTGGGCGGTAATTATGGGGGCCCTGATCGGGGCCATCCTGTCCTCTGCCCCCTCTGAGGTATCTCACATGGGACATGATGGAGGGGTGAGGTGAGGATGTGTGGGAGTGGGTGTATGCGGTTACAGATGGATGGTGGGATGGCTGGGGGGGGATTAGGGTTGGGGATATAGGTGGGTAGGGGATAGGGATGTGTGAGGATGAGTAGATGTGTGTGTGGAGGGGTATGTTGGCGCGTGGGTTGTATTGGGGTGTGCCTGTGTTGGAGGAGTGAGGGTATGTGTGTGTGTGTGTGTAGGGGGGGGTGTATATGCGGAATGGGATGTGTGAGTGAGGGTGAAGTTTGGAGGGGGGTTATGGGTGGTGGAGGGGTGTTTGGTGGGGCATGTGTGGTTGGGTAGAAGTAGAGGGATGGGGTGGCGGGGTGTGAGCGTGTGTGTGGGGGGGGTGAGCGTGTGTGGGGGCGGGGGCGATTGGGGTTCGTGTGACTTGGTATGGGTGAGTGAGTAGAGGTGGGGTGGGGTTGTATATGTGATGGATGATGTGCATGGATTGCAGAGGGTTGTGTGGATGGGGGTTGAGAGGGGAGTGCGTGTTTGGGGGGGGGGGGGGGGGGGTATGCATGTATATGTGTGAGGGGAGTGCATGTTGGGGGGGGGGGGGGGGGGTATGCATGTATATGTGTGTGTGGTTTGGTGGTGGGGGGGTGGTGTCCTGTACCCGGGGGCGCGGCTGGTGCGCTGGGGTGCGACCTGGCCGCCGCTGGGTGGCGGTCTGGGGATCCTGGTCCTCCGTCGGTGTGGGCTGTGCCCTCTGCCTGCGGGGGCGGGGGGCTGCTCACGGGCTCTTGGGGCCCTGGGGCCTGCGCTCTGTCTGCCCTAGGTGGCCGGTGCCCGGCGGGATCGGCCCTTGCCGACCTGGGCCTGCTGGGGCCTGTTCCCCCTGACTGCGGGGGACTCTGGTTGGGCACCTCCTTCGCCACCTCCTGGGCAGATGCATGGCTGGCTCTGGAGTGGGGGGGTTGGGATCTGTACCTGGGGGTGACTGTCGGTTACCCGGGTCTCTGGGTTCTCCTGGCCTTCCTCTAGCTTTAGGCGGGCGTGGTCACATTGGCATGATCACTCTTCTCTAAACACGTTCCACTCTGAATGTTCTGCATGAATGTTCTGCATGTGTCACAGTCACCAGCAAGTTTATTCACTAACAGCAGGTAGCTCTCTTTCTGTCTTTTTGACTTAACTTGCTAGTTTCTGGTCCTCATGATTGTCAACGGTTTTGTTCTCCACGAATCTAGAGTTGGCTTGTGTGGGTGTATATATTTATGTGTGTGGGTGGGTATGTGTGTGTACTTATGTGTATGTGTATGTATGTATGTGTATGGATATGTATATATGTATGCATATGTGTGAGTGTATGTGTATGTATGTGTATGTGTGTGTATGTGTATGTGTATATGTATGTGTATGTATGTGAGTATGTATGTGAGTATGTATATGTGTATATATGTATATATATATATATATATATATATATATATATATATATATATATGTGTGTATGTATGTGTATATGTATGTATGTATATCTATCTTTATGTATGCATGTATGTGTACATGTGTGTGTATGCATGTGTATGTATGTGTATATGTATGTATGTATGTATATATGTATATATATAATGTATGTGCGAGTGTATATACATATATATGTAGGTGGGTATGTATGTGCATATACATGTATGCATTGATCTCTTTCTTTTGTTTTTTTTTTTGTTTTTTTATGTTCTCTTTTCTGTTCTCTTTCTGCCCCTTTCCTGTCCTTTCCGGTCGGGTCCAGCAGCATAAACTCTGTAATACAAGCTATTATCCAAAACAAATTGAAAAATAAAATAAGAATCAAGAAATACAAGGGGATCATTACATCTACAAAAGTTCCCCTTGGCAAAATAAATTTGCTCAGCAGAACACAGCATCCAGAACATCAGTCTGCTTGCTTAAATGCTGGACAAGACAAAAAAAAGAAAAAAAAAAAAAAAAAATAATGTTGTTAATCTGAGGTTTTATTTCCTGATTTTACTAACTGCTAAGGTATTATGACCCTGAACTCACAGTTTTAGATTCCTAAGACAGTGACATGAATGTTTAAACAACATTTAAGCTTAATAAATTATATTAAAAAATGAATTTATATCTCTGTTTTCAGCTGAAGCATCATGAAGAACCTTTATTATCCCCCCTTCATATCTAAAAAACCTGATTTTAAGCATCTTGTTATCCCTGCAGTGAAGTGAGCAACGGCAGGTTGATGGCTGATTATCAGTTTGTGTGTTTTGGATGTTTATCAATCCTGAAGTGTTTTTACATGTCACAGATAAAGCTTAAACAAATGAACGTGTCTTTGTAAAAAGATCGATGTTATCCATCAAGATACCAAGTGCATCATAAAACATATTTCCCCTTCTCCCCGATCAGTCTCAGCCAGGCTGCTGCTTGTTTACGGAGTTTAACTACGGCATTTTCTGTGCATTGATACGTCAAGTCATGAGTGATGCGTCTCAGTTTCAGTGGGACATATGCTGTCAAAGTGTCAACGGCAGGATGTACAGTGGGGAAAACAATGCAATTCACCTTTAAAGCGTTGGCACGGATGTTTTAAACCCTTTTTTTTTGAGCAAACAAACGACTGAATTTACTGTCTTTTTCCTTTTTTTAACAGAAACATTGAGGTGGTTAAGCTCAGTACAGGCTTTTTTGTGTTATTCATTACAGCAAAAAGACAAAAACAAATTGCACATATGAGCCCATGTCATTGTGCATATGGGAAACATAAACTTGTACTGTAATTGCAGGACTGTTTATATTTATGTGGGTGGCATTCTCTGCAATTTTGTTTGGAATAAATTCTCGCTTGTAGCGTTCGCCACATACCAAACGAAGTGAGAGTTTGTAGAGTGGACTCACAGGACCTCGGTGCGCCACTGTGACGCATGAATCCACACTGAAAAGTGCGTAGAGTCTGAACTGGGACACCGCTGTAGTCTCATTTGTTTTAGAGGTTTTTTGTGAGGGATTCAGGAACGTTTCATGGAATGCTAATAGGCCTTCGTTATATCCCTGACTTGTGTCGCTACCTCCGGCATGATGCTCCCTCCAGTGCTTATTTGAAGGAGAAATCTGAGGCATAGTGGATGTGAGGACAGCGGAGCCCAATTACCAGTTGCTGACAACAGGCAGCCTTGCAAAGTCCTCAACCCAGCGTTAAATATTGTACCTATAACGAACAGATTACCTCCCAAAAGTACAAAACGTGGGGCACAGTTGTAAGGCAGCTCCAAGTCCGCAGCACACCTCATCAGGCCCAGTATCCTTCTAGGATTTAGACCTTGTCCAGTATTTAAAGACCAGGATGGAAACAGCGCCACTGAATCTCCTCAGAAAGCAGACCATCCCTCAGTCTACAAGTCCTGAGTGGTTCCTGACCATTAGAAGACATGCTGAGCAATTTCCAGTTTGTTTGGTCCCTTTCATGGTTGACGTAGCTTAAAGTCACATGACAGCCGACCTGGAGAAAGGGAGGTGAGCTGAAGCTTTGTTGAAATCGGTGACCATCTCAGCTGATGCATGGAGACAGAAATAGCTTCTTAAAAGAGACAGTGAGAGATCCCCAAAAGGCAATCGGTCTGTATTAATTATGCTAATGATTTGCTACTTCATTAACCAGCATTTTGAGCTGTCTGATCACAAGAAAATCTCTGCAGAAAGTGTGTGTGTGTGAGTGTGCATGTATGTGGGCATACGTGCTAATTATCACATCTGGTAATTACTGCAGTGACATTCTGAAATCAATTAGGCTTGTTTATACGTCTACGTGAGGACCTGCGAGTGCATGCTTCTTTCATTTCTTAACTTTACAAAAAGCAAACTGTGATCTTGGTGACCGAGACCTCTGTCGTACGCTTGTGTTTTTAAACCTTCATAACGTTTCACACATTTTCAATCAAGTTTGTGCAGGAAAACATCTCATCTCGTACCTCATCTCAGCAGTCCACGCACCAATTTCCACACAAGATGATGCCAAAACTAATGACCTGACACAGGATTTATGCCGTCTTGGAGGCCTGTGAGCCGTCTGCAGGCTGTCTTCAGCTGGTGGCAAAGCAATTCAAAGAATAAATGAAAAAGTGCTGCTGTTTATTCATTTCACATTTATCACCAGGCTCAATCAGACGCTCCGTTCTGCAGCATTCCAGGTTGTTTGCAGGCTTAACAAAGACAAAGGGGGGAAAAATGTTTGGTTTTTTTTATTAAACAAGAATGTCACCATAAACCAAAAGTGAGCCTCAGTTCTTTCCTGTTCTGTATGTAAGGTGGAAATCAGGTGGGTTTGTTTGTTCACTATGTGTCTGATTAACAAAGCCCTGCAACCTCCATGAAGCAAACTGGCCGTCTGTGTGTCTGCAGCCTCCCTCAGGATGGGCTCCTCGGACAGGACCTGATGCAACTCTTCACCACATCGCACAGCTCACTTACATGTTGTTATTTCCCCCTACCTCACGGACAACTAACGTGTTGGACTGACAGCGTTCAAACCAACATGAAAGCAAAGTTCTGCTGGAGATCTTCAGGCATTTCCAACTGTCTGGATGAATTTGTCGAAAAATCCACAATTTCTTATTTTCAGGTAGAGATGTTCCTCTTTGGTCATCATCAGGCGCTGCGATGTTTTCATGTTTCACCAGCAATGCCATAGCCTGAAGTGAACAATTTCTATTTTATTCTTTAAAATAAAAAGGCGAAATGTCATCATGTTTCTATCTTGTGTGCCACAATGTGGCACTTTGGTCAACATTGTTGTTTTTAAAGTGCCTTATAAATAAAGTTGTATTGTATTGTATATCGTATAGTGTCTTTAAAAAAAAGATGACCATTTCCTGGAGACTTATGGCCCTTTTCCATCAGTATCAGCTCGTCTCAACTCAACTCGCCTCGACTCGGTTTCTTGGGTTTTCCACTCGCCTTCTGTACCCGTTTAGCAGTACTTTTGTTGTAACTCCACAGCCCCGGTTCTAAACGAGCTGAGTCGGGTTGTGTGTGACATCACCAGACTGCGTGCCGCTATTGGTCAGGGGTGCGGCCAATCAGGGGTCAGGGAGTGACATCACTGGAAGAGCGACTCCACTTGCTAGTTGTTTGCGTTACATAACAAGCAATGGCGCAACAAAAGTCTGTTCCGTGGTCCAACACCGAGGTGGACACATTTCTTTGCTTCAAGAGTTTTCCGGCTCAATGGGTACAGCGAGCAACGGAGTTTCCAGCAGTGTTGAGAGAAGCTGAAAAGCTCAAAAGTAAATATTGGCAGGTCAAGGACCACAAGGGTCGGAGTAGATCAAACGGACAAGACTGGAAGTGGTTCCAACAAATGGATACTATTTATGGTCAGCGACCGGCGAGCAACAGACCAAGTAGCAGATTGTCTCTATGTCCTGTGTTGTTATAGAGCTTATCGTGGACAACACTGACGTCACAGCGATTTCACACAAACCCCGCCCCTTTTAGACCTGGTACTAAACTGGAATGGAAAACAAACAGAACCAAGCTGAGACGAGTTGAGGCGAGTTAAGTTGAGACAAGCTGGTACCAATGGAAAGAAGCTAAAAAACCCATTTATGGTCTTTACATATATTTTATTCTACAGTCATTTGGCGGACGTTTTTATCCAAAGCAACGCACATGCGATAAGTGATCAATTAACCATTGCCACTAACCAAAAAGTGCACGTCTTATGGGTGGGAGGAAGCCGGAGTGTTCTGGTGAGAACATACAAACTTCTAGCTAGCTAAGACCCGACCAACAACCTTCTTGATGTGACGCCACCGTGCTGACGTATAAAAAAACCATATGTCCAGTCCAATAGGTCGCTGCCCATATAGCTCACTCTCAGTGACATCCCACCGTTACGCCACCGTGTTGAGGGTGGAAAAAAGCTCACCACCATTATAGTGACATTTTGCTGTAAACAGTTTTTTCTAATAAATGTATACTAAAGCATAAATGTTCGTATGAGAAACGTTTTACGGCTGTTAACTGACAACCACAAACTTTTCACTAACGCTGAAACTCTCGTCTCTATATCCGGCATTTCCAAAGCGGTGAAGCTTCGATATGTTCAGTAACTTACCGACAGCGTCCAGTTATCACATGTTATGTCTCCGTTGTGTTTACCCACAATGCACTTTGCTTTGGAGTATGCTTCTTTCATTTGGTCCACTAGAAACGGGCATCGACCTGCGTTTGTAGGAGGACCGAGTCCTGTTCTTTAATCTGAATCAGAATTAATTTGTGCTTTCAGACATGAAGCCAACTTTCTGAGCAAAGGAACGACGATTCACAGCCAAACGCTGGTGTGAACGCACCTGAACCCATCCCCACCCCCCCTGGCTGTGGGAACCTGGCGAGCCAGATTCTCTCACTCTACCAGCTTTTAGCCTGGGGACTACCTCGCATCAATGGATTTCTATGGCGAAGTAAACCAATCAGAAAAATAGCGGACGTGACGTCAGTAAAGCGGCAGCCTTCAATGTCCGGAAGTGTTCAGTAGAGCGAACGCAACAAAAGAAAATAAACGTAGCGTGCAGAACAGAAGACATAAATGACCTGCGTGGTTTTTGCTGTAAGAACCTGAGGCTACATGGCGTTATCGGCAACTCGCTGTTGCTTTTTGAACCGAATCATAAGTCAGGAACTAATAAGAAGAAACAAACTCCCGCTACGTCCAGGCGCCATCTTCAGTGTTTGAAGAATATGTGGCGACGCTAGGCAAGATCAACCAATCAGAGTGGCCGGTTTGTTTAAGACTGATGCGAATCTCCGTGAAGGGAAGGGACTCCAGACTGAGTCGCTCTGTCACTCCAGTGTGGCGTGCCGGGCTACGGCGGTGGAGCTCTGAAAGCAAAACAAGTCCATCTGCAAAATTAACTTAATTTGTGTCTGTTCAGAATATCCTGGAATTATTTCTTCAATATAATGATTACAGAAGCGTCTGCAGCCAGAGTCCGGCTACAAGCAGCCGGCTGAACTGGAGTCATTTAGATGGGATGAAGAGAATGTTATACTTTAATATCCTTTTGGCTCATCTCAGCTTGGGAAACAGATTAATGATCCTCATAAATCCTGTGTTCTTCATGAAAGCTGACTAATTCAGTCACGTCCATGTGAAAAATGCAACAAACTGTTTGGGATTATATCCCGTAACTTCCCAGATATCTTCTAATGAATGTAAAATTTTGCCGATTGGACGGCCGAGGATGGCTGCCCCTCCGTTATCATGAAAGATGGGTTTAATTTGTAATGCAGCGCTCCCACAAAATGATTAAACTGGCCATGACAACAGTGTGTGTGATTGCTATCATCTCTCATGGGCGTTGCTGTATTCTCTGCAGCCCCACGGCTGTCTCATGATATGAAGCTTATTTCAGACCGCTGACATAAATCAGTCAGTTTTTCATTCATTTTGTTTCAGCTTGAGATGTCAAAGACTTGGATGCAAATTTGTTTATATCTGGGAAGAGAGTTGCTCAGGTTCACAAACGGGTAGATTTCTCAGGAGCTTTAAGGAAACAGACAGAAAAAAAGGTCAAACAGGTGACAGAAAATGATCATTTCTATCTTGTTTCAGCGGAGAGTAAATGTGGAAATTATCCTTTGCAATCTTTGCTGGTGAATCTGGATCCTGTTTTTTTCCTTTTAAAACCACCTTTAAGTCTAAGCTGACATTAGCTTACATACTGACAACCGGATCAGCTTTACACTAAACGGGAATCAGGCCCATGGCAGGCGGGTTAACGTCACCCCACCGCTCATCTGAACTCATGCGCTGCTCTTTGTCCAACAATTTGATAAAACGAAGAGAAAGACCCTGCAAACACATCAGGAGCTAATTACAGTGGCATCTTTAAGATTAAGCTCATTTAGGCAATTGCATCAGAGGTAATCCCGTAATAATTGATCTGTCACTTCTGATGTACCTGGATTATTTCTGTTATGCCGCTGTTCAGCGGATCATTCATTAAAATGGCATTAAGATCATCATAACACTTTAAAAACATTTGATCAAGCAGCCGAGCGATGTCAGTAAATCCCATCAAGGTAAATCGCTGTAATCCAGGTCGAGGTGAATGAATCAGAAATCCTAGTACAAATAAAGAAATGTGGGTAATAATTCATTCATGTGACTTCAGAGCATTTTTAATCGACATTTTTTATTTCTTTTTACAGACTTTTGTCAGAACAAAGTCAGTGAAAGCATCTTTTTCGTTACATAGTAGTAATTCATTTGAAAGCAACCAAGAGAACAGTGACCATATTTATAGCGTAAAAGCAGAGGCAGTTCTGACATGCAGCAAAACAGGCAGGGTGTCGAACCAAAAACCAAGGCAGGGAGAATATTAACAGCCCCCATGATCAACTTTCCAACCCCCATTTATCCTCCCAGAACCCACAGGTTACACATTACTGACAAGCTGCACCGAAAAGGGTTTTTTTTTTGCTCTGAAATGACTCTAGAGGGGACGGGGTGGATGAAATACGTTTCTAAAAGTCCTAATCCTATTATGTGCCGTTACATTACTTCCAGAGGGATTCGGTAACATTTTGAAACTGCAACATTCAAGTCTTTCTGGTCAGCCAGCATGGTGATTGGTCAAAGAAGAAACATTTTAAATGCATTACTGATATGTGAGTGATAGCAGGCCCAAGTAGAAAGAAAAAAATCCCACCGCTTAATCTCGCCAACCCAACATTTCCAAAGTTTCCAGAAGGGATTTGAGGAACAGTTTCATCTATGCATATATATGTAAAACCAAGCAAAAGAGGAAGAGGCCACACAGAATGAAATGTTTGTATAAGGAAACTTTATGCCCTTTCCTTTTATTCTATCTAGTACGGCACAGTGAAATTACTGTTCATGAGATCAACTCTGGCCACACAACAGTTGTACTGAAGTTGTAAAAAATACCAACACACTATTGATTTATAACCGTTTGATTACTTTACAGTTCTAAAAGACTGAGAAAATATTAAGTGCTAAACTGGCATTTAGGTCGTAGAGACTGATTCTAGTCTGAACAGTGTGTTAGGATCCAAGATGAAGCCTTCTCCCCCAGTATTCGGTCCCTAAGGGAGACTTTACAAGTCCTGTAGTTAAATGGCTACAGACACAGGCCAAATGAAGAGAAAATCCTATCCCAAAAACTTGGGGAGAAGGGAGGATAGAGAGATAAAAAAAAAGGAAAGGAAAAAAAAAAAATCACCAGACAGAATAAATGAACCTCCAACAGACAAAAGCAGTTTTAAGACAGGTTGATCAGGGTAACATAGGTGAGTCCGTCTTCTGTCTCCTGGACCACTGCGTCCATCTGTGAGCCCGTTCACCCACCTGTCCAGCCACACTGGTTTGTCTCACTTCAGCAGAGCCTTTATGGCATCACTCTCAGCAGCTTCAAAGGCACTCATGCCGTCCGGTCCTTTCCAGTCTTTGTCAGCTCCCTGTGGAGGAGGAGGAGGACGAGAGGAGACATGAATATTAAAAACGCTTAATAGGTGAGTCAACTCCTGCTCCCATCTGGTCAGGGGATGCTGAGGAGCAGAAACCTGCATCAGTAACCATCTCTGAAAAGTGTATTCACTCATTCCCGAATACTAAAAAACAGCTGCAGAAACCATCTGGAATAATCTGAGATTTAAAAACAAAAGATCTGAGTTTCTAACATGGAAAATGTTCTGCTCAGCAAACTGCAGCTCATGAACCAGCACTTCCTCGGGGGTTAGGGGTGTACACCTGCTGTAAGATAAATTATTAAAAGTTGCTTCTTGGCAACGGAAATCTTTCTTGTTTAAGCCTGTTACTGGCATACAGCAACAGCTAACATGTAGGTCTGGGGACCAATGCAGTCTAGTCTAGATCTGCTGCTCTGGTCTGTATGCAGACGCTTCCTCATTAACTGGGAAACTGCAGTACCCATTGCACATGGTTGCACATTGGTTGGAACACCTCCAGCTTTGATTACAAAACACTTTGTGTTGTGGCAAAACGTCAGCATGCTTCTGAAATGTCACACGACACTGAGGTCTCCTGTTCCCTAAACCACTGTTTCACAATGTGAAAGCAATCAGAGAAGATCGAAAAACCTCCTCATTTCATATAAAGTTCCTCACCTAGATGGCGGTGGGGAAACCATAGACTGTATAAAGAGATGGACGGAGCCTCTGTGACGTCACCCGTAGGTTTCTGAAGAGCTGATTTGAAGCTCGGTGGGCGGTTCCTACCATCACCATCTTGGCAGGGGCATGTGTGTCGTCTCGCCCGGGAAATACAAATATGGGCAAAGAAGTGGAGCTGAGAGGGGGGCTGTGAGCGTCATGGTGGATGATTGACACGGAGCGAATCCGAGCTTTCTGTAGCTAAGAGCTTATCGAGCTAACCCAGAGATAACAGGAGCTAACCAGCTAAGTAACGTTGTTAGCCGGCTAAAAAACGAGGTTGTTCTACGTTCTTCTGACTTGAAGCGGGAGATCGGGTACCTGTCAATCAAGAGGACACGCCCCTAAATATGCCGAACTTTGAGATTAAATTACTTTTAAACGGGCGAGTTAAAAACATAAAATTCACTCCCCCCACAGTTGTCATGAAGGTAAACCTGACCTATTAAACCTAAAATGGATTTTTGAACCAGGCTGTAAACATGTTTATTCCTGCTGTGAAGTTGGTCTTTTTAACATGGGAGTCTATGGGGATTCGCTCCGTTTTGTTCACCTGTTGTTGATCAGTTAAAGTTCTTACGTGGAACAAAAACTTGATGATGTCACCTGACACATTGGTTTTGTGGAGAGATTGGAGCAGGAGATTGGAGACGCTGATCGACACAACTTTAACAGCTGCGCGCTCCTGCTGCCGTTTAATCAGTTTCTGGCAGACAATCGCTTTATGGCACAACACCGGCTTGTGTTTGTGCTTGAGGTGGTGGAATAAACAGGTGGTGTTATGTGCCTTTGTTTGCACTAGTTCTCTACAAACCTTGGAAAGAACAAATTTCTGCTCTGTGTCCAACTTTCTAAACCTGAACCGGCTCCAGATGATGGAAATGGTGGCGCCTCGTCGAGGAATAAGCTCTTCGCTAACCAGCATGTCCGCTCTTCCTTCCGCCATGTTTGTCAACGCGCCAGTTGTGTTGGGTTTTAAGCGACATACGTCATTAGTGGGGCTTGTGAAGGTTTTGCGAATATAAACATGTGATCAATGGGAATTCATTGTTTTTAACGTGAACGTTGTAACAATAAATCACTAACAATATTTTATTGCACAATTCTACCATCTACTGACTCCTTTTTACCATCTAGTAATGTCGGAACACCCCAACAGGACCGTATGCATGCTAGACACGTCCTCGCCTCGTTACTGACCAGACAGCTTCCTCATTACTGCTTATACGTCATGAGAATTTTAAAGAGAAAATGTTTATTTATAAATTAACTCAACAGAAGTTTCAGATTGTAATCCTGTTGTTGTCTTCCAGCCGTGAAACGCCTGATGGCTGAAATTCACATCAGTTATTGATCCCTGAAGGCAGCTACACACCTCTGAAATCCATCCTGCTGACTTGTTTCCTTTTAATAAATCCAGAAATTTCCACCAGACATCAAAAAGCAGCTTATCTGTTTATGTGCTTCGAAATAAATAAATCATTGCAGTTTCTCCAGGTAGAAGTACTTTTAATATAAAAGTCAGCAATAAGCCAGGTGTGAATCATGACTGATCAATGCTGATTAAAATTTTTTAGCGCCGTCGAGCAGTGATTAAGAACAAAATCAGACTTCAGAAATTAACCTGATTAAACACAAAAACAGTATTTTAGTTCTGCACCTAAAAATTCTCTTTTTGCAACATGCACTCATTCGCCCTCACACCACATGCCCCCTAGTATTCTACAAAGGCAAAAAAAGACAAACTTTCCTTTTTAATTTTCTCTGTGTTGTCTGGGCTCACCAGTCCAGACAACACATGCAAAACACATTCAAAGATGCCATGCTGCAAATTCATTTCAGCTCTGAGGGGTACAGAATCAATGTGAAAGAGTTGTGAGCAGACACAATCATTTGGTTACTGAGGACAGAAAAGTCCCTCCACAACAAACAAGGCAATATAAAAGTCGACGCATCGAATGCACTTGCAGTGACAACAGATTTAATAGGCGACGGAGGAGTGAAGGGGTGTGCAGCGGAGAGACGTCTTTTGTTTGTGCTGCCAACTTCAGCCTCTTTGCATGGAGCTTTCAGAGCCGAGGCAGAGAGGGTTTATTGTTGCGTGGAGAAGCAGGGCATCAACAACAGTGTGACCCAGTTCAAGTCCCCCAACAGCGTGACGTACGTGGTTCACCGACATCTCCGGCTACAAAATTCCACAAGAGAGGAGCAGCAGAGCATTTCAGGGGGAAAGCAGATTTACCAGGGCCCAGTAACCTGTCAGACCCACGTCTAATTGGTAAGGAGACGAAAGACAAACTGGGGGGAGACTTCTGTCTCATCACATGTCTCTCGCTTCTTGGAAACATGCACCTGTCAACACTCCAGTCATGTTCCGGCGCCGTCGTGCAGCACTCGACGCCTGATGACTCTGGCGAGACCTGGCCGCGTCCCGTTCGGAATAAATCCAAAAACACTAAATGTTCATGCATTCATGCAAATGTTCAGGGTTCAGGAGTCTTCATTATCCCTTTTGTTTATCTGCGGTGCAACTGTCACACAGACACAATAAATGGCAGCAGGACAGAGATAAAGCAGAAAACAGAGCTGCTACGAAGGAATACGGAGAAATTATCTTGCACTTCCTGAAACTGAGCAGACTCTTACTCTGAAGGTGCCTCGGAGTGATTCATCCTTTAAAACACCGAGGAAAGCCAGAATAAATTCACTGTTTGTATGTTTTAATTTGAGCTGTTGCTTCATTCGTGTAAAAAACAAACTAAACAAGCGAAGCACCGTGTTTGTAGAGTCTGTAAAGCTTTCCTGCAGCTGCTTCACATCAGATACCTCGCTACCGAATCACCAAGGCTGGGAAAATTCTATTTTAAAAAAATCAAATATCGGGATTTTCTTGCGTCAGTTTTAAAATCACTTTTTTTTTTTTTTTGGTAAAAAAAAAAAAAAAAAAAGATTTTTTTTTCTATATAAATCAAAATAATCCATTATATTATTTTTATTGTTTTTAGTGATCTTTTTACGTGTCTCATTGGGCATTATAGCAGCAGAAAGATGGTCTTGCTACTGTGTTTTTTCTTAATTGAAATCAAGAAAAGTGACGAGCAAAAAAAGTTTTGTAAAGCATATCACAGCCCTACTAATCACTGAACTCGACTCCACTGAGCGAAGCGAGACAAACAAGAAGCTCAGTTTGCTTCTTTCTTCTCCAGCTCGACGGAAGTCATTAATTCCCAACAGAAACAGATCCTCAGCAACCAACACTGATCTCATTTCGTGGGCAAGCAACAGCTATGCTAGTGGACTTCAGTCTTCTCAGCATCGCTACTCTGCTTGTTGGAGAACAAGCAACCGGTCTGGAATAATATGAAGTCACTCCAAGTCATGCATTTATTAAGGTTCTTTTATTCAACGTCTAAACTTTCTCCTTTTTCTCTTGGTTGTATGGACTCGCTCTTAAAGGGAGGAAGAGCCTGAACATTGTCCGGATCTGTCCAGAGACGACTGGAGTCAGGGATCAGAGTTCACTTTGAGGTAAAAACGAAGCGACCATCAGGCAACGGCATCATAATGTGGCCGACGAGTTAGTGATGACTAAATTCTGCTGCCAATAAAACCTCTTTCCTTCTTCTGGTTGCTCTTTATGCTGCTATATCTATTGATCCACCCATTTTAAATCATTTTAGCCTCATAATCTGACAGCCGAGTCAGGATGCTGACTTGGATTAAAACAGCTGAACTTCTAAATTTATTTTCCATTACAAAATAAAACAACAACAGGTGGAACAAAAGCTAAAAATGACTTCAGCTTTGAGGGTTAAAAAAGCATCATGAAGACCGGCAACATATTTGATATTCATACCACATGCAGACATCTATGAGAGTTTAATGACTCCTGTACATACTCCTGTTACCGTTTCTCAGGATACGCCACGCACACACCGCCCAGCTCAGTCACACACTCATGACACCACTTACAGTAATGAGCTTTCCCCAAGTTGAATAATGACCCTCATGAACACCTGACTGTCCAAACATTACCCAGTCAGAGAGAGGCTGGCGGCCCCAGAGACGCAGCCTAATGAATAAGAATAGACTCCCATGTCTGCAGTCAAACTGAGATGCATCATGGTCCTGGATTTTCAGTAACGTAATGCTACTGACCTGCCGAAGCGTCCATTAAGTTTTCATTTTGCTGCTGCTGAATGGACCTGAAAGGTCTCTCAGGTATTCACTCAAATGTTGGCCAGAGGGAATCTGACATGCAGCACTTACAGACTACTGACCTTTTCCAACGTCCAGCAAAAAGGAAAGATCAATATCTGCATTGAGTGGATTGTCAGAGACGTCTTTAGGAATACATCTTTAAAGCTGCACCACGTAGATAAATAGGAAATAAGTAAATAGTGTTCAGTGTGCGGAGGAGAACCACGGTATCCTGACCACAGCTTTTATGGTCATAATTGGATGATAATTGCTGTGTGCAGGGTCGCCACCCTCTTTATCTGATCAGCTGACTGTTGTGGGTCAACATCATCCGTCACAGCTCCACAGCATACGTGTGGGAAGCTTATTTCCAAATTCTTACTTCTGGACACAATAAAAGTAAATGATGCGCCCCCCTCCCCGCTGAGCATCCAGGAAACTGTAGGGTATAAAAAAGGATAACGACAGGAACTGGCTTGATGTAATAACGCCGCATTTCTTCCCACTCATGCACCGAGTTCCCCATATAAGAAAAGGATGTTTGTGTAATCATGGGTGTGTGTGCAGACTGAAATTTAGCTGGCTGGAATCTGCAGTCGGTGGTCCGTATTCACAGCCGGGATCTTACAGCTGGGTCACCTTTTGGGTTAGAAAGAATAAAGCTCTTTTGTAATTCGTTACCAGCAACGGCACGCCGTGCAGTTGGTGGTGGCAGGTGTCAGCTCCCATGATGCACCAGGAAACCAGGCAATTTTTCTCTGCCAAGTCAACAGTCACAAGTCGGCTCCTTTTATCCACTGCAGCCGGCAGAGTGGAAACACAGCGGTACGGACAATGCTGTGGCCCGCGGACAATCTATTCCTCTCACATGGAGACGCAGGGCGAGTTTTCAGAGCCGACAAGGGTAGATATAGAGATCTGGTCCCTGTGGGTACTGCTGACCTTTTGGCTGCACCTGGGTGGTCATTCTTGTTTGTGTTTAGGCAATGATTTAGAGAAAGACACTACAACAAACCCATGGGTTCACTTCTCTTCCCCACTGTAACCCCAGTTCAGACCAGCTGATTTCTCGTGCTGCTACTGGCTTTTTAAGGTCTGCAAAAGAGTTTTTAGTTCACAAAGCAAAGG
The DNA here is from genome assembly GCF_933228915.1 of Telmatherina bonti. Classification (NCBI taxonomy): domain Eukaryota; kingdom Metazoa; phylum Chordata; class Actinopteri; order Atheriniformes; family Telmatherinidae; genus Telmatherina; species Telmatherina bonti. The sequence continues at coordinate 5,604,111 of NC_136632.1, read as the reverse complement.
TCCATCCAAGAAACAGAACTGCTTTTAGGTTTGAAGATGATGGTCAGACTGGCCGAGCAGTGGGTCCAATCTGGCCCGCAGGATGACTTTGGTAGAAATAACAGAAGACGTCGAGTGTGACATTACAAATAAAAGTAACTTGAGGTGTAATTTTTATTTATTTATTTAAATCTTTCCAAGGTAGGACAAAAGGTATGGTGAGGCGAGTCAGACACACTAGATTCTTTAGTTTACTGGGGTGTGTACTGGCAAGAATCTGGAAATACGATAAGTATCACAATACGATATAATGCGATACAGGAGGGTAAGCAAAACAATATACTACAATTTTTCTGTACTAGCAGTAAACACTGAATGCTTAACATTAACTTACTGAATCAGAACAGAGGATCTACATTTCACTGCAAAGTGAATAAAACACTGATCTCTGTGTACAAGACGAATAAAGAAATGAAAATCTGCCTCATCGGTTAAGATTGATTTGATAAAATCGATTCAGTGCTTTTGAATATTTTCACACAAAATATTGCAATATTTTGAAATATAAATATTTTCTTTCACCCCTGAACCAAACCTTCAACTGGTGCTGTAATATACAGAATAAAATAAATAAATAAAACATTTGTATCTGAATCAGGTTTGTGTTTTCTCAAAGGATGAATTACTGAAAGTTAAAAATCATGATGTATTTGTACATGTTTGTATTAAACCACAGATAAAAACACGGAGGTGTTTATTATTATTATTTATAGATGATTATGCTGTTAATTTCCTGGTCCGGCCCACTTCAGTAACAGTTGTGCTGAATGTGGACTAAACAGAGTTTGACCTCTGATCTTAGTGAGTTGTGGAAGTGATGGGACACAGAAAGGCAACGTGTAACTAAACCATCATCTGGACGTTAATCTGAACTTAAGCCAAATGATGTCCAGGCTGAAACTTAAAGAAATTCTCTGAATATCTTTTACTGTAACAGTCTGAAGTAGCCCCCTTCAGGTAGGGGTACACCACCCTCATTGCTCCTGGCTGATCAGGAATGCTCTCTGGATGTCACATTCTGACCACTCGCATTTGCAATTTCGCCCATTGAAACATAGTGAAGACAATCTCCTCTGACATCCACGGGGTCGTGTCCCACGAATTCACCCTGCAGCTTGTGAGCTATGGTAATATTCTCACAGACCTAAGGGGACATCATTTGGAACAACTGGGCTGTGGGACATGCTACTGTGTGCTCAAAGTATTAAAAAAAAAACTCCTCCCTGTGATACTTCCTCGTTTGCAAAAACAGCTGGAGTCATTTTCATGCCCTGATGGTGATTCAGAAAGAGTTGCATATGCACACAAGCATTTAAGGTCTAATCTTCGTGTTAATTCCTTCCGTTAAAACCTCAAGTGTCACGTTGCCTCATGAAACAGTTACAAAGGTTGCTGGTATAAATATCGCACCACAGAATGAGACAGGCTTGTGTTTAAACAGATGTAGCTGTGCTAAGATTTATTATGCACAAGTTTTTGGCTTTTTCTGCAACTTCCAGCAGCAAATCAGTTTCTAACGGGGTAAAGCAGCAGGATCAGTCTGATGTAAAGGACTTCAGACTGATCCTGCTGGCTGCAAACTATTACGTAATTATCTCACCGCCGTTATCTTATAAAATCACAATTTATCCCTTAACCTGTGTAGAAACAGTTGAAACAAAGATGCCAAATTGCCATGTTTTTTTGCGGTCTGATATTGCATACACACTCCCATTCTGACAGAACAGATGGTTCTTCAGCATCTCCAAACACAAACATCTTCCAAGCAAATGGACCCTTGCGAGTGTGCAAAGACTGGAACCTGCAACTGCGGGGGATCCTGCAGGTGCACAAGCTGCTCCTGCAAGGATGCAGTAAATGTACATCTGGCTGCGTGTGCAAAGAGAAGATCTGAGACACGAGCTGCTGTCAGCGAAAAGCCTGCACCATCTTGTTCCTGGTCTTTTAAATTAAAGATAAATGTGTTGCAGATGTATAAAGAACAGTGTTTTGTATTTGTGTAAATGGGCTTGAAATAAACATGTGATCAACGTACAAAGAAAGAAAGTAAACACATGAAACAATAACAATAATAATAATGATTATAAAATATCACCCCATGCACCTATCTTCTGCAACAGGAGAAGAGCGCTGCTTGCTAAACTGAAACTCGGGATGTTTTACGCTACGTGTTAGCATGGTTAATGTCAGACAATCTATGAGTCTACGATGGTAAACAACTGTTGGAAAAACCAGATAACAGCTTTGTGTCTGCATCTCCCCCTGCTTGCCAACGTTATATTCACAACTTCTACAGAAAATAATAAACTGCTGCTTTTCCTGTTGGCACTGGCCACTTCCTGCACTTCATCTGAGTTACCATTAGTCATAGCCGGCTCGGAGCAGCATGCCATCTTACTGATAGTGAGTGGGTCTGAGTTAAGTTTTCCTAACCTGTGAGACTGAACCTGAACTGAACACTGAAAGTATTGCAGGGCTAAAATACAACTAAAGTGAGACGGCTATTTTAGGGAACTTCATTCACACCAGCAGCTGCTCAGTCATTCTTAGAAGAGCGAGACCTTTGAGGTCAAGTCTGGATCTCTTCCATTTAAATTTAGTCAGTAACTTTTACATGTTACAGGTCACTAACAGCAATAAAGCTGCTTCGCTAGACCGACATTTCATAAATGCTAAATGATAAAGCAGTTGATTTCAGTTGTTTCTATGATGCGGACAATTCTGCACTGATCCAGTGACAAAACAACCGCTGCCACTTGTACAGTGTGATGCATCCGGCTGCAACACAGGGGCTACATTCACCTGTTAAAAGACGGCTGATCTGAACCAGGTGATTAATGCGTTGCTATGGTAACGCGCCGTAAAGGAGGGATATTACAGTGTTTAACTCGCCAAAATGCATGTGCATTTATACAAATATAATGCAGCCATTTGTCACTGACAATGGTATAAACTATGTTTAGGTGAACTTCCACAACCTACTGCAGTTATTCTACATTGACCTGCAGCCGGAGCCGACTGAGACTGGCCGCCTGGGAGTGCTTTAGGACGGGAGAGGCTCCCGCTGCTCCTTCCTTACAGTAACTGCAGAACAATATGTGCCTTCAAGTCAGTCGCCAAAACACCAGAAAAGTCTCTAATAACTCCAGTAAAAGCTGCTAGATTTAGCGAGAACAGTGTCTGAATGAAAGCAAAGCGGCTGTGGGAGGAGTTTACAGCACAGCGCTGCAACGCCAGAGACGCTCGATTAGCAGCTGAAGACAGCAGGAGAGAAAACTGCAGAGAGAAAAATAATCACATCCTTTTATCTTTATTATGGTTGAAAACCCAGATCGTAATTGAGATTAAAATCCGATTAATCACCCAGACCTACTCTGCTCTCACACCTGCATCTCTGAATGTGGTACCTGAGGAAGGTTAAAAAGCCAGTGCAGAAGGTTTGTGCGCTCATGAATGACGAACAGCAGCGAGACCACGTCCCACTCTGAACGTTCCAGCAAAGCCTCCATATGACTGCGTTACAGGGCCTTTTGTGCGAGGAGTTACCTCATCAGCACTCAGGAAGCATCTGACTCGTCAACATGCGCTGATGGGTGAAAGACACCACACGGATATCTGCTTGTGTGCAGATGCATGACTGAATGCACGTTCAAATTAGGGAACAAACCTTTTCTAGCAGGATCTTGACACATGACACGTGTCCCTCCAAACAGGCGGTGATCAGTGGAGTGAGCCCGTGTTTGTCTGGAGCCTGCAGGGACAGCATGCAGGAAGTTTGTTCAGACAGAAAGAAGCTACAAACTACTATAAACTACAGATAAACTACTGCAGCTTAATGTAAGGCCTGGAAAATGTCCTAATTTTAACATTTCAACAATGAGATAACAAAAGAAAAGGAAGCAGACACGAGTTCTGTTAATTTTGTGGTCATGGCAACCCTCAGTATGCAAATTCATGCAAAAAGAGAGGAAGACTGTTGCGTCTCTTACGTTGATATCTGCTCCCTTAGAGATGAGGAACTCCACCACATCTGTCTGCCCATAGTCAGCAGCGTAGTGAAGAGGCTTCCTCCCACCATCCAGGGTCCGATTTACATCCTCAGCCTGGAAAAGAGAACATTATAAGGCTGACATGACCATCACAGGAACCCCCCACTGTGTTTAAACAGGGGGACTCTCACTGATCTGACATGTTCACAATGGAAATAAACCACATCTGTGCAAATTTTTCCTTCATTTTTGTCTCATTCAACATTCAAAGCAACACATAAACATCATCTTTCCCTGTTATTTTACCACACAAATCACAAATCAAACACCCCTCAACAGACAATGCCTGCTGAAAAGACCACCAGTCTTTCGCTATTTGACTTTTCCATCAACTTTGCATCATTATTCCACTTTCCCCTCCAAGTCAAGCTGAAAGCATGTATTATTTGAGAGGTTTGGCCCCTATTATGGAATCCACAAGCAGAGGGACGAGGAGGTAGAAGAGTGTCTTGTTACACGAGAGCTTCATATTAAAAAACGCCCGCGCATAGGATGACGGCGCTGGCTTGATGACCCGTTATCCTGCAGCCGCTACGAGCAAATCTAATAATGCAGGATGGCAATAAAAAGGAAGGAATGAGCGAATAATAGCAACCAGAAAAAGAAGCAACTGTTAGAAAAACACCAGTATATTACATGCAGCCTGGACTTTAATCATAAAATCATGTGCCTACCTGGTCCTGATTCATATTTTTGTCTCATGATAAAAAGTTTCTTATCTACTCAGAGGGATATAAACACTATATTTCATGGCTTTTTCACAGCACACACACATTAATCTTTTTAATTAAACTTGCATGATGTCAATGACTTTGATATTGTGGATCATACCTCACAAAAACCCCTCCAATTCAGAACCGCATCGGCCACAGAGCGCCAGCGTCACCTCCTCGCCTTGATCTGAGGCTCCACAGGAGGTCAAGCTCAACGTAATAAAGACTATTCCTCATTTTACAGCCTCTCTCCCCGAAGCCATTAGCACAGTTCCAACTTCAGCCTCTTCTAACAGCAGGCAACGTTAGCTTTAATGGGTACGGTCCGAACGCAGAGCAAATCCACTTTCACTTCCAGGATTTTTGGAATAATAAAATAAAAAAAACTTGTTAGAGGAAGAAAAAAAACATGAAAAACACTTTATTAACCACAGGGGAAATTACTAGAAGGAATATGAAGCAAGTAGATAGAGACGAGTTACAATGAGCAGATCAGAAGTTCAGATAACTTTATTTATAAAGACTTTTACAACAGCAGATGCTGAACATAGGATGACTGAAAGACAGAAAACTCCGTCCAGAAGAGAAAATCCAGCCACACTGGACAAGCCTGCAGCTATAATAGCTTTAATCATTTTATTTAAACCCCAGACTTGATCTGCGTCTAGACTGAACCAACACATTATGATCCTGAGTAGACTGAAATGATCTTGAAACCATTTAGGAGTGGAAAACAAAACGTGCTTTTTTTAGTCAGACTTGTCGCATTTTTGCTTCTTCTACAGTTTAATAAGTCTGATACTTCAGCAGTTGTGAGTTCCTTTGTTTGCTGTGGATTAGATTTTTTGTGAGTGAAAATGGGGAAAGAAAGCGGATTATTGACAGCTAACACCCACCGTCCCTGTCAGGATACAAGTAGAGAAATGATCAGACTGAGACACAAGGGGCGATGGGACAAGTATAATCCAGCGACACCTGACCAGTCCATGGAGACACCCCCCCTTCCTTCCTGTGGCTGATCTCCCACCAAGAGCAGGACAGTCCTTAGAGGATTTTATATTCTTTTCTTATTAATCGGAACATCTATAAAGTGGTTTTTAGGTGGAAAAAAACTGTTTAATCCAGTGACTGTCAATGAAAAGAAGCTGAATTAGACCACATATTTACATTTAGGCCATTTATGCTTTTATAAGCTTCATAATGAGTAAAATTACTGGAAAAACATTAACTATGCAGCCCTCTGATGCGCTTTACCGTTAATTTTCTTTGCCATGAGTGATGACTCATCCGAACCAAAAGAGAAACCCAGCGACGCCTTTCTCATTTTAAAACATGTCATCTTTGATAGAGTTGCATTTTAAACACATAATGGTCACAAACAGTCTGACAGTAACGTTACTCCACAGCAACACGGGCTGGGCTTCTGGGTGTCCAAAGTCCTGCAGGTTTTTGATGTATCCCTGCTCCAACACACCTGGCTTTTTTGATGTATCCCTGCTCCAACACACCTGGCTTCCATTTAATGGATCCAACAACCAATGAGGTTCTGCACAATGACGGATTCATTCGAATCAGGTATGTTGGAGCAGGGATACATGGAAAACATGCAGGACTGCGGCCCTCAAGGACCGGAGCTGGACACCCCTGTGTTAGAGTGTTAAAGTGTTTCCAGACTAAGTAAAACTAAGAGTCACATGACGGTTACTGAAGACATAATGTAATGTTAATTTTTATTGTCTTTGCTCCTGCACTGAAAACCTCCATCGCACGGCGTTCACATCGCTCCTCTGAAAATACGTCTCAACAAGCAGCTGATGGAGTGGTGAACAGTCGTTCTGTACTCACTGGCTTTACAGTGTGTTCAGACCAAACGCGTTTTGAGCGTCAAGAGCGGCAGGTTTCAATGTAAAATTTATCGGGAGGTGCGGCAAGGGGGCGCTGAGCTTTCTCACGTCGGCGTTCCGTGTGGAACGTGCCGAAAATTTAAGGTTTTTAAGCTTAAAAATTCGTTTTGAGCGTTTGACGCTCAAAACGAATTTGGTCTGAACACACCGTTAAGCTGTCCGCTAACACTATGCTACATTAGTATCCCCACACCCATGTTGTTGCTAACATTCAGCGTAAACATCTCTATGCTAATAGAGAGGATCATGTATAGTAAGAAGGTTTGCTCCACTCGATGGTATAAACAAACTCACCGACCACATCACAGACAGCTCACGCTTAGTGTCAGTGCGCGGCACTATATATGACCATAGACTGTATATGAAAGATGGACGAAGCCTTCAGTGGTGAAAAAGTGAGGCCTTTGTGGAAGTGTATAAAACTGCAGTTCTACCTTCATCCACTAGGGGCTGCAAAACAGAGCAAATCCCCATAAACTCCCATGTTAAAAAGACCAACTTCACAGCAGAAATAAACATGTTTACAGCCTGGTACAAAAATCCATTTTAGATTTAATAAGTCAGGTTTACTTTCATGACAACTGTGGGGGGAGTTTAAAAGTAATTTAATCTCGAAGTTCGGGATATTTAGGGGCGTGTCCTTTTGATTGACAGGTACCCGATTTCCTGCTTCAAGTCAGAAAAACGTAGAGCAACTGCAGTTTTTAGCCATTTAACGTGACTTAGCTTTAGCCCGCTTGCCTCTGTTAGCTCGGTTAGCTTAGCTACAGAAAGCTCGGAGTTTGCTCGATGTTAATCATCCACCATGACGCTCACAGCCCCCCTCTCAGCTCCGCCTCTTTGCCCATATTTGTATTTTCCGGGTGAGACGACGCACATGCCCCTGCCAAGATGGTGATGGTAGGAACCGCCCACCAAGCTTCAATTCAGCTCTTCAGAAACCTGCGGGTGACGTCACAGAGGCTCCGCCCATCTCTATATACAGTCTATAGTAACTACGTAAGCTGAGTTCGCACAACTCAGCTTGCAACGTAAATAAAAAGCAATCCCTTGTCATTACACACTGCAGAGTGTTAAACTGAAACTGGAGACGCATTTAGTCAATATCACAACATCGTTACGAACCTACCCGTCGACAAGCTCCGTCTGCCTGTCACTTAGCCTGTAGCTTTATTGCATTACGTTACAGAGAAACAGCGTGACGACAGAGGATTTAACAGAGCCACAGCTCCATCTATTGGACAAAAGCTGTAAGAATATCAACACTGAACAGGATTTACCACATTTTGAGAAATTAGGAATAAATCTGCGTTTAATCGACAAAATTCCAGATGATGATCATTTTGAAAATGACTATGATCGTCCGATTTGATTGGATGGCTCAAAAATTGGTTAAACAAGTAGTAAAAGACGAAATATTATGCAACAGTACAATGTTCTGCTTGCAATTGATACTTGCTTGTTTTAAGCGTTAAAGAACAAAAAATTAAGTCATCTTATTTCTTTTTTTTTTTTAATTAATCAGCAAATTAATCCATTGTCAGATTTTTTTCTGCCAAATATAATCAGTTTCAACAGATCCCGATCGTTTGGGCCTTAGTGGGAATATACAGCCGATCATAGTTTGCAATCGCAAAAAATATTCAATAATGGTTGGAAAAACTACACTTAGATATTTAACCCATGCTAGTTAGGACTAGCTAAAAAGTTTTTGTTTTAGTTAGTTCTTTAAATTTCACATATTTAGGTTTCATCTACACTATTTTCAGGCGCATTTTGGTTTTCACACCACATTGAGTGTGTTACACTAATCGTCACATCTCCTCATGCTACACTCCGACTGGTTGGTTAGTAGACGTGGGTTATAAAACATCTTAAAAATCCCCCACACTGTTGGACAACTATAAAAAGGTCATTTTATTTATAATGAAATGAAAAATACTTTATTAATCCCCAGAGGGAAATTCAATAAATTTGCAGATAACGATTCAATAAAACTTATTTTCAATAAGTTTGCAGGACCATGGCGCAGCCCATCTTTAAAACTTACTAACAAATGGAAAAAAAGTCCACCATTTAGGATTGGCTTAATGAAACTGTCATGACTGTCATCTTTTGTCCAGAATGAACCACATTGCTGCAGTGCAACCCTGGTCCCCATGCTGTAGCAAAGAACTGGTGCTGACAACAGCTTTTCCTGCTGGCTCTATTTATACTGTCAACATTTAAACAAACAGCACTCAAACACATCATAAACATAACTTTCATAACAAAACCACTCACCAATGCTAAAGTATAAGTTCTGAGTGAAACAACATGGCGATCCACGTGGGAGACAAGAATCGACTCTTCTAAAGGAGCTGACTCAAAAGTGCTGAATTTTTGAGAAGAGCTGAAGTTACTTCTGAAAACATACAATTCGCGCCTGGACAAGAAAACCTGGCTAACTAGTTAAGTGAGAGGTGGAACACACCCCACACAGTCAGGGGAAGCAGAAGACTGAGTGAATGAACATATTGTTGATCATTTAGGGGAAAAAAAATAATATAAAACAGCAAAATAAGAGATGCTAACTTACAATAGCTGTTATCACTACATCCCAACTTCTCATGAACTCATTCAGATTGCTAAACAGCAACACAGACTGAGCTTTCTACAGCCTAAAGAGAAAAACACGAAGGGATCCAACAATGGAAATACAGACAAAAGTTAGACACCAATTGTTGACTTGAACCATTAAGCTCCTCGCGCTGACATATTGTCTAATGTGTGAAAGTGCAACTTCACGCACGCTCTAGATCTGAGTCTGCACATTTCACGTCAGTCAAACAGCACCAGTCCACAGAAAGCGGTCAGATAAAAGGCACTTAGAGATTTTCAATGTGCAAAAGAACCACAGACAACCTGTTTGAAGAGATGAGCGACTCACTGAATACTTCTTGCAGATCTTTTATGTTTTGCTCTAATGTTCTAACTTCAACTGGAAAGAGAAAGTAGCATGGAAGGAAATAAATGGTGGATTTTAGTTATTCCCCAACATCTCGACGCATTTATTTCCCCTCCTCAGAAAACAAACTGGTTTTCAGCTAATTCATTTTTTTTCCTATTGAAACAATAAAACACTATACAACTGTGGTTAATGTGTGATGCCTAACCAGTATAACTTCCTGCTAGCTATTACTGGGTGTACTGGTGGGTCCTGCAGAGGACAAGCCCCCCCCCCCCATTTAAAAGGACCCCCGCCCACCTCTGCTGTGGCCTGGTCTAGTGTGTTAGCCTAACACAACTAACCTCACATTAACAATCACCCCAGCAACTATCACATCAATTCCCCAGTAACATACATAATAAAATGCAAATAATAAGCCGTCATTGGCGCCGAAATTATAACAAAACATGGTTATTATTTATAAACAGTAGCTATTGCTGGTTAGCTTACCAACAGGTTGCTTGCAACGCAAAGTGGTAATAGTGGCATGTTTGTGGATTTATACTTTACTGACACCCAAAGTCTACTTTGCACCCTTTACGGGAATGATTAAATGACAAAGTTATGAATGAAGGATCAAGTTAAACAATGAAGCACTGAATGGAAGCGTAGCACGGTGTGTTGCTAACAATGCTAACGGTTTCTGAACAATGCTAAGTCCTTTCTGAACAATGGGATCGGAAATGTTAACAAACAAGTCAGTCAAATGCCAACTAATTACATTTAATCCACAAAACCCCAACAGTTTCACTAATTCCGGATTACCCAGTTTAACGTGAGCCAACTTTAGCCACGGCTAGCTGGTTAGCACGTCTGCTTTCTACCCGAGTCAAGCTGACACCTGTCTGCGTTTTAATGCTCACAACTCTCAGATTTCTTCAGTCATCTCACCGTCACTAGCTTGCTTTTGACCTCGTCCAGGTCCCCAGTCTTCAATGCCCACATGAGTTCTTTATCTGCCATGTCGCTGAGCTTGTTCTGGTGTTGCAGCTTCCCAGTTGTGTTGCAGTGAACAGGTTAGAAGTTAGCTCGCTAGCTACGGCTAAAGGGGGAAACTGCGGATATGCTCCACAGCACGACTGGATACAGGGCTGGTTTAATCAGTCAAACAGCCAATTTTCTTAGACTTAGTAACTCTTTGCAGAGTGACAGTAAGAAATGACTTAAATAGAAGTTGTAAGAGACAAAGTGGCAAAGAGGGATCCGCCTTTCTGCATGCCCGAAATGTTTCCGATGCTTTTACCCGGAAGTTAACGTGGAACTGGATGTTGGATGTTGCCTTTAGGTGCTCACGTCGAAGGGAGGAATTCACAGCGTCTCATTACACAAAACATTTAAATATTGATATATTTTTTTGTAAAACAATTTTAATGTAGAAACAATAATCTATTTACCTCTACATATATATGAAACTACAGAATAATGACCAAATCTAAAAGATTTTATCTTATCATTTAATGTTAAAATATAGACCGAAGAGCATTGAATGTATCATTTCAGGGTGGTGTTTTTCCACGGAACTGCTCAGGTTCAAACAAATCAGATATTTTATTTCTCCATTTATCAGAGCAAGGATTTACTCCTCTTTATGAAGCACAGCCCCTGAAAAACTAAAAGTGTTTAATTTTCTCTGCCAATCGATCAGAAACAAAACTCACAATGAAGAAAAAAACAACACAACCTTACTGCAATGAGAACTAAAAGGATCTACAAGTAATATCAAGTTTTAAAACAATATCAAAGCATCATTTTGTATTGTCATAAAAAGCAGAAACAAGGCCTACTAAGAGCAAACATTTCAAGCGGGCAGTTAAACCACAGTCACATTTCTTTAAATAGCTGTGGGCAACACAACAGATCTTGTCACATATTTCCTTTTCATAAAAAAAAAAAAAAGAAAGAAAAAGAAATCTCCTATACAGCCATAGTTGCGTTACATTATTTTGTAAGATTTTTGTGACCTTGATGTTAAACTGCTGTGGGTTTTTTTTTTTTTGTGCGTGTGTGTTAAATCTTTCTTTTTTTTTTTCTCTCTTTTAGAACTATGAAAGAGTTAAAATACTGGAACCACTGAAACTCAACAAGCATATTAAATTAAACAAATCTGGATTGCAAAATTTGTTGCCCCAAAAGGTGTATTAATCATTCAGCATTAAATGTGCATCCACAGACGTGTGACTCACAAGCCTGTGTGCTAATATATCTCCATGTTGCTGTTGGTACAGACTTATAAATGAGAGCAGATAATAACCTGGACAGCGTTTGTCCTCTTTAGCCTGGAGAATGCCATGTCAATGCTTTCCAAACAAGAATTTTGAGTTTGACTTCATCAGGCCAAAGGAAAAATGCCGCCTCTTTAATCAATGTTTAGGTTAAGTTTACAAAAGGTTTCAGTTTCTCTAGATCAGCTGGTTTTTCACAGTTCTTTTTCTCTCAAAGTTTCTGTCGATGGCAGAGTTTTCCAAGCTGATCAATCTTCTTTTTTTTTTTTTTTTTTTTATTATCAGAGTTTGAGAGTTTATCCTGTAATTTTTTTTTTACAGTGGAATATAGCATCATTTGCAGTGTTGAACCCAAACAATATGGACAGTTAACTATCTTCCTTGTGTGCAGCAGTGATCTACAATATCACTGTTTACCTTTCCAGTAAGATTCCAGGTCAAATTCAGACTGGTATTGACATCACTGAACCAATACTTTGTACAAAAATGTAAAAGAAGTGTATTTAAAATGATAACTTCATGACAGTGCTACAGGTGGAAGAAGAAGTAGTTTCTACTAACTGTGCATAATTGAGAGAAGCTCCTGAAAGTAAAGTTAGTTTGTACTGTGTTTTATATTTACCTCAATTGACTCGTCTATCACTGTTTGACAAAGATAATCAATTTCCAGAACATAAACATGGTATGGATTTTTTTTTTTTTTTGGATCCGTTCACACCCCTGGTATACAGAGATTTCTTCAATTTCTCTGAATGTGTAAATTAAATATGCATACCAAGTCAGGATGTCACAATGACTTAATATCATAATTGATGGTAAATGGACTTCACTGATAGAAGACTTTTCTAGCCATCTTGGCCACTCAAAGCGCTTATGTCACATTCACACACATGGTACTTCTAAATTTCACTCTCACACATATTCTGATCGACGCTTCGGGAAGCAACAGGGTTCAGTGTCTTGCCCAGGGACACTTCGGCATGTTGTCATGCGGGAGCCTGGAATTGAACTCGGTTGCCTTTTAGCTCTGCAGATTTCTCTTCCTCCTGAGCTACAGCCTTCCTTTAAACAGGAAGAGCTGACTAAATTAACACTTTCCACAAAAGAAAATGCAGAAGTTTTTAGTGCAACTTCTGCAGTGAAAAAGTACAAAGTTACGCTGAAGGTTTCTGTTTACGTTGCTTTGTTTTTGTTCCACACAGGCAGCAGAAGAAGCATGTTAGAGTCGGACATCATTTCAGACGAAGAGTCATTTCCTGCAAACAAACAAATCATTTCATCCTGTTGGATGTTTTGGGTTATAGATAAAAATAAAAATCTAGATATCATTGTGGAGGATGTCTGTGAAGCAGGCGTGTCTAAAGTCGGACCCCGAAGGCCGCAGTCCAGCAGGTTTTCAGTGTGTCCCTGCTTCAATACACTTTATCCAAATTAAATCAATCCAACATCCAATGAAGCTCTGCACAATGACCGGTTCATTTGAGTCAGGTGCGTTGGAGCAGGTAAACCTGAGAGTGGAGCTCTGCAGGCAGACTGCCAGCAGGATTGCACAGCCTCATAAAGCTGCTCATCATGTGTTACCTGAGCGTGGCTTGTTCATCACCGTTTTTATGGAACTGAACGCAGCGCACGACGACGTGATCGCCCTCGGGGTCACTGCTTACATCCTCTCTGCAGCCGCCGTCTGAGACATATAGGCGATGACAAAAGTCTTATTGTCTTATCATAACACATCAGCAGCTCTGTGGAAAAAGCAATCAGTCCAGCAGCTGATGAGGACAGTAAAGGACTCTGCACGGAAAGAGAGAAGCATTCAACACGGCAATGTGACGAGAATAAAAAGACAGCGAATGAGATTTAAAAGTATGCAGTTCCCCTTCACAACCTCTCTCTCCTCCCATTCACACGTCCATTAAAACTCCTTTATGTGACTGTAATATACCTTCCTGCTTGTGTAGATTGTAGATTTTTTTTTTTTACAACCAAATGCTTGTAAGGGCAAGAATGATTGCTGCTGCTTGTTATGCTAATGTGACATATATGGCTGCACAGCAGCAGGGCATCCCAGGAGTTTATAGGAGGCTTAACGTTCAAATGCAACTCTCATTTCTATGAAACAAGACATCTACATTTCCTCACATGTCCTCAAACTTAGATTTGACATCACGCAGTCAAACAAATCCCAGTTTTAATTCAAAGAAATTCCCTATAGATGTATTTTATTAATAGTAAAAGAGTTAAATGTGCAGTTTTTACTCTGGCGGGAGTAAACAGCTGAATCTTTTCTTAATGTATCGACGCCTGAGAGGAAGTTTTAAGTGATTGTACCCAACATGACAGCATGACACCTCCATTTTTCAGTCTATTAGCAGCAGCCAGGCAGCAGACCTACTCTAATCAGGCGTGTCCATTAAAAAGTATAGAAGGAACTTTGCTAAAACTCTCTTTCTCCTCCCGTGCTATTCATAACTGTCTGGAGGATAATGCTCCATTGACAGTGCAGATGGGCCTCCACATAGCCAAACTCAGCCCTTGCAGATGATATTATGAAAGCAACAAAACGGATATAATTACTGCATATAACCTCTGCAGCGAGTCAGTGACACACTTCACCATGGTTCAAATCCTGCTAATTTCCTCAGAATTCAGACCATCTATTGTCTCTGGTGAAGGAAAACTGTGCATCAGCGAGCAAGATCCTGCACAAATAGAAATAACTTAACCTGAATATGGTAAAGTGAGGCAACTTTGCTGCATTGTTTTGCTGCTTTTGTAAAAAAAAAATTAACTTCTGAAGGATTTCTGCAAATCCCTTACATCTCAAATGTAAATAAGTAAATAATAGCAATAATAAGTAAATAAGCACCATTATTTCCTCATTTTAATCTCAGATTCAAGTATCTGAACGGATAAAAACTGCATTATTTTGTTAGAGTATTAGCCAAATGGAATTTTGTTTACCAAGTAATATACATATTATTGATCTGATATATGTTATTGCATGTTCTTCCCGTGTATGTGTGGGTTCCAGGTACTTCGGCTTCCTCCCACTGTCTAAAGACATGCATGTAGGCTGGTTACGCTAAACTGTCCCTAGGAGTGAGTGTGAATGGTTGTTCATCTCTCCGTGTTGGCCTTGTGGGGACCTGTCCAGGGTGTACCTGTCTCTCACCCAATGATTGCTGGGATGGACTCCTGCTTTCCTGCATCCTTGATTGGAAGAAGCAGTTAAGAAAATGGACGGATGGATGTTATTATATTTATGTTGGTAAGTAGCTAAAAAGTCAGTGGAAATCAAAATCAGTCTTTTAGGCATACAGCTTCAGGACGTCTGGAACCAACAGGAATGTGATGAGGCGTGAGCCATGACGAAGGGAAAGACGCCACGATGTGCAGGCCAAACCCGTCTTCTGTCACAAGCACAACATTCATGTGTGTTTTGCGCCACAGAAACAAAGAAACAGCCAAAGAAGTGAAATGCAAATGAAAAGCATGATAAACATATCAGTTGCTTCACAAAACACAACTTCAAATGTGCAGACACATAATTTTATTTTATTTTATTTTAGTTTTTATTTTATTTTATTTCACTTAATTTTATTTAAGTTAATTTGGTGTTTTGTTTTTTTTTTGTTTTATTTAATTTAATTTAAAAAAAAAAAAAAAAATTCCCTTCATTTAATATTTTATTTTATTTAGTTTAATTGCATTATTTTTGTATTTTAACTCCTTTATGTGCTTATGTTTATTCATGAGTTGTTCTTATTTATTTCCATTCATACGGTAGGAGGGAAGGATGAGGGAGGGTTCGCGCGCACTGTGTGTGTGAATGTATGTGTGTATTTGGGTGTGAAAGAAACTTTAATGAAGTGTGTGTTTTAAATTTGATATGTTTTACTTTGGTGTGTGAAGGTTTGTCTTATTTCTAATATGCATAAATTGTTCTTATCATGTAAAATACCTTGTGTGGCAACTTGCATGAATACAACTTTATTGATAAAATTAATAAAGTTTATTTTACAATCTCTTGTTTCTGTTCATCATGTTCTATTTAAACCTTTGCATCAAAGAAATAAAAGGATTCTTCTCAAAGACTTCCTGTTATTCTTTCAGTCCTCTCACCCGCATTAAAAATCCCTTTCTAAAAACAAAAGTTGACTAAAAAATCTTTTCAGACGGTTTCTCAGCAAAGGTTGTTAACAATTTAGGTGTTTCTTCCTCTACGGTCCAACATCCAGAGGATTTCTGTGCTCAAACAACAAGGCTGAAAAGCTCAGTCTTCGGTGCTCGGGCTGACATGCATGAGTGCAGGAATAAAAGCTCATTCCAGATGGACTGAGGCAAAGTGGAAAACAGTCCTGTGGTCTGACAAACCAGAATTTGAAATTGGTTTTGGACATAATTTTCTCCCTGCACACCGGAGGGGGACTGTCCAGCTTGTTAACAGAGCACACTTCAAAAGCCAGCATAGAGATTGCACTGGGGTGCGTAAGCACACGTGGCACCCAGTGTGTGAGGGCAGCAGCGTCAATGCCAGACCATAATAAAGCCAACCTTTTCTCTGTCATCCAAATTTGACTGATCTTTGTTCTTACACCTTTTGTGTGAACATTACATGAGGAAAACAGTCAAATGTGGATTCCTGCATGAATGTTTTGGGTTTTGTTCAATGTCACCATGAGTCTTTTTCTTTAGAACAGCATGCTGTCCAAAACCTAAAGATTACTGGACCAGAAGCAGTGATGAGCGCAGATCTCATCCTGGTTTCACTTTAACAGCTTTACATTGAGGAATCACTGAGCGAGGAGCATAAAGTAAAATCACAACAACATGGTGGATTTCAGCTTTGAACTGGTGCTGAGTATCTTTAAACTGATTGTGATCTATTCCCCATGCAAACCATCTATATCAAGAGCCAAAACCTAACCAGTAGAGCTGAGCCATACTGCTAATTTTGTACATCAATATCAATGCCGATACCACTATTTTTACAATCATTTAATGCTTTGTTTTTTATTATTGATCATCATTATGCTCATAATAAAACACAGTGATAAGATTTCTGTCAAATAAAACATTTTTTTAATATAAGAAGTTTTAATTTGACAATCTGAAACAACAACAACATAAACAATGCAACAAAATAATAAAATAACTCTGTTATTCCCTTTTTACTACACAACTGTTTGAGGAAAGTTAGCCAAAAAGCAAAACTTCCTATTGTTTGGTTGTCATTTACAAAGCCCACAATAAGTTAAATAGTGATCTCATCTCGCTGGTATTGAACGATACAGATACTAGCCTTGGTATCAATACTATTAATATTTGTATGGATCCACTCAGCCCTACTAATTAGGAAAATGTGCTGCCAGGATTTGGTCAGAGTAAACAAATAAGTGAAAAATGCACACTACATGCAACAAAACATAATCACTTCTATTCATATCAAATATAGAGATGGCTGTACTGGTACAAGCCACCCATCTTTACTGGGGGCCTCAAATGGAGAGTTTAATAGTCCTTTGTATCCACTTCATCTCCAGACACCCGATAAGGACCTTAATGCCTGTTTATTTGTAAACAGGAAAGAACTAGACAACCCCAGTTAGACCTTAGACCTCCACTAAGCAGCTCATCTAGTGATTTCCTGCTGATGTTCTGGTTCTACATTCATCTTACATGGATGCACTTTCAGATTCCAGATCCATTGATAATAATTCCACAGTGTCTTGGCTACATTGTGGTGTTTTCTGCATGTTTGTTTACTTGCCGGGATAAAAACTTGTTCCAGGATGGTAGTATCCAGAATGTGTTCCTGTTCTTGATGGTAGTATCCAGAATGTTGTTCCTGTTCTGGATGGTAGTCTCCAGAATGTGTTCCTGTTCTGGATGGTAGTATCCAGAATGTTGTTCCTGTTCTGGATGGTAGTATCCAGAATGTGTTCCTGTTCTGGATGGTAGTATCCAGAATGTGTTCCTGTTCTGGATGGTAGTATCCAGAATGTTGTTCCTGTTCTGGATGGTAGTATCCAGAATGTTGTTCCTGTTCTGGATGGTAGTATCCAGAACGTTGTTCCTGTTCTGGATGATAGCATCCAGAATGTTGTTCCTGTTCTGGATGGTAGTATCCAGAATGTTGTTCCTGTTCTGGATGGTAGTATCCAGAATGTTGTTCCTGTTCTGGATGGTAGTATCCAGAATGTGTTCCTGTTCTGGATGGTAGTATCCAGAATGTGTTCCTGTTCTGGATGGTAGTATCCAGAATGTTGTTCCTGTTCTGGATGGTAGTATCCAGAATGTTGTTCCTGTTCTGGATGATAGCATCCAGAATGTTGTTCCTGTTCTGGATGGTAGTATCCAGAATGTTGTTCCTGTTCTGGATGGTAGTATCCAGAATGTTGTTCCTGTTCTGGATGGTAGTATCCAGAATGTGTTCCTGTTCTGGATGGTAGTATCCAGAATGTTGTTCCTGTTCTGGATGGTAGTATCCAGAATGTGTTCCTGTTCTGGATGGTAGTATCCAGATTGTGTTCCTGTTCTGGATGGTAGTATCCAGAATGTTGTTCCTGTTCTGGATGGTAGTATCCAGAATGTGTTCCTGTTCTGGATGGTAGTATCCAGAATGTGTTCCTGTTCTGGATGGTAGTATCCAGAATGTGTTCCTGTTCTGGATGGTAGTATCCAGAATGTGTTCCTGTTCTGGATGGTAGTATCCAGAATGTGTTCCTGTTCTGGATGGTAGTATCCAGAATGTGTTCCTGTTCTGGATGGTAGTATCCAGAATGTTGTTCCTGTTCTGGATGGTAGTATCCAGAATGTTGTTCCTGTTCTGGATGATAGCATCCAGAATGTTGTTCCTGTTCTGGATGGTAGTATCCAGAATGTGTTCCTGTTCTGGATGGTAGTATCCAGAATGTTGTTACTGTTCTGGATGGTAGTATCCAGAATGTTGTTACTGTTCTGGATGGTAGTATCCAGAATGTTGTTACTGTTCTGGATGGTAGTATCCAGAATGTTGTTCCTGTTCTGGATGGTAGTATCCAGAATGTTGTTACTGTTCTGGATGGTAGTATCCAGAATGTTGTTCCTGTTCTGGATGGTAGTATCCAGAATGTTGTTCCTGTTCTGGATGGTAGTATCCAGAATGTGTTCCTGTTCTGGATGGTAGTATCCAGAATGTGTTCCTGTTCTGGATGGTAGTATCCAGAATGTGTTCCTGTTCTGGATGGTAGTATCCAGAATGTGTTCCTGTTCTGGATGGTAGTATCCAGAATGTTGTTCCTGTTCTGGATGGTAGTATCCAGAATGTTGTTCCTGTTCTGGATGATAGCATCCAGAATGTTGTTCCTGTTCTGGATGGTAGTATCCAGAATGTGTTCCTGTTCTGGACGGTAGTATCCAGAATGTTGTTACTGTTCTGGATGGTAGTATCCAGAATGTTGTTCCTGTTCTGGATGGTAGTATCCAGAATGTTGTTCCTGTTCTGGATGGTAATATGTTGCTGGGATCCACATTTATCATTGATCTCATGGAAAACCTGTTGGGAACTTCTCCTGGATTTTCTCACCATTTATTGTGGAGTTATATGCAGATATACTGATAATTGTCCTAATTCACAATGAGGAAGAGTCCTTTACAAATTTCCTGCATCTGTTCCAGATCACTCCCAACATTTAATGGAATCTAAGTTGGATTCTCAGAAACATATCATGAAGATCCCTTTAGGGGTTTTTGCCAGAGTTGCTGAATTTCATGCGTCTATGGAGTGAAATGATAATTTACTGAACTCACGTTCTCTTTGCAGCATATGGGGAGACTCGCCTGCAGCACTGACTGGAGCTTTTAGTCAAGCATAATATATTTCGAGGTTACATTTAGGGTTATAAATTAATGGCGTGTTTTTCATCTATGTTTAAAGTTTCCTGAATCAGCTCTACAAGCTGGTGACTCGCTGGTGTCCTGCTCAAAATAACATTCACACTTCGCATCCGCTGGTTCAGTAGTGTCTTTTATATAAAACTTCCTGCACCTGCTCCTGCTGCTTTCTGTTAACTGGTGCAGAGGCATGAAAATCTGCAAACACAGCAACACGAATAATAACAATTTCATAATGGTTAGCTGAAACAGAGTGGAAGTCTGAGACGTGTTTGTCAAAGAAAGTTGTATCCTCTTTCATTCTGCTCCTCTGGGGTATTTCTCCAGACCATCCTCATCAAGTTGATTAGTGGACTGAGGGGTAATCCATACTTGCTAAATTGGTTTAATCCATCTATCACAGTTGTACACTGCCTTGTCTTTGTCATGGGCCAATGTAATGTGATTAGTGAGGCCTGCTGTGCCTGTCAGAGAAACCCAAGGTAGCATTACTCTGCAGCCTTCGCACAATCCTGGAGAGTTGCCTAAATGTCAGGTCTGTTAGCAGAAACTGCACTTAGCTACCTGCTTCACCAAGATCGTCTGAAGCTAAATGGTTAAAAGTGCTTGAAAATGCAACCTATCAAGCATAACTTTCTATAGTCTTCTTTTTCTTAACAAATTAGTATGACCTCTATGACCTAAACCTTGAAGTAGGGTGTCAAGTTTCCTTAGCAGAAATGATGAAAGAAAAAGAGAAGGAAATGAACTTCTAAGTGCTGAAGTATATGTGGAGACAAGAGACTTGCTGAGAGATAAAGACCGCAGGCAGCAGCAGCTAATGTTTACTACTGAGGTACCCGAGCATCTTAACCAGTTATTTTTGCTCAGCATTGCCAGAATATAAACGCAACAATGAATGAATGACTGTACAACCTGCAAAATAAGAAGAACAAGGTGAACTTAAAGAGATGCACGCATCAATCACCTGAAGCCCAGAGAATACAGATGATCTCGACTAAAACAACAGCTTCGTGCTGAACTGAGAGAATAAACTATGTATTTATGTGGAAGACATATCACGACTATCAGGCACTAACAGAAAAAAAACAGCATGGCAAGTTGTCAATGAATCAATGGAAGCAGTGGAAAATGAATACATTGATCTGACACTGATGCCTTGAAGATCTTCATAAATTTATTACATTTTCTTTCAGCTACTAAAGTCTGACTGATTAAAACCAATTAGAAAAGTTGTTGTTCTGCACTTTAACTAAATATAAGAAAATTACATCTAGAAAATCCCAGTTAGAGGTCAGACATCCACCAAGCAGCTCATTTCCAGTCGATGTTCTGGTCCTACATCCATTTTATATGGATCCATTATCAGATTCCAGATCAACTGATAATCAATCTACAGTATCTTGGCTACTTTGTGGTATTTGTTGCATGTTTCTTTTCCAGCGGTGATGAAAAGTTGTCCCTGTTCTGGATGGTAGTATCCCGAATGTTGTTCCTGTTCTACATGGTAGTATCCAGAATGTTGTTCCTGTTCTGGATGGTAGTATCCAGAATGTTGTTCCTGTTCTGGATGGTAGTATCCAGAATGTTGTTCCTGTTGTGGATGGTAATATCCCGAATGTTGTTCCTGTTCTACATGGTAGTATCCAGAATGTTGTTCCTGTTGTGGATGGTAATATCCCGAATGTTGTTCCTGTTCTGGATGGTAGTATCCCGAATGTTGTTCCTGTTGTGGATGGTAATATCCCGAATGTTGTTCCTGTTCTACATGGTAGTATCCAGAATGTTGTTCCTGTTGTGGATGGTAATATCCCGAATGTTGTTCCTGTTCTGGATGGTAGTATCCCGAATGTTGTTCCTGTTCTACATGGTAGTATCCAGAATGTTGTTCCTGTTCTGGATGGTAGTATCCAGAATGTTGTTCCTGTTCTGGATGGTAGTATCCAGAATGTTGTTCCTGTTGTGGATGGTAATATCCCGAATGTTGTTCCTGTTCTGGATGGTAGTATCCAGAATGTTGTTCCTGTTCTGGACGGTCGTAAGAATGTTGCTGGGACCCACATCTATCTTTGATATTAAGGAAATCCTCTTGGGAACTTCTTCTCGATTTTCTCACCATGTATTGTGGAGTTTTATGCAGATACACTGAAAAAGGTTCTATCTCACAATGAAGAAAAATCCTTCACAACATTCCTGCATCCAAACGCTGATCCGGATCACTTCCAACAGTGTAAGTTAGACTGGATGAAGCCTAAAGGTTTCTGAAGAGCTGAACTGAATCACATTGGGTGGTTCCTACTGTGCCATCTTGGCAGCATCACACGTTTTGTCACACTCGAAAAATACAAAAAAGGGCAAAGAGGTGGAGCTGACTGGGGGCTGTGATTGTGGGGGTGGATGATTGACATCTATCAAACTTCAACCTGCCTGTATCTAAGATTAACAGACCTAACCTGGAGCTAACAGGAGCTGACCAACTAACAGAGGTAGGCGGCTGTTAACTGGCTAATGACTGTGGTTGTGCTACAATCTGCCTTCTTGCAGCAGGATATCGGATACCTGTCAATGAAACGGACACGTCCCTAAATATTATAAATATGCTTAATTTTTAATTGAAAAAACATCTAAATGGAGGAGTTTGACAAAAATTCTCTCTCCCCAAAGTTGTCATGAAGATGAACCTGACCTATTAAATCTAAAATGGATTTTTGTACCAGGCTGTAAACATGTTTATTTCTGCTGTGAAGTTGGTCTTTTTAACATGGGAGTCTTTGGGGATTTGTTGTGGTTTGCAGGCCCTAGTGGATGAAGGTGGAACTGCAGTTTTATGCACTTCCACACAGGCTTTACAGCCACTGTAGGTTGCCGCTTGAGCAAGATGCATTCTCAGAAAAACATAATGAAAATCTATCCAGTAGTTTTTGCTCAACGTAGCTAACAGAAAAACAGACAGATAAATGCCGGCAGAAACATAACCTCCTTGTCATAATAATTAATTTAATATATCGGCAGTTTATTACTAAATAATGTCAGAATTGTTGTAGTACACAATAACAAAAATCCTACCACACGCTGAAGCAGTCGGTCTCAGATCAATCAAATATGATGCAAAAATTAACGCGTCCGTTTTTCAAAATTGCTAAAACACATCCACTACCACTGCCAGTCAAAAGCTTGGTCACACTTTTCCATTAAATCCAATGGGGAAAGTGTGTCCAAATTTTTGACTGGTATTGCATATAGTCTGCTTCTTGTAGGTAAAAACATTGTCTTCATTCATGAATAAAATTTACTACAAAAGAGAGAACACATAAAACCACAATCCAAATAGGCAATAAAAATGATAAATACTTCATTTTACTCAAAAGCTCATTCAACTCAGCTTCAGCGTAATTCTGTTTTGCATTCATCTGGTTTCTTAAACATCTGCGTTGCATTGCAGATTTAATGCAAAAAGCAGCATCACTGAATCTGAGATGAAAGCAATTTCCCCCTTTTCACAGGAAAATGGCAGCCATGATTGATTTAGACCTGCAACCTCTCCATCACAGCTGGCCTGTTGTTCTCAGATATTGCACATGGAGCAAATTTAGTTTCTGAACTGTGAACGTATTCTAAAAAAAAGCAGCAGCATCATCTGGTTTTACAGCTCCATGATTTGAAAACTTTTGATAAATTTCCAGATTGGGACAGAAATAAAACAACAGTTCCTCATGTTGAAGGCGGAAGAAAATGAAGGTGTAAAAGATTTTCCATCCATTCGATCTAGATAAATGTAATCTCTGTCAGAGAAACAACAACAAAATCCCTCAAAAAGCTTCACGAAGCAGCCCGGTTAAACACAACTACCAAAGGTTGTGTTGCTGAACAGCTGTGGAAACATCTGCACAGTGAAAAGCAGCATTCTCACCTCTAAAAACAACTTGAGAAAATCTGCTCTGAAAGGAAGCAGAGAAGCTGCAGGTGAAAGATCAGACGACCTGAAGCTAAGGAGCACATCGAGTCCTTTCACCAACCCAACGCTGGTACATAATGCCTCATTTGGTCCGATGCAACTTTATCTGACTCAAATTTGTCTTGAGGAAACATTGGCTGTGGCCTCTGTGGGCTCTCATGTGCAGCCTCCTTTAGTTCCATGCACCAGAGGTCAGGCCACAGATTCTGCTTTCTGTAATGGGAGCGTGGGCACGATGACGGCGGGGGAACAGGACCTGTCTTCAAGCCGAGGCGCGCTGACACGAAGCACATTCATCCCTCCCTAACAGTCACAGGACGCGTGAGTTTTGAAGTGTGGAGGTGTGAAGACGCCGTGGTATATGTCCCTCTCCAAAAATTCCCTTTTTATGGACTCGCCACCAGGACACCAAGATCATCGCTATTATTCTTGGATGTTTACAACCTCTAATAAATAGAGTAGAAACACCCATGGCTCTTCATTGTTCAGCAGTTTCATCCTGCGTCAGATGGCACCCACTCCCATCAGGCAGTGCTGCATCCCATCATCCATCACTCTAAAGTGTTGTCCACTATTGGCTGCCCTTGATCACCCCTGACTAGCCTTGACTGGAGGCCTGTGCTTTCTGTTGTAGATGTGGGCCCTGATAGGATGTGACAACTTTATTAGGCACAAATCAGGCGGCCGCATTTTCATTCTCTGCCGGACGTGTGAGCGATGTGCGCCCCAGGCGGTGGTTTCCATCAGGGGTGGAACTCTTTCTCTCCTCTTATCTCTAACTTTTAATCCGAAGCCCTCAGGTCTTACATTATCGCTCCCCCTCCTCGACTGTCCACTACGACAGCCTTCAGGGGAGGCTGGCTTGGATGATTGGCCCTGCCATTGCTGCACATTATCCAGCCCATGTGACCATTGTAAACCTCCCCTTGCATGCAGTCACGTGACGTGCCATACATCATGACATGCTTTCTGTCGTTTGTCTGGATTTTCTTGCTATTAAACTAGAATCTGGACATTTTTTTTTTAGCATGTAGAGGATTGTTAAGATCTGTTAATGCAACTAAACTTCAGTCCACTGTAACCAAATCTAACTCATGTTACTTGTGCTGAGACTGAAGCATCACAATGTAAAAACCTACACCTGAACCTGATGGAGAGGTGTGAGAGCCCCCACTAACCTGGCAGCTGTGTGGTTTGGGACATCAGCCACTGGCAGTGTCATAAGGGCATCAGGCTAAAGGCCCATTTATGCTCGACACACTCTTTCATCCGTAACGTGTGTCATTTGAATAGTTTTCGGGGGTCTTGCAGATGAGTATCACCAAAAACTTCAGGAGCAGTGTTGAGTGTTTTTCAACCACTGTGCCGTGGCACACTAGTGTGCCGTGAGAGATTATACCCAGATAATAAAATTTCTTCTTCTTGTGTTTATCTGATTTCTTTTCAAGAGGCTTTGACAAGATGGACTTTATATTATTAATGTGGATTAAAAAAAAAAACAGAAAACATTTTGGTTTGTGGTGTGCCTTGTATATTTTTTAGCGAAGAAAGTGTGCCTTGCCTCAAAAAAGGTTGAAAAACACTGGAGTAGTAGAGCCGACATGTGACCAGTGAATGGAACAAATCAAAGAAGCTCATAGCTCAGTCCTCATGCAGTTAAACGCTGCAGTCAGAGCAGGAGGTGATTCTCCTCTGCTGCATCATTAGACTAAAGTTTATGTTGGTTAATTCGTCCTGGTTTACTGTCAGATAATAATATCTGTAAATGAAGAGTGTGGGTGAAACATTTAAATTGTTAAATTTAATGTAACATGTTTTTGTCTCTTAGTTAGAGAATACCTGGAGCTGCATTTGTTAGTTAAAGCGTTTAAAATGACACTTTAACTGTGGATCTGTTCAGTTTTGGCCACAATGCTGACTTATTCTTTTTTACTGTGTCGAAGTTTAATTAATTTATCCATACATTAATGAAGTTTTAGTTTATTATATTAATCTCTTTTTATTATTGTTTGATTTAACGACTGCTTTAAATTCATTTAAATGAGAAAAAAAAAAAAAAAAAAAGAAAAACTTTTTGGGGCAAATTTCATTATGTGATTGCCCCAGGAGGCATGGAACACCCTGGTGAGGTGTTCCAGGCACGTCCCTCTGGGAGGAGACCCCGGGGAAGACCCAGGACACGCTGGAGGGATTATATCTCTCGGCTGGCCTGGGAACGCCTCGGGATCCCCCCGCAGAGTTGGCAAATGTGGCTGGGGAGAGGGAAGTCTGGGCTTCCCTGCTTAGGCTGCTGCCCCCGCGACCCGACCCCGGATAAGAGGCACAAAGACGAGACAAGACGATATATATATATATATATATATATATATATATATATATATATATATATATATATATATATATATATATATATATATATATATACATACACTACTCACAAAAAGTTAGGGATATTTTGCTTTCAGGTGAAATTTATGGAAAATGCAATATGTTCATGCTACAGTGATATAATATCATAAAAGTAAGACATTTAAGTAGAAGGATGCACTACTGATTTCCTCATCTCAAAAAATTTATTCAACACAAAAGGTAACAACAATGGTAGTTACACCACAACAAAAAATGTGAACGTCTCAATATCTGGTCATGTGCCCTTGAGCATCAATTACAGCTTGACAACGACGTCTCATGCTGTTCACAAGGCAACTTATTGCCTGCTGAGGCATGGCATCCCACTCTTCTTGAAGGGCAGCCCTCAGGTCATTGAGGTTCTGGGGTGCAGGGTCTCGAGCCTCTACACGACGGCTCAGCTGATCCCACAGGTTTTCAATGGGATTCAGGTCTGGAGAGAGTGCAGGCCATTCCATTTGAGGTCCACCAGTCTCCAACAGCCGTTCCCTGATGATGCGGCCTCGATGAGCAGGAGCATTGTCGTCCATGAAGATGAAATTAGGCCTGTGCTGTTCATGTAGGCGCACAATCACTGGATTAATGATGTTATTCAGGTAGTATGGGCTTGTCACTGTACCATTCACAAAGTGTAGGGCAGTTCTGTACCAAGTGGACACCCCTGCCCACACTGTAACACCGCCACCACCAAAAGCTGGCCTGGTGACAACAGTGGCTGATGCATAGCGCTCTCCCTGACGTCTCCAACATCGTTGCCGGCCATCATTTCTGCTCAGTGTGAATCGACTTTCATCAGAGAACAGCACTGAGGCCCACTGGGTCCTCGTCCAGCGTAAATGCTCCCTGGCCCATGCAAGACGATGATGCCTGTGCCTGGTGGTGTGGTCAGGTACCCGTGCAGGTCGTCTAGCACGCAGACCACGCTGATGGAAACGGTTTCGAATGGTCTGACGTGACACTTGGGTGCCTCTCACCTCTCTTAAACGTGCCTGGAGTTGAGTGGCATTCATCATCCGGTTTCTCAGGGCAGTGTTCACAATGTAGCGCTCATCAGCACGGGATGTGGCCAAAGGACGTCCACTTCTAGGCCTTTCTGTGACTCTTCCAGTCTCTCCATATCTCTGTTGCAACCTGCTGATGACACTCTGTGACACTCCAAGCTCAGTGGCCACTTCTGTCTGAGAACGTCCTGTTTGAAGCATCGCAATGGCAAGGGACTGTTGTTCCATTGTTAGGTGTCGTCTTGGTCTCATGATGTCAAAATGTGAACAGCATGATGAGGACAACTGTTTAAACACCAGCTCTAATTGAACCAGGACATTTATTGGTCAATTCAAGGATCACACACCTGCCGTGATTTTTGCCGTTAAGCTCCTTGTTAGAGAACAGCAACTTGTGCAAAATTTATTGGAACATTTAACAGTTGGACATGTGCATTTAAAAGCTTAGAGAAGATCACATTAAGTTCACCTGAACAGGTTTGAAGGCATTTTAGGCTTGTTGTGAAATTTCACCCAAAAGCTGAATATCCCTAACTTTTTGTGAATAGTGTATATATATGTATGTATATAATACTGAAATTGCATTTATATTTCTCCATATTTCTCTTATGTGTTAGCTTTCGCTTCTGACAGCAGGTTGGATGTGACAGTATCTTAAATCTGCAGTAAAATACACCAATAACAATGATCTATCAACCCATTCTTTTTTTTATCTCATGCTTACCTTGTTATGTTTCTATATCCATAAAAATGTTGGTTTGTGTGTCTTCGGTTTGGCCCTCCAGGATATTTATTCATCAGTGTGTCTGTCACTTTAAACAAAAAGAAAATTATGGTAAAATAAACCTCAATAGCTCCATATAAGTAAATGAAATGGTGCTTTGTTTACCTGACTATTGGTACACATTTCTTAAGTAAATCTGCATTAACACCAGTAATATCTGTGGTGCTACAGGTCAGTTTTGATCCGTATATCTCTGCTTCAAACAATCTTTTATTTCCCAGCACTTTCATTTCCTTCAAAGTTGTTCATAACAAGGACGTCTCTGACTGGCATAAACAGCTACAAGTCTTGATGTGACTGACTGTTGTCACAGTGAACCTTGTGACTGGATCATGGTTTGAAGACCCAACTGACTCAGATATTTCATCAGCAGC
Organism: Telmatherina bonti; assembly: GCF_933228915.1. Lineage (NCBI taxonomy): Eukaryota > Metazoa > Chordata > Actinopteri > Atheriniformes > Telmatherinidae > Telmatherina > Telmatherina bonti. The sequence goes on along the minus strand of NC_136632.1, from coordinate 5,575,797 downwards.
AGCTTCACTAGCAGTGACCTCCTCATCAGACTTATCAGATGCATCTTCTGGATGAGTCTCCACACCATCTTCCTCCTCAGAAACCAGCTTGTCCATCAATTAGCAGGTCATTTTAACAGGAAATATTTCACTTTTAGCTTTAATTATTACCTAATAATCTTATTTTTACAGCACAAATAAAACCAATCTTAACAAAACAACAGTTCTCATTTTAACTAGTGAAGAAAACATTTGTTTTGCTTTATTTTATGGATTTTGTTCCTAATAAAGTCAAAATACCTTCATTCATAGACATACTTGTGGTTCTTTTATGTATTTGAAGCTAAAAATTAGAAGTGGGAAAATCAAACCAAAAAATAAAAAATCTGGATTTTTTGCTTCACAATTTTAAAAAGGATTTTTGTTCCAAAAATTATTTTTTTCAAACAAATAAAAATAATCCAATTAAATTTTTTGTCATTGTTATTATTATTATTCATCTTTTTACTTGTCTTCTTGGGCATTATAGCAGCAGAATGATGGTCTGGCTACTGTGTTGTTTTTTCCTAATTGAAATAAAAAAAAATGACCAGAAAAAAAAAGGTTTTATAAATTTTTTTTTGTTGTGTTTAATCTTCAAAAACCAAGAATATTGAAAAATTATGAGAATCGCAATTTAAATCAAATCGGCACCCAATAAATCCGAATCGAATGGAATCGGGACAAAAGCATATCGTCACAGCCCTACTAAAAATGAGTCGCAATCATCATTAACACAACAGGAAGGTTACATGTAAACGTCTTGACGATATACTTGTATGTTTTTATATAAAAACAAAGAGAAAATGTGGTGTTTTCATTATTTCTAGCTGATTGTGATGGTATTTTACTGGTCCGACCCACTGGAGACCAGATTGTGATGCAAGAGGAACCTGAACTGACAAACCTGGTTTAGCGGTGTCACTATGAGGGGCACTTGGCTGAAAAATTAAATCCTGAACCTCTAAATTATCATGTGTTTATGCGCTGCAAAAAAACATAAAATGCATCTTTCTACAAATAAATAGATGATGTTTAGTGGGTGAGTTCGGCTGTTAGGATTGTGCACACTCATCTAAATCCTTTTGCCCGTCATGACTCAGCAATAAATTTGAAGCCTGATTGTGTTCATAAGGACTAATAAGGCACAAGGCTAAATAATGACTTCTTCACATCTTTTGTATCCCTTTTATGTCAGGTGAGATGATGGACTTGGACACAACAGCGAAAGGAAAAATCCCCTTGTCAGTTGTCATGGCGCTGCAGGGTTGAACGGGGAATCCTGAAGAGATCAATGCAGGCATGTTTGCAAAGCTCCTCACTCCAGAGCACAATGGAAATCATCCAATTTCTCTGATAAAAGTTTAGGCAAATTGAACAGCATTAAGGGCGGAGAAGGAAGCCGAAAAGGATTTGGTGCATAAACATTTTCTCCCCACTTCAGCAGCGTTGCCTCAGAATTCAACAGCTGAACTCGTGATGGGGAGATCAGGAACCAAAGACAGAAGGCAGGGACAATTTCCATAAGTCCTCCTCTATATTCAAGTGAAAATGTAATACTTCAGAAAGCCGCCGAAGTGATAACTTCTTTTTACAGTTGGAATAGATGTTAGCACGGATGGTTTAGCTCTAAAGAAAGAAGGAAAAACTGTTCTGAGGGGTAAAATCAGTGTCTCATTACAAACAAAATCCCAAGTGAATCTGGTGAAACATCATATACTCTCACTCTTACTCAATTTGCACTCTGTCATTTTAGCACTAAAAATGTACCTTTCAGGTGCTTCAACTAATCAACAAACATCAAAATAAGTGATAAATAGTTAGAAAAAAGTTCAACCCGTAGCAACCATGTGAAAAAAGAATGTCACTGGCAAACTGCAATTCCAGCAAAAAAACCCCAAAAAAGTTGTTCCAGGATGATGTTTAGCATCGTTAGCATCTCCTCTTCTTCTAACATCTGTAAACATCTGGGAAGTGAGGAGAGCAGCTGCTGGAGTTTCAGGAGAGGAATGTTGTCCCGTTCTGGTCTGATGCAGGATTCCAGCTGCTCTACTGGACCTTGTTGCTGGATTTCTGCTTCCATGATGCTCCAGATGTTTTGTACTGGTGAAACTGGACTGCAGCAGACCAGTTCTCCTGTTCCACCATGCTGCTGGGATGATGCAGGATGTGGTCCAGCATGGTGGAACCTGCAAGGTCTTCCCTGAAAGAGACGTTGTCTGGATGGGAGCAGATGTTTCAGCATTGATGGAGCTTCTTATTATTGAAAAGATGTTAAAATCAACTCTGAAAGGAGAAGTCAATGTCGAGCTGCTGAACTGGACTAAGACTCTCCTCCTGGCTTCGTATCCCGGCAACAAGGTTAAAAATGAGCTGAAGCGAGTGATTTTAGTGGCAAATGATCAGATATTTGTTATATTTAAGATGAAAAATGATGATTTCTAAGTCTCAAATGAAACTTCAGACCTCAGATTTTTTAATCCTTTTGTTCTGTGTTTATACAGAGTCCAACACTGCATAGACAAACATGGAAGCTGCAGGGTCCACAGCGCGAAAAACTCGATAAGGATCTGATTTTTAAACTGTTCAGTTCATCTCATTAATTATGCTGTAAAAGCACTTCCTTCAGATCTGTCCCTTCTTGCATCTCATCTGTAATAATGTGACTACACATCAGTTCATTAACAACTTGTGGTGTGTATTCTCTTTTGTCTTGTGGTGCACACATCATATGTGTGTTGTATTTGTAAAACAGAGGGACATTAAATGTCTTTGAGTGTTTAAATCCTTTTGAAACATGAGGATGTAAAGTCAGGAAAGGTCAAGTGCATGTAAATTCACTGCAAAAATGTGCATGCATGCAGTAAAGGTGGGACACAAAACAGCCGGCTGTGGACAGATGAAACACCCTGCAGCTGCAAATCCAAGCAGACGGTGTTGTGGCTCCAAGGAGAAGCCCACGCTGTAAATTAAATTAGCAGGGGATGGGCTCGTTAGCACCAGGCTGGTGGCACTGGGAGCCTGCCGGCATATCTTATGAGCTATAAGCGATACAGGCTGTCAGAAAGCAACACTGTCAGCTACATCCCGCTTTATGTAGATGGAAATGTAGGCGGTGAGGGCTTAAAGTTGGGTTACAATAGAAGAAAACAAAGTATTTGAGGTCAAAGAGATTTATTTTAGATAGCTTAGCTGAGCTCAATGTGTTTAAAATGCCCCTGCAGGTTTATTAAAGGTTTTACAGAAGATATGACTAGAAAAAGAAACTTTTAATGTTGTTATTTAGGCTTTGGCATCTTTTCTGGAACAATCCAGATGTGCATTCGTATACTGTATTATCCCTGTTTGCAGCCTTTTTAACTGCTAAAACAATAAAATACAATAAAAACAATAATCCCAAAACAGTATGAGTTCACAAAAACTGAAATCTCAGAAATATAAGTGCAGAAAGATGAGGAGACAGAAGAAGCCTGCTACTCTTCCCAGAGCATTTCTCATGGAGCAACAAGGAGTTTTTTTCTTTATTAATGTTATTTAAGATCATAATAACAAAATGCATCTGTACAAGAGAGAAAAAGAAGAATGCTGAAAAGTAGGGAAGCAGAAAGGAATGTCACTGAAGAGAAGAAATGCATATTTGGAAAGTCCGTTGTTTTAATGTTTTATTATTAGGGATGCTTGATGTTGCCTTTTTTTTTCACTGATATCTGATATACGGATTTTGTCCAACTCTTAATTTCTGATACTGATATTAACCAATACCGATATCTTTGGAGCAAGTTTTACTAAACAAACAAAACTACCTGGAAATGTATACATGACATCTCTAATATTTTGAGTTAGAGGAGACGTCACCAAAGAGTCTGATGTATAACATGTTCGGGTTGTGTAAAAGTTATACCATTAAAAAAGTTAAAACCAATGCTAATAATTTCTGATATTGCATTTTAAAGTTGATATCCCCCAATAATATCGATATGCCAATAATATCGGTATGCCAGTAATATTTAGTAACATCTCTTTATGATGTGAGCGGGGGCCGGCCCGAACCGAGAGACTGACGCGATTAGGAGATGAGTGGAATTTTAAATTTTAAAGTCTCCACACCACTGCATTTCACATGTGGGTGCAGGTGGGGGAGTGGATGCATGCATGTGACAAGTGCGTGTGGTTTTGGTCATTCACACACATTGCTTATGCTGGAGGTTGGGTCCTGCAGCAACTGTTGCTCACCCTTAAGCTTGTTATGTTCTCCACCAGAACCAAGGATTTGCAGAGACAAACAACCACTCACACTCACTATAGGGGCAAGTTAGAGTAACCAATCAACCTAATATGCATGTCTTTGGATGGTGGGAGGAAGCCGGAGTACCCGTAGAGAACCCACGCATACACGGGGAGAACATGTAAAGTCCACACAGAAAGGCCACTGACCAAACCTCGCCCAGCCAAGGACTGAACCAGCAACCTTCTTGCTGTGAAGCCTCAGTGCTAACCACATTGCCACGATGCAGGCCCCCAATGAGACATAAAAAGTCTAAATATAAGTCATAATTAATTTTTCATTTGCACTAATACGTGACCTCACTAGTCACTCTACCTGGTTGGACCCAATTTTTCTTTCAGAAGAGCTTTAATTCTTGGTGTCAAAGATTCAACAAGGTGTTTGAAACATCCCTCAGATATTTTTCTCCATGAAGCATCACACAGTTGCTGCACATCACCATGAGAATCTCCCGTTCCACCTCTTCATCATGAAAATCTCCAGTTCCACCACAGAGATGATATTCGGCATATCCTGGTTATAATCAGTGCTTATTTAACTTCCTGTTGTCTTTCCATCATCTCAAACCAGTCTGTCCATTCTCCTCTGACCTCTGACATCAACATCTGGATATTTTCTCTGTAAGCACTGGAGACGGTTGAGTGTGAAAATCCATTCATTCATTAATTCTCCTAACTGCTTAGTCTGATGAAGGGTGGCGGGGAAGCTGGAGCCTATCCCAGCAGTCTTAGGGCGAAAGGCAGGGTACACCCTGGACAGCTCGCCAGTCCATCGCAGGTGTGAAAATCCAGTAAATAGTAAAAATAAATAAATAAATACTTGCCACCTTCAAAGTCACCTAAATCTTCTTTCTTCCTCATTCTGATGCCCAGTTTGAACTTCTGCAAGTTTTGCCTTTTGGATACATTTGCTCACGTGAGCATGAACACGTGGAGCACATGTGGTGTTTAATCATCAAGCAAAACCTTTGGATGTCTCCACTGCTTTTTAAGCCTGAAAAAGAAACATTAAGCCTCAGCAGCTGGGCTGTGATTGGCTCACCTTGTTCTCAGTTTGGCCTTTGTGTGCATGCCTCGCTCCTCCATCATGGTCAGTGGCACCGCTGCAGCTCACCTGTTACTTTACCCACTAATGAATGAAAGAAAACGTCCTTTTATCACAGCACCTTGTACGGTTTTAGTTTACAACTCTTCAGCTCTAGGAGCTTCCTCTTTTCCCTTCTAACCCCCCTCCATCCTTTCAATCTCCCACCAAAGCAATCTCCCAGTCTGACACTGGAATTGCCGAGCATTCAGGGAGCGATTCCTCATACAAAGGCCTGTGATTTTGTCCATATGCAACTGTAGTTGTCCATTTGGTTTATTTGAGTGAAATGATGATTAACCTGCCTCACTGGATGCATTACCATGATAATGTCCGTATATCCGCTCCTGCATGCATTTAAACGTACAGATGAACCAGCGTGAGCTTTCCAGTTTGTGTACGAGGCTTTGCTTTTGTTCCAGGGCCCCGACTATGCACTTCATTTACATAATTGTAATTACCTGTGTGGGCTGAAGACCGGCTGCTGCCCCAGGTAGCTGTAAGATGAGGTCTGTTTTTCTCCCATCTTGCTTGTTCCGCTGTGAATCACTTAAATTGGCTTGTTTAAACCTTGCAGAATCTGAGCAACTAACAGCTGTAGAGTCCCCGCTTTCCTTAATGACACATTTTGCTGAGTGCTGCCTTAACCGTTCATTTTTATTTTGTTGGGAGGATGAGGAGGAGGGAATCAGACAAGTGTTAGACTTCCTGACCAAACACTTTTCCACTGAATAATGAAACACTCCAGGTTATCCTCCGAAATGTTCTGCCTTCCACTCATGCAACTATGCAGCACTGATCCAGCCATGGTGACTCATACAAAATACTAATGATTATAGTAATAAGAGGGTTTTCAATTAAACTAAAATCACTAATTCCCCTAGAATCAGACATATTTGTCTGCCCAAGTTTACATTTTACCCACCAGATGGGTTCTCATATGCTTTTATGCTGCCATAGTTGTTAGTCAGTTCATCCACTAGTGGGCAGTGTTGAGTTCAGTGTTCACTTCAGTGCTTTGACTCTGATCGGTCGCGGTGACACACTGCTATAAAGTCATTTACAACCGTCAAAAAACACCAGAAGAAGAATAAAACCACAAAGATGTTTTCCTTTTCTCAACTTCTTCTGCGTTGAATTCTGGTGCTTTAGCGACTTCTGCACCATCTTCCTGATGTTACTCTTCAACACTGCCCCCTGGTGGTCGTACTATGTTGCCTCTTGAGTGAAAACAGACCAGAAAAAAAGAAAAAAAAAAAAAGAAAAAGAAAACAGACCAGTTACATGTGTAACAGACACAGGAGATGGACAAACTGTCCCTCCGTCTGCATATCTGTCCGAAGCATGCATGCTTACCTGTGCTGGTTACTATGGCCCATTTCGCTTTTAAATCCAAATTGATTAATTCCTCTGTTACTGTAAGTTCATTCCCAACACTCTGGAAATGCTCGTTCTCTTGTCCTGTTGTGATGACACACATATTTCATGTGTTTTCTACTGTCCTTCTCCTCCTCAGCTGCTGAAAAAAAAAAAAGGAAAAAAAAAAAGGAAGTAGTGCGCTCATGTTGAGCTGCTTCGACAAAATTAAAACAATATTCAAAGTAAAAATGGTTCTTATTATGTGGTTTTCCATCTTGTAGCCAAGAGGAAAAGAAGCAGATAGTGGGGTTTGTCTTTTTGTCTGGTAGATGTAACTAAACCATGTCTGCCTCCGGTCCAATCAGAACCCATCCCAACCTCAGATCCAAACCGAATCGAATAAAGGTGAATAAAAGTGTTTTCCATATAAACTTCTTTTCACAATTATTTAATTCTGAATAATTATTTGTAAGCGTAGCCGTTGTCCCTGTAACTGACTCAGACTGACAGAAGAGAGACGTCAGCTTGTTCTTGGCAAAACAGCATTAAATCAGTACAGCGCTCCAGAACTGAATTGACATCTTAATATCTTGAATATGCCAGCAGAAAAAAGAACCATAGAGGAGTTTCATTGTGTGAATTGCTACAAGCTTATTTTATTCATCCAGAACCAAAAATTGCAGCGCTGACTTGTGATTCCAGTTTAACCCTGTTCATAAATAATACAGAATTACCACAAAAGAGCTTTTTCATCTTCTGAACAATCTCATATAATCTTATTATATCCAGGTGAAATGTGATAATTAGAAAAATCCTTTGCCTGTTTGCTGATAAATACCTGGCAATAAAGACCAGGAATTCATCATAAACAGCTCTTTCACTTAATCAGTGCTGAACTGGCAGGAAATTCATCTAATCCACTGCAGAATCACCAAAGCTGTCAATTCAGATGACATGTCAGCTCATATCTAAAATGCAAAACGGAAAGTTTTGATGTGAATTAATGTGTTAGATTGGAGAGCAAGTGTGCCCATCATGTGGAGCATCGCTGAAAAGGAGGAGAAATATTAAGTTTTTCCTTTTTTCCCCCTCTTCATATCATATCTCTGTTACCATGAGAAAGATTTATTTGGAGGAAAAAATCCCAAACGTTTGCCGTGCTCTGGGGTGGAACCAGTACCTGAGATGGGACAGGATGAGATGCGAGACAGGGACTAATGGGGAGATAAATATGCAGTTACAATTTTTTTCTCTTTAGGCTCAGGGAAATCTTATCGTGGAGAGTTTGCTGCTATCAGAAACCTGAACTAAACCACAAGGTTTTACATATCGGCTTCAGAACCTTCAAAGTCCTCCTGAGAGGAGCCAAAGTCTTTGATTTTGCTTTATGCTTCATGTCATTGTTAAAGCTCTACATGCAGCGTCTCTGTTGCGCTGCAGGCTATGAAGTTTACCGTCTTTGCGAGAAGGTTGTCATCACGGGTGCTGCTTCACCTGCTAAATTTAGCCGGACGAGAACACCCAGTATCTCCACTCTGCACATACAGTACATGTGCTGCTTCTCTGTGGGGATAGAGCACTCTACTCCCAGGCAATCAATATTGGATGCGCCTACAGGGACTAACCAAGCAAATGGCTCGAGGCTAGACCCAAACCCTTCCTACCCATTTTCTATATATAAAACTGGCCTGGCACATAATGAAAAACATTACCTGCCACCAGAGCACATAACTCTACTGGCAGCAGGCGGAGGAGTTATGAAAGGAAGGCCAAAGAATGATCCAATTACACAAATAGTAGTTTTTCAATAGAGGACCATTTATCACAGTACACTATAGAGATAAATCATTGCAGTTCTTTGGCTTCAAATAAAACTCAGAAATCAAACGATAATAAGAGATATATAGAAAAAACTGGCTTCATCTCTGGATTTTATTTTATTTTTTTTTACCTTTGTCTGCATTTGTTAGTTATACTGGGTCAGCATGTACAATGTGTGCAGGTATACGGTTTGTAAAGCAGCAGACCTGCACCCACAGGAGATAAAGTGTAGGCTTTCAGCTCAGTCAGTCTCTGGAGAGGATCAGTCTCTCTCCTGTGGTGCTGCCTTGTTCCTGATAAACAAACACATATGACAGATGTCAACACGTTAGCAGCCAGCTCTGCTGTGCGTCTGCTTCTTGTTGGCATGCTGCTCATTTCCAGTCTCTGCAGAGCAGGGTATCTCAGCATGGCCATTTACATTGTAAAGAGATATGGTCCACACAGTGGAAACTTGTAATGCTGGAAACATTGAAAAACAGGAGTTTTTGACTTTCTGAATCATATATTTTTCTGTTTTTTTTCTTATTATTACAGTAACATTGTCGTGTTATTCAACAACATACACAAGAAAAAGAAATGAAAGTGAAAAGAAATAGAAAAAAGGCCATACTTTTAATCATTTTGATTATATCCCTAATGTGCCCTGCAAGCAGCATGAGGTAAATAAGAATCATGTGAGCGTGTTCTCATGAAGAGGAAAAAGAGGTCACTGAGACAAACATACATTCTGTAAGTTGCACAACAACACAAATGAGATGAAAGTGAAGGATACTGCAACAGTAAAACAGACTTTGGTAAACACGGAGCTGGGTTTGGTATTACGGTGTGATGGGTGACCAGTAACCTAGCTAACATGCACCTTGTGCTGACATCCTAAAATCTAACAAGATTCACCCAATCATCTGTATAAATTGTTTATTTTGGGGAAACTGTAGGCTATAATGGTGTTTGACAACATAACCCTCAACTTTTTGGGCCAAATTTCTAGCTTTACCCTGCCACCATGTCCATATCTGTCTTTTATCCATCCATCCATCCATCCATCCATCCGTTTTCCGTTGCTTATCCAGGGTTGGGTCGCAGGGCAGTAGCCTAGGCAAGAAAGCTAGACCTTCCACTCCCCAGTAACATTCGCCAGCTCGTCATGGGTGATCCCGAGGCCTTCTCCAGTTCAACCGAGAGATATAACCCCTCCAGCATGTTCTGGGTTTCCCCCTGGTTCTCCTCCCAGACAGAAGGGCCTGGAACACCCCACCAGGGAGGCGTCCAGGAGGCGTCCTAACCAGATGCCTTAGCCACCTCATCTGGCTCCTCTTGACTTTGAGACCCTCCTGGATGACCAAGTTTCTCACTCTATCTCTAAGAGAGAGCCTGGCCACCCTGTGGAAGAAACTTATTGCAGTTGCTTGTATTAATGATCCTTTACTTTCAGTCGCTACCCACAGGTAAGGTACCTTAGGTAAGGGCAAGAACATAGATCGAGCAGTAGAAGAAGAACTTTGACCGGTGTTGAATGTACATTACTGCAGACGCCACACCGTTCCACTTGTCAATCTCACACTTTATCCTTCCATCAGTCCTTAACAAGACCTGAAGATACTTCAACTCCTCCACATGGAGCAAGAGCTCATTCCTTCTGAATCAAATTTGGAAGACAGAGGCAAGCGCTTGGTGGCGGGCCTTTGGCAACGGGGCCCGGTAAGATGCCCTCCAACCACTCCTTTGGCCTTACCACCTGTAGGTGGGCAATAAGGGTTGAGTGCAATGTTAGCTTGGTGGCAGCTCAGGGTAGGGACCCTGGTGGTCTAATACTGGCTGCAGGAGCTAGCTTTGGGGATGTGGAATGTTTGACTTTTATTTTATTAGACGTGCGCGCGCACACACACACACACACACACACACAAAAACAAACTCCGCATGATGTTTTTAATAAAATCTGATAAGTACAACAGGCAAACAACCACTGATGCCAAGCAGATCCTTTGTGTTTTTGGAGGGAGAGGAGTTGGAACTAGTCACCCATATTAAATACTTGGGTGTAATACTAGACTCCGTTAAAAAAGTTACGAGACATTACAGTTTAATCTCCTATATTTTATATAGATAACACCCTTAACTACAACTCTGCATGATCTTATCATACATTGAATATTGTTTTTACACCCTGGTGGCTGAGTGGCATCACCTCACCTAAAGCTATCAAACAGCTCAATGAGAAAACCTTCAAAGTATTAGGAAGCCACAGTCATATCCCGTATATCCAGTTTTAGCTAAACACAACGTGTTGTTGAAGTGCAAATCATGACATAAAAGAAAAAAGTTTGCCTCATTTATAAATGTGTGTATGGAATGGCCACACCACCCCTGGGAGAATTAATTTAAATTCAGTTTAATTCAGCTTTATTTGTATAGCGCCACTTCTCAACAATGTTGTCCCAGGGCACTTTACATACACATCATTTCAAACCAATTCATACACAGCCTATAAAAGGAACCAACTGACTGCATTGAATCATGACTTTGATCCAATCTCCCATCCTGAGCTGCACGAGGCGACAGTGGGAAGGAAAAAACTCCCTTTTAACAGGAAGACAACCTCCGGCAGAACCCGGCTCAGGGAGGGCAATTTATCACAAAGCAGAATAGCATAAACAGTAGCAGGTCAGCCTCCAAAGTCAACTGTGAAATTCATTTTAGAAGAAGCAGTTTGAATCATGGCGGATCTCCAATCAGCATTGTGAACACTAAACTAGTTCCACATATCAAGAAAATGGAGAAAAAAACAAGCATTTCAGATCTTATTTGCTATAGGCATGTGTGAGGGCCAGTGCAACGTTATCAATTTATTACAAGGACTTTAAAGTGGATTTTATTTACTGTATGCTGTCTCACTATTAAACTGTTGTTTTAACTGAAGTTTAATTTGCTATTGTTGTTATTGCTTTCTTATTTATGGGACTGCATTACTGTTTTTCATGTTGTTATGCATTTCCTTTACAGGACTACAGATGGAAATTAGCAACCTGCTAATTAATATCCCATTCAAATAAACATTTGAACTGAAAAATGTGGGGCCTATAAGGGTTTTTTTTAAACTGCAGATAAAGGTCCCACATGGATTTGTCCCACATGGGTTCCCCATGCCCATTTAACCCACCTGGATCCAGTGTGGGATTCATTTAACTAAAGATTTTTTGCTGTTAACAACTTCTTCTGTGTCTGCTTCCTGTTCCTCTTCTTCTTTTCTTTTCTTTTTGTTGATTGGGAGTCAGATATACAATGGTTTTCCATGGAATTGCTACGCACTATTGAAAGTGGACCAGATTATACGCATAACGTTGAGCTTAAATGGACCCTAAAGCTATAGTTGGCAATCTTGCTCAGACACAATTTGTTTTACTCTGGGTGAAGTGGTTCCTTGTCCTGATAGTAGTGTATACATTCTGTAATCATGAACAATAAGAAATATAGTTAGACCCCTCAGTAAATCTGTAAAAACTCTGACCAATCCAAATGGTGAAGTTGTTCATTTCTTTGGCTGAGAAATGCAGGAAGGATTTCCCGACCCGGCTCAGTTTATTTGTCTCCACCTGCTAAAAAGCTGAGAAAGAGAAAATCGTTGGTGGAAAAAGTTGCGAATAAAAAAGCCTTGGATCACGCAAGGAGCAAAACCAGAGGGGGAGGAGCCAAGACAGGATGCCACTTTCACATCTTGCTAACTCTCCAACATTACCTACCCCAGCTTTAAGACATAGTTAAGTATAACTCATATTCTAATTATATCTATACTGTTATAGTTATACTTTTATGTGGAAATAGTTATTTGAAATCATTCGACTATTATTGGACTGCTGTAGAAAACTTGACCACAACCCTCCTGAGGAGGCGACAACAACAGCTATCTTAGTCTCAGTTCATGTCTGAGGTGTGTCTAATGTACATGTGGTCAACTGAGACCTTTGACCACCAAAAGCTTAGGTTATACACTAATCAATGCAACTCTGGGAACAAAGCCAGCTGTGCAAGTTGTTCTCTAACATTTGAGTCAAACCTTTTTCTAGCTCTTCAGGGCAGCTCTGTCTCAGCTTGATCAGCGCCTTGAAGCAGGAAGCAAGCACCTATTACTGAGTTATAATCATGCCTCTATAATAAGTCGGCGACTCAAATCCCATTGAACACACATCGTTCCACAGCCACGGTGGTAGGGAGGGGGGTTAAATATGCCAGGGCGATGTTCGATCCTGCTGAGCTTCAGAGAGTAATGAAGCAGCTCTGCGGATCCTCCACACATGGCTCTATCGCTCTGCCTAATGAAGGAATGAGCTGCACCTCGCTTGAAAAATGAGCAGACTCAGTGCAGACCCTTAAGACGAAAAAAAATGGGATTCCCACCTACTTTGCTTCACCATACCCTCCAAACTCTGATTTCAGTGGAGATGATTGATTAAACTCAAACCGGCCCCCGCCCCAAACCTCTCCACTGCTGCATCTCTAACTAATTTGGTCTGTGTGGCTGCAGTGGAACGGCTTCACAGCCTTGTGATTTCACCTGCAGCGACATTTATGCAACCAGTGCAACACAGCAAATGAAGTATTTACTTGTGGGATTAATGACATCAGGGCACAGTCAAAGGTTAGTTTCTGACTCAGTATATGTGGAGTAAAGCACATTCTGACTCATCAGAATCTTTCCCTATTGAACTTTGTCCGATGCCTTTGAGGTTGCAGGTAATTTATTTTGATAAAGCTGAAGAGAAAATATATTAAGCTGTAAACACTGAGACAGGAGGAATTATAGATTTATTTGGCCACATCTTTGAAAGTCAATGGATGCAATCCCTGCAGGATCCTACAACATAAAGAGGCTTATTGCAAGGCGGTGGCATGTCTTTTTGGCGTCCTTTCTCCAGCTGGTGTGTTACAACGGACAAAACTTGACTCATCTCATGCAAAACAGGATTGTCTGCCACCTAAAACTGATGCACAGTTTAATGAAACTTTCCAAAACAGAAAGAACAACCTAACGCAGTCAACCTGAAAATGGCGGTTAGCTCTCATGTCAGCCATCTGAAGCTTCAGCTGACCCATCGGTCTTTCTTTAACCTCCTGCTCAGAGTCTGAGTCATAACAACTAACCAGTCAGGGGGATGTTCTTAAGCTGGATGAAGCATCTGATAAGCTAGTGGGGAAAAACAACAACGAACAAAGCGGAGTGGAAAATCAGAAGCCGGCTCCCATCAGCAACATGAACATCTTTTTAAACAAGGTGATCGTTGTTATTTTACAGCTGAATGCAAATGAAACCGAAATCGATTTGTTTGCTCAGACAGGAAAAAACAAGTTTGAATTGCTCAAAGTGATGAGATTGCTTTGAAAATGTGGAATAATTTTCTTTTTATCAAGGCTCCTTGGGGGGGTAGCGCCAGTTATTAAAACTGGCGCTTGAACAAAAAATCTACATCATACCGATGTTCACACTTCCACACATAAGATGCTGCTAATGTCGTCTCAGGTCCAAACAACAGCATCGCTTTTCACGTTTGTGGGGAAAATGGTTTAATACAGTGTAATATAACACCACAAGTCCTGTGTGTGTTGCTCATCATTACAGTATATGAAGTCTGGCCGATAACGGGTCCGTTCTGCACTGAGAAGTGTATTAACACAGATGCAGTCGACACGCAGAGTAAATAGTTTAATAAGAAATAAACTGATAATATCTGATCTAAATGATGATCCTAAATGAAGCTGGTTGTAAAGAAGCTTTTTGTATTCTGTGTTCCAGATGAGGATTTCATGGGTTTTAGTTTTCCTGTGTTAGATTTCGCTCGTGTTGTATTAACAGTTTCCTCTGCCAGACAGAGAGTATATGGGATAACTTTAGTCAAATCCATTTTGACAGCTCCTTTCAACCAATGAGAGTTGGGGGTGGAGGGGTGCTGAATTACTTTCAAGCTGCAGAATTCCACATTCAAGAAATTCCACATTCTGGATGCTGGACGTTAAAGCCCAAATTCATAATGCAAGCATCTAAATCCATGAACCAGGACTTTATTTCTTCTTGAACCACTTGATACGCTGCAGATGCATGTTCTAGTAGTAAATCAGTGCAAAAATAGGCATGCACAAGTGCCATCGCACACTTTCATGTGCAGTTGATATTGTTGTGCCTCCCCTTTTCAACAATATTCAAACTATTTCTGACAGTACAGTTGTAGATGCACTCTAAGATTTACTGATATATCTACATGTATTAAGGTGTTTAGATTTCTCCCTCCCAGCTCATCATCTGCACATGTTTGGTCAGGAACCCTTCTGTCACTTGTCAACAACACCGGCTTCACCTTTTATTGGCTTTTTAAGGCAACGTGTCTCCAGGTGTTCCTCTGTGTAAAAAAGTGACGCCTCAGCTCCGACGTTAGCAAATTCTGACAGAAAGAGCTGACAATTTAGTTTCGCAGTTCAGTACCAGCTTGCTGAGGAGAGGCATTCTTGTTAAGATGCATTTTAACAACAGCAAATGTTTTTGACGTTGCCATGGTGACATATCTCCTGTAGTTGGGTCACTCAACACCTTTGGTCAGAGACCCGTGTCATGAGTCAACAGGAAAATCAGGTTGCCATTTAACATTTCTGGACGTCTGCATCCTACATGCTGGTGTTTTATGTTGGATAAACACACTGCAAGCCTGCGTAGCTGCTTTAAATGGTTTTGAACCTTTGGGAACCATGCACAAACACATTGAGGGTCACATGTGTGCGTTACTGTTATTGACCAACAAACAGGGTTTATTTAGTAGAGAGGTTGAGTTCATCACTGCCTCCACTGTTGCCAGACCTTGCAAGGAAAAACAAGCAAACCGCTTGATGAAAACATGTCCAAAAGAAAAAGAAAAGGAGAAATTTTTTGCACATACACAAACAGATGTATCCTATTTTATGTTACTCAGTTGCACTGAAGTTGGGTGAGTATAACGGGGCATTCGGACGTAAGCTGTGCTGGAAAAATACAAGGTGAAGAAGTCTAAGAGTCGACTGCATTCCTCCTTTGATGCAGAAGGTAATACATGACAATCCTGCAAAGGAGTCTCCAGAGTTCTCTAGTCTTACAGGATGTCGCGGTATCTATAGGCATGCACAAAACCTCGTGTGACAGCAGCCGGTCATGGTTTGGACCTTTTGTGTCTTAGTTTCGGTCTTATTTAGTAGTTTTTCCTGTTCAGTTCCCATTTGTCTTGTTTCTTGTTTAGCCTTTGTTCCTGTTCATTTGATTCACCTGGTCTCATTAGTTCATTCACCTCACCTGTGTCTAGTTTTATTCCTGTGTATTTATACTCCTTGGTTTCTGTTAGTTAGTCTTCTTTAGCCCCTGTGGTTCCTCATGTCTCCTGTGTTCCTGCGTTCTCAAAGAATAAACCCTCTTGAATCTGCATCCCTGCCTCTCTGGTCTGCATTTGGATCCTCACCTCCGCCACAACCATGACCGCACCCACCTGTGTGTGTATGGAGGATATTACCTCAGTATCTGGGAAGGCTGTGCATATCAAAGTTTCAGTGACTGTCATATAAGTTGGTCTAGAAACAACAACAGGAGAGTAAATACTATTTTCCTTTACAAACAAAAGAAAATAAGGCTGTGGACATTGGTTTCTGAAATATAAGGACAGCTGCATTCGTGTTTCCTTTTCCACAAACAAGGCTCTTATTATGGACAGGTAAGAGGCAATAATGACGGCTTTATAATGAAGTAAAGACAGAAAGAGCAGTGAGACTTTCGAAAACAAGTGAAAAAAAAATTGCAGCATGAGACTGATAAGATTTCTTATCAAACTCAAGGGTGCTTATCACAAGCAGACTTGGCAACACTGGTTCCAAGCAAGCGGCAACTTCCGGCAGTTAAAAGTCAAGGCTATGCAGAAGTGCCAACAGTTGCAGTTCCTCCATCATCCACAAGGGACTCCAGAGCAGAGCAAATCCCCATAGACTCCCATGTTAAAAAGACCAACTTCACAGCAGAAATAAACATGTTTACAGCCTGGTACAAAAATCTATTTTAGGTTTAATAGGTCAGGTTTACCTTTATGACAACTGTGGAGGGAATTAATTATTTTCTAACTTTCCCATTTAGAAGTAATTTAAATCTCAATATTCTGCATAATTAGTGGCATGTCTCTTTAATTGACAGGTACCAGATATCCCGCTGCAAGAAGGAATGTAGAACGACCGCGGTTTTTAGCAGGTTACCAGTGTGATTTAGCTCTAGCCAGCTTACCTCCGTTAGCTGGTTAGCTCTTGTTATCTCCTGTTAGCTCGCATAGCTCTTAGCTACAGGCAGGATGGAGTTTAATAGACATCAATTATCCACAACATGCTCACATCCCCTTTAGCTCTACTTCATCATTTTAGTATTTTCCGGGAGAGACGACACATGTGCCAGTGCCAAAATGGCAATGTTAGGAACCGCTCACCAAGCTTCATTTCAGCTCTTCAGAAACATACAGGTGATGTCACGGAGGCTCCGTCCATCTTTTTATATACAGTCTGTGTTTCCAAATCTGTAAGTGCATCACCTGGTTTTTGTTGGTTGTAAATATACCCATAAAACCACTCAATATTATACGCAGCTGAGGCTACGTTCACAATGCAGGGCTAAATGCTTAAATTAGATGTTTTACTGAAATCCTTTTTTTTTTTTGTGACCTAAGCCTGAAACTTGGGACAACCTGTATGAACCTATCAGAGAACTTCTAAATCTCTCCATAACTTCTCCATCCTTTCGTTAGGCAGTGAGCCTATATTGTTGAGGCTCCTTGCTAGTCTATTTCTTTGAAGATGCATAATGTCTGTTGTTAGGGGTTGTTATTTTGTTTTTCAGCATTCATGGGCTCTGCAAACCACATATGAACATTAAACATGAAAACACAGTATTGAAGCGCTGCACAGACAAAAGACTTCAAACAACTACAAAGTGCATTTACAAAAGAGCAAAAAGTAGTGTAAAGGAACCTAATTTTGGCAAGGAAAGCAAGCTTTCATCCAAACACGGTATGCAAATTAAGAAAAATTATCTACATAATTAAAAACCAAGGAGATGTTGTCATGAAAACCTGGCAGAAAAACAAAAGCTTGCATCCAACGTCCTTATGTGTAATTTAGCACATGCACTGTAACACAATTTACTGTAACTATCAGACATCAGTACCTTACACTGACCTTCAAAACATGCATTTAACATTTTCAGTTAAAAAAAAAAAAAGATTATTTTTGACCAAGAAAAAAGAAGAAAGGAGGACCACACAAAGGTTTGGATTTGCCAGGAGTGTTTGACTCTCATGTCTCCCTTCAAGCTGTCTGACTTTCATGAGCTTGTCAAACCAAAAGCTTGTTTACAGTCTTGAACCTAACCATCTGACTAAAATTGAAAAAAAAAAAAAAAGGACTCAAGAGCAGATATATGAACTAAAAAAGCCAGACCAAAGCACTGGTGAAAGCTGGAGGAAGGATCCAGATACAGAAATCTCTGAAAGGAGAGGGAGCAGAATCTAGGTAGCTGGTAGAGTGGCAAGTGTGCAGTGGTGGTTCTGGCTTGCTTCATGCCCTGGGCAACCCTCCCCCCTCTTGCATCCCTACTGTAATGGATATTTATTAAAAATTTACACAAATAAATCAAACCAAGCATTATATAAATGGTACTTTAGTCTATCACACAAATTGTTGTGCTCTAAAATCTTGTATCAGAGTCCCTAAATTTACATTAACATACATTTTGTAAGTCTTAACACATCAAACATATATTAGTTATCCGATTAAAATACACATGCTATCGTACAATATATTAACCTTTCACAATGCACAACACAATACTGCCATTATACTCCAAATAATTCAGAAAGCTGCAAAAAGTCATTTGCAAAATGTTAATGCATAATAAACGTTAGCATCTAGAAAATAAAGACCATAGCATTTTCTTTTATCATTAAAAAGTTTTGTTCTTAACAGCATTGTGGAAATAATAAAATAAAGCCAATATTGTCCACACACTGTCTTCATCAGTACTTCACAACAAAATGAATGTAGAAGTGGTGGCGACCTAGTAAAGAGCTGGAAATCAAGAGGCAACCTCTAGCGGGTTAAAGGTGAAGCCTATGTGGACGTGCCAAAAAGTGCAGTTCTCCCCTCACCCACTAGGGGCTTCAAAAGGGAGACCAACTACACAGCAAAAATAAACATTTACAGCCTGGTACAAAAATCGGTTTTAGGTTTAATAGGTCAGGTTTACCTTCATGACAACTGTGGTGGTGGTCGGTTGTAACTCACCCACTTAGATGCTATTAAATCTTGGAACTCTGTATAAATAGGGGTGTGTCCTTTTGATTGACAGGTATCTATTATCCAATGGGAAGAAGGCAGAGAGTAGCACAGTTTTGTGCAGATTTTAGTCAGCTAACAGTGAGCCTTAGCTTTAGCAAGCCTCTGCTAGATGGTTAGCTCCCTTTGCTCCTTGGCCTCCTTAGTCCTTAGCAACAGGCAGCTCAGAGTTTGATGGCTGTCAATCGTCTAACCCCACACTCACAACCCCCCTCTCAGCTTTACCTCTTTGCCCATTTTTTGTGTTTTTGTGTAAACATGGTCTTCTAGAGGATGAATCGACTTAAAAATATTGCTCGTAAAAAATGCATGGAAGTATGAAAGCGGTCATGTATGGCATGGTTTAAAATGGACGTTCTTGTTTATGTATGTAGGAGAGCATAAACTGGTCTTTCGGCCGTTTGATGTATTTAATTTGACTAACCTCTCCAGCTGTGCTTAATGATGATGTGGTGGATCCGACGTCCTGGATCTTTATAACACAGACATTGCAGTTTAATGCTTTTATTTTGGTCTTTCTTTACTCACTTCAACATTTGAAGTGTTTCTGTAGCAACAGATGTGTCCATGTTGTTATTGTTTAGATTGACTACATGCATGCCAACACTTTGCTTTTGTGAGTGGCTGTAGCTCAGGAAGAAGAGCTGTTGTCCTTCAACTGGAAAGTTGGGGGATCGATTCCAGGCTTCCCCTGAATGCCAAAGTGTCCTAGGGCAAGACACTGAACCCCAAGCTGCCCCCCAATGTGCCTATTGGGGTATGAATGGGTGAATGTGACAAGTAGTGTAAAGCGCTTTGAGTGGTCTGCATGACTAGAGAAGTGTACAATAAGTACAAGTCCATTTACCATTTTGTGTGGTGTTACGTTTGGGCATGCGACACAGACAGCAGACAGGAGATCATGAACAAAATAATACTGTTCAGAAGTCTCAAATTAAAAACCAACCTGGTTTTTCATCTTTAGTGAGAAATTTAGCTTGTGGCTGCACATGGGTGAGCACATGTCGATATTGATATATTAAATATTGAATTTATTGGAAATTGAATTTCCCTCTGTTGAATTTCCCTTTGGGGATTAATAAAGCATTTTCCATTTCATTCATTCATTCATTTAATTTGTGCCTTTAAATTTCCCATGAGTTGTGTAGATTTTTTATTACTTCCTCCCCACCTCGATAAGCAGCTACCTGTTCAACCCATCAGCGTAAGTGCGATAACTTTCCAATTCATGCTTTCAGCATTTACCACAGTCACCTCAAACGTCCAACCAGTCATTCAGCACTTCTCGGAGCCCCACAAGCACAAAGTTCTGCTCAGCTAATGCGTCCTGAAGATGCAATAACTCCTGAAGCAGGTCTACATTTTGATCTCATCGCCTCAGGAACAAGGACACTTGTACTCGCTGAGTGTGAAACGGTGAATATGAAGCGGAACACATTTGAGAATATCTGTGTAAAACTTCGTGATGAGATCTTTCTTACATTAAGGCACAGAGGTGGATTGATCATGGTTTGGGCTTGTGTGACATTCACTTCAGTGGCAGAGACAAGAATAGATGGCTTGGAAAGTCCAAACTTGTTAATACGCCTCTATAACGAGGCCAATAAAGTAATCACAGATTTGCTTTCTTTTCCCTGACTCTCAACTCCACCGGTGGGGTTCAGCAGGGGCTTTAATGGAAATCCTTGGAAACCTAATAATAAAGGGAACTTTAAGCATCGCTGCAAAATGCAGATGAAATGGAACTGCTCATACCGTCCCTTTTGCAGCTTTAGCTAAGCTTCATGTTGCAGGAATACCAAGTGAACAAGATGAGTTGGTATCACACCAAGACAAGCCACTCTGCTGAAAATGAATTTCAAACCCCCTGTGAGTCAGTAAATGTCCGGTGAACTACAACTCTTCCTTTTCTATTAAGTATCTCTCTCCATCTCAGCCATGCGGATGGTTTTTTTTTTTCTGCAGAGGAGTCTGAGGAGCGAGTGCAGGTCATAAGTGAAGAAGATAAGGCCGTGCACAGATGAAGCCATTTTTCACGTGAATGATAGAAAACCTCTTGTGTCAGAGCACCAAGTGACTGCAAGTTGATTTGATCATTACTTTCTTTTTATTTGTGAGTTGCTGTGGGTGCTTTTTGCACATTCACTGGTTTGTAGGATACAATTGGTGACTAAGGCTTTGCCTAAAAAGCTGTGATTTCACTCAGACTCACCAAAAACATCAAGCTTATGATGAATTTCTATCCTCTGAAAATAGAGAAGAGTAGACAAAAAGTTTATTTTTCTGCCTTAAGCTCATAAAACTTTAAATATACTCTGAAGACACCCTTGAGGAGAGGACACAGATGTCCAATATCCAATCATAACCTCCAGCTTTACTGTATGGTTGATGCATTTATATGGCAGCTGTATTCATAGGGGTCTATAAGGGTCTTAGCTGAGAGGATGTACTAGTGACACGCTTATCTGTGCCTTGGCAGCCTTTCTCAGCAACACAATCACACTCCAATACACCCTGAATTACTTTGAACAAAACAAATGGCATTTACTATTCCAGGAGATAAGCAAAGGGGGCATGTGTGAAATAGACAAACAAACAAAAAGAAGGGATAGACACAGCAGTGGAGTTAATCTTGGTCTGGGGCCGGATTAACGGCCGTGCCTGCATTTTCTTGGAGAATAATCGAAGAGGTCCTGGTTTTATGAATAACTCCATCCAAAACAGGGGGCACTTCTGGCAATAAAAGCAGCAAAGAGTCAACGAAGAGAGAAGTCACTAAGAAGAGACAGGACTGGATTTAACTGGTTGAGATCACATTTTCATTCAGCGGCCTGTGGGGGCAGCTGTGGGCTTGGAGACAACGAACAAACGGATTTTCCGTGGTGACTTCGCTTCTAACAGCCTTCTTTCTGCCATTCATGTGGAGGCACATATATTCATTTGTGTTGCTATTTTATTCCACTGCTGCCAGGAACTGGGTTTTGTGGGAGTAAACTCTGAACAACGGAACTTGGTTCAGATTTATACCTGCCATCATCTGTCCACCTCTTGCATTTCTATTGTTGCCTCCGTAGAAGTAAGAAGCCATCATGTCTGTGAGACAGAAGATGGCCGAGGAGGAGAAAAAGGAAGCAAACTTTTCCAATGCTAATCTCCTTCTATTTGATCTCCTTAGTAATAAAAACCAAAATACAACAATTCAAAAAGTTAAGGAGAAATATTGTTAATCAGTGCTGCGGTCCTTATTAAAAAAAGTAAATAGTTACTCATTGCTTCTGTAAATTTTAGTGAGATTACTTTTGAAAAGTAACATCAATATTTATTGCTTTACTTTCCCATTCATACAGTGTAGATCAGGGGTCAAAATATTTCTGACTGACAGACAACCGGGCCAAAGTGACCTCTTCACAGTTTATTAGTACTAAATTCTATTCTATTTAAATTAGTTATATAGTCATGTATATATCCTATCCAGACTGTTGGCTAAAACATGTAAGTCTGACAGCGTACTGTGTGTTTTCCAAACACAGATGTTTTTTATGCTGTTATGTTTTTGATATTGTGGTGCTTTATTGAGCTTTATTATTGAGCAGTGAATGAGAAAAAGTATCAGCGCCTCCAAATCTGAGACCATGGTCCTCAGCCGGAATAGGGTGGATTGCCCTCTCCGGGTCGGGAGTCAGTTCCTGCCTCAAGTGGAGGAGTTTAAATATCTCAGTCTTGTTTACAAGTCAGGGAAGGATGGAGCGTGAGATCGACAGACGGATCGGTGCGGAGTCTGCAGTAATGCAGACTCTGTACCGGTCTGTCGTGGTGAAGAAGGAGCTGAGCCAGAAGGCGAAGCTCTCGATTTACCAGTCGATCTACGTTCCTACCCTCACCTATGGTCATGAGCTGTGGGTCGTGACCGAAAGAACCAGATCTCGTATACAGGCGGCTGAAATGAGTTTCCTCCGCAGGGTGGCCGGGCTCACCCTTAGAGATAGGGTGAGGAGCTCGGTCATCCTGGAGGAGATCAGAGTAGAGCCACTGCTCCTCCGCATCGAGAGGAGCAGTGGGAATCTGGTCAAGATGCCTCCTGGACCCCCTGGTGAGGTGTTTTGGCACGTCCCTGTGGGAGGAGACTCAGGACACGCTGGACGGATTATATCTCTCGGCTGGCCTGGGAACGCCTTGGGAACGCCTTGGGACCCCCCCCCCCCCAGGCAGTTTCTCAAAGCTAACTTCCTCTGCTACCAGTGTAACAATGCTAACAATGCTGTCTGTCCGTCTAGCTCAACCATTTATATAAGGGCCACACTTTGCACACTGACAAATAACTCCTGTAATAAATAAATACATAAATACACTCATATAGGCTATGTACATACCTGTCTAGATACGCATCTTTTTATTATATATTTCTCTCTCTCTCTCTCTCTCTTTATATAACAATTTATTTTCTGGAACGTTCAACTCTGATGTAACATAATCATGTCGATGAGACAAGAGATCTTAGGAATATTTATACTATCACACTCTGCCTTTGTCCATGTTCTCTGGTTCACGCCAAATGACAACATAGGTTAAGCAATGCTGCTTATTTTACAATTATTTGTCCTGAATAAAATCAAATATAAAATTTCTATGTTGTATCCATGACCTGCGATGGACTGGCGAGCTGTCCAGGGTGTACCCTGCCTGTCGCCCAAAGCCGGCTGGGATAGGCTCCAGCTTCCCCGCGACCCTGAATTGGAATAAGCGGTTCGGAAAATGAATGAATGAATGAATGTATCCATGACAATGAATGTCACATAATTATTTTGCTTTGTTATGGAACCGTTATCTTTTCAAAATGGTAACCAAAATATTTTGTGCCTAAACCTAAAGAAACCATAGCATGGCACAGCCAAAATGCAACAGTAATTTTGTACATGTTAACTAATTAAATTATGCAATGGATTTCAGTATAAATGTTATCAGAGAAAAATTACAACTGTTCCATGTGTGGAGGAGTGTTTGACTGCAATACAAAAAAAAAGTGCCTCAACCAAAAATATTCATCAATTGCATATCAATAAAAGTGTTAGCATGTTCTCAAATGTAATCCAAAAATTGTATGTATGTTTTTATTAAAGTACAGTAAAAGAAATTTGTATCAGAAAAGAAAATTAAAAAATAGCAATTACAGGCAGAGATTTAACACCTTTTCTTGCCTTTATGTTCTTGTCCTGGACCCACATCATGTCAAGAGTGAAAGACACATCCAACATTAACATGAATAAAAGCGGACTGCAGAAGCAGCTCCTACATGAACCTCCTCATCTTAACTCCTTTCCACCAACCCTCCAAAAATGACCTCCTAGGCTTTTCCAAACCCTGGTGAATTGTGTTTGGCAAAATCCATGCCAGATTTGAATGCTGTGTATACTGCATGAACTGCAATGCAAAAAATATTTTCACAAGTATTGGCTAATGGAAATCGGGAATGTGCAATGAACTTGAGGTTTGGCTTTGGAGAAAAGCCCAAGGGTGGAATTTTGTCACATCCAGTGAAGAACACAAGAGTATCCTCCAGTGTGACCTCATTTTCAACTGTAAAACATCATTTCTAA
Organism: Telmatherina bonti; assembly: GCF_933228915.1. Lineage (NCBI taxonomy): Eukaryota > Metazoa > Chordata > Actinopteri > Atheriniformes > Telmatherinidae > Telmatherina > Telmatherina bonti. The sequence continues at coordinate 5,551,266 of NC_136632.1, read as the reverse complement.
AGAAGGGGGATTGTCAAGGTAAAAACAAATTAAGACAAATCTTGCTCCATGTCTGTTAGATGCATAAACTGGCTCTTATTATTTATTCACAACACAAGGTGGATATAAATGTGCTGTTTTGTTAATATTTTATTTGAAATCTTTTGGCCAAATGAAATACTTGTTATATTAAAATATAGTTATAAAGTAATTATGTTACATAAGCTAGTTTACATAGCAAAGGAGAATGGTCCAGTTAAAATGTATTATCATTATTTCACCATCTCATGCGGCATTAAGGAAAAATGCAGCCAAAAAAATTGACAAAATAATGTCCTCTATTGAAACATTACCAAAGCCAAACTTACACTCAAAGAGCCAGGGTCTGGCACTCTGGTTGGAATGTATTGCTTCCTCTTTCAGAGTGAATAATCATGAAATTATTCTCCACGTCAGACGCTGGGAAAGTCGTTGAATCTTTCACGAAAAGGTTCTTCATCTGTAGAGGATACCTCTGAAGAGCATCTAGGACACCTATGGACTTTAAGCCATCGCTGAACCCAGTATAAAGGAAACAAAAGGTATGGTCTCACCAAGATTTTTTACATGTTCAAATAATAAAGGTCCCACAATGACTTTTTGGCCAAAAGATTTAAACTTTCACTTCCACTGGTACAGTGTCATGTGAAACTCTATCCATGATTAAACAACAACAGTCCAGTAGAATAAACTGGTTGTTTGTATGGTATCTCAAGTGTTTCCACCATTTTGTCACCAAAAACCAGACTATTTTTTTGTTAATGACTATGTATCCTCAGACATAAACACACCTTTCAAAAGCAGCACGAGTCCGCTGGATGATGTACCAGCGAGCAAAGTCTAATGCAGTCTCTTGTTTGTTATGCGAACATTGTGACTAGAGAGACCAATCAAGCTGGCTGCATGAGGAACTGCATCTTGCAGTTGGGATTCAGTTTCAGCCTGTAAGATCTAAAAATGTAAAACATGTATAAGTATCTATTTACTATTTTGAAAGAAGAAGTACAACATTCAGCATAACTGTTTGACTTCTATGTTGACGTTCAAAGAAATTATTGTTTCTTCATCAGTGATATGTTCAGGTTTGACCCTCACATTGTGTAGGCCCTTTTGAAGACAATCATTCAAGATGTCAGACAGGAAAAAATGTACTATGTCCCCCATGGGCAACAGACATTGCCATTATCTGGCCAGCAGAAAAGTATCCATTTTCTTTCACTGCTGTTATCAAATGAAATTTTTTTAAAAATTCAGACATCAAGTGGTTACATCAAAGTAGTGTTTGTCGCAATGACACCCATTTATGTAAAATAAGAGAAATTCTTGATTTGGCACAAAAAAATAACTGGTATAATGTACTTGTTTATCCACAACAAATCCAAAAGTGGGATTTTACAGCTGTAAGATATTAACTTTAGAATTTGTACCTTTAGAGTTGCATGTTAGGACTTTGGAATTGGATGGACCCTCAAAGATGCCAATTTTGTCCTTGATTTCTTGAAGACACAGTCTGAAAAACTCCCTAGTCGTTCCGTCATTGTCCACAGCACCACCAGATGTTCCATAGTCATAAATAAACTTGACATTTACTTTCTTCTCAGGTGAAATATTGGATCTACTCTTGGATGCTCCATTCCGCAAATTTCTTCTCATGATATCTAAGTGTACAATGTTTTCATTATCTACGCTAGAAACAAAACCCTCCACAATTTTCTCTACAGTCATCCTCAAATCCCCGAACACAGGTAGTGTTACGACGGATATCCTAATCTCCATCGACGGGAAGTTATCCAGCCTAGACGCCAGGCTTTCCCTGCTGCAAGTTCTACACCGGGAGTTCCAGTCGTTAAAGCACAGTCTAGAATACAGCCAGCAGCAGGTAGAAGCTTTAGCTATGGAGAACAACGCGCTTAGAGACTCTTAAAGACTCTCACGGATGGAGTATGCCGACTAACGGAGGAAAATAAAAAAATGAAAGAATTAGTCTTAGATATCCAGGCCCGTAGCATGAGAGATAACTTAGTTATTTCAGGTCTCCCTGAGCAGCCAGAGGAGGATGCAGAGGTAACCATGGAAGAATTCCTTCGATCCCACCTTAAGCTTCCAGGGGAAAAGGTAAAAACCATCTCCTTTCACCGTGTTCATCGCATGGAGAGAAAAACATCGGAGGGCAGATCAAGACCAATAGTTGTAAAAATTTGTGCTACACAAAGAAAAAGAAGAGGTGAAGCGCTGTGGGAGACAGCTCCATGGGACTCATATCAGCATGAGCGATCAGTTCCCCAGAGAGATCCTGGAGCGTCGTAAGATCTTGTTCCCCATCAGGAGGAAATTCCTGGACGGAGGAGCCCGCGCGGTCATCTCGGTGGACAAGCTCTATGTCAATGGCCAGCTACATCGTGACCATAACACCACTCCCTGGCTCTACTAACCTCAGATATGTATCCACACTCTACACGCTTTGCACTGGTGATATTAAGGCTAATAAGTCTCACTGGGATTTAATCAGAGTTTAATGTTTGCTCACAATAGTTAACAACATTGCCAGTCTCTTTCACAAAACAGATCTCCTTATGGGTCGGTTTTTCCTTTTCACCCACTTTCCTCTTTTGGTCAACTTCTGGCTCATCTTTTTCTCTCTTCTTCCATACTCTTTTCTTTCTTTCTTTTCTAGCTGCCACCTCACAGAACTAAATAGCACAGATGCAAAACTACACAGTTCATTAGATAACACTTACATACATAACCCAACACTCTCACTGTTATTATTTCAAACATATTTAGTAACATTCAATATAGCCACACAACACAAGGCATACATACTTACACCTGCGCACACACTTATTCACATCAAGTGGAAGCATCTAACACCTACCCTGTCACCATAAGCATGACAGTACTTAGGTTTATCACGTGGAATATTCACGGAGCTGGGACCCGGGAGAAGAGACTAAAAATCTTTAACAGGCTAAATGATCTACAGGCAGACATTGTGTTCTTACAGGAGATTCATATGACAAATACTTCAGTGGATGCTCTCTCTACATCACAATTTCCTCATATTTACTCTGCCTGCTATATCTCCAGACAGAGAGGGTTTGATAAATAGAAAAGTGACATTCACAGAAATCAAAAGAACCACAGATCCAGAGAGAAGATTTATTATAGTAACATTAACTATTCAAAATATGAAGTTATGTTTAGCTAATATATATGGGCCAAATGTGGATGATTCCTCCTTCTTTCATTCCTTTTTTAAAACTGTCTCAGAACACTCAGACAGCACACTTATCATAGGAGGAGATTTTAATTTGGTAATGGGTCCCGTTGACAGGCTGAATAATTCAGAAAACAATATAAACCGGCAGTCTACAAACACTGTTAAACAATATATGGAAGAACTTGGTCTTTGCGATATATGGCGGTCTTTTCATCCTAATTTCAAGGAATACACTTTTTTTTTCCTCAGTTCACAACTCATATACTAGGCTAGATTATTTCCTGGTTAGCAGCTCGTTGGTGTGTATGATTTCAGAAACCCAGATCCACCCCATTACAGTCAGCGATCATGCACCAGTTTCCTTCACTGTAAGAAATACGAGAATCACACCACCTGCTAAAAGCTGGAGATTCAATACAGTACTGCTTAAAGACCCCGACTTTATCAGCTATTTCGCAAAAGAATGGGCTGTTTACCTAGAAAATAATGATAAACCAGGAGTTTCAGCATGTGTTCTGTGGGAAGCAGGTAAGGCGGTAATGAGAGGAAAAATGATCTCTTTTGCATCATATAAAAAAAAGAAGGATAACTCCAAAATATCAGAACTAGAATTAAGAATTAAATAATTAGAGGATGCCTACAGTGCTTTACCAAATGAACAAACGTTGAATCAAATAAGGAAGGCGAAATTGAATTAAACAAAATAATCAATGAAAGAACGGAGTTTCTGCTGCAAAGGTTACGCTTGAAGAGGTTTGAACACAGCTACAAATCTGGAAAATTTTTAGCCAGTCAACTAAAAACAAACAAAGAAAGAGCAACTATTTCATCTGTTAAAGATCCAGCAGGTAATATCATACATGACCCAGACACAATAAATAGCATTTTTAGAGACTTCTATAAAAATCTGTATACATCTCAATTAGATCCATCAGATAATGACATAAATCAGTTTCTTAATAATATAGACTCCCAGGACTACAGCAGGAACATGTTACAGCCTTAGATTCCCCCCTTACAGCAGAGGAGCTACATGAAGCCCTCAAACATATGCCATGTAAAAAAGCCCCAGGACCGGATGGCTTCCCAGCAGAGTTCTATCAAGTACTCTGGCCCCTACGTTTTTCAAAATGGTGACACAAATAAAGGAAAATGCCTACTTACCCCAAAACATGAACTCTGCCAGCATCGTTGTACTGTTAAAACCAGGCAAAGACTCCACACTTCCATCTAACTACAGACCCATTTCACTGATAAATGCAGACCTTAAAATAATCTGCAACGGTTTAGCTGCAAGATTAGAGAAAGTAACTCCACTCATTATACACCTGATCAAACAGGCTTTATAAAAGGCAGATATTCCTCTGTTAACATGCGCAGGCTAATCAATTTAATAGATTACTCTACCATCAATAACCTGGAAACAACTATAGTTTCTCTGGATGCAGAGAAGGTTTTTGATAGAGTGAATTGGAAATTCTTATTAGCTACTTTAAGTAGATTTGGCTTTGGACCTTCCTTTCTTGACTGAATCAAAATCTTATACAGTTCCGCTAATGCGAGAGTCAGGACGAACGATCAAACCTCTCCAGGTTTTAATCTGCAAAGGGGTATTAGACAAGGTTGTCCACTCTCTCCCTCACTTTTTACTGTATTTATTGAACCACTAGCTGCTGCAATTCGACAGAATCAAATTATAAAGGGCATCCAGTCCAAAAATATAATTCATCAAATAAGCCTTTATGCCGATGATATTTTACTATTCCTCCAAAACTGACAAACATCATTATCTGAAACAATCTCACTAATTAATAAATTCTCATCACTATTTGACTACTCTATTAATTGGTCTAAGAGCACAGTCCTACCAATTAACTGTAGGTTTCAAAACCATCCAACACTAATTTACAATCAGGTAACATTAGATACTTAGGCATAAATATTCCCCCCAGGCTCTCAGAACTGATAAAATGTAATTACACTAACCTTGTTAAGACAATAGAAGATGATCTCACTCGCTGGAAGTCACTCCCCATTTCACTTATGGGGAGAGTTGCTACGATAAAAATGATGGCTCGACCCAAAATCAACTACCTGTTCTCCATGATTCCTATGAAACCTGGAGGAAGGGGGGTAGGGTGGGAGTGTTGTTGGGGATGGTAGGGCTTGGGAGGGAGAGGGATGGGGAGGGTGCTGGAGAGGGGGGATAGGAAGCAGCGGGAGGGTTGTGGGGAGGGGTTGTTGGGGGGATGGTCTACGTACGTGTCCTTGTCCTTGGGGATCCCGCCCCTGGTATCGTGGTGGTGCCGGCCCGCGATGGTTTGGCTCTGGGCGGGCGGGGCCCGCTGGGTCTTGGCCGGGGCTCTGCCGGGGGGTACGGGTGGTCCTGGGGCCTGTGGGCTGCCGGCTCACTGTGCGGCCCGCGCTTCGGCACCCAGCACCCGCCGGGTCAGCTTGCCGTTGCCCTGTGCTACCCGGTGCCCCTGCCTCGTCGCTCCGGGTGGCGCCTGCCTGGAGGCTTCTACTGCTCTGGGCTCGGGGGACGGCGGCTCTCTCTGCTTTGCCTGCCCGGGCTCTCTGCGTGGTGGGCTTGCTGGGCCCTGGGGGCTTTGGCTTCCTCCCCTACGCCTCGGGTCGTGGTCGTGCTCCCCTACAAGCAGTCAGCTGATCTTTGATTGCATGATCACGGGTTGAACACTCACACGTGCACGCCCACAAGTGCTTATCTTCCCATCTACTTTCTATTAAATGTTGCTGATGACTCTCTGTAGGTATGTTTAATAACGGTTGGTATTGTAATTGTTATTTTATTAATTTTTTGAAAATTGTCACTATCCTACTTATGTCTTGTTGTATTTTTTCAGTACTTTTTATTGCTTTGCAAATACTGTAACTTTAGCAGCTTGGACACGCCTTTCTTTTCTCTCTCTCTTTTTCCTCCTTTCATTTCCTCTTTTGTTCTCTTTCCCTGCCAGGTCCAGCTCGGCCATATCAAGACTGACGATGACTGCAAAATGATAAAAGGAAAAAATAAATAAATAAATAAATAAAATAAAATATTTATCAAAATAATAAAAATATTCAGATTATCAAGGGCAGCTATATACATGAGATGTCTCCCTTGACAGAGCAATCTGTCTGGCAAAAATATGGCACACAGATTGCTGTTCTGTATGCTGAGATGCTGGACACGACAGGCTCAAAAAAGAAAAAAAAAAAATCCCCGAACAATAACAAAAAATAGTAATGTTAATGTCTATAGTCATAATTCAGACACTTAACTGTCCTACATCATATGCTGTATTAAAAGTTAAAAGATATCTTCAAAATGTATCAATATGAATTTTAAAAAAGCACTGTTGACAAAATGACAGAAATTACTAAACATCAGGCAAAAGAAAATATTGTGCACACATAAAAAATATTACTGACTCAGTAAGGTGGCAACTTTCTATTTAATTGCATATATATATATATATATATATATATATATATTTCTATATGTATATATATATATATATATATATATATATATATATATATATATATATGTGTGTGTGTGTATATATATATATATATATATATATATATATATATATATATATATATATATATATATATATATATATATAGCCCTTGCAAACATACTTGCAAACATATAAACATATAAACATATACTGGAGTATGTTCTGTTCCAGTTTTATACGCTTCCATGCAGAAGACAACCCAGGAGGAATTAATCAAGCAGTGAACCATCCTCTCCCCCTCTAGTCCTTTCAAAATGATGGAAAACAGACGGAAAACAGTCTTGTGTCTTTCAGTATCGATGACATAAATCAAAACAAGTGCCATGTCATGCAGGTCCAGTGTAGTAATTAACACACTCACCCCTTGCTTTCATACACACCAGTCCTATTGTGTGCACACATTCAGAGCTAATTAGAGCAAATACACAACGCTGCATAGAGTCGAGTACATTTTTGTGATGAATTACCATGCTGACAAATTATTCAGCTCTGCATGATTAATGGGAATTTTGGATAAACAAATTGGTCCTGATTGTTGGGCAGTTGTGTTCGCTTTTCAGTAAATGAATGAAATGGCTTTGTTACACAACATAAGTAGCCACTCGGACCGAATGTGGAGTGAAAAGTTAAAGCTTTTGGGAAAAGAATGAGATGAGAAAGAAAAAGTAAATTCAGCTCCCTGATAGGCTTTATTCTGTTCCGTCTGTGCAGAAACAGCCACCATTAGGGACGCAAAGGCTTACCTCCCATTACCATCGGGTCCATGTGCACCTGGGTTTCGTTTCAACTACACACCAGGAGTGCCCATGGGTACACCCTGCATAACCGCATTAGCATATAGCATTTTTACTATATTGCTGAAAATCTCCTTCACACTGTGATTGCAGCCAATTAATTAAATACTCAAACACAAAACTAAAAATATGTTGTCATCTGTGTAAAGAGTAGGACAAAAAAAACTGCTATCTAATCGTTTTAACCGTCCCATTGTTAACGACTGGATGGTGATATGTCAATCAAATGCATCTGCTGTTTGCCCCTCCCACCTCAACCCCTCAATCATTGTATGTTCCTGTGCTTTAGAGGCTTCTGGAGGAAATCTGAAGAAAGGGCTTTGGACTTTATTTCCAGGATGACCTACCCTGCTTTTAATGGCTCTTTCCGGGCAGCTTATCCAACTGAATGGATAGCAACATTAAAAAGATGATCTTTATCTATTATTATACCATGGTCTGGGTGAATACTCAATTCTGATTGGTTGCAGGGTGTCCGTCAACAAGTAATATAGGTCACCAGTTAAAAAAAAGTTCCGTCAAATAGCCCAATAATTATAAATCATTGCGCTGGCTCAAATGCCAGTTTGTAACCATGGCAACAGGAATATTAGCGACTAACGGACACAACAGAAAGCAGAAAGAATATCTGGAAAGACTATGTCAAACAGCGCCCATGGTTACTAATGAATGTATTATTTGCCAGTTTTTATGTTATTTTATTTTTTTCAGGGTAATTTAGACCTTCGGTTGAACAATAACCAGAGTAGAAAAGGGAGAAAGGAAAAAAAGTCTCCAATTCCCCCCCCCCATCTCACTACTGTGTTATGTTTATGTTCTATCGAGATCGTTAGTTGAAATCAGTCACTGCAGATGAAATATCTATCATATTGTTTCAACCATATTAAATTAATGCTCCAGCAGTCACAGCGATCTTCAAGAATTAAAAAGGTCCGTGCGGTTCACATTTAGAATTTTCCGTGGCCGAAATTTTCTTATGCTATTATAAAAACCAACCATTGCACGTTCTCCCACATTTCCTTCATATTATAAGGAAATATCCATTTACAAAAAATTGACATACACAGTGGCACAGTGGTTAGCACTGTGGCCTCACAGCAAAAAAGTCACTGGTTCAATCCTTGGCTGGGGAGAGGTTTGGACAGAGGCCTTTCTGTATGGAGTTTGCATGTTCTCCCTGTGTGTACCGACCCTGAATTGGATTAAGCGGTTCAGAAAATTAATGTTCATACCATAGACTGTATATAAATGTGACATCACCCATAGGTTTCTGAAGCTCGGTGGGCAGTTCCTACCATTGCCATGTTGGCAGTGTCATGCCTGTCGTCTCGCCCGGCAAAGAGGTGGAGTTGAGAGGGGAGCTCATGGCGGATGATTGACATCAAGCAAACTCCGAGCTAAAAGCTAACTGAGCTAACCCCAAGATAATGGGAGCTAGGGAGGTAAGCGAGCTAAAGTCATGTTGTTTACCGGCTAAAAACTGCGGTTGTTCTACGTTCTGACTTGAAGCTGGAGATTGGTACCTGTCAATCAAAAGGACACACCCCTAAATATGCCAAACTTCGAGATTAAATTACTTTAAAACGGGCGAGTCAGAAAGAAATTCACTCCCCCACAGTTGTCATGAAGGTAAACCTGACCTATAAACCGAAAATAGATTTTTGAACCAGGCTGTAAACATGTTTATTTCCTCCGTGAAGTTGGCCTTTTTAACATGGGAGTCTATGGGGATTTGCTCCGTTTTGGAGCCAGCCCCTAGTGGAGGAAGGGGGAACTGCAGTTTTATGCACTTCCGCATAGGCTTCACTTTTAACCGCCGGAGGTTGCCGCTTGGTTCATACACACTGAGTTCCCTGGACCACACGGTCACACACATCCCACAACACTATCGTATTTCACTATCATCTGTGATTTGTTGCAAGAGTATCTGCTGCCAAACCAGCTGCAGGTGCTGCCAACGGCGGTAACCTTGGCAACAACTCAACAAGATACATTAAATAGTCCGCTCAGCTGCTTCTTGTTAAAAACATTATTTTGACAGTAAAAACAACATTAGTAATTGATCTTATGTATTTTCCTTTGTGAGTGACCATGGTATAAGCGGGATAATGCCCTCCGAGGTGCTCCATGGAGCGCAGGACTAGATTTACCAGATGTTTCACAGTACTACGTGTCTGATTCCCCGTCTGGTTCGAGCGGAACTGCTGATTATCCATCCGTGTTCCATGCGCTACTGGGACACATCTGACACACATCGTAGCTTGCCTGGTGTGAACGAAGACTAAAACGCCAGCAATTAGCTCTGGAGGCCATGGCGCAGCTGGAACACAGTATACACACACGGTGGGAACTGGGTTTTACTTTTTTTCATTTTGACTGATAAGAAGATCATCTTACTTCAGCCAAGAACGTTATGTTTAACTTAATGACATTTACCTGTGTGTCTATCAGCTTTTAAGTAACTTGATGCAGAAACTATTGTAAGATTGTCATTTTTTTTTTTTAAGAATGGGTCTTGGTCTAACTTAGAGTCCATTAAATGTTGGGAGTGATTCAGATCAGATGAAGGAACGTTGTAAGGGAATCTTCCTCATTGGGAGATAGAACTTCTTCAGTATATCTGCATATAACTCCACAATAAACGGTGAAAAATCCAGTATAAGTTCCCAACAGGTTTTCCAAGATATCATAGATAGATGTAGATCCCAGCAACATTCTGGATACGACCATCCAGAGCAGGAACAACGTTCTGGATACTACCATCCAGAACAGGAACAACATTCTGGATACTACCATCCAGAACAGGAAAAATGTTCTGGATACGACCATCCAGAACAGGAAAAACATTCTGGATACGACCATCCAGAACAGGAACAACATTCTGGATACTACCATCCAGAACAGGAACAACGTTCTGGATACGACCATCCAGAGCAGGAACAACGTTCTGGATACTACCATCCAGAACAGGAACAACATTCTGGATACTACCATCCAGAACAGGAAAAATGTTCTGGATACGACCATCCAGAACAGGGAAAACATTCTGGATACTACCATCCAGAACAGGAACACCATTCTGGATACTACCATCCAGAACAGGAACAACATTTTGGATACTACCATCCAGAACAGGAACAACATTCTGGATACTACCATCCAGAACAGGAACAACATTCTGGATACTACCATCCAGAACAGGAACAACGTTCTGGATACTACCATCCAGAACAGGAACAACATTCTGGATACTACCATCCAGAACAGGAACAGCGTTCTGGATACTACCGTCCAGAACAGGAACAGCGTTCTGGATACTACCGTCCAGAACAGGAACAGCGTTCTGGATACTACCATCCAGAACAGGAACAACATTCTGGATACTACCATCCAGAACAGGAACAACATTCTGGATACTACCATCCAGAACAGAAACAATGTTCTGGATACAACCATCCAGAACAGGAACAACATTCTGGATACGACCATCCAGAACAGGAACAACGTTCTGGATACAACCATCCAGAACAGGAACAACATTCTGGATACTACCATCCAGAACAGGAACAATGTTCTGGATACTACCATCCAGAACAAGAACAACATTCTGGATACTACCATCCAGAACAGGAACAACATTCTGGATACTACCATCCAGAACAAGAACAACGTTCTGGATACTACCATCCAGAACAGGAACAACATTCTGGATACTACCATCCAGAACAGGAACAACATTCTGGATACAGCCATCCAGAACAGGAACAACATTATGGATACAACCATCCAGAACAGGAACAACATTCTGGATACTACCATCCAGAACAGGAACAACGTTCTGGATACTACCATCCAGAACAGGAACAACATTCTGGATACTACCATCCAGAACAGGAACAACATTCTGGATACTACCATCCAGAACAGGAACAACATTCTGGATACTACCATCCAGAACAGGAACAACATTCTGGATACTACCATCCAGAACAGGAACAACATTTTGGATACTACCATCCAGAACAGGAACAACATTCTGGATACTACCATCCAGAACAGGAACAACATTCTGGATACTACCATCCAGAACTTTTCATCACTGCAAGAGAACAATTAATGGATCTGGAATTTGATAGTTGATCCATATAAGATGAATCTAGGGAAGAACATCGGCTGGAATGACCTGTTGGGTGGAGGTCTGACTTCTCACAGAGGGTTTCTAGTCTTTTAAATAAAGCCAAGCTGGTAGAAATAAATTCCTGCATCCCGACATACTTCCCCCTCTGTTTTTTTTTCCCAATAAAGAAGCTGAAATGTGCATCAGTTCAGAGTTAAAGTCAGACCTCCCAGCCAGCACAGCAGGAAGCCAGCAGCAGGGAGAAGGACCTTACACTGGCCAACCGGCCATGCCACCATCACCATAATGTCACTAATTATAAATACTGTCAGCTAATGAGTAGATGAAATAAGAGAATTGCAGCTCATCACTAATGAGTACACCTAATTAGACCCCTCATTAACACCAGAAAAGCCACATTATGGGAGGGGGGCTGTTCTGCATATAGTTTAATAAGACAGTTGTACTTGTAAGCATGGAGTAGAAATGTCTTCTGGTCCTGACCCTGATATCAGTAACGTTGCCTTCTCATTTGTTTTTCCTTGATTGATTTTTCCTTTCTTGTCCAGCTGACCGGCAGGAAAAAGTGTGTATGAATGAAAATTTCTGCACGTTTTAGTAAAGTGACTCTTTCATCTAAAATCAGTTACTCATGAAGCCCGTAGACTATCCAGATGCTTAACAAAAGCATCCACATTTAGTGCTGAATTCACATTAACATAGTTTTTATGTTAATGTGACTGAAAATACACACACACACACACACACACACACACACACACTCTGGAGGAACTGTGGATATTGCCTCGAGGTTCAGCTCTGTTTCACAAGTCGTGCACCATTAACCCTTCCTTTAATTGAACTGCAGGAAAAGTTAATTAAGTGATCAATGCGGAGCACATGGGCACTGATGGAGAACAACAGGGAAGGCCGTTAGTGGACTGACCCGCCACTGACCCTGTCAGTTCACTCCTGAGCTGCAGCCTTTAGAAGATTGTGGTGGTTTTATTCTCAGACTGAACCCGATGTTTAAAGTTTTACTGTGTCAGCCTCTGTGGAGTGTGTGCTTCCTGTCCAGGCGTATTTGATGTGCAAACAGAGCTCTGTGCTGTATCCAAACACCCCCAACACGCTGGGCCGATGCTTCTGTTTCATTCTCCTCCAGTCTGATTTTTTAAATTCAAAGTTTGCTGCTTCACACAACATAGTGGAAAATAGCTAAAATATGTCAAAGGACAAAGTCTTCTATTAAAACAGAAACTTTGAAAAACTGTTTTTTTTGGTTTCTTTTACTTTTATTTATTGTCCTGAGCTCTAGAATTCAATTTCCGGTAAGTTTTCTTTATTTTTTAATATTTTAACTTTTGTTCTCAGTCGCTGGCTACATGTGTGCAGGTCTTTAGATTCTAATTACAATGTTTACATGACTTTCCATTCAAAGTCCTAATTATAACCCATCAGAGCAAGGAGCGTTACCTTGCTGTCAGCCCTGCTCTGAGAGTGGTTTCTTTTTACCTGCAGCTTTCCTCTTCGGCTCCGACTCTGCCTCGGCCTGGAGCCGTCATGGCAGGAGAAACAAGGAACCTGACTTTTTAGATAATTCTTCAGCTAAGATAAGAATTTATTGATCCTTCAATGGGGACATCCACGCATCACAACAACAGTAGCATCAGTAGTTTGCACGTGTCCTATAGTTGGTAAGGCATAGAAAAAATAAGAAAATATTGACAATCATTAATTATTTACATCTTACAAAGATGGAGCTGGAATAGCGCATCAGGTGTTTTATGGAGCTGTTATACAGTGTGATGGCTGTGGGGAGGGATGACCTCCAGTGGGGGGTGTAGCAACCTTGCGCTGAAGGAGCTGCTCAAAGCCACTGTGGCAGGGTTCACTGGGTGGGTGGAGATCATGATGGATGTCAGTTTGGTCAACATCAGATCCAGCTCTCTTTACCAATTTAAGGCTCTTTCTGTCCCCATCACATAGAAGGCTGCAGAGGCCAAAACGGTGTCATAAAATGTCCAGAGCTGCATGAACACCGAACATCGTAATTTAAAAGGGAAGGTAAAATGTTGCCGTGCACTTACCTGTGCCGACAGTTTGGTTAAGTTTTAGGGCCAGCGCTTATAGGCTTTGTTTATTAATGATGGGGATGACTGGGTTGGTTCAGGGCAGCTGACCTCCAAACAGCAAACTTTTGAGGTAAATTCTGGGTCTCCTGCTGAGATCCAGGCAGACACGGTCCATGGACTTCCAGGTTCAGTGATTACACACTTGTTTAGGTGATTTTTCAGTTTTAACCTGGAATAAGTTAAAAAAAAAAAAAAAAAAAAAAACACACACACACAGGTGTTTTATTTTTCCTGCTAAACTAATGTTTAGAAGTTGTTCTGCAGAATAATCTGGAGCGCTGGCTTTTGTAAGACTGGTGGAAAATTTGTGTTTTCATTGTTGGTAGTTTTGTCCACCAGATTAAAAACATCCTCCCAATCACTCATTCATGTTTTAGGAGAAACTAAAAACACATAACGTAACTTTCTGGCTTTAAAAATCCGTTTTCAGACAGCAGCACCTGCAGGGTTCCTGCAGATTCCAGTAAGTTACATTTAAAACCTTTTAAAGACCTTTAGAGACAATGTTTTCTACTAATATAGTAAAACACAAACCTCATAAACCCATCTTGAATTCTTTGTTCTTTAGGATGATGTTTAGCATTGGCCTCTCCTCTTCTTCTAACATCTGTCTGTAAACATCTGGGAAGTGAGGAGCTGCTGGTCAGTAGAAATTGTCATGTTTGCCGGAGCCAGACCCAAAAATGCCAGACAGAGACACAACCACAGAAGGTTTACAGGGGGCAATAATTCTTTTAATTGCTCAAAAAATAAAAAAAATGAGCAACTTTACAAAAACACTAGGGAAAAACAAAAAAGTCTAACTCAGGAGCAATGCAGGCAGCAGTCCTGGGCAGCCACACACACCCAAGAGCTGTGCACCACTGACGACCATCTGGCAAAGACTGAGAGAGGCAGCCCTCCTTAAGTACTGGAGGGAGCGATGATGAAATGCAGGTGTGCTGACACACCCAGGGCTGCTGCACAGCCTAAAACAAAGAGGGGAAAAAAAAAGGAAAAACAAATTACCTCAGGAGCAAATACACAAACCATAAACAAAACCCTGACAGTACCCCCCCCCCCTTAAGAACCGCCACCTGGCGGAGCACCAGGCGCACCCGGGCGATCCCTATAAAAAGCCCTCAAAAGCCCAGGGTCCAAAATGAAACGGCGTGGGATCCAAGACCTCTCCTCCGGACCATAGCCTGCCCAGTCAACCAGGTACTGAAGGCCCCGCCCACGACGACGCACATCCAAAACCCTGTCAATAGTAAAAGCAGGGTGACCATCAACAACCCGGGGGGGTGGAGGGGGAACGGCCGGAGGGCTCAGAGGACATGAAGAAACAGGTTTCAGCAAGGATACATGAAAAGTGGGGTGCATAGACAAAGATCGGGGAAGCTTGAGACGTACAGCGGAAGGATTAACAACCCTGTCCACTTCAAAGGGACCAATATAACGGGGAGCCAGTTTACGAGACTCAACTTGGAGGGGAAGATCCTTGGATGATAACCAAACCTTCTGACCTGGCCGATACACTGGTGTGGGGGCACGATGACGGTCAGCCAAGCGTTTGTACCTGGTGTTTGTCCTTAACAGGGCATCCCGTGCCTGTTGCCACACTCGCCGACAGCGTTGGACGTGCTCCTGGACAGACGGAACTGCCATCTCCAGTTCTTGTGAAGGGAAAAGCGGAGGCTGGAACCCAAACATGCACATGAATGGTGACATACCAGTAGCAGAGGAGGAGAAGGAGTTGTGGGCATATTCAATCCAGGGAAGATGCTGGGACCAGGAGGCAGGATGTCGGGCACAAACACATCGAAGGGCTGTCTCAAGGCTCTGATTGGCCTGCTCTGTCTGGCCATTGGATTGAGGATGATATCCAGAAGAGAGACTGGCTGTTGCCCCCAATGCCCTACAGAATGCTCGCCAGACCTGAGATGAAAACTGGGGACCACGATCAGAGACAATATCTGTAGGGATACCATGGAGACGGAATACGTGGGTGACCAATAACTCTGCTGTTTCAAAGGCCGAAGGCAGTTTGGGTAAGGGGACGTAATGCACCCCCTTGGAAAAACGGTCAACAATGGTGAGGATTGTAGAGTTTCCTTGAGATACAGGAAGACCCGTGACAAAATCCACTGCAATGTGGGACCAAGGACGATGAGGTATAGGGAGCGGATGGAGCGGACCCGCAGGTGACTGATTGGAAGTCTTTCCTCTGGCACAGGTTGTACAAGCTGAAACAAACTCACGAGTGTCCTTACAGATGGATGGCCACCAAAAACGCTGACGGAGGAGCTCCAGAGTCCGGTGAATTCCAGGGTGACAGGCGATTTCAGAGCAATGAGCCCATTGCAGGACTTGGGATCTGAGAGGAGTTGGAACAAACAAGCGGTTATCAGGGACATTGTCAGGTGGAGGTTGTACCTGAAGAGCTTCCTGAATCCTTTGTTCCACCTCCCATAGGACAGCACCCAAAACACAGGAAGGAGGAAGTATCGTCTCAGATGGGGTGCTGGTTGGTTCATCTTCTGATTGACGAGAGAGTGTATCCGGCTTCACATTTCTGGATCCAGGTCTGTAGGTAAGAGTAAAGTTGAATCTGTCAAGAAACAAGGACCACCTGGCTTGTCGGGGGTTTAACCTCTTGGCTGACCGGAGGTAAGAGAGATTCTTATGGTCAGTCCAGACGATAAATGGGTGCTCCGCTCCCTCCAGCCAGTGACGCCACTCCCCCAATGCCAATACCACTGCTAGCAGTTCGAGGTTCCCAACGTCATAGTTGCGTTCTGCAGGTGACAAACGACGTGAAAAGTAGGCACAAGGGTGTATTCTGTCATCTTGAGCCGACCTTTGTGATAACACTGCTCCTACTCCTGAATCAGAGGCATCAGCCTCAACGATGTATTGTTTGGTGGGGTCCGGGTGAGTGAGGACTGGAGCATTGGTAAATAATGTCTTTAGCGTAATAAAAGCCTTGTCTGCCTCGGGTGTCCATTTGAATCTCTGCAGTGTTGAAGTGAGTTGAGTGAGAGGTGCAGCCACCTTACTGTAGTCTCTGATGAAGCGTCTGTAAAAATTGGCAAATCCAAGGAACCTCTGAAGTTGCTTCCTGGACTCAGGGACTGGCCATTCCACCACAGCTCTGATCTTGGCAGGATCAGGAACCATCTCGCCCTCTTGTATAATGAAACCAAGAAAACTCACAGACTTTGAATGAAATTCGCATTTCTCCGCCTTCACAAAGAGGCCATTTTCTAGGAGGCGCTGGAGCACAAGTCTGACGTGACTCTGATGTTCCTCTAGTGTTTGGGAGAAGATGAGGATGTCATCAAGATACACAAAAACAAATCTGTTCAGCATGTCCCGTAAAATGTCATTAACAAGGGCCTGGAAAACCGCAGGAGCATTTGTCAAGCCAAATGGCATAACAAGGTATTCAAAATGACCTAGTGGGGTGTTAAAGGCAGTTTTCCACTCGTCTCCTTCTTTGATCCTGACCAGGTGGTAGGCATTTCTCAAATCCAGTTTAGTAAACTGGGAGGCTTGGTGAAGAAAATGGAAGGCAGAATCAAGCAGTGGCAGGGGATATTTATTCTTGACTGTGATCTCATTTAAACCCCTGTAATCGATACATGGACGAAGAGTGCCGTCTTTCTTACCCACAAAAAAGAAACCCGCACCAACAGGAGAGGAAGATGGGCGTATGATTCCAGCTGACAGGGAGTCCTTTATGTATGTCTCCATAGCCTCTCTTTCAGTACGAGAGAGGTTATAAAGTCTGCTGGAGGGTAGCTTGGCTCCAGGCAAAATATCAATCTTGCAATCGTATGGACGATGGAGGGGGGGTAAGGATAGTGCTCGTTCCTTGCTGAAAACAGTAGCAAGGTCATGGTGAATAGCAGGCACGGAGGAGAGGTCTGGTGGATCAGGCACCTTAGGCATTAGAACACCCTGGGGAGATAAAGCAGACTTCAGACAATGTACATGGCAGAATGTACTCCAACAAATTATAGTACCCTTTGACCAGTCCAAATGGGGATTATGTGTCTTTAACCAAGGGAGACCAAGGATGAGAGGGGAGTGGGGAGAATGAATGACCAAGAATTGGATCTCCTCTCGGTGATTACCTGAGGTTAACAGGGTTACTGGCTGGGTCTGATGAGTTACCCTAGCCAGAACTCTGCCATCAACTGCATAAATGGTTCGGGTCTCAGAGAGCTGCACTAAAGGAATGGAATGCTTTTTAACAATGGATTCATCAATGAAATTTTCATCTGCCCCAGAGTCAATAAAAGGTGAAAAAGGTATTGAAGCTTGACCAACTAATAAAACAGAGGTTAACTGGGTACGGTGACTGTAGACTAGAGGAGGATTTGAGATATGACCCATTCGGACTCCTCTTACCTCGAATGGGTCTAATCTTTTGACCGCAAGGGACAGTTCGGCAGTAGGTGACCAGGTTGACCACAGTAGAAGCAGAGTCTCTGTCGGAATCTCCTCTCTCGCTCAGCAGGGGTGAGCCCAGTTCGACCCAGCTGCATGGGTTCATCAAGCCAAGCCGGAGATGGAGCTGAACCTGGTAGCGTTGGGGATGATCCCACGGCAGCTGTAGGTAGAAGAGCTGGAGGTCGGGAAGGAGGAGGGCCAGAGCGAGCACCACGTTCCCGCCGCCTCTCCCTGAGGCGGTTATCCATCTTGGTGGCCAACTGCATGAGAGCTTGCAAAGAGTCACATTCGTCATGGAGAACTAGTTCATCACGGATTGAATCATTTAGACTCCTCAAAAAAACATCCTGAAGAGCAGTCTCCTCCCATCCGCTCTCTGCTGCCAGAGTTAAGAAGTCAATAGAAAAATCCGCTACTGACCTGGCACCCTGTTTTAGCGAAAGAAGTTGACTGGCAGCCTCTCATCCACGAATAGGACGGTCGAATGCTCTCTTCATCTCAGAGGTGAAGAGATCAAATGATGAGCGAAGCGCTGGATTATGATCCCATATTGCAGTGGCCCAATTGGCAGCCCGCCCGGTCAGTAGACTGACTACAAAGGCGACCTTAGCTTGGTCGGTTGTATAGGTGGTTGGCTGAAGATTGAAGACAAGAGAGCACTGGAGAAGGAATCGACCGCAAGAGCCTAGTTCACCATCCTACCTCTCAGGTGTGGGAATATGGGGCTCCCGTGGATGGATCACTGGGACAGACACAGGAGTGGCGGTGTCTGCTGGTGGAGTCACAAAGGCCGACACGTGACTAGCTACCGTCCTTAGCTCTTGGCTTAAAGCAGATACACTGGAACCCAAAGTCTGTAAGGAAGCCATAATTTGATGGAGGGACTGGTCATGTTGGCCCACAAGCGCACCTTGTGCAGCCAACACTTGTCGTAATGTCTCTGGACTGGCGGGGTCTTCCTGGCCAGATGGTTCTGTCATGTTTGCCGGAACCAGACCCAAAAATGCCAGACAGAGACACAACCACAGAAGGTTTACAGGGGGCAATAATTCTTTTAATTGCTCAAAAAAAAAAAAAAAAAATGAGCAACTTCACAAAAACACTAGGGAAAAACAATAAAGTCTAACTCAGGAGCAATGCAGGCAGCAGTCCTGGGCAGCCACACACACCCAAGAGCTGTGCACCACTGACGACCATCTGGCAAAGACTGAGAGAGGCAGCCCTCCTTAAGTACTGGAGGGAGCGATGATGAAATGCAGGTGTGCTGACACGCCCAGGGCTGCTGCACAGCCTAAAACAAAGAGGGGGAAAAAAAGGAAAAACAAATTACCTCAGGAGCAAATACACAAACCATAAACAAAACCCTGACAGAAATGTTTCGTACTGGTGAAACTGGACTGCAGCAGACCAGTTCTCCTGTTCCACCATGCTGCTGTGATGATGCAGGATGTGGTCCAGCATGGTGGAACCTGCAAGGTGGAACCTGAAAGAGACGTTGTCTGGATGGGAGCAGATGTTTCAGCATTGATGGAGCTTCCCAGATGTGGAAGCTGCCCACGCCATCGGCACTAATGCAACCCCATCCCATCAGAGATGCAGGCTGATAACAAGCTGGATGCTCCCTCTCCTCTTTAGTCTGCAGGACACGCCGTCCATGCTGTCCACAAACTATTCCACATCTTCATCCAGGTTTCCACTCAGAACATTTTAAATGAGCTTTGGTCCAGAGAAGACGGCGTGTTTCTGGATCCTCTTCACATATGATGGAGCTTTAACCTGCATGTGTGGATTTCAGCCTGAACTGGGTTCACACTGGTTTCTGGAAGCTTCCTGAGTCCATGAACTGGTTTCCAGTAGAGAATCATGTCTGGTTTTCATGCAGAAGATCACCAGCATCCAGTTTGACCTTCAGCCTTGTTCCATGCACACAGAGATTCCTTCTCATTTTCTCAGTTTCTTAATGACATACATTTTAAAATTAAAATCTATAACTTAACATTTTACAATTAAAATTGCAAAATTTTAAAATTAACATTTTAAAATGTGGAGAAACATATTTTTCAAACTGCTTCAAAATTGTAGACCCAGTTTGCCTGAGATTGGTAAACCTCGGTCCATCTTTGCATCTGCATCTTTGAAATGCTCCGTCATGTCAGTGATCTGTTGCCATTTCACTTAGTCAGCTGCAGACATTCCAATAATATATACGAATATGAAATATTGACATCCTTGGCATGTATGTCTTTGATGTGGCAGGAAACTAGAGCACCCACAGGGAATCCACTGCAGCACATGAAGAATATATAAACTAACACAGAAGTGCCCCAGAGGGGATGGAAGACAAGTCTTTAATGCTGTAAGGGACTGAGCCCCCTGCGCTAAAATTAAATATTAAGCAATAACTGCAAAGTGCATTCAGAGCACCAGCCTGATTGGTTCACAAGCTGTTTCTGAGTTTTAAGAATTTATTTTTTCACAGTTCAAACAAGATAAATCCTGGAATGTGGCATCAGGAGGCAGGAGAGTCTCGCCAGCTCAGCTGAAGGAATTTTTAGTCATTTCCAAGTTTGTGTCAAGATACCAGTGGTCGTGTTTGTCCAGCAATTTCAGGTGTCCAATAACTTTTAAATTGAAGTGAGTTTTTTAAACTTCATGTTGGGTAATATGTGAAAACTCAAAAAGTACTTGAATGATTTCAAAGAAAAATGTTGGGTAAATTGTAATTCCTGACATTTTTTTCATTAATGTGTTGATTCTGATATTAGATTTCCAGAGTGTTTTTTACGGCCGTCTTTATTTGAAAGGTTGTCTTTGTTAGTTTCACATGCTCATTCGGTAACAATGGAGTTGTTGATTTATCATCATGCACTAGCTTAACCTGATATTGCTTGTGAGCTGAGCAACACCAAGGGTCACAACAAGCTGCTGTTACTTCACTGTGGATATTTGTATTGATGAGTGTGAACCATAGACTGTATATAAAAAGATGGGCGGAGCCTCTGTGACGTCACCCGTAGGTTTCTGAAGAGCTGATTTGAAACTCATTGGGCAGTTCCTACCATCACCATCTTGGCACCGTCTCATGTCGTCTCTCATGAAAAATAAAAACTGGGCAAAGAGATAGAGCTGAGAGGGGGGCTGTTAGCAGTGGGGTGGATGATTGACATCTAGTGAAATTCAACCTGTCTGTAGCTAAGAGCTAACCGAGCTAACAAGGAGCTAACAGGAGCTAATCAGCTAATGGAGATACGTGGGCTAAAGCTAAATCTCACTGTTAACTGGCAAAAAACCTCGGTTGTTCTACATTCCTCCTTCTCGAAGCAAGATATCTGGTACCTGTCAATCAAATGGACACGCCCCTAATTATGCCAAACTTTGAAATGAAATTACCTCTAAATGAAGGGATTGAAAAAAAAAAAAAAAAAATTAAAAAAAAAAAAAAAACACATTTCCCCTGCAGTTATCATGAAGATAAACCTGACATATTAAACCTAAAATGTTTTTTTTGGACCAGGTTGTTTATTTCTGCTGTGAAGTTGGTCTTTTAAACATGGGAGTCTATGGGGATTTGCTCTGTTTCGGAGCCCCCAGTGGATGAGATGGGAACTGTACTTTTTGGCACTTCTCCACAGGCTTCACTTTTAGTCACCGGGGGTTGCTTGCTGCAAACACATGCGTTATTGATAAATATATATTTTTATCTCTTAAGATGAGTACACTGAGTTTAATTAATTAGTTTATTGGTTAATGTGTATGTGTGTCTGTGGTAGCTGAAACCTGGAGTCTTCCATGGTATTATCACCTGGAAAGACAACGTATGGTTTAGCGAGATCTGATGGACATTTAAAAAAAAAAAAAAAAAAAAAAAAAATGTACTAACCCCTGATAGGAGTGATGCATGGAGAACAGAACTGTCTGGGTGTTCATGCACCTCTTCATCGTACTGGGGGGAGAAGGGTTGGATTGAGATTAATGGGATTTTGGGGGAATAGCTTCTCATAGTTTGGTTAATCATTTGTTGGATGACTGAAATATGATTATTGGGGTAGTTTAGATTTGTGTAAAAATACAGTATGTGTAGTCTGTGAATTTTTTAATGTAAATGTTTCCATAATTTCTTGGATAAAGCTGTTTAGCTTTTCTACGTCAGCAGTGAGTTTTAATCATTCTGGTTGGTTGGTGAAGTATGTCATGGTAAATAAAAGTCAACATTAAAGTATGTCACCGTTGTTTGCCTCTTATGTGTTTTTCTCCATGATGGTTGCTTGTGACACTGCTCACTGAAGTTCTCACCAAGCCAGTGCAAAAGATGTGTCCATGATTTACAGCTACAGCTTTCCACTTTGCCCCAGTCTACAGACCATTAGGACTTTTATTACGCCACCATGTTGGGATAAAGCTAAAGGTAAAGGAGAAAGCTAGCTGTCGAGATTGAGTGACTGCAATGAACTGTTTCTCATCAAGGATGGTTGTCACACTTTCCAAACCACATGATCTGAACAGACTGATGATTTTTTTTTTAAAGTGTGTGTTTGTACTCAGAACCGGTTTGATTTTCCAAAATCCTGGCTTAGAAACATTCAAAACTACCAACTGAAACAGATTTTGCTCCAAGAAAAAGCTTCCCAAGATATTGACAATGACCTGGTCCATTTCTCAGGTTCAGAATAAAACATTTACAAGTTATAAGAGGTTTATAAATAGTTGGTGTCAAGATGGGTGTCAGACCGCTAGCTGTGAAAAGTTCCTCAAACAAAGTATTTCCTTTTCATGTCAAATGGGTCGCAATGTAAAAATGAGGAATTTTTTTGATGTTATATTTAGGAGAGAGAGAGAAAACATTACCATTTTATGGCTGTTTATTGACACCATGAAGGAAAATCAAACTCCGTAACACTGAATCTCTCGTCCATACTGAGCATTTATGACACGGTGAACGTTGAACTTGTCAAATATCCAACCAACTTCATTGTAGTCGCATTTAGTTTCCTGTGTTTCATTTGCTGCTTCACACCAACATAGTGTTGCTGACACTTCCAGTTGTCTGGTTTCATGGCAGCAACACATCTAGCCATCGTTCAGGGTCAGCAGGCAGTCTGGAAAATTAAATCCCATCACTGAGATGTGGAAAATCCAAAGACACAGCACCAATGTACCATTACTTTCTGTGCATGGAAAGCAAGCAGTGCGCCTGCTTCGCCAACGTGATTAGCGACGCAAGCTGAGAACGGTCCATACGCTCTGACCCTGCCACATATCTGCATCATGTCCGCATGAATGACGAGACTTTGTGTGTGTGAATGGAAATGCGAGCTGTGTTTGTGGATGGAGATGTCTGGTGGTGTTCCACAGCCCATGCTGACACTTTACATGTTTTGAATGTGGCACCAGGGCCAGCAGATCAGCGTCATGTCGTGCACAATGTGTCGATGCGATGTTGCAGATCCTGCTACATCTTTCCCGACTTTCTGTTAGAAAATAGAGAAAATAAAATGTTTTAAGTGCTATGGAATGTACTACTTCAGTCCTGTGTAACTCTGAGAACCCGACATCTGCTCCTCAAATGAGGAAACCTCCTTAGTTATACGATTTTACCCTCTTAGAAATGTTCGTCTAACAAGATCAAGTTAAAACAAATTTTTGCATTTCAGGAGGCATCTTTGTGCTCCACAGTGTCAAACTTAAAAGAGTTCACTTTGTCATTAAAGCGACCAAATATCCATCTGAGCGCCTGCATGGAGGCTCAAATCATCAGATCTCTGGTGCCTCCTGGGTTTTCCATCCCAGCACTTTGCTCTCTTCCCTGCTTCCTCTGATGATAATGGTGCATTTTAATGTCAGGTGAAATGAGGGGATTAGGAGGAGAAGCAGTCACAGAATCAGATGTGTAAAAGAGGAAAGTGGGTTGCTGGGAGCTTTCGACAGGACACACATGGCGTGCCTGTCGGCCTGGTGCCTGTCATCATAATGAAGCATCAAGAGAGAGGCTTGGGTGCCATTATATGGACAGATGTGAGAGATGGAGGGGGTGACACTGTGAGAATGAGAGTGTGCTTTGTGAACATGGGAGGAAGATGGGATGGGGGGCTGCCGTCTGCCACCAGAATGGAATCAAGCAACAAGGGTGTCAGAGTTGAAAGATTGCATCTGTTTTCAATGTCAGTCATGCAGCCTCCATGGCTGAGAGTGGGAGGGCAAGGACGGTGTCATTATGCTGTAAGCAACAGCAACACCGCCAAAAATAGCTTTTCTGCAAAGAGACATGAAAAACTTTGGTCAAAATGTTGGTTTCTTTCATCAGCTGGTCATAAAACCAGTCTCCATCTTCAGGTTTAGCTCTTCATGTCAAAACGTCATCTTTTTTCTATCAGTTCTTCATCTTTTTCTCCAAACATACCTTTCTTCTTTTATGCCACAAAGTTCTGCTTTACTTTTACCGGTCCAGAGTTTTAGTTTCTGAAATATTTCACATGTTTAGGGTGTAGGAAGCAGTATTACTGGAGACCAAATCTGCTGTTTCCATCACACAAAACCTAAATGTGTCACTAAAACTGAGAATGGAAACACATAAATCTGGACAAACCCCTCTGTTTAGAAGTAATTTTATCCTAAAATTCAGCTTAATTAGGTGCGTGTCTTTTTGATTGACAGGTACCTGATCTCCAGCTGCATAAAGGAAGAGTGTAGCACAACCGTGGTTTTTAGCTGGTTAACAGCGTGATTTAACCTTAGCTTGTCTACCTCCATTAGCTGGTTAGCTCCAGGTTAGCTCTTATAGTTTGATAAATGTCAGTCATCCACCCCCACAATCTGTAACCCAATGCTTTTGTCCTCTGAGGAAGACAGCAACTTAATTTGTTAAACAGTATTCAATTGTACTTAAAATATTGCTTCTATTTAGCAAACAACTGTAATGGAAATGCAACTTGTGACTTCATCAGATTTTAGGAACTTTACAGCATTTGTAGCAGGGCTTCCATCCTCTCCACAACTGCACATTTTGTAGTAGAAACTGGAAACATAAGTTTTGAAAGATTTCTTAAATATCACTAAAAAAAACATTTTATGCTCTCATGAGGTGTTATTTCAGACATGTTGATACTGAAGTAAGGGATACGTGTTTTTTTACATTAATGCTTCACCATATGTGACTTAGGAGGTAATGTAACCAGTTCATGTCAGGTAAAGACGGCGCTGTGTATGTATCGAGGTAGAGACGGAAATCTTTTTACAAATAGTGTAAGAGAAAAATATTACCATCATTCTTGATAGTAAACAAACTAAAAATGCAGAGTTTTACAGGAAATTAGAGAGAGAAATGAGGGAGAATGGCTTCACAAAGCTGTGGAAAAACCTCCACAGGGAGTGGAAAATCCTGAAGCAATGCTACAAATGGATGAGATTTTACGAGAATGGAAATCGCCAATCGATACTGTAAAAGTTTTAGAAATATCACTTACTTTGTGGAAAACTGGAATAGATGTGCAGCTACCTGTTTATTATTCCCACCTTTATTTATTGCAGAAACACTGAAAATGATTTAATTTTAATATTAAATGACAAAGTCCAACGCAAACTTGTTCACCAGCCCTAGTTACCATGGTAACTCAGCTGCAACTTCTTTAAGCCAGGTTAATTAGACGTGACACTGGTTAGCCTGATTTATTGAAATAAGTTAGGTTTTCCCTTTATACTGATTCATCGAGTACCCCTCTGGTCAAGCTGTTTTCCGTTTCTTTGTGTTTAGAACAAAATACAATACTTTAAATGTTTCATGTAAAGACATTTTAACTGTCTTGTACATGAAATGCACTTTACAAGTAAACTTGCCTTAAATTACCATCTGATTTTTAAGGATATTTCTCTATAATTACTGGCTTTTCTGTGTGCGCTAAAATAACCGGCGAGGGATATTTGCATTTAATTCAAACTGATGATGGAGTCAGAAAAGTTGGTTTTCAGCCTGTATTTTACAAACCCATTCACTTGTTTCAGGCCAGTTTTCCTGTATGTGTTTGACAGGCTTTTTAGTTGATGAATATTCCATGAAAGCCTTATTTGTGCAGGTGATGGCCAACTCATCACCCCTCTATAGTCTGCTAAAACCTCCTGAAGGTCTTTAACCACCAAACAGCAGCTTTGTTTTGGCCTTCCTAAAGTCCTATGAATAAAGTCTGTGTTCTTTCAGACCTCTGCTTGATAATCTCCCAATGCAGCGTCTACAAATCTGTTTTAGCCCAAGCAACCAAAATATATTTGGTTTCCAGACAGAAGAGCAGAGAAGCAGAGTATCTTAGCCAGACAGTATGTCCATGTGGGGTCCATAACAGGTAAAAGTGGGATACTGAGTCAGCTTTAGCTGGGCAAGTTTTGCTGGTCCAATGTGGTTCCAGTTGCATGGGCCCCATTTGTGAAACCCATGGCTAAATTGGCCCCAGCTGAAACAGTCAGAACCAATTTGAAACCTATGTGGACAAATACAGGTATGGTCATCATGGAAACTGCTGATAAACCCACGTGGATCCTTATCTGCAGTCTACCTTAAAAGAACAATTTCCACCGTGTGTGTCTGCGACTGGTTCTAGCTGCGCTGCAGCCTTCCGAGCTAATTGCGGCTGTGTTAGCCAGTGGTTTGGTTCACGCCGTGGTGTGGGTCAGGTGCCATCCAAAGTGTCTCGTCACAGTTTCCACAAAACATACGCCTCAGGTATATTTCTGAAGAGCAGTTCAGAAAGAGCCAGACAGTAAATAAAGAATCTATCAAATTTCAAAATAAAATCCCCAGCGCGAGTTTGCTGAACTCTAAACATTACCTCTTTACCATTGACACCAGGCTAGGAGTCAGTTTTTTTTCTCATCATGGATGTCGACGTTCATCTTGGAAGTGGAGAATCACAAGATTTTATTCGGCACCAGCACAGCACACAGGAGGGGGGATGGGTTGAGATATGGGCAGTTTGGGGAGTAGATGGTGAGTTTAATATAAATATTAACATATAAAAATGTTTGTTCCAATGATACAAACCATTCAGTTGGGTAAGCTGTCTGGAAAGTGCCGTTAAGTGCTATACCTATGAAAAGAACAAATGATTTCGTGATCTCGGGGATGAAGTTACTGTCTGCAGATCACACCCATGGGCATGACATGTGACACAAAACAGGCTCTTCGAAGACCCGATATGCTCACAGCGTTGGTACAAAACCACAGTGCAGCCATGATGCAGCACACACACACCCCATGGACATAAAGGGTAACCCTCGTGGGTCCCACATGGACATGCTAGCTCGGTTTGAAAACTAATTTTAGTCACTGAAGAGTATCAAGCTACTTGTGAAGTCACTAAAATAACGTTGAATATAAAGCATGTTGTATGTCATACAAGGATGTTTAGGCGACCAGAGAGGAACTAGCTCCTTTCAGAACATAAACGCGACCATAAAAGGAAACCTGCTGTGATGAAAGGTCCACATAAAGGAAAGCAAATGTTTTATTGTTGTATTATTGTTTTTGTCCATCAACCAGTTGGATGCACTTTTGCTTTTTCAACATTAAAGTTGTTTATTTCTTTTTTGCTGCAAACAATTTAGATCTTTTAATAAGAATTGGAGTTTTTGTTCTTTATATAAATGCCATGTGGTGAATCTGTCTGACTATATTATGAGATGGGACTCTGTTTTTCCAGAACCCTCCCTCCTGTCCTCTCTAAATATAATTAATAAGACTCATCCTTCATCTAGTAGTAATTTCTAAACATGCCAAACACTTCACACACTTGCGCTCGTTTTCTTACAGTGGAAAGTGTGACAGTGTGTCAGTTTCTTGGCTGAAACTCACTACTTTTGACTGACACCTGTATCATACGCTTGAAAATTCACTTTAGAATAAGCCGGGTTTACATGTATAATTAATTAGCCTCATCTCTCAGCCGAGGCTCGGCAGGTAATAATTAATGGCAACTGGTGTCTGAAATGGAGGGACTTTGCACATCATTGGCAAATGGTGTGACAATAAATGGAAGCCTTTACAAGACGTAAGAGGTCCAAGGAAAAAAATAATAGGGTGTCTCCTTTTCAAAAGGCTGGAAAATGGGCCAACTTTCATGACGTAAAATAGCTCTTTATAAGGTCTCTGAGGAGAAATTCTCAACCTAAATGTCTCACATGACTGGGGTTTTGTAGATTAGAGCCGGTAACTGGGACTCTGTATGGGTTTGCTTCTTGAGCCAAGCCGTCTAAAGAACATGTGATGGGCACTGTCTAATTACAGGAAGAACATCCTATTCATGTTGACTCTAAGCTGTAGCATCAATGCCTCGGCCTCCTGTGATCAGGGTAATTTGTCTGTGCACTCTGTCAGACTCTGTCTGCATCAGATGAAGGACGAGACCCCTGGCAAAACAGCCAGGCTATTAGCATGTAAAGAAGTAACTCTTTAAACATTTCTGTTGACCAACTAAAAAAAAAAAGAAATGCCATGATTAGCAAAATACACTAACGTCTGTGTTGCCAATGCACTGAGAATTACGCAAAAACTAAATATCGAAATAATAAAAACACTAATGGAAGCACCTACAATTTGAAATAAAAAGTTTGCAATATCGCTAAAAGGTTTTTACACTCTCATTAGGTGTTTTTTTTTTTGAGAAGTTTAGATGTAGAAATATATCACAGAAGAGCAATGGAAACTGTCATGGAGTCGATGGACATGTGGACCCAAAGGCAGAGACTGGAAGCAGGGTGGAGAACCAAGATGGTTTAATCTGAAACAGGAAAACAGACTGACTACAACAAGCTATCACAATGAAGCAAAATTAAAATTTAATCAGCACCGAGAACATAAACCAAGGGGTATGAATACACAGAGGGAACAACAAGGTGAACTGAATCAGAAAATCAGAACCAGGTGAGCTAACTAACAGAAAGCAAAATGGGAGGCAATACACAAGAGAACAAAACTACAAAATAAAAACAGGAAACCAGGAACTAAAGAGACAACATGAAACATCACACCATGACCAAAACACTTTTTTTCACATTTACGTCTCCCTGGACGTGACATAGGAGGTCATGACCAGTTCATTTCTGGCAAAGATGGCGTGAGGAACAAAGAACTGTAAGAAAAAAAAAAGGAGGGAGAAAAGCTTTGAAAAGACGTATGAAATTCCCTGCAGTCAGTAGAAAACCCCAAAATAACGCTACGTGGCTACTTTACATAAAATCTTGTCCAGTTGATATTATGAGAACTGAGGCTTATGTGCTAAACACTGTTCACATCACAATAGTTGTTTGTCGAAACGTAAAAATATTGCTTTTATTTTGTGAAAAAATGTAATGGAAATGCAGCTAGTGACACGGTAAAGTAAGTCCTCATTGTTCTGCAGGACCCAATCCTCTGTGGACTTTGCTAACCCTGTTTCTGTTGTTTTTTTCCCAATGCAGGCTTTCCCCAGGCAATCGGCTTCCTTCACACAGATCAGATACATACATGCAAGGTAAGCCTGATAAGTCTTTGGGGGATTTCTGCTTTAGAATAACAAACCGAAAACAAGTGATTATTTCCTATGATTATACACTTGTGAGGAAAAGTTCAGCTCTTTTCAGAGATCCAGCTCTTTAGACTTTAGTCCCTTCTCTTTTGGCTCAAAAATTGCTTCTCATTTAGTTTCACTGGCTCACTTCACTATACTTTAGTTTAATTTAGCAATTATATGTGGTTTATCTGTTGGTAAGCATTTTTTTTCATGATAAGAGCCTTATTTTTAGTTCTTTTTATTATTATAAAAAGGATAACTTTGTTTTGATATTTTAAACCTTAAACCTTTCAAACCTTTAAATGAACAACTAAAACCAGAATCACATAAACATAAAGTCTTTCCCCTTCTAAAGATTCGGCTGTCGTAGATAGGCAACTGTTCTTCTTATTCACTTCAAAGAATCGACTCTTGGAGCCAACTCGTTCATGAACTACAGTCATGTTACAAACCCTGTTTAAACCTACTTTGCTCCAAAATACAAAGCTAAAAAAACCATTCAAGCTAACACTTGTGAGAGTTCATCAGATATGGAAGCATCACTGCAAATCCAGCTGTGCTGAACTAAATGAGGATGAAACAGAAAAACACAGAAGTTTCTCTTTGCCTTTTTAAACAGGGAGAGGAAATTCTGCGTGCAGATAATTACTATTATTTATTGATTTACTAACAGGGAAAGTCAGATTCAGTTAAAATTAGTCTAACACAGGGGTGCCCAAGTTTGGTCTTCAAGATCTACCATCCTGAAACTCTTAGATGCAACCCTTGTCCAACACACCGGAATCAAATAACTGAATTTCCTCTTCTACATGCTATTCAGTCTGCAGAGACCTGCTAACAAGCCATTCATTTGATTCAGGTGTGTTGGAAAAGGGTTGCATCTAGAAGATGGGCCCCCCTGGTCTAACTCAAAGGTGCCCAACTCTGGTCCTCCAGGACCACAATCCTGCAGGTTTCCATGAATCTCTGTTCCAACACACCTGACTCAAACAAACCAGTCACTGTGCAGAACTTCATTGACTGTCAGATTCATTTAATGGAAGCCAGGTGTTCTGGAACAGGGATACATGGAAACCCTGCAAGACAGCCACCCTCAAGGACCGACTTTGGACAGCCCTGGTCTAACATGACATTTACTGACGTACAACAGTGGAGGTTCAGCGTTAGTGTGCCCAAACTTCCAGAGGAGAAGACCTTCTGAAATACTGGAACTTAACAGTACCAGTTTATGACTTTATCTAAATATGCTAAAGCTTGGCAGGAGATAATTACACATTCCAGGGACTTCTGTGCCGTGTGAAAGGGTCTTCTCCAAAGCTGGAGAGATAGAAAGAAAGAGAAGGAAGGGGAAGCTGGAGTGTAACCCAGAAATCATTGGGGGAGAGGCAGGTACACCCTGGACAGGTCACCAGTCCATTACAGAGCCACACACACAGACAAGCAACCATTTACACTCACACTCACTCCTAGGGACAATTTAGAGTAACCAGTTAACCTAACATGCATGTCTTTGGATGGTGGGAGGAAGCCGGAAAGAACCCAAACATACATGGGGAGAACATGCAAACTCCACACAGAAAGGCCACTGTTCAAGCCTTCCCCCCCAGCTAAGGCTTGAACGAGTGACCTTCTTGCTGTGAGGCCACAGTGCTGACCACTAAACCACCAGAGCTGCACTGTAATTTTTAATATTTAATGTCCAAAGAGTCCCCATTCCTCACAGTAAATCTTGCCAAAGAGCCTCTGTTGAATACAGCAGAGCTGGACAATCACACTTTAACATGATTATGTCTCTAAAAAGAAGTCAGGTTTGAAAATAGTCAGAAAACCTTAATTGTCTCAATATTTCATGACACAGTTCTTTTTATTTTCCCATGCAGAAGCTATGTTGCCACTGGATGTCTCCATGAGTTATTGTGTCAACTGCTTCATAAAACAGAACCATTTTAAGACAGCTGCTTCATATTGACTCCGTGGTTTAGAAAGCTTCTGGAATAACTCCTTGAAGATCTGCTTAAGTGGAAAAATACTAGGGCTGCAACGATTACTCGGGTAACTCGAGTAACTCGAGTACAAAAAAATGATCGAGGCAAATTATCAGCCTCAAGGCTCCATTTAATTAATATCATGTGGTGATATATTTTAAAGGCAGAGTATGTAAGATTTCAAGGCAATTCTTTTTTTTTTTTTTTTTTTTTTACTGGTCAGAAAACGTTCAAGAAGGGTCTTTGTCATTAATTAAACTTGTAATTTAATAACGCATCAAATATGGACAGACTGGAACCTACATGTTTAAAAAACTATCTAATTGTGATTGTAGTTATTTTTTTAGTTAATTTATTTAGAAAATATTGAAAATCTTACATACTCTACCTTTAATTTATGCATAATGGCGGCATTCTCAGACCACTGCACTGTTCGGAGGGACCTCATCACTGTTTCAGTAAACATAAAAAACATCTAAACATGTATAAAATATATAAAAACAGAACCTGTCGCCTACGGTGTGTCTGTACAGTATGACTGTTTCACCCGGACTGATGATGGACATGTCAAACAGCAGCGGCGAGCGGTTTGCTTTCTGTCTGAAGATTCTGGTTGCTTTGGTCTCTAATGGCAGAGAATGAAGAAGAGGAGAGGAAAAGTAGCAAGTGTGGGACCGTTTCACACTGAAAAGGGCAAAAAATGTAGTGCAGTGTATGTGCTGTAAAGCAGGTGTCAATGTTGCTGCATCTGAAACACTTGTGATCTTCCACCATAGTCATTAACACTCGTGTGGACACTACCCCACACCCAGTAGTTCCATCATAGCATTCCCAACCCTGATACCAAAATAATTCCTTTAGTGTGTGTAACCTCAGCATTCATAAATAATAAAGAGGCACAATTAGTTACAAAACAAGGTGCACATTTATTTCAAACAAAAGGAAAATGCACCAGGACTAATAGCACCACCCAGTTATGCAGGTAAGTAACTCAACTGTCTAGCTGGAACATCCTTCAGCCACAACAATGGTTATAATAAAAAAAGAAAGATAAATCTGATGGCAACACATAAGATAATACAACTTGGCAAAAAAAACCCAAAAGGTGCAGACAGAAAATTGACATCAATATGCCAATTCAACCGCAGCTCTTTACCTGAAAGTATTCAACCGATTGCACCCAATTAGTGATATGTGTCCACACAAACGTCCACCTGTGGCATTGCTGGCCACAGAACTTAGCTGCTTATCCACGGGGATCCAGAGGAAAAATAGGTGAGTAGTCAGATATCTAGGTTGCTAGCATAAGGGCCCTTTATGCCCTACTGATCCGTGGTGGTGGTTGTGGGTGGTCACCTGCTCCAACCTCGATGAAAGTACTGGACTTGCAGAACCGGTTGTAGTTATAGCTCCTCCTTTGATGGATCAATCGGCTCGTCATGTCTCTCCTCAGCGCGCCGAGAAACAATAAAGTCTTCCTGAGAATCAATGACTTAGCTACATGCTATGCTACACTTGTGACCTAACTAGTGCTGTGCGCACTTAGCTATGACGCACTCTTGTGTTGTACTGCGTCCTTCTCAGTAGCTCCGTGTCCAACAGCTTGGTCTCCTCCTCTGATCACAACCGTACTATCCATTCTCGTACTTCTATATTTAATCGTTAACTATTCTATATTTAATCGTTAACTTTTAAAATGTTTTTACAAGCGAACCCGCAACTTTTATCTCCCTTCGCGCTCCGCACTGTGTCGCCGCTTCTCATAGGCTGAACGTCCCGCCTCAAACGTCCCATGTAGGCACATTGGTTTGTGGGTGATGTAGTCCACAGTACCTCCACATTCCCCCCTTCCAAAGTTCGCAGCGTCCTCGCGCGAACATATTTTCAGTTTACCAGTAATGAGTGAATGTCAAGGCAGTTACATTTTGACACTTGAAAAATAACTTTTGTCATAGACTCGAAATCAAAACATTGTAGAACAGTGTTACAACAAATACCCTAAACAACCAACAGATTCACAGTTTACCAAGTGTTGATTTTAACCTTCTTTAAAACATAGGCATCCCTATATCTAGGGGGGAGCTGCCCTCGGGTACTGCGCTGAGGCCTTTCTAGTTCTACAACACTGTCCTCACTGACATTGTCCGACCAGTCCTTTAAGGTGGATGTGCTCCCCACTTCAACTGTCTCAGCAGACTGTTTTAATTTATCAGAATAATCCTCTTCGGGGCCCCCAGTAGGGTTCTCATCACTATAACCCCAGCCCGTCCCACATAGGCACATTGGTTTGTGGGTAATGTAGTCCACTGTCCAGTACCTCCACACAAGTCAGTCCTTCTTTCTACGTGAATTCTTCTTTTTAATCTTTTAAAAGGCAGAAATTTGCGACCGGTTGAGAATTGTTTCTCCACACATTGAGCGCGTGCACAAACACGGTGGCACATTTTAAAATATGATACTTTTAAAACATTTTAAAAGTATCATATTTTAAAACATTTTCCTCATGCAAAGGAAAATACTTTAAAAAATACTTTAGGAAAAACATGAATCATCATGTGGACATTATCTGTTCAAAAATTCATGGAGCTGAAGTGAAACAGAGCAAAGCTACTGAGGTTTTAGTAAAAAGATAACAAGGTATTTGTCAGCGAGTTCTTAATCGTTCGATGAGGAATCCTGGACACGCAGCTCTGTCGCTGTTCTTCTGCAGTGTGATGTTCCTTTTGGGATGTCATTTTATTCTAAAGTACGTAAAAAGTGGCTTTACGACCTGGCTCGACTCGGGAAAAAAGGAGGTAAAATCTAGATGTCCAGACCTAAAGAGACATTTTTAGTTGCATTTGGAAGTAAAACAAACAGAAGGAGGGTGTGCTGCTAAAAGCAAAGAAACAAACAAAAACAAAGATACTAAGTGAATGAAAAACTTTTTAAATGACTGATTGATGTTTGACACAAAGAAACAAAACCTGGTGGACTGCACTGAATCCAGAAACAGAATCACAACCACAAGCAGCATCACTGACTAATAATCTCACTAACAAGACTATTGTGACTTGGATGTAAATCCAAACCTGGACAATCTCCAGACAACGATTCACAATGCTCAAACAGCAAGCTGAAGAAAAGGCATAAAACCATGACACCATGACAGCTGACATGTCACATCGTATTGCCCTCAGGCATCGCACAGACAAAACAGAGCCACGAATCTTCCAAGTCCTGAAGATCTCTCTTTGATAGGATTTAGCATAGAGGGCTAAATCCTATCAAAGAGAGAAGAAAGGGGGTTTTCTGTTTTTAGAAGCAGTCCAGTGGCTTCCAACACCTCCCAGGGGAAAGGCCTGCACCAGCAACGTAAAGGGATGGCATGACGCCGTTTCCTGACTATGCTAGACAGCATGAAATAGATCTTATTGGGTTTAGCTTGAGGTAGCATCGGTGTGATGCCTTCGTTCTTCAGGACAGTCTGCTACTTACTGCATATTTATATTCAAACATGCTGGTAAGATTAGCAGCGGTGGCTTGTGTTGAGTGTACATCCCTACGTCTGCAGTTTGACCCCAAACTTAACGTTCTGTAGAAAATTTAACAAGGTTGCTTGCAAGTCAGAAACACGCACAAAGAATCTGTTGTGATCAGAGTTACAAGATGTAGTTTAAAAAGTGTGAAAGCAAATTTTTGTTTGCTTCTGAGCCTCCAAATAACCCTTAGACAGCTTAACAGCTTAACAAGCAGTTGTTTCCATGTCCCCGTTGTCGCTGTTAGCGGAACAGCTGCAGGGGCTCACAAACAAAACTACACCCACCTTACCTCTGTTTTATAATCTTTGTTTGGGTGTTGATTAAACTCGGAGCCATTCTCCCTTCAAGGGTACACTCACATTATTCTGAAACTAATCTCACCGCGGCTTCTCTCTCTCTCTTATAATCAGTTCTTTTAAGACTATCGATGGTCACTCAGCCGTGAAGTTGTCTGCTTGTTTCACTCATGATAGACCTTCTAGCAGCACATGTACATTGTGCAGCAGACCCCCACCGACTCAAGGACGACATTTGACTGGTGATTTTTAGGTTTGATGACAGGAAACCTGCAAAATAACCATCAGAGCAGAAAAAAAAAACACATATAAAATGTATATAAGCTCCTATCCAGACTCTTACATCCTTTACCATGAATTAAAATCTGTCAGTAAACTCATAAAATTGATGTATTTTATTGGATCACGGAAAATATTTTATTTATTGAATTTTCCTTTGGAGTTAATAAAGTATTTTTCAATTATTCATTCATTCATTATTTGGCAATATAAACATTCAAATAGTCCTGTTACGAACTTGTAAACCATATCTTGTTCATCTTAGAAGAGGGCTGCAAATCATCAAAAAGAAGAAAAAAAATGTCCTTCTGGAAATGCGTGACACTTTTTTTTTAAATCATCCTTTTATTGCAGTTAAGTCAGCTTGCGAGTGCTTAAATAAAAACATAACCTTGAGAGATTACTTTGGGTTATTTACACATTCAATTTTTATTATTTGAGTTGGAGTTGTTTGCAGTTTAACCTTTTATATTTTAGATAGTAAACATATTTCTTGAAGGCTGAACTTAAAGCCGAGGTAGTGCATGTTGGAGAGCTAGCAAGATGTGAAAGTGGCGCCCTGTCTTGGCTCCTCCCCCTGTGGTTTTTTCTCCTTGCGTGATCTGAGGCAACAATTTTCTCTTTCTCAGCTGTTTAGCAGGAGGAGGCAAATAAACCGAGCCGTGTCGGGAAATCCTTCCTGCATTTTCTCAGCCATGTTTGCCTTCTGAGTTTCTTGTTCACTACTTTGTATTTTCATCCTAACACGCTGTTTATATGCAGGGTGTGGCTATCAGGTATGCGCTGCTGGAGGGGGAGGAGGGGAGCTGGGAGAAGAAGCTTACGGAATATAAGAAAAGAAAAACTTTAATTCAGTCTGAACATTTGGATTGGTCAGAGTGTTTACAGATTTACAGTAAACTAAGGCGTCTAACTAGATTTCTTTCAGTTCATGATGACAAATGTACAGACTACTATCAGGACGAGGAACCGCTTCACCCAGAGTAAAAAATAATATCTGAGCAAGATTACCTCCCCCAGTTTTAAAGGTAACTAAGGTGACCACCACAATAGTTGATTTTCATGTAAATTAAGTCAAAGTTACACCAAATTTGATGCAATGTGAGCTTGGGTCATGTTGTTATTTTTTATCTAGTCAGTCAGGTTTATATTTAAAACTTATTGAGCTCATAGCAGACATAAACTGCATCTCCATCATATCTTTTTGCAAAATAAAAGAAATATTTGTAAGTTTTAAAATGAAGAATAATTGATGCATTTTGGTCTGTTTGCATAGAGCTAACGACTGCACACTGTAATCCACTGAGACAAGAGACTTAATCCCCTTAAACTCTAAAATTCTTTGTCTTTCTGATCATTTTAATATCTTTGAATGCCTTTCTGCTGGGTGCCGCTAAAATAGAAGAAAAAAGGTAAATTAAGCACAAAATACAAACAAAAGACAAAAATCAAAGACATGCATCACATTTTTCTTTAGACCTTTACAAGTCACTGAAGCTCCAAACATTATTTAATTCCAATGGTGTTCTTTATGAAGATGCCACCACTCAAGTGAAGATATATCGAGGCTAAGGGCAATATCCTATATAAGTTACTTTCTGCTTTTCTTTTGAGCTATAAATGAATTTCCTTGAAAACAAGGTTTGTTCAAGGTTATACAGGCTTCCTTCATGAATACCAGACAAGTTATTAAATGGCTGCGGTGCCTGCACCACAGAAAAACAGCCTACTCATAACGGGATCGTTTGAAGTTACATTGTGATGCTTTCTCATTCTTATTTAATGAACTCTCTTCATTTTTCCTCCAGCAAAAACCATTAAAATCAATCATTTCACCTCTTTTTTTAATCCCCTCTTTCCTTTCATCCAACAGCAAACCAAACTTTGGCACCAGAGAAAAAATCTCAGAGGCTGACAATCAGTAAATCAGTCAGTATATCAGTCAGTAAATCAACAAGCTAGCCAGACCGCTCATCACTGACTAACAAACACAATATGAGGAAACACTAGGAGCTTGCATTCAGATCACAGCTGCCCCCTACCTTTGTTGTTGATGGCAAATGTTATTTGGATAAATCGACACACGTTGCTGTTTTAACCCAAATGACCCCCGCGGCTTAGATCTCTTAATTGCCTAATTAACAGGAGCAGAGTCTGAAGCCTTTCAAGCTCTGCACTTTGAACAAAGCCGGTGAGCCTCATAGTGAGTCTGTTCTTCACTTGTGCACCTGGAGGGAGGAATGAGTGATGGCAAAAGGAGGCCAGCAGCGATTGCAGTGAAGCAGACCCTCTAGCTTCCACCCCCCCCCCTCAGTTCCTCAGGATATGCAAGCCCTGAGGGTCTTCAGTTGGGATTTGTCAGGAGAAAAGCATATTGGATTTGTGTTGTTTTTTTTTAAAATTTCTCTTTAGCTGTTTTCAGAACAGAAAGAAGAGATTCCTCATAATTCTTCTTATTATGACCTCAGACTAAATAGATGGACGTCAGCGGTTCTAAAACTTTTCTGTCCCGTTAATCCTCCGGGGCCGTGTTTAGCGTTGTGAGGGCCTGATGCAGGATGCTGTTTGGTTTTGGTTTTCTTTTAGTAAAACTCTTTTCTGGAACACCTCTTGTGTGGTTTTCTTGTAGTTGGACTTCTTTGTGAGTTTAATTTGTTTTTTAATGTTTGTGTAAAATCTGGTTAGTTTTTGGGGAAATCGTTTAGCCTAAAGCAGAACATGTGTTTTCAGTGGTGAAGGTTGGTTAGCTACAAAAAAGCAGAAGTGTCTGGGGTTTCAGGAAGGGTAAAAATACACATCACCCAGCCTCCTGTCTTAGCATGTACACTGCTTTACATTTATATCTTCTCAAAAGTGTGAAAAACTCTGAGAAATGAACAAATCTGGTGTTGTATTTCCATGGTGCCGATGCAGAGAATGGAGTGTATGGAGGCGGCTATATGTCCTCTGATTTGCTCATCGCATATGAGAGCAGGAGTTAGCTAGTCAGCTGCCACAGGCTCCTGAAACAGCTCGGACGGCTCGGAAATGTAATGCTGATAAGCAGGTTAGGATAAGAAAGAGAGCAGGCTAAAATAACCAAGTTAGACAAGTTTTTCACTAAAAGGTGAAAGGGGACTATGGGTGTGTGTGTGTGTGTGTGTGTGTTTTATCTATTTTGATGTAAATTGTTTTATGATGTTTGTATTGTTTTTAAGCACAAAAAGTGCCATACAAATAAAGTTTAATTTGATTTGATTTGAAAGGTGAAAGCCAGAGGCTAGTCGTAGCGTTGCTGCTATCTGAGCAACCTGGAACAACCTGGACCTGAGCAGCGTTGCAAATGACTTTGATGAGCATGAGGTCAATAAAATAAGCTTCAAGGCTCAGCGTTCCACTGAGCGTAGAAGCGTTGTGGAAGTACTGGGAATCAGCTGAGCTTTCCACTTGGCACCCTATTCCACCAGGAGCAGTGGAACGTCTCAGTACACTTGCAAGGATTGCCTCATTGTGCAATAATTGGTGTGCTTTGGGGCTTTAAAGACAACAATAAACCAGCAAAGAAGTTATCTGGGCCATCCGACACATGTGTCACAATCCTGCTGTCTTTATAGCAGGGATGTGGGGTGTCTAAATACAAAATGGTGCAGCTTTCCACCTCCAGATACAGCTGGAGTTAAAACGATTCAAACCCCACTGCAAATTAGGTTTATTGGCAAATTGTACAAACTGGCAGCTGTTTGGTACAAACAAATCAAACAAGAACCAGTAAATAGCTATATGTGGTTACATTCAACGAACAAATCTTGTAATAATCCAAAAGTTTCAGTCAGAAAATATAGTCTGGTTCAGGTTCATATGTTGATATCGACTGCCGTTTGTGCTGCTGTAGGTCCGGTTAGCTGTGTGTGCAGTGTGCACAAGCATGCGTTGTGTTTGGAGGGTTGGGGATACAACAAAAATATTTGACTGGGATGATCATCCAGATGTTATGCTACTGACTAAACACATATTGATCATGAATCAATGAGGTAAAACAGAAGGAGTGGCCTAACAAGCTAGTACTGCCACACATGTAAGTTTACGGTTTATGACAAGAAATTTGCCTTCAAAAGACTAATTAAAACCACACTTAGAAATTGTATTTACATTCACCATCATCACCAACTCTATCACAAATGATGGAAGTATTTTAGAGGTGTTTCAACTTGTTTGGAAATATAAGACTTCTACTTCATTTCTAACACTGACACTGAAATCTCTACACGCTCCTACCGTCATGGAAAATCGAGACAAAGAGTGTGAAATATAAGGGAACAAAGAGAGAATGGAATTCATAAGAAATAAAAAAAAGAATGCTTTTGACTTTGGACGATACATTTACAAAAGTCTTTGAAGTCTGATTTTAAAAAGAATTTCACTCACTTGCGTTCATCTTGGCTTTCCGGCTCCAGTTGTTTCTTTTAACTGCTGTTACTTTCTAAGCGTAGCTTTCTGCCTCCTATCTGATAAGGTACAACGCGACTTTGCCTTTGAGAGAGAGCGAGAGTGAAAAAGAATTAAAGTAACACAACTAAAACCAGCCAACCACTGAATGCAACAATGTGAGAAGAGGTAGAAATCGATACGGCATTTCAACTTATCCCCCTCAAGGATGTAGGAAGAAAGGATGACTGAGTAGCAGCAGGAGTCTTAACATGGAAGAGCAACCAGATAATTGAAGGGAAAAGAGCTCAGCATCTAATTATATTATCAGACTGTCCCCGTTGCAGACGCTGTGTGCATGCACTTTGAAGGAGAGCTGGAGGTGACAGAGAAACATGCATCTTTGTAGACATTTTGGATGATTAAAAAAACGCACACAAGATGCAAAATCTAAATCTATTCCAGTGACTGACAGCAAATTGTTCTGCATTTAATAGGCCTTTGTTTTTATCTCGCCTCCCTCATGTCTGCAAACCTCAGAAGAAATATTAATTATGAGATTTAGAAACGGAGATGTTCAAAGGGAAGCAGGATGCATGAACGCCAATCAACCGCAGTATTGAAATAATCCACATAATGCTGTGTAGGTTCTCCTGCTGCTGGCTGTGGTCTTTTCAAGATACTGGAGTCAAAAGTCGGTGCAGGTATTCAATGTTTCCCTGCTCCAATACAAGGATCTAACAGCCCATGAAGTTCTGCACCTTACCTCAGTCATTTGAGTCGCTTTCAGGCCTCCATGGATCAGGTTTATTCCAGCATATTGATCAGGTTGGTCCGAGTTTTTCTTTGTCTAAAATCTGAATAAATCTCTTCATATCTGTATATGTAATTGTGACTTTAGACCAGAACATTCTATCAGAACTCAGCGTCCTCACTTGCTTTAAGGTGGGAAAATGGAACCTGAACACCAGAAGATTTTAGTATGTCATCTAAACATCCAGTTTCTAGTTCTCTGAGTGGCTTAAAGCCACCATGATGCTGAGGTAGCTGAAAATGACAGCCTGTGCACGGATGTTAACACAAAATCTATGTATGTTGCCTTGTCTTGCAAAGAAAAGCACACGCATGTTAGGTTTTTCAAGTCCAAAATAGTTGCCATGGAGATCTTTCATTTAAACAATAGCGCCAGGGGTGTCAAACTCCAGTCCTCGAGGGTTGGTATCCAGCAGGTTTTTGTTGGTCCCCTCGACCAACACAGCTGATTCAAGTCAAATGGATCCAGCCGCTTCTTGTCAACCTACTTATGAATTTCGGTCAGGTGTGTTGGAGCATGGCAAAAACAAAAACCTGCAGAATACCGGCCCTCGAGGACTGGAAGACACCTTTGCAATAGACTCTTTTTGTAATGAATGCATACGTCAATGGCAAATACATGTACAAAAGGCAGCCAGACGAATTCATCTGTATTGTATTTTCCCACTGAATGGCGATTTATTTTTAAAATTTGGGTGAAATGGCTTACATAGCAGCAGATTACAGATTCCCAAAAGTTATTCTAACCTGCCAAAGATGCATTAAAGACATTTTTAATCACATTTTTGTCTGCTTAAGGAGCCCACCCTGCTGGCAAAGAAAATGGAGACAGATCTAGAATTGGCTGTATTTGAGATGATTTTAAAGAACCACATTTAAATTTAATGCTAACAATCTTCCTGCTGTTTCCAATGTCATATTTCTACGAATACGCACCCATTTCTGTGGTAACGAGCAGGTCACCATCCAGGCTTTGGATGGAGCTGACAAACAGGCCTCAGCGAGGACCTGCAACTCTCTTGGTTTTTTTCTGTCAACAGACTGAATATCTGTTTCTGTTCCTTTGGTTTGGACAGAAGAAAATACTTATTTATATGTTGTGTTCAGTTTATGGAACATCTGGTACAAAATGACCAAAAGGTGACTTGTACAGAAACAAAATCAGCTCCGTCATATTGGCCAAAACCAGCACATTTAACCCCATAAACAGGAACAGACTGGTCATCGAGCTCAGCGAGTCCCAACCATGGAGTCGGGGACCCAAGAGCACAGGGACTAAGGCTTTGACCATTCAGAGCTACTGTGATTAAAAATGAAGACCGTGTCCACACCTAGATGAGTTAAAGTGTGCACGCTCACGTTTTTGCAGGCTCCAGCTTCCCCATGACTTTTCAAAGCGGTGGACAAAGCGGTTAGGATAATGAATGAATGAATGTATACTCGGTCGAACATTTAAGCTATAAAAAGCATCTTCTGACCCTGAGGGTCAACTGAATTTTTTACTCTTGTGGAAGCGCTGTGGAGAGAGTGCGTCGAGCTTTCTACCCAACACCCTATTTCACCTGCAGAGTTTCAGAGTGGAATGTCTGTGTCGCGGTTCACATGAGGATTGCGTAATCACGCATCATAGTTAGTGTAGGCCTACTTAAAAAGCTTTATAAAACTGCTTTAAAGTGAACAACAAACCAGTCAATACAAAAGCACACACAGTTTATAGTACGGATGTCTGGTGTCAAAACAAGAGGTTACAAAATGGCGCAGCTTTCCTCCTCCATGATAAATGAACATTTTCCATGCAGTCATTTATTAAGTGAAACTGTCTTGAACCTGAAGGCTTGGTGCCAGTGTCACCGGTAAAGATGAAATGTTGATTAAATGTTATTCTTGACAAATACAGTTCATCAGGGAAGTATCAAGGATGGAAATCAGCGGAAACGGTTAAACAGTACATGAAGGATTTTGGTCTTTGCGATGCATGGCGTTCTCATCACCCGACACTGAGAGAATACACTTTCTTCTCTTCAGTTCACCATACCTATTCTAGACTAGACTACTTCCTAATCAGCACTTCACTCATGAGTGACATATCAGAGATAAAGATCCATCCCATAATCATCAGTGATCGTGCACCTGTATCATTAACCCTTAGAAGTAAAAACTGTAAGCCAGCCACTAGAAACTGGAGATTTAATACATCATTACTTACAGATTCTGAGTTTATCAGTTACTTTAAAAGAGAATGGTCCTCATATCTAGAAAACAATAACAGACCAGAAACTTCAGCGTGTATTCTTTGGGAAGCAGGAAAAGCAGTAATGAGAGGGAAAATAATATCCTTCTCTTCCCATAAGAAAAAGAAGGAAACTTTGAGAACATCAGAATTAGAACTCAGAATTAAATCACTAGAGGAAGCTTACCATGTCTCCCCAGAAGAACACACACTGAATGGTATTAGAAAAGCCAAATTAGAACTTAATGAAATAATAGATAAAAGAACACAATTCATGGTGCAAAGACTTTGATTGGACAATTTTGAACATGGTAACAAATCTGGAAAGTTCCTGGCTAACCAACTAAAGGCAAATAAGGAGAAAACAACAATTTCCTCTATAAAAGATTCAGAAGGAAATATCAGCCATGATCCTGACATGATAAACAATACTTTCAAAGAATTTTACAAAGCACTATATTCATCACAAATAAATCCAACAGATGAGAATATTAACCAATTTCTTAGCAGCATCAATCTTCCTAAAATAAATCAGGAAAATAAAATGGCTCTAGATTCACCTATTTTGGTTCATGAGCTCCATGAAGCTCTCCACCGTATGCCAAATAATAAAGCACCAGGTCCAGATGGTTATCCAGCTGAATTCTACAAAGAATTCTGGACAACACTGGCTCCAACCTACAGCATGGTATTAGAAATAAAGAAAAAGCAAAAAATACCCTCCAATATGAACTTGGCGAATATTTCAGTCCTATTAAAACCAGGAAAGGACCCTACACTCCCATCCAGTTATCGTCCAATTTCATCAATAAACGTAGATCTCAAAATAATCAGCAAAGCTCTAGCCAGAAGGATAGAGAAAATAACCCCTTCCATTATTCACGCTGATCAAACAGGCTTTATAAAAGGTAGACATTCCTACACTAACATGCGCAGATTAATTAACATAATAGATTATTCAACTCTACACAATCTGAAGTCCACAGTTATTTCTTTAGATGCAGAAAAAGCATTTGACCGTGTAAACTGGAAACTTTTATTTGCAACTTTAAAAGAATTTGGGTTTGGGTC
Organism: Telmatherina bonti; assembly: GCF_933228915.1. Taxonomy (NCBI): domain Eukaryota; kingdom Metazoa; phylum Chordata; class Actinopteri; order Atheriniformes; family Telmatherinidae; genus Telmatherina; species Telmatherina bonti. The sequence continues at coordinate 5,506,888 of NC_136632.1, read as the reverse complement.
ATCATTTATTGACTGGATAAAAATATTATACAACAACCCAAATGCAAGTGTGAAGACTAATGACAAAACTTCTCCAAACTTCTGCTTACAGAGAGGCACCAGACAGGGCTGCCCACTTTCTCCATCACTCTTTGCCATTTTTATTGAACCTCTGGCAGCTGCCATAAGACAAAACCCAGAAATCAAAGGAATTCAAGCTAAAAATATTGAACATAAAATTAGTCTTTACGCAGATGACATTTTACTTTTCCTTAACAACTCACAAACAACACTTTCTCAAACAATCACACTAATTAATAAATTCTCTTCAATATCAGACTATTCTATTAACTGGTTAAAGACTACAGCAATGCCCATTAACTGTGACTTTAAAAACATATCTAACACCACTATACAGTCAGGAAATATTAGTTATTTAGGTATAATAATCTCTCCCAGACTAACCGAATTAATAAAGTTAAATCATGATCAGCTAATAAAAACAGTGGAGGATGACCTCTCAAGGTGGAACCGCTTGCCCATATCACTTATGGGGAGGGTTTCCACTGTTAAAAAGATGGTTTTACCAAAAGTTAATTACCTTTTCTCAATGGTTCCCATCAGACCATCCTCCACTTGGTTTAAATCACAAGACTCCCACATATCCAGATTTCTCTGGAAAAACAAGCCATTCCGCATTAGTCTAAAAACTTTACAACAGACCAAAGACAGAGGTGGGTTGGACCTGCCAAATTTTAATCAATATTTCTTATGTAATAGGCTGCAATGCATCTCTAAGTGGCTTAATCCAAGTTCTTTGGATGAGCCATGGCTGGATGTTGAGCAAGCATTGTGTGAGGATTTAATCATCTCTGATTTACCATTCATCAGCTCAACTGTCAAGTCATATAAGTGTTTTAAAAGCATTAACATCAGCTCCAGTTTAACGGCTTGGTGGGAATTCCTGAAAGTAACCAAGTCTGCGCTTTTTCCATGTAAGCTCACACCCATCTGGAACAATCCTGACTTCCTGCAAAACAAAAAGATGATAAACGTCCCTCGGTGGAAGAATAAAGGAGTAAAGCAGTTAGAACATATAATAGAAAATGGAAACTTTCTGCCATTTGATGCAATTTCTTCACGGTATGAATTCAGCAGCACCAAATTCTTAGAATACCACCAACTTAAATCTATCATAAGTAAGAAATACACCACTGATCAACTAAACTTACAGTTACCTATAAGGGTTGCAGAATTCTTAAATCTTAAGGCCCCGAAGCTACTATCCAAAATATACAGATTACTATTGAAGCTAGAAGATTCCATCTCTCTCCCAACTTCTAAATGGGAAGCAGACTTATCCAGCAACTTCAATCAAAATGAATGGTCACAAATCTGCTCAAACACATTCAAAATGACTAAGAATTCAAACATGCAATTAATACAATTCAAAATTCTACACAGAACTCATTATACGGGACACAGGATGTTCAAGATGGGTCTGTTACACTCACATATCTGTTCACACTGTACTGACAACATGATTGACAGCTACTACCATGCTTTATGGTCTTGTCCACCTGTCCAGAGATTCTGGCTCCAGGTATGTAAAGATCTGTCAGACTGGTTTAAATGTAATATCCCTGCAAACCCCAAATTGTGCCTATTGAGTCACTTAGGTGAAAATAACATAGGCTTTAATTTAGCAAAACCAATCCTCAGCAGCCTGTGCATTGCAAAGAAAACTATCCTTGTGAACTGGAAAAGCAAACAGAATCTGTATATCCAGCAGTTTAGAAATCTGTTATTAGATTACATCAGCATGGAAATGATGTCTGCCTCCTCAAAGGATCAGTCAATTGAATTTCACTCTCTCTGGTCTCCTGTGATCAGCTCCATCACTTAGTGTAGGGGGGAGAGTGTGACCTCATCCCACTCGGGGCTAGGGAGTGGCTGGGTGGCTCAGGTGGCTATGGGTCTGGGGTGGGCCACTGGACGGGGATCTTGGCTGCTTCATAACTGGGGGGGCTAGGTTTCCAGACCTGGCGGGAGGCCTTGGGTTGATCAATGGTTGGAGTTGCCTTGCGGCGGTGGGGCGAGGTCGCTGGCGGGGGCTGGATCGGCGGGTATTGGCTCCATGACGGGTGGCCGTGCCGCTGCGGGGTGGGCTGGGTGCGGGTCCTGGGCTCCGGTGCCCGGGGCTGTCCCCTGCTTCTCGGGGGTGGGGGGTCGGCCCTGCCGTGGGGGGGGTTGGGCTGACCTGGACCTGCTGCTGCAGTGGGGGCGGGTCCGTGCCCTGGTGCCCGGCAGAGGGGCCCGGGCCCAAGATAGTTGAGGATGGGGGGTGCCTGTGTATATATAGGGTGTGTATGGAGGAGTGTAGTGGTACATGAATGTATGGGGGGTAGGGGTGCGTGTAATTGCGAGTGTGTTGAGGCATGTATGTGTGGGGGTGTAGGGATGGGGGTTTAGGGGAGTCCGAAAGTACATGAGTGTGTGGGGTGTAGGTGGGGTACGTATGAGGGAGTGCGGTGTTGTATATGCGGGGTGTGTATAGAGGATTGTAGTGGTACATGAAGGTATAGGGGGTGAGGGGTGTGTGTATGCGGGAGTGTGTGAGGGGTGTTGGGGTGGAGGTTTAGGGGACTGTGATAGTACATGAGTGTGTGGGGTGTAGGAAGTGTGTGGTGGTTTATATGTGGGGGGTTTATGGGGAGTGTAGTGGAGCATGAGTTTGTGGGGGGTAGGGTTGTGTGTAAGGGGGAGGCATGTAGGTGTGGGGGTGGAGGTTTTGGGGAGTGTGATAGTACATGTTGTGTGGGAGGTTGGGGGTGTGGATGAGGGAGTGGGTGGTGTGTGTGTGTGGGAGGGGGCAAGGGCTTGTGTGTGGATAATCTGGTGTTAAATGCATGGGAGATAGGGGTGTGTATATAGAGGAGTATTGAGGTGCATGTGTATGGGGGGTAGTGGCCCGTGTGTAGGGGGGAGTGGGGGGGTGCATGTGTATGTAGGTGTATAGGGGGGTGAAGGGTCATGATTATGAAGGGGGTAGGACTTCAGTGAGAGAAGTGGGGAGTTGTGGTGGTTTGTTCTAGGGTAGGTAGAATGGGAAGGGGTGTTTTGTGGTGGGCAGGGGGGTGAGTGGGATGTAGGGTTTTGGAGGTGGACTAAACTTTTGGCCGTGTATCTGTTAGAATGGGTGTGTATGTGTATAGATGTATGTGTGGGTCTGTAGGTGTGTGTCTGTGTGTAGATGTGTGTGTATACCAGGCTAATGGTGAGGGGGTGTGAATGTGTTGGTGTGTAAATGAGGAGGGAATGCAACGTGTCTCTGGGTGGGGGCGTCTCCTAGGGGTGTGGGGGCGGTGGGCCCTTGGTCTGTCTCTCCTTCTCCCGCCCCTCCTCTTCTTTGCCCCCCCCCCCACTTTTGCATGTGGTTCGTTGGGGCCTTCTGGGGTCGGTGACGGCTCCTTTGTTGGTGTTGCTGAGGGCCCTGGTTGTTGGGGCAGCTGCCCTTGGCCTGTCCTGGCCTTCGGGGGCCCCGGGAATGGGGGACATGCCTTGTGCCGCAGGTGGCTCATCTTCTTGAGGGAGGCACGCTTCCCTCGGGACCTAAATCCCCGGACCCCCCTCCTTCCCTTCTTCCACCACACAGGCAGGGCGTTGGGAGGTGGACACGTTGATCTGGATGGTGAGAGAGGCCATCAAGGTGGTTTCGATCGCTGCACCCAGCATCGGTTCACCTCCCAGTTTTAATTACACTTAGTCAACATAACACAAAAAACACACACTGACAACACATGGACATATTTTGGGGGGCGGGCCATGCAGTGTGCGGTGGGCGGGGCTGCTTTGGTGGTCCCGCTCCCAACATGATGTGGTTACTTCTTCCCAATTTTAATTGCAAACAACACACACAATCATTCGTAAGCTGGGAGGGAGGGGGTGACAATGGGGTCCTGCCACGCCCCTATTTCCGGGGCTGTGCCGGAGGAGTTTGGGCGGGGGAGTGGTGCTGTTCAGGGGGCCTGGGTCTGGGCTGGCCTGGCAGGGTTGGGACTGCTGCTGGCCCTGGGTGGTGCTGGATCGGCTGCATCTGTGAAGTGGTGGGGGGGCGTTGACGGGGGTAGGGGGTAGTTGTGGGGCCCTGATCGGGGCCCTCCTATCCCCTGCTCCCCCGGGGGGTATCTCACAGGGGACACGTTGGGAAAGAAAGGTGAGGGTGTGCATGAGCCAATGGATGAAGTGGTGAATGGATGTTAGAGTGGGGGGGGGGGGATTTAGGAAAGTGGATGGCCGCTGGGATAGGAGGAAGGGGGGGTGTATGCAGATGGGTGGGGGTGTGTATGTGGGGTCATGTTGGTGGTACGGGGAAGTGATGGGGTGGCTGCTGGGGCCTGTTCACCCTGACTGCGGGGGACTCTGGCTGGGACCCCCCTCTGCCGCCTCCTGGGTCGGTGCATGGCTGGCTCCGGGGTGGGGCGGTTGGGGTCTGCGCCTGGGGATGGCTGCCGATGGCCCTGGTCTCGGGGGTACTCCTGGCGTGCCTCTTGCCTTTGTGTGGGAGGGGTCACACTGACATGATCACCTTTTCCGGAACACGTTCCACTCTGCATGTTCTGCATGTGACACAGTCACTGAGTCGTCTGCAGGTTTATTCACTAACAGCAGCTAGTTTTCTCATTTCTGTTTGTTTCTCATTTATATTTAACTTTTTAGATTCATAGTTTAGTTACTATGATCTAAAGTTGGCTTGTATGTATATGTGTTAATACTGGCAAGTGCGTATATGTTTGTACATATGTATGTATGTGTGTGTATGTGTGTGTATATGTATGTGTGTGTATGTATGTGTGTGTATGTATACATCTGTAGGTTGTTTTCTTTCTTTTTCTTTTTGGGTTAGTTTTTAGTTTTGTTTTTTTATTTTCTTCTCTCCCTTTTCTCTCCCTTTATCTCTTTCACTTTTCTTATGAGGTGTTTTTTCTCTTTTCTCTTTCTGTCTTTCGTCTGTCCTCTCCGGTCCAGCAGTACAAACTCTACAATTCAAACAACAATACAAAATAAATATAGAAATAAAATAAAAATTCAGAAAGTCAAGGGGATCATTATATCTATAAAGCTTCCCTTGGCAGAGAAAATTTGCTCAGCAGAACACAGCATCCAGACCATCATTCTGCTGCCTAAATGCTGGACAAGACAAAAACAAAACAAAACAAAAAAAAAAGATGAAATGTTGATGTTTCAGAATAAAATGCATCCAAAGTGGACATTTAGTCTTTTAACGGCAAGATCTACCGGATCCACTTTGGTTTTCATCAACAGATTTCTTGAAGGATCTACTCTGCTCTGGATTGATGTTTCAAAGCGGCAAAAATAGAACAGAAGCGTATTTTAGAGAAACAGAAAGACACAGACGTTGTTTAGTGACTTTTGGCTAATTTGAAGGACAGGAATGTGGTATAGTAGGAATCCTGTAAAAACCAAGTTTGACATGAGGCCCATGGTTTTTCAGTGTTTGCATGAACGCCATCTTAAGAGAAAAATAGCTTGGAAGTCATTTCTCCTGGTGGTCTGATGTGTATTTACTGGTCTCGCTGGTTCCTAAAAGTTCGTAGATCTCTGGTGTTTCTTCACAGGAAGCCATTGAAAACTTATATCTGGTTTACGTGACTTCTTTTCAACTTGAACAGTCAAACATGAAACAACTCTGGTGTTCTTCTAAATTCCTGATAAAGATGATGATGGAGATTTTAAAGGACAATAAAGCAATCTGACTAAATTGTGTAGTCACAAGCATGTGCAAGTGACGTCTATTACTAAAGATAGAGGAAGATATTCATTTCAGTTGAAAACATGGTGTGGGGTTTATTTAGGATAGTTTTTTATCTTTTTAAGTGCATCACAGAGCTTTGGGCTGGATTTTAGAAACCAGAGACGCAGAAAGAGAAGAAGAATTAATATTTATTTGTGAAAATAAATAGGAAATTTGACTCCCATTTTAAAGAAAAGTGACTTCTTCTAAAAACTGCAAAAATGACTAAAGAAAACTGAGTTAAAAAGCAATTCCTGAAAAATCTGAAGTCAGCAGAGCGTCATGGCAGGTATCGCCTCTGGTGCACAAAGTAGGAAGTGTTGTGATATTACACAATGTTGGTCTCGTGTGACTGAACCCTGACGAGACGAAGTGATGAGTAAGAGGTGACAAAATGTCATAGTGAGATTTGTGGTAATACACTATCTCTCTATTTCCTACCACCCCACCTCCCACCCTCCCCAAACAAGGCAAATAAATCCATAAGCACCATGTTGGAGCTTGCTGCCATTTTCTGCTGTCACAATCATTTTATTTTCCCGTTAATATATCTCTCCCTTGCTCTCTCCCGCAGGCCTTGGTTGCCACATTTGCTCCACAAGCATAATATCCACCCGCTCCTGACATGCTGCCTGACATTTCATCCCCAAAATGGGTCAGACAGGCAGGCATGGGCTGTGATTGAAACATACAGCACTACTGCATATGAGCAGGTGTAAACCATCCAACATGCAGCTCTTCATACACTGGAAATAGATGCAGTATCCAGGCTGAAACGATAAGAAGGAAATGTGTTGAACTGTTTGCTAGAATTCAATGCAAATTATATAAGATATTTTAAACAATTAGAGATAAATTAGATTTGGACGAAATGGTTAGATAAACATTTTAAGCATTGAGGCAATTCAGATTGTCTAGGAGCATGCAAATTTACAAGTGGGGGTGGGAAGGGGGCTACTTTCCCATGCTGCTAGCTCCCCAACATTACCTACCCCAGCTTGAAGAAAACTGATAAAAAGGTGTAAATTTATATTAAAACAAAGGTCCCGGACATTTGTTTTTTTTACCTACTGAGACAACAACATGCAGAGAACCTGTGAGGGTGTTAAAAATGTGACTTGTCTCTTAAAAGCATTTAGATCTGACCTTGAAAGCATTAACGCACTAATTTGACAGATAAGAGTTCCCTCGGGGTTGTGATTGCCTCTTAATCCTTATCATCTCATGTCCCCCTGATTGTTTCAGAGCAGCTGGTTGCATTTTGCAATTGAAGGGGGGGGGGGCTTAAATAGAAGCACAACTACTCATGCTCTTGCATGCAGGCTGCTTTCCATGCCATGCACTACCTTTACCTTATTTGGAAGGAGAATTAATGACCACTTGGGTGCACTTTTTGCTAATTCAACTCTTCAGGTGTGAGGCTGGAGAGCAGCAACATTAGGACCGAAAATGGTGTGTTATCTGTTGTTTCAGTGTGTAGGTGTGCTTGTTTGGGGCTGTCAGTGTGTACGCAGTGGTATGATGCACTGTAGAGTCTGTCAGCCTCCTCGAACTGAGGCAAAGAACAGGAAGAAAGAGAAAGAGGTGCCACCTCCCACACTATTACAACTGAGATATTGTCTGCTGGTCATGAGAAGGGGCAGCGGGGCTGAGGGGATGGGGGTTGACAACTAGCAGGCATGCTGCAGGTACAAGAGTGTGCAATAAATGCTCATTTAAAAAGAAATCTGTCTCTAGTGCTCTCCACGTTTGTACCATGAACTGAAGGTGGGAGTGGGAGTAATTGAGGCTAAAAATAGTCTATGGTTCTATAGTAGGTCAGTATATCATACACTGTTTCCCGAAATGATGTATGAATACTGCTCAAAAAGGATTTGAAAACATTTGAATCGCACTGTGTCAAGCTGGTGGCCTCAACGATTCGCTCATTGGGTTCAGTTCTTCTGCACTCCGATGCCCTGCAGCCATTATCGTTATTACATTCAAGTGGAGCTCTAATTGCATCATAAACATATCGGACAAATGGAGCCACAAACTGATTTTTTAACATCTATTTTCAAACGTAGTGGTCTTTGAAGATATTTGCCAGGGTCCGTCCATCCATTCATCTATTTTCTGATGCTTACCCGGGCGAGAAACCAGATTTTGCTCTCCTCAGTTACATTCACCATTTCATCAGTGAGGATTCCAAGGTGTTCCCAGACCAGCCGAGATGCATACTCCCTCCAGACCTCCAGGTTGTCCTGGGTCTTCCCCGGGGTCTCCTCCAAGTGTGACATGCCTGGAACACCTCACCAGGGAGGTCCAGGACGCATCGTGACCAGATGCCCGAGTCACCTCAACTGGCTCCTCTTGGAGGAGCAGAGGCTCTACTCTGATCTCCTCCCGGATGACCGAGCTCCTCATCATAACTCTAAGAGAGAGCCCAGTCACCCTGCAGAGGAAACTCATTTCAGCTGCTTGTATTCACAACTTTGTTCATTCAGTGACTCATGATCCATCCTTCACTCAGTGGTGAACAAGACCTCGATATACCTGAACTCCTGCTATTGGGACAGGACCTCATTCCTGACTGGTTTTGCATGTGCAGATGCTGATTTTCATCCCAGCTGCATCACAGCCGACTTTGAATCTTTCTAGCAAAAGCTGGAGAACACAACCATTTAATATCTTTTGTTTTAATTAATTTATAATTGTCCTACAGCTAATTTAACTGAAGACTGCATCTGTGAAAGTGGCTCAACACTACTTTGTCTTCAATCAACGCTGTACAGATAAAGCTGAATTGAAATTGAAATGACATGAGATCAAAATTTAATGTGGATTGTTGCTTAATGCAGTCGATAAGCTCAAACAGACATGGACAAACTGCACACAATGAACACAACCACCAAAACACAGGGTCGCAGCTGTTTTATGCTCTAGCTATGGCTGTTGCAATTGATCTGGAGGGCTGAAGACCAACTAGTCTGTTGTCAGAGGCAGGCAGAGGTACTGAGAGCATCTTCAGGTCAATTCATCTAAGGTGCACGGGCAATAGTCCATGTCTTTTTATGCATATCTTAGAAAACCAATTACAGACTTGCAGGTTTTCTCTCTTTTTTTCCCCCACCATTACATTAATGGTTGTGTTGTTGTCACAGTAATGCTCAATAATCATATTTCATTGAACCATATCAAAAAATATATAAAAATATATAAACATAAATAAAATAAATAAATAAAAATATATAAAAATATAAAATTGCCCTCTCTGCCATGGCTGCAGTGTGGTTTACATCCATCTGAGAAAATGCATTTCCTCAACCCAACCCCTGGGGTTAAACAACACTGAATATGAACAAAACAAAGCAGTGTGGGACTGAACTGTGAGCTCTAACTATACCGCCAGGTTACAAGTCAGCGAAGGAAACTGCTAGCAGGCAAAGCTGTTTGTCAACCTAGCTCAGATGCATGACTGAAATAAACCCAATGGGCTGGGATGTCAAACCAGCAACAACCATAACCAATAAGAAAATGTATGAAACTATATGAGCAAGGACAAACTGCACTCTTTTCGTAGGCATAAACTATAATATTATAGGGTGCTTTTCTTGAATTAAAGTCAGTTAAAAAGCAGAAATGGCAGGTAGGAAGGTGAAAATGATGTGAATACCCTCTGGCCTGAAGTGCCATGGCCCGGAGCCAGCCAGTCATTACTTTACCAGCGAAAATGCTAAGGACGGAGATCATTTTGCATTCTGCACAGGACACATTAAAAATAAATCAAGGATCAGAGGCCCATTACTCTGCCCCTCTAATTATTTATTTTTTCTGAGAAAAAAATCTTCCACTTCTCTGGTTGCCCTACCTCTGAAACCAATGCTTTTTCTAGCAAAAGAAAAATGAAAACTTTTCCTTTATTCAAAACCATAAACCAAATCTCGTTTAATTTCATTAAAGCTGACGCCATGTCAGTAGCTGTCTCGATTCACTGTTTCAGTCTGGATCGGGCATGGTGAAGAAACTCAGCAATGACAGAACAAAACAGAAAAGCTGGAAGGAAGTCATGACCTGATGTTTAAACAACAGCACTCAGTAATAAAACAGGAATACAAGTTGGAGATAAACATAAATACTGTGCATTATTTGTAGATGTCTTCCTCCGTTCTGCCCTTTATTCTCCTCGGAGGACATTTGAGAGCAGTTCAATGAGCAGTCTAACAGCCTGGCCAGAGCCATTAAGACAAGCCTGTTTACTCCTGTTGCAATCGATTCTCTGCACAGCAAATGATCTCTGGCAATATAGCCTCAAAGCATTTGATGATGGATTCCCACACAGACACAAACAAATAAATACGCCTACAGTACGTCTGAGTATGGATCCTTAAAGAGAAATCTTTTAGAGAGATCTAATTGCTGGCTTCACCCCCTCAGGCATCTGCTCCACCTCTCAAACACCAAGCCACAGGCTCAGCTCAGCATATGCATGAAGTCACTAATGTGGCAATAAAAGTCATGAGAGCAGCGACTCATGTGGAAGTAGATAGAGCGCCATTTCTCTGCTTTCTATAGGTGGACTGCAGGAAATCATCTTAAATTAAGCCTTGAGGCATTTTTGAGGACCAAATATTTATTTTCTCCTTATTATTGTGTTGTTGATCCTCAATATCTGCTTAATTTTAAAGGCTAATTGTACAAAAATAGATCAGAATTTGTTTTATCATGATGTTCCAAATTCCATTAACCACTTTATTGAACTTAATATAAAATTGGAGATGAGCATAACGCCAACACGTGTTATCTTAAGACCGATTTTGTCTCACTTACTCCCATTAGAAACACATACTGTAGATAAAATATTATTCAGATAATATATTGCATATTCCATGCTTGTCTCATTATAAAAGAACATAAAGGGCAAAAGACCTACAAAGATAAAGTTTTTCATTTATATCTTTTATATGTCTGGTTAGGTTGGAATTTGTTGAAAAGATGTGAAATAAGTGGAAAAAAATGTATATATATATATATATATATATATATATATATATATATATATATATATATATATATATATATATATATATAGAGAGAGAGAGAGAGAGAGAGAGAGAGAGAGAGAGAGAGAGACACTTTTATGGCGGGTATCATTTTGGTATGTAAGGATAAAAGTGTAAACTTTTTTTTAAAGATACCTCAATGGTTAAAAATGGATCAAAGGAAGTTATGTTGTGTCCCTTTCGGCTCGTCCTTCTGAAGGGGTCGCTACAGCAAATCCTCGTGAACTGGCACGGGTTTTATGTCGGATGCCCCTCCTGACGCAACCTTCTGCATTAATCCAGAGGACCAATCCTCTTCTGGGCTGCACAAGCGGCAACCTTTGGTGGTAAAAAGTGAAGCCTTTGTGGAAGTGCATAAAACTGCAGTTCTCCCTTCATCCACTAGGGGCTGCAAAACAAAGCGAATCCCCATAGACTCCCATGTTAAAAAGAGCAACTTCACAGCAGAAATAAACATGTTTACAGCCTGGTTCAAAAATCCATTTTAGGTTTAATAGGTCAGGTTTACCTTCATGACAACTATGGGGGGAGTGAATTTTTTCTAACTCGCCTGGTTAAAAGTAATTTAATCTCGAAGTTTGGCATTATTAGGGGTGTGTCCTTTTGATTGACTTTTGATTAATTCAGTCTTGCATCCCGTCTCTTTTCTGAGATTTCTACAGCCAGGAGAAATCAGTCTGATGATGACTCCTGTCTAAGTTCTTGCTTTGTCATTTTTTTTCTTCACTGCTCTTCTTCCAATATTGTTCTCCTTGGTTTCTTGGCTGAATCAGCCATATCTTGTGGTCGAAATGGCCACTGTGTTGATGTCCAGTAGTTGCTGTGGGATGTGGTGCCATAAAATTGGATAATCTGGGCTGGAACATAAAGTTGTGAAATATTTTCATCCTTGGACAATACAACAGTCACAGGAATGCACATTATGAATGTCAGTGTGCCATCAAAATGTGCCAAAAACCCTTTTAAGGTCTGAAACTGATGTAGAGGTTCTGTTTTTTGTTTTATTTAAATGTCTGCTTGAGCTCTGTGAGAAAACCATATTTTATTTTAGCTGCTTTGACTGATTTGAAACAAGAGATTGCATTAAATCAGCTTGTGATATAGAACAAGTTAATTATTTCTCTGCAATGGACTGGTGACCTGTCCAGGGTGTACCCTGCCTTTCACCCAGTGATTCCTGTGATAGACTGCAGCTTCCCCACGACCCATAAAAGGACTATGCGGTTAAGAAAATGAATGAATGAATAAAAGTGAATTATTCTGAGAAACCCCAGTGCATAGACTTCGAGACTCCTCTAAAACCCTGTGCCAGTGAACACTGGTTGATTGTCTCCATAAATCCAAATATAAAAGAAATAGAATATTCCCAAGGTGAAGACTGTGTATCTTCCTCTGCTTTCTTTTCTCAACTGGCCTCCTTTTTCCCTGTCTGTTTGAGTGTGACTGGACATGGCGCTCTGGTTCGCAAATGCAACTCGCCTGCACACCTGTGACTCATCCACCAATCGGTACATGGCTTAAACACTGACTCTATTCTCCATTATTTGCCAGATTAGTTGGTATGCCAGCATGTAATGGAACAGCCAGCTTCTGCTCTGCAACTTCCATGTGCTCATTGGAAGTCTGCCTAACTTTGTTTCCCTCAGATCAACTGCCTTCACCTGCCAACCTTGTCCAGCACCATGCCAGTTGTCTCTTCACTCAGCAACTCATCTCCACCAGCCAACAACACTCCACTCTGCTTTGTCATTCTGCTCCACTCTTCCTGCCACTCAGCCAGGACCCAGTACTCATTTGCCAAGTTCCCCTCTCAGCTCGCTCTGCTCTCCAGCAGTACTTAGCTCATCACCATTCACTTTCATTTTAACTGATGCATGCCTCCTCTGAGTCCACAAAATGAATATTTTTAATATAATATATTAAAGATCCAATGAAGATCTCTGAATGGGAGCTCACTGAAGATGGACTGCATGGGTATGCTAGGAAGGTACGATTGATGGCACATTTCATCTAAAGAAGATTTGGAACAGCTTATGATGTATAGTCCAAAAGTCAGCCTCCTGAACTGAACGGTACTTTCACATCTGAGATGCCACAAAAAATCCTGAACTATACACACCAACTCAGTGGGAAACTGAGCCTCTTTGCTAACTGAGAGGGACACTGTGTGGCAGCGTAAATGGAAAGTCTCATTTATATTGACAAGTCTGGTGCAGCAAAGGGAGAGTTCTGCTTCATCATTGTAATGTTAATCCCTGCCAGAGTGTCCATGTGGGTCCATAGGGGTTATATGTAGGCTTTGTGGGTACTGAGTAGGCATGAGATTGAACTTGGTAAAGATTGCAGGTTCCAGTTACATGTTCCCCAAATGCATAATGCATGTGGGATAGATGGGCATGAGGAACCCGTGTTTGTTGGCTAAATGGGCCCCAAGTTGTGCCACAGCTGAAACACCGTCAGAACAAACTTGGAACCCATGTGGGCAAACACAGGTAAGACCACTGTGAAAAAAACAGTCAAAGCCACATGGGACCTTTCTGCATCCCAGATTGAACTCTTATGGGCCCTGCGTGGATATGCTGGCTGAAACGTATCCCAGCTGAGTTACCATGGTAACCTGTATTGCTTCGGACCAGGCAAGCTGTCTAGAGTATGTAAGTTTTGTCTCAAAAGCAAACTCTGGGCTGACAGGACAAACGGGAAGAACTATAGCCCTGTTTTCACTAAGCAGTTCGGTTTGGGCTGGTATGCATCAGAAGTTTTTGAATGGTCCTTCCAATTCAGGGAAGTGTTCCCACTGCAAGTCGGACCACACCACCATGCACGCATGCACACCACCACTGTGCATGCAGAGTTCAGACTTATTGCCCAGTGTGGTGTCATACTTATGTGATGACAATAAACGTAATGCTACTGACAACAATGGAAAATAACTACAGCTGGGGAAGTTTGTAGCTCCAGAGCCGACCAGATCTTACTGTTGTTTTTCGCCATCCTTTTCCTTTTAACTTCCCAACATCCCCTGAATCATGGACTGAACAATAATGTGTTTGTCTAGCTCCCTCTTTGTTGGTGGGCAGTAATTTTCTTCTGTTTGTTAATCATTGTAACATGTGATGCCTGTAGCTCTACTCTAACTGTACAGTACCATTTTCTTATGGACCTGCAACTGCAGGGGGCCCAGAAATGGTGCAGTTTGTAAATGACACCCTTTTATAATGGAAACATACAAAATAGAAGGACCGCCGCTCATTTGGAGGGATCCTGCAGTGTTCCCAGGCCAAAATAAAGGTACCAGTCATAGGCAGCAACTCGTGTGACCTGATCCCAGATAGGCAGCGAGAAAATGGGTGGATGTGAAGATAATGACATAATGACACTTTTTTCAAGCCGATCCACTCTTGGCTTCCTTACAGAGCGATTATGGGAAAATGATTTGTCATTGAGATCCATAGAGGATCAATTCTTCAGTCCCAAAATGTAGAAAATATGGTGATGAAAAGAATAAAACAAAATGCGACAAAGTGGTTAACATGTGCACATCATGACTATACATATTTCATAAAGACTCTCTGAAAACGAGTAAAGCATGACAAAATACTAGATCTGCACATAGTCCAGTTGGTGAACCCAGTGGAAATTACACAACCCACTTAAAGGAGAAGATTTTCTCTGCCTTGTGTCTCAAAAACATCCCACCCACGCAGAGACAGACATGTTAATTTGGCTGAAGTTCTTTAACCAAATCACTTTCTGTTTGTTTGTCTGCAGGCAAATGGAAGAAAAAAAGAAATAATCTGTTTTCATTGTTGCACATGTCTTCCAAGACAAGTGAAGGTCTGGCTTTTTCTCCGCTACGTTACACACTTTTCTGCTGTTTAAAGTGTATAATTCCTCAAAGAAATGGATGCCAGTTATCTCCATATACATTGTTTTAAATAGCAATTTAGATGCTTCTTTCAGGTTAAGCTCAGCTCATGTTGGACCTGCTATAAGTAAGAGCTGCAGAAATGCAACATAGTCATTTGAATTCCAGATGCTCTGAGAAACATTTGGTCATATTAGAAAAAAAGTTTCCATTTAATTCTTTTCTTGATTCGTTAGCAGCAACAACCAATTAATTTCTGGACATGGGAAAGCTGCCAAACACTTGGTTATGCACCCATATGGTGCCATTTTTCCCCCTCTTATCACCCTGGGGCAAAATAGCATCAGCTAAAAGCCTCGAAAGCAAATACTGACACCTTGCAGTGCGAGTACTGAGGCTCACAGATGCACCAGGAGAGGAGCCAGCTGGAGGGAAAAGGCATGGGCAAGGTTGTAAAGGAGGAAAAATGGGAAGAAGACATGTGTCAAGTTATTTCCTTAGACACCATGGAGCAGCAGCCAGGATACCATGGTAAGCAGATGGACTTGCTGAAAGCCATATTTTAGATTTTACCGGTCCAATGTATCAGACACACTTTGACAACATCTCGTGGAAAGACCTGACATTCTGGGATGTGTGTGGATTTTGTAAGTACATCCTCAAACCCTGCCCAAACATCATATGCTGATTTTCAGCTCACTTCCTGGGGAGGAAAAATAGTCTTTTCACAGGCACATCGTCCCACGGATGTCTACCTCTGTGGGCTTTCTAGGCCAAAACTAAATTAGATATTCAGCTTACCATAACCTGCATACTGATGTGTTCAGGTGTCTGGTTAGATGCCACCACATTGGAATATTTCTACCTATATTATTGGGCAGATATGTGGCCGTACTTTGACCTAAATTCCTCCACAGTTATCAGTTTGTAGACTGATAACCACTCATCACCAAAGGTAAAAGTGGTCTTGTTCTACCGTATCTTTATTTAGATCCTCCACCCACCCTTCCTGTTTGTTTTCATTTGGCTGGATCCTCTTTTAATGGGTCATCTAATGACAAAGACAGAGACACCAATCAAAAGAAGTGGAGAGCTCCAGCTGACCTGCTTTCTGGCTTTCCTGCCAGGATCCCTGCAGGGAGTCTATCGACTCATTCAAACAACTATTGCAATGCTCTGCGCCGATCTAATCTAGTCTCCAAATCTGCACTTTGTCGCTCATTTTTGCTTCGTTTTTCTCCTTCTCTCCTGCAGTGACAGATTGCCTTTTTAATCATTAACTAAATTCCCAGTGAACACTGATCATCGGTGCCAACTTCTGGCTTGACAGGCACAGTAAAGCTGTAAGTACAGTAAGTACAGTAATAATACATTCAGGCTGATTTGTTAAATTGGTATATTTTGCTTTGAAAAGCATTTCATATCTGTCCTCTATTATTTTAGGTTTTCTGTAATTTTGTGTCTGCCAACGCCTATGTAGTACTGGTGTGTTATTCATGAAGGAGTTGACTCTAAGAGCCAATTCTTTACAGTGAATCAGAAGAACCAATTCCTTTTTTAAAGAATTGAGTCTTTAAATGAGGGGGGATTTTATTTTAACACACCATGCGGTCAATCCCACATGAGGAAAGGCGAGGACCATACTACCATACACAAAAAAACGCTCTTATGATTTAAAAAAATATGCTTATCAAAAAAAAGATTCATTGTTAAATTGGACTTTACATAGAAGCTCTGAGGGAAACTAAATGAAGGGTGATTTGGGAGTTAAAAGAGCTGACTCTTAAGGCAGCCTAACTTTCCATCACTACTCTCTACCCATTGCCCTTAAAAAACAAAACTCTCAACATAAAAATGCAGAAGTACTCAAATGCTTTGAGAAATGAGTTATGTAGGGGCTCCTCCAAGAACCGGATAATGACAACTTCTTAAAGGAAATAAGCTTTTGGTTGCCAGGTAACAGAATCATCCCATTCCACTATGATATATATCCATGAAACAACATACTCTTCTATCATTCTTGACTACACTTCAGATGTAAGTCAAAATGAACAGAGACATTGGTCATTGTACACATCGTCTGTCTGCAAGCAAAGCCAAACATTTAAAAAACTTTCTTTTATACATTGATGTGGAGCACACCACTGGCCTTGAACTGCCAAATGCTGTCTTTGACAAGTTGAAGGTGCTTTGCACTTGATTTAAAAATTGTAGGGAGCAGTCCTATGACAATGGATCTAACAATGGATTGCTGCAGTTAGAGCATTGTTTGTTTCTTGTGCAGCATACACAATGAATCTGGCTAAGCCTTCTCACTACAGATGCCACTGGGTATTTTGGTTAATTGCAGAAGCAGCTCAGTTTATTCTCAGGTGGCATGGGGCAAGCTGAGGAAGTTACACCACTGAAAACTTGGAGTGTCAGATTGGAGAGCAGGCTAAAGGCCCAGTTATGCTCCCTTATGTACCTTCCATGCATCTTTTATGTTCCCATAATTGTTAAGTCTAGTGGGCAGTCCTGAGTTCAGAGTTCACTTCACACACCTGTTGAAGATGTAATGCACTGCTTTAACGTTCTTCACAACCAATATAAAAACTTTTCGCTGTCCAGACCTCCCCCCAGCCAAGGCTTAAAGGCAGATTACATAGATTTCAAGGCGATTCTTTCCACCACCAGGTGGCAAACACCAGGTTGTGAGCAAAACCACAAAACTGCTACCTCCACAAATGACCACAGGTTGGTAGTAATGAGCAAAACTCACCCCTCACCCCTCCTCCTTGCCAGCTCCAATGAGGGCAGGAATCGCTTGTGAGCTGTAGCTCAGAGCCGCTCTGCAATAAAAGGGCTTATACTCCCCCTACTGGTGGAAAAAAAGTACTTTTTTTTTTTACTGGTCAGAAAACATTCAAGAAGTTGCCTTTGTCATTAATTAAACTTGTAATTTAATAACGCATCAAATATGGACAGACTGGAACCTACATGTTTAAAAAAAACTATTCTATAAATAACTATATCTAATTAGGATTGTAGTTATTTTTTTAGTTAATTTATTTGGAAAATATTGAAAATCTTACATACTCTACCTTTAAAGCAGTGAAGTTCCTTGCTGTGAGGCCACAGTGCTCACCACTCGTCTATTTTCTTGATTTGCTTGCTGTGGTTCTGATTTCAGTAGTTCGTTCAAAGTTTTAATTAAAATATTACATTTAGTTAGATTTTATAATGACAAAACACACAAAAATTAGTCTCTTATGCAAAAAAATGCTCATCAACAAACCCCTTTAATTACAATATTAGACTGAAACAGCAGCTCTTAGTGAAACTAAATGAGGAACTATTTGGGAGTTGAAAGAGCTGACTCTTCTAAGGAAGCCAAGTCAAAAGAGCTGAATCTTTGAAAAGACTCAGACTTCTCATCGTTAAGTATGTTAGAGTCACTGCACTCTTTGTTTCTGTTGAGTTTTGGTTTTTCCCATCTTTTGTGTCTTCCTCCCCCTTTCCTTTACACACATATTCCTTTTGTCACATCCAACATTATTATGTAATTCAGCAATAAATTTAAACAAAAAAGGAAAACATTTAGGTGTCAAGGTGAACATTAAATGAGCAAATCTTCATTTCCTTTCTATTCACAAAACACCTCCTTCACATGGCCGATTTGTTCAGAACATCCCAACAGCCTGTCATGTTGTGTTGGATGTGGGGACCCCATTGCAGGGCAAAGAGGCAGGGAAAAGACAGAATGCATGAACAAGTTTAATAAAAAACTAAACCAAAAGATTAAAGAGAAGGAAACTGGAAAGCACAGCAAACTCTCTGGCAAACTGACTGACACCAAGAGGATATCAATGGAAGACAACCAATCAGAAACAGATGGAGTGGGTAAACAATTACAACCAGGTGAGCTAATTAACAGGAAATAAAACATGATGTAAAACTCAAGGCGGTCCAAAATAAAACTGAGAACTTAAAAAGAAAAGACTTAAAAACTTTAACTAAAACCTACAGACCACATCCAGACCAAGATGTTGGGAAGGACCAGGGAGGAACAACAGCCTTTATACACTGTCTGGAGACAAGAGCAGCCACATCAAGAAAATCACACTAATATTTTGTTGGACCTTCTTTAGCTTAGATGATGACTCCAGCATAATCATCTGTGTCACTGTTTCCAGAAGCTTCTGCAATGTCACAAGAATCATCTCCATCTACTGTTGAATTCATTTTTCACCATGTTCTTGTATAGGTGATGGAGAGTCAGACCTCTATGCAAAGCCTTCTGCATCCCAAGGATTCTCAGTGGGGTTCAGGTCTCTGGTGGGAAAATGACGTCTCCTGTTCCCTGAATCATTATCAACATGAATCATGGCCGTGCCATCAGAAAGATGGAATGACCTGCTCAGTCAATATTTTCAAGAAGTCAGCTGACATCATTATTTGGACACATAATGTTGCTGACCACCATCCTTCCAGGTTTATTCATGCGTTTGACATCATGGTGTCTTTTACATGACACCATGATGCGTTTTTCCACTTGGCTGTTAAAAAGAGAAGCTAGGCATTGCATTAGTTCAGGATGAATAACTTGTTGAAGCTTAAAGATAATCACTGATGCAGCACTTATCCAATAGGAGGCTTTTTTGCTTAGTTCAATGCAGGTGGTGAGAAAAAAATAAAACAAAATCATTGCATAACTCAGTGTTTCCCAATCCATGTCCTCAGGACCCCCTGCCCTGCATGTATTATAAGTAGCCTGACTTTAACACACCTGAATGAAATAAATGGCTTGTTAACAGGCTGCAAAGAACTAGATGAGAAAGTTCAGTAACTATCTCATGGGTTTTAGAGGAAGAACGTGTCAACAACATGCAGGGCAGGGGTCCTGAAGGCCTGAATTGAGAAACACTGGCATAATTACTAATTCTGTCCTTCCAAGATCTTAAAAAGGAAAGAAAACACATCACATGCAATCATGACAGTTTATTCTAAAAGACACATTTTTGTCTGTTCTGAGTAGTTCTGGTGGGATCTGAGTTGATGCAGTTTTTAAATGTGATATTATCCAACTATATGTGCTCCTCAGTACTGTAGGGGAGGAATGCAAATGATTAGTCCTGTGTTGCCACTTAGTTTGAAGGAGAGGGGCATCCGCAGGCAGCTTCCTCTCACCATATGTTCAGCCAGCTCAGCTCCGTCTTGCAGGAGCCACCTCAGCCTCGCAAGTCTGCAGAGGAAGTTGACATAATAGCCCAAAGTCAAAAATGACACAAAAACCCAAATAAGACAGAAACTCTGCCTTAGCCTCCCCCAGTTTGAAAGGGTTTGTGCATGTTTATATGCCTCTTTTAATGAGGTCTTAATGTTTTGATACATAACATCTGTTAAGGTTTAATAAGTGCAAAAACAAGTCAGTCGCAAGATTTACCAAAGGGAAAAAAAGAAAAAAAAAATTTCTGATAAGGATACTAAAGATGCTGGAAGAGTGCCCAGCAAGCCTAGATGAGCATCTGGATGTTGGGTTGCTGGTGAGGCGATGGGGTGGGGGAAGCAATGACAGCTGCCAGCCAGAGGACCAGAAGATGGACAGAATTTAAAAGTTTAACAGTGACAGGTTTGCAGAGATTGTGATGCAGCCGGTTGGAATGAAAAGTCTTGTGTTTCTGCTACAAAAACCAGTAACAATCCTGTAGCAATCAGCCCAAGAAGATTTGCCATGGTTACTGAGCTGACTGGAATGCATACCAGTAGATAAGTTCAAAACATGATGCAAAGTAGCACCAATTATGTTATTTATGATTATTCTCCTCAGATGTTTAGACTGATGTTTCACACAGACTAGAAGCTGGGGTCTATGATGTGTGTTCCATGATAAAGTGTATGTTTTGAAACTAATGTTTTTAACCTGAATGTGATGGTTTTTATGCATATGTATTCATAATTTGTGTTATGTAGGCACGTTGAGCTGCTTTTGTATAAATAGTGCTGTATAAATAAAGTTTTATTTGAATTCATAACGCAGATCACTACAAGCTGCAGAACATTGAATAATGTTCAGGTTTAGATGCATTTCCACCTGTTTCAGGCTCAGATATCTGTGTTTACCTTGTGTTCGGTGGACGTTCCTACAACTTTCATGAATTAAACAACCATTGATCATTTAATCTTCATGTAGCTATTTAACAAAGAGATAGATGAAGACCTGCAAGCTTAAACACTGTTGGCTGCAACTACAACTTCATACTGATCATTTATATGCAGAGATATATAAAGTAGAAGTAGATGAGCCTGATAGTGAAAACACCTGTTCTAAATGCATCGCTAGATCCAAAAACATAGAAGGAATTCTACTTTATTTTTACTTCTACTTCGACTTTATGCACCTCTGTTTATATGTTAATCAGTTACTTATGTTAAGATATTTTGATTCTGAAATCAAATATATTATCTGTCCATCTATGACAGGGAAAGTCAGATATGTAAATATTAAGGATTAACTATTTAACATATTGTGTTTAAGCCATAGGAACCCAGTGTGACATATATGATACACAGTTTGGGAGAAATTTGGCATCACATTTTGGTAAAAACTTTGCTCAAAACCTTGTTGAACACAATCTGCTTTTGTCTTTTGCCCCTTAATGGATGCCAGAGAGCAGAAGATTAGCCTTTAAAAAGTTTGACATGTATGGTCATAAATGGTACATATTCCTACATATTCTTTTTATTTTACATTTTGTTGAAGGGACAAATAAAGACCTCATATTAAAATTACTGGACTTATCTGAAGACTTTTTCATGGGTTGCGTCTCGATGGGTTATGAAAGCAAGCAAATTATTTTGAAGTATATTGTAACGACCCTACATTGATGTTTCTGCCAAGTCTAAATGTTCAAATATTGACAGGTTATGATGCTGCATAGGTCTGGGGTTAAGATATATACAGTTGCAAGTAAAAGTATGTGAACCTGTTGGGTTTACTTGGTTTTCTGTGAAATATGGTGGAGGGTTCAGCACGGTTTGGGGCTGCTTTGCTGCCTCAGGGCCTGGATGGATTGCTGTCATCGATGGAAAAATTAATTCCCAAGTTTATCAAGATATTTTGCTGGAAAACTCAAGATCATCTGTTCACCATTCGAAGGTTGGTTGAGGAAACAGGAAAATGATCCAAAACATATGAATGAATAAACAACTGAATGGTTTCAACAGAAGAAAGTCCACCTTTTGGAAAGAGTTGAATGCATGCTAAAGAGAAGGAAGTCAATTTTATTGATATCATGTTGGAGGAAATCAGAGGTGAACCAAAACTTTGCAATACTTCCAGTTTTTCTTGAGGGCCAAAGTCCTACAGATTTAAGCATTTCTGCTCCAACAAACCTTGCTTACATTGAAAGAATCCTACAGCCAATGAAGTTCTGCACAATTATTAACTTAAGTCAGGTGTGTTGGAACTGAGAAACATTGAAAACCTGCATGATTGTGGCCCTCTAGGACCAGAGCTGGACACTGCTGGTGTAAGCAGGTATTTCAGAGATATAGAGCAGGGTATCATCTGCATAGCATTGAAAATGGATGTTGATTCTGGGATATATTGGCAAGGAGGAGGATGTAGGTGATGAAGAGAAGAGGACCAAGGGCACCTGGGGGATACCTGCAGTGAAAGTGTTGGGAAGAGAAGGAGTTGACTGAATATGCTGATTGCAACAAGAAAGGTATGACTTAGGCTGAGTGAAGTCTGGGTCATATCGACCGAAGATAATCTACCAAAGAAGAAGGTATGAGATTTAGTGTCAAAAGCCACACTCAGATAAAGGATCACAATGAGGACAAAAACAGGATGAGCTGCGATGGGGAGTGTTGGCATTGTCATCTTAAGGACAGGATAGCTGGATTAACTTGGTCCTTAACAGAGGAAAGACACACACACACTGAATCACTGGTGCTGCTTAAACCGAAGAGAGACCACAACTTCCTTCGTTATTTATACTGTTCATGCACACACAGCTGTGACCTCAACATAAGAGCACACATACACAACCATTTTACCATAAATCAACAGGGAGGTTGTTGGTAATCTTTAAGCATGTGGGCTTTGTACTGTGAAGGGGCAGAGGATGTGTTCATACAGAGTGAGAGTGGAGTTGTAAGGGAACTATTTTCTGTGGATTTTTGAAGAGAAAAGGTAAGTTGGAAACAAGGCAGTGTTTATGGCAGCTATTTGGATCAGAACTCAATGTTTTGTTTTTCTTCACTACTTGTTGAAAACTATAAGTAAATTTAAAGTAATAACTTGCATCATAAAATTTAATGCTTAAGAACTTGCATTAAATAATTAAAATATTTACATTTTGTCTGCGATGGCCTGGCGAGCTGTCCAAGGTGTACCCTGCCTTTCATCCAAAGACTGCTGGGATAGGCTCCAGCTTCCCTGCGACCCTGAATTGAATGAATGAATGAACAACATTTCGTCATATCACTTTCACAAGCAGCTGCATCGTGGCATCATCACACCTGTCTTTGCCAAAGACTTTCTGTGCATTTACAAGTTTTAATTCCTATTTAATTCCGAATAAAATGTAATTCCGCTTTAAACTGGTGAAAAAACAACCATGTAAATACTTAATTCCTAATGCTAATTTTTATTCAGAATTAAACTTAATTCCGATGTAAGTGGCTGGTTTATTCATATTTTAATTCTGATTCATATAATTCCTCTGTCATGTAAACCTTCATTCCGCTCCAAGTTAATTCCGGTCCTTCTGAGCATACTCGTTACCTTGTCCTGTCCCGATGATGTGCTTTGTTTTGCCTCCCGTGTTCGGTGGTCTGTCTTTCTTCTTCTCAGCTGCAAAAAGTGAAGTATGCTTGTGTTGAGCTGGTACTTAAAAATTATAATAAAAACAGTGGTGAAACTGGTACTAATTATGTAGTTTTTACAAGTTATGACTGAAAAGACGAGAAGCAGGGAGCCAACTTTGTTTATTTCCAGTATAAGTCATACATCACGTCCACCCTCTGTCCAGTCAGAACCCTTTCCAACCCGCCGCTCTAAAGAGGAATTAAGTGAGGATGTGTTTCATGTAAATGCTCATTCAGAATTATCTTCACAAAAACTCGTAAGAGAATTAAGTTAATTCCGAATTATTTAATTTCGAATGATTAATTCCAAATTAAAAAACACCATGTAACCGTACCCACTGACTCATTCAGATGAGTCCGAGGAGTCAATCACCTGAATACTAATCACACACACCTGGCCAAACACCAGGCCTTTCCAGATTGTGCTCCACATTCATTCTTCATCAGACCTCGTTGCTGGATAGATGGACTTCCCTTCCTCCTGTGGCCCTGACTCACCTGGCTTTCCCTCCACATTCCAGCATTACCTCTGTTTAGGATTATTGCCTGCTACCTGATCCTGGATTAAAATCCTGCTATATCCCCTCTCTCTCTGTGAGGTCCTTCATAACATCTGATTGGCTGTCATCATGTAACATGGAAGGAATACGCTGTAGCTAGCTATGTTATATTGCTGAAATGCATGTTTTGTATCAGCATGTTGGCATGATATTCAAAAAAGTATTGAATCCAAAATTGACACCCAGATTTTGAAATCTTTAACCCAGATCATTGATATACCCATCCCTTGTTTTCACAGCATCATTGCTACATTACGTGTGTTAGCTGCAAACAAACCATTAGCATCTGTTTTATTTAAACAAGCTGTTGCTTAGCAACCACAATTGAAACTATCAGGCAGTTACAGCTTTTATCTCAAAGCTGAAATTCAGCTATATACCACAAGATAACTGAAAAGGATTAACTGAGGTAGTGATTTACCAATCTTTTTCTATCTGATGGCTTGCTTTGGTCTCAGAGAGCTTAGGTAGTCAGTTTTTTTACAACTTTTTCTTAAATCCTGCTCTTCTATACCTGTATCTAAATAAACTTTAGAAGGAACCCTAGAGCCAAAACTAAAGCAAATAGGAGGCATTTTCCAGCAATCGCATTGATGTTTACCATCCCTGTTCTGGTCTACAATGAGCTAGGTTGACCCTCACTTCTACCCAGTCATACATTTTAATAAACAACATTCTCACTAGCTCCTGCATCTGCTTATTTAGTATCCAAATTCCAAGCCACTCTGTCATATCTGTGTCTGCTGTCTGTCCATCACACAAGGTACTTCAGCCTGGAGAACCAACAGACAACCTCAGCAGCAGGTGACTGTCAGATTGTGTCAGCGTTATGAACAGTCTTCACTTAGAAGTTGCAAAAACACTGTGTCAGCAGGATTATGTCACTAACAGAGAGAATGAGAGACTGATTGATGGTTCCGCTGCTTTAGATGTAACTGCCATGATGTGAAGATATTGGACCCACATGCACGATCAAGCAATCTGGAGAATGTGTTCATCCTTTATCAGATCATTTAAGGCATGAAAGAATGCACTCTTCAATGCTGTTGTGTTCCAGGAGGAAGTCGTGGCTAAGGTGCGAAATTCTATGGCAAATTCAGCCACCGGGCGCTGTCCCGGTCGTAGCTTCCACAAACTACTTGTTAAAGCCGATTTATCCGTTCCAAGATCAAATGTGGCTTTGAATTCATGAATAAAATTCCTGAAACGAACATCCAAAATCTTGATACGCCTGGAAACTGCTCTCTGCCCATTTTAATGCCTTGCCAGTTAACAATCCCAGAATGTAAGAAATCTTTGCATCATCAGAAGGAAAGGAATGCGGGGCCCGATTAAACACAAGTGAGCATTGTAACAAAAACCCACCAACACAGCCCAACTCACCAGAAAACTTCTCATGAGTGGGAATGGCAATGTCACAGGGGGGGGGGGGGGGGGGGGACGGATACCTCAGAATGCGCAACAGGTTGAGGTGGTGGAGTCTGCAGAAGATGTGTAATCTGATCCAGACGTTGGAGAGTTGCGTTCTGCTGTTCACCAAGGGTCCCGTAAAGCGGTCTCATGAGACTGAATTCTGGAGTGTTGTTCTGAGAGAGTTCACGATCAAGCAAGCTGGAGAATGTGAAAATAGTTTATTGGAGAACTGAGGGGATGGTTCCAGAAAGACCCGAAGGTGGGGTTCTCTGCAAAGATAGATTTATGAGTAATGGAATGATGGAATAAATCTCAGGGAAGTGAAGGTGTCCTACTTGTTTCAGAGTTGCCGTGAATTTGGGTGGTGTCAGGAGGTCCGAGAGGATTGATGTTGGCAGTGGGAGCCAGTGAGGGTCCTTTCGTTGGAGGGCAGATAGGTAACGACAAGCTGATCGGATCCGGAGGATAGCCAGTGGAGAGAATGCCAGGTTATTGGTAGGGAGTGGTTGCTGGAGATGATTGGCCGCTGGGAGGAAAATCACAGGTAGCTCGGGAGAGTCCACAAAGGAGTGTCTCTGGGAAAAAAAAAACAAGAATTCTTAAAGTTTCTCAAGGGTTAGCGGACACAGGAATTCGGTGGAGGGTTTAGGTTTTACCACAGAGGCTCAACGCTCAAGCGACGAAGGACTGGCAATCAGCTCCAGATATAGTGCTGGTGGATGATCCCTAATTCTCCACAGGTGTGCTGGTCTGCACACCTGTGGTGAAAACACCCTCCAGAAAATGGTTCCTCTGGCTCCCTCTAGTGGAACCTGAAAAATGCTTCAAAGAACCCAGACCCCCTGACAGTAACTGGTTTAGTCAGTTTAGCGACATCAAGCATTTAGTCATGTTTATTATAGAAAGCAGGCCCATTGCATGGACCCCAAACTTTTTCTTTTTAATCACAACATCAGACCATGAAACCAGTCATAAATCTGTAAAAATTAATATTTCCAGACCAGATATTAACTGGTTAAAGCTCACAGAAGAGAGCAAGATGCCTCTCAAAAGCATGAATGAATTACTATAGCAGAGAGAACAAGTGAGCAGGATTCAGAGCACTTGTATGTGAGAGTGCATTAACAGCTGGCATTGAACCCATCCTGTGTGTATGTGTGTGAGGTGTTGCTTGCAGCCAGATAACAGTGATCAGTCGTGTAGCTCAGTCAGTCCTTTGGTTTTCCTGATGAGTCCAGATCCCAGTTTGTTCATTCATAACCTAATTTACAAGGCAAAAATATCTTAAAAAGGAGAATTTGATGTATTTAGCCTTCAAAGTAAAGTAATTTCTTTTCTAAATGCCACAAACCTGTAGTTGAAGACTGAATGGAAGAAGCCAATAGCCTGACATGGTGAGTGCTGAAGCAGATTAATGTGGCTAAACTGAGGGCTTTTAGTGAGCAACTTCATGTGATAAATGTGGGAAAATGAATGATTTTACCACCTATGGATCAGGTGATTATATTCAGGAAAGACTGCAGCATGGGTTATCCCTGCCACTAGGGACTGGGTTAACACATCCGTTGCAACACTGTACGAGTACTTTGGGGAAATTGTCCTTGGATTCCCTGGAAATCTGACTCACCAGCCAACAGAAGACTTGTAATTTCCATTCTAGTGTACACAAGTGATTGATCTCACTTCTTAACAACTACAATGTGGATCAAGGGAAACCATAATGAGAGAGGAAGACGCTATGGAGGACTTTGAAAGCATGGATTCCACCTAAGGCAGAAAGACGCTTTCCACCAGAAATAAAACACAAAGGATTACTGATATATGTTTCATAATAGAGTCCTATGACCGTGCTTAGCGCGTACATTTGGGCTAATGAACCGTCTTTGCTTTTCCAGACTGAGCTGCTGCAGAGAAAGAAAAGCTTTTGGGTTCAGATGAGCGGTTTGTGCAGAGGCCAGGTGGCAGTTCACTGGTAGATGAAAGCTGGTAAGACCACTGATCTAGGATAGCATCCCTCTCGTCTATTTTCTCCCTCTTTGTGTTTCCCTCCTCCATGCCCATGAGCAAGTGATGCATCGGGGTCAGGTGTGGTTGAGTGTTGGGAGGATCAGAGTGGCCGGCGCCCACTCATTGGAGCTTGAGACACATGAGGATCGCACAGGAGGATTTGAAACGAAGAAGTGTATGCTTTTAAAACATGCAAAGGCTGAGCAATGCGCCAAAACACTGCAGTGTGTAAAAACCGAAACCTTTCATCTTCCCAACAGAGAAGACTAACCTACCCCCATGCTCTGCTCCAGGACATCACAATGCCTGACTCACCAGCTTATGCACAGATTTGCATGCATGTTCTCATCATCTTACATAATCCAATAACAAATGAATGACGGGGCCTCACGTTAAGGTATCCATAGTCGTCTGTCAACCGAACACTGAGGAACCTGCATCCATTTACATACCTGATGAGCTGTGGGGCATCTGCGAAAGCATGTAGTTCATACTTTGTTTATGAGAGTGCCTGAACATTGTAAATTGTGACCCAGGATCCAGCTGTTCACTCTGCAAGTTTTAGTTACCCCCAATGTCCCCCTGTAACACTAAGTGCATAAACAACATATTAGTGCTCTACTGTAGCTGTTATGTAAAAATGAAAATATTTTAACTTTTTTATTCAAAAGTAGCAGTGTGATCAGTTACTTTTATAATGCTGTACCTCTGATTCTAACTAAGCTGGCTTTACAATTACTTCAGGTGCTAACGTGAATGTCAGGTCACAGGTTTTACAAAAACGCATCAGGGCCATCTTAATGGAGATATGAACAGGTCAGATTTGGTCATCACAAGGTGTTCGGGTGGGTTCAACTTGGTAAAACTAGACCCATGCAGGACTCTGGTCTCCAGGTTCCTAAACTTACTGTGGTGTGCAGAACATCTGTATTCTGAACACATGCTGTTGACTTTGTTTTTTCCACCATCAAACAGTAACCTGCATCACTTCCTTCTTCTTCAAGCCTTATTGCAGTTGGCAGACATTAGTTTCTCTATTGTCACTGGATAATCTGTTAGCAAGCCAACCAAGACTCCCAGCTTTCAAGTGGACCAGAGACTGCTCCTTTGAGTAGTTTGTGTTCAAAAAGAATAGTACAGCACCTGGAAGTGGACCACAGTTCATTTAAAGTGGACCAAACAGCAGCAGTGTCAACGTCCCCTCAGCTATTGCATATTTTGTTAATTTTTTTGCATATTGTAATAAATAACTAATAATTACTTTTTTGAAAGTAACGTGGCCAGCACTGACCACAGCAAGCCTAAACTGCCAATAACCCAATCCAACCCAAAGAACACAGAACCTCTGCTGCCAGTGCACCTCCACAAGGGACCACAAGATTCTCTCAGAAGTCCATTGCAATAATTGTTACGAGCCATACAATGGGGGTTGCAACACAAAAGAAAAATGGCAACTAAAAGTTCCAACAAAAGGTGGGATTTTATTTACAAGGGGATTCAAACCAAAGAAACAATAAGGGACCTCTTAAGAGACAACTATTCCACTTAGGTCACTGGTAGGCAGAATTTAGAGTGACCAATTGACCCAACATGCATGTCTTAGGATGGTGGGAGGAAGCTAGAGTGCCCAGAGAGAGCCCACACGTGATTGGACGCATGACTGGAGGAAAACTACATGAAAGATTTCAACAGTCACTATACTAACACCCTCAGCCTGCTACCTCCATAGTTGACACAATGTGTTGGCGATGTAGTGAACAATGTCTTAAGCCATATCCAGCCATGGATGCAGTGCTTACATGGAAAGTGTTTTGGGAGAGATCATAATAAAGTACAAATTGGGTTGATCTAAAAGAACAAGGTCAACCTAAAACACAAAGAACAAACATATTGTGTTTAGTGATACATTATCAACAAGGGGTATGAATTTGGCTACATCACAGACACTGATTTGGCATTGAATTTGTTCTTAATGTCCTCTGATAGTTTGTGTAAAATTATAAATCCATGCCTTAATTTAGAAGTCATTGTATAAACTGATGAGATGCATGATCTCTCCTCACTGACTGTGGCCTTCGGTTGGCCGAGCATGTCCTTTCAGTGTTACATCACTCAGCCCTAGTCTGCAATGACTCTCTGTGGAGTAACCTAAAGACAAATGAAGAAAGGGTGGAGGAGATTTAGCTGGAGCGATTAAAATCTCAATGGGATGACAAGGGAGCGACCCCTCTGTTGTTCCATTTAACCAACTCTGTGTGGAACTTTATTATTTATATTCTTATTTACAGCCCCTTTGACATTTTTATCTGTTCCCAGCAGCAAGGGACAGTCAGAACTTCAATTTTGACCTTGGAGGAAGAGTTTCACAAAGCTGAACTTTTTCCTATCTAATATCCCAACACCTCTTCATGCTGGTTCGTGATTAGAAGACAACAGCCTTCTGAAGCACATTTGCATGATTCAATGACAGCTGAAGAGCTTATTCTGCTTGTAAGTGACAGAGACTTTATGTTGTTATTGGACAGTGAGTATTAACGATAAGAATCGCCATTGTCTCTTACAATATGCATCTCAGCTACTGTTACAGTTACTAATTAGTAAATAAGAGCTGTTGACATGCTGCTGCACAGTGTTAATGAACACAAGAGGTATTAAACCACAGGAGACTCAGTCAGAGATATACTGTGGAGGTGGGTGGCAAAATAGCAAACCCACTTTGTGTGCTTGAAAAGAGCAGAAATAGCACTTCTCCTGTGATTGGATGCTTTATCTATAGGCAATATAATGCTCCTCTAAATGTTCTGACACACACAGAGGATTCATGAAGGAACGTAATGGTATATATGGTGGCAGTGGGAAATTAAAAATCCGATTGAAACAATAACTTGCAAAGTGTGCAACGCAGTGACTCATCCCACATTCAGTAAACTCAGCCATTTATCTTTGTTGAAGAAAAAAAAAAAAAAATAAAAAAAAAAAATATATATATATATATATATGTATATATATATATATATATATATATATATATATATATATATATATATATATATATATATATATATATATATATCAAAGTTCACATTTTGTTTAATAGCCTTGCATGTGGAGAAATCTCATTCATATTAATAATGTTGATGACAGAAGTGCCTTCATGCCATTTTCACAATCATAATGACTAATGGTAGATCAGTCTAATCGCACACCGTTGCCCATACTTGTCATTTATACAGATTAGTTAAGGAGTTTGACTGGATGAAAGGAAATTTAAATTTTCCATCAGAGTCCAGGCCCAGCGACAGAGATCTATACTAGCCGTCATCAGTATTCTGGATTGGTGCTTGGCCTGTAAACTGAAGACCAGTCAGCAAGTGTCTGTAATCTGCTGTGAAGGCTCAGTGCTATGAAGGAAACATCTCAAGCGTTCAGCAGGTGATGGCTGTCTGCTCCTTTTGCAAAAGTCAATCTCCCGCTTGACTCTACCCTCCTGCTTTGATGGGTACAGTATGTGTGCCTGTGTTTCAGAGGAACACAACTTCACACTTACACACAGATGGACACGCACAAAAATAAAGAAATTCTCTGAATCATCCACACAGGGCTTACGCTTGCTATGCTGCTAGTGAGGGGACAGCTGGATGAAATATTCCCTCTCCCTTTCTGGCTGCACTGGCAGCTGATTGATCAATCAAAAGACGTCATCAGGGCCTGTACAAGGTCTAATAACATGTAGTGAGAAAAGGCGTGAACGATGGAGAAGCAAAGATGCCTGTGGGTAGATTCAGTAAGATTTATCTTTTCATAGATTTTCTTCTTTTTCAGCAAAGACCTGAGCTGTCAAGTTTACCTGCCGGTGAGGATACATTGAACTTTTAAAATACTGCATTGCGATGTTTGGATTTCAATGGATGATATGCATGATGTATAAAAAAAAATATGTGTTTTTTGTTGTTTTGCTTATGAAGCAATCTGAGGATGAGGGAAAAGTCACTCATTTACAATAAGAGCTGAAGGTTCAACCATTGACATTTTTATTTTAAATTCAGTCCCTGAGAGGCTGAGTGAAGAAAGTTTTTAGGTTTTCAGAATCCCCCAGGTTTCAGGAGTTTGTTATCAGATGTCGTTCAGGTTTATAATGCCTTTAAAACGATGCCTTAGGTCTGAGTGTGTGAATATGCAGATGACGCCCACATTACCCTGCTCTGTCTTGGCTTGTGTCAACAACTGCATGAATATCCAGACAGACTTGGAAGTGGACATGCCTCGGGTGGCATCAGTTTTACTACCCTCAATGGATATGACCCAGTCTGCAGGGGGCAGGAAGACATTTTATAAGCAGAAGAAAAGCAAATAAGACCAACAACTTGGGGAAATAACATTAAACAAATACATCATAAAACGAATAAAGATGTAAAACATTTAGTAATGTTGTTTCCGTAAATGTGTGCCATTCTGTCAAAATGTCCAAAGTAATGTTGTTTCCCATTCGGCTTGTCTCTTTGAAGGGGTCGCCACGACGAATCACGGCTCAGGTGAATTGGCATGTTTTATGCCGGATGCCCTTCCTGACGCAACCCTCTGCATTTATCTGGGCTTGGGACCAGCCCTCAGAGAACAACCCACAGGGTTGCATCAGCATGGGGAGCAGGGCTTGAACCACCAACCATTAGGTCGAGTAAGCGACTCTACCCCCCCCCCCCCCCCCCCCACCCCCGTCAAAATCTTCAAAGCTCTGTCAAAATTAAAAAATTCATGTGGCATTCATGTGGGTTAGCACTGTGGCCTGACAGCAAGGTCACTGGTTTGATCCTAAGGCTTTGACGGTAGCCTTTGTGTGTGGAGTTTACATGGAGTTTGCATGTTTCCCCAGCTTCCTCCCCATCCTCCGCCACCGTCCAAAGACATATGCATGTTAGATTATATAACATAACTGGTTACTCTAAACTGATTACTCTTTAACGTTACACATATTGGGTTAACATAAAAGATACTTCCAACCCTTATCAAAATACCATTAAATCATCGAAAACATCCCGATTTGGTAACTTTGTGTGAGTAAGTGCGACACGCACGTTAGAGGAAAGCAAACGTGGCTGCCATGCTTCCTACTTAAGCTAGCAGCAGTAACTTTCATTTAACTCACCAAGACGATCAGATGAAAGAAACTCAGGACTTAACAGCCCCATGTTGTCTTACTCATTGCTTTTTCTCCTCCTGAAGCAAAAGCTTGGTTAAATAACTTTCTGTTTCCGTCTGGAAAACTTTCTTCTCCACCGCTAGCATGTGCCTGCTCCTCTCACTCAAAGTGAGCTAGCCTGTCCGAGTAAGAAGGAGGGATTTACTTCCCTCACCTATTCAGATGCACACATGCGTGACTTTAACTGATAGAGCAAAATAATGGCAAAACATACTTGACAGGCATGTATATAAGCCAATAAAGGTAAAAGAAAATCTGCAGCACATCAAAAATAAATAATTATTATATAAAAATAAATTCCTTAAAAAAAAAAGAAAATTAATTCAGGGAGCTTAGCTCCTCTGGGCTACATCCTCCCCCTTTAAATGACACGCACATCCCGTTGCATGCTATGGCCTTGTAGCCACTCACTCTTAATTGTACTTAAAGAGTCAATGACGGCTGCATTCAGACCTTAAAACGAAGATTTGACCACTGTTATTAAGGGATTCCCAAGACTGGGATAGTCAAGTCTGCATGTGGGTTGTCTAGCTCTCTCTGACCTCCTGAGAGGCTGAGACACAATAGGGTCAATACCCTTTTCCTTTTCTGGTTGTTGAGAGGTGTCATATGCATCCTCATTCTCCCCATCCAAAGTCAGCAGATTTGAATCATCGGGAAGGTCATCTGAGCGTGTGCAATGGATTCAGTTTGGATTTGGTGATGGATGATTATCCACATGTGATGGTGAATCTGCAATCCAACTGGCTTGATGAGAAGGGAAGTGAGGTACTTTTGGTTCAGTTTCATCCACATTTGCCTCAGCAAAAACACTCTGATTTGGGTGGTCTGGGGGCTGAGGCGCATTAAGCTCCTCCCCAAGCTGTTTAACTGTACATTGTTCCTTCTGTAAATCTGAATTGGGAAAATCCAAATTTGGAGACGGTCTCACAGTTTTGTTAATTTCCTGTCTTTCAGTTGTCGGATACTCACAGACTGTTGTAAACTTGGTGAAGTATTGACACGGTGAATCATCATCCGATAACAAAGAAAGGTCATCATCCCGGTCAGCTGAATCATCGGCTTCAGAGTTCTCAATATTTGCTGATTGACGAGTTCTAGGTTTGCGCACAAGGGTAGGTGCAGGAATGTCCATCTCTTATTGTGTGGGAAAGAACCCACATGGAAGCAGCAGGTCCTCAGTGTAGAGTACGAGTAGGACCCTGCTTTCCTTCTGGCTTGACAGTGTACACTGGAAGGTCACCAACTCGTTTAGCTACAACATATATGTCAGCTTCCCACTTGTCGGCCAGTTTGTGCTTACCCCTCAGTTTGACATTTCTGACTAGAACCATGTCTCCAGGCTCAAGAAGGGAAACTGTTACTTTCTGATCAAACCTTTCTTTGTTCTTTGCTGCATTTTTCTGCGCGCTATCAGCAGCTAATCGGTAGCTCTCTTCTAGACGGGACCTAAGACTTTGTACATATTGGGAATGGGATTTTTGCCCATTAGTTTTCAATGGCAACCCAAAAGCTAAGTCAAAAAGGCAATCTTGGTTTTCGGCCAAACATGCTCCGCATTCTGGGCTAAGCCCTTTGAAAATGGACCAAATTATGTGCAAAATCGGCACTGGATATGGACGAAACTGGCTGTCCGTCTGTTAGCACTATTCACAAGAATAAGTATAATTACCTGTAAATGAATGTGCACATAATTGACAATGCAAAATGCGGGAAATGAGTTGGGCTCACCCCCTCCAAACATAATCTAACATAGAGCCCTCCCCCCAACCTCAGACAGCCAGCAGCCACTATGCAGCTTGAAAGTCAGTCCACTGCAGTAATAATTGTGTTGACAGATTTAAAAATGTAGTACACTTGTACCCTCAGTGGACAGTGATCTATTTCCTGGGTATTTTTCTGCCAGGTGTCAGCGGCCATTCATTGGATAGATATGCTGTCCAATGATGAAAAGCATCACGTCTGAACAAAATTATTAATCCGCAACAGAGCATATCGAAGACAGCAAGAGACACAAAAAACTGTACAGAATATATAAACCTTGACAAAGATACTGAGCAAACGCAGCCTGGTCTGTATGTGGGAAGCCTTGTCTGACGGAGTGTGTCAGAGAAACCCAGGGGAGACTGGGAAGACAGCTGGATGGAGACGACTGTGTTACATTCACAGGACACCACCAAGCAGCTGGGTACCTCTTAGCTCTCTGTCCGGATCACACATATTTGTTGGCACGGACACCACCTGTGTGCACACACAAGCTGCACAATGGGAGACAGAAAAATGGAGTGAGACTCAGGTATTGTGTGATGGGATGTGTCTCAGAGTGAACACAGATTGGTAGTGAAATGGAGTGTCACCTTTTAGCCTTCATAAGTCAGAGAGGTGCAGGTGAAATGTAGCAGCTGGGAAGATGGAGAAGACAGAAGGGACAGGAAGAGCAGGAAGTGAATAAATTGAGTCAGTCTTCCTGAGAAGCC
The DNA here is from genome assembly GCF_933228915.1 of Telmatherina bonti. Classification (NCBI taxonomy): domain Eukaryota; kingdom Metazoa; phylum Chordata; class Actinopteri; order Atheriniformes; family Telmatherinidae; genus Telmatherina; species Telmatherina bonti. The sequence goes on along the minus strand of NC_136632.1, from coordinate 5,471,674 downwards.
GATCCCAACATGAAAGCAGTGAGGTGTCACACCGCATTAGGTTGGACACAGATTGAAGAGCACCAATACTGAACACACAAAAAAACCCTGTCTGCCCTGGAGGTGTGTGCATGAGGCCTCTGCAGACCTGACAAAACTCCCCACTATCAATTGAAATCAGAAACTTGTGTTCTCTCACCTGTCATGTCGGCATCAAAGCCAATTTCCTGTGTTCACTCAGTCTGAAACAATCAGCTGCATTTCAGTAAAAAAGCAGACTGCCGGGTGAGAGGCACATGGTTTTTGTCTGTCCTGCTGCCATGTTCACTCTTCCTAATGAATTCATTTGTATATTTGATTTAATAAAACAGCACACTGGATGCACTATAGTTCTTTCTCTCATTAAGATATATCCTTGTTACTCTAGATCCCTTAAAAATGGAGATGATACCATAAAAAATCAGCAAACATAAATTAAAGTAAGTAATACTCAATATACTTTGGCGACTTCCTATGCATTCCCAGACACACATTCACCAATTTGCTCAAATCAAATTAAATAAAATTATTCTCTGTATTTTACCAAATTTGCTATCTTTTGGGTGGGTTTGTTTTTGTGACTGTGGTGGTCTGACTGCGTTTCGTGCTCCATCTGGTGATTGCTGGTGTCATGAGTCATGAGTCTCTTACATCCATACATTCCCCCAACCTTTGTGTCACTCATGATTTAAAACAACTTTTTGGTAAACCTTTGTTGTTGGAGGAGTTCTCTGTGCCCTCAGTTGTCTCTGACTCTGTTGAAGAGTGAGTCAGCAGTCACAGAATGTCACTGTCATTGTAGCAACGCAGATGTGTGTGTGTGTTTGTGTGTGTAAGATTGGAATCATGCACACATCTCCCCAGAGTACAGTAATATACTCTGATTAAGAGGAACATGATGCATCTAATGATTAATTCACAGTTCTTAATGGTTTATAATGGATGTCAGTGATTCAGTGTCGTCATTCAGGCCTTGTCCAGATGTACCAGGCTCACAAAATTATATTTTTCTACCATTTGGACCATCATTCACACAAAAGGGTCCTCAACTATGTTGATTTTCTAATACTCCTTTTTGTGTCAGCATGTGGACATAAATAACCAGGATTTTATGTTTCAAAACACCACAAAACTAGCTTATATAAAGCAGAATACAACAGCAGACTCGATGCAGTGGTATAACAGTGTGAATGTTTGAATCCAACAACAAATCCACCGACAAGACACAGCTAAAGATACTGCATTATTATGGCAGCAGTCATGTTTGTAATGTAAATATGTCAGAATAAAGACACATTTATTTAAATATATCAACTATTGTTAATAAATCTCTCACAGTATTGATATGAGGCAGACACAAGTCACTCTATCCTATTTATTTCCATTTGTCCCCATATGAAAATGATGAAAATATAGTTTTACTATGATGAGAAATTGGCTAAACCAATCAACATTTCTAAACAACCATTCAGCAAAACACAATATGACTTGTCGCTTTCTTGCAGGTCCAAATTTTAATTTGTACACATTTTACAGTTTTTAAAAGAAGTCTATTTATTTAACCTTTATTTTTTAAACCATTAAGATCAAATATATAGTTATTGATGTTGGCCAGTGCCAGGAAGTACATTCAGGACAGTTAAGAACACTGACAGTCTAACAATTATTTGATTATTTGTTTTTATTATTATCAATTTGGTTTAATTTTTTTACAGTATGTGTTTGTGTCTTCAATAATTATTTAAACCTTACGGGTCTTTAAAGGCTACCTGATGGTGAGTTCGCTCAGATGGTGGGGGAGGCAGTCGGTCAGGTCTGGCAAGCCCAAACGTGTCGTGAGGGTCTGCTGGGAATGCCTGGCAGAGTCCCCTGTCAGAGAGCAAGCTTCAACCATGTCCCGAGTGAGGCGGTGGACATTGAATCCAAGTGGGCTGTGTTCTGTGCTTCTATTGCTGGAGCTGTGGCCATATCTGGCCATTGGTGCCTGTTGTGGCAGTAATCCCAGAACTCATTGGTGGACACCTGCAGTGAGGGATGCCATCAAGCTGAAGGTGTCCTATCAGGCCTTCTTTGCCTGTGGACATCAGGGACAGTGCCTCTGGACTGGCAGACTGGGGTGGTGGTCCCCCTTTTTAAGAAGAGGGACTGGAGGGTGTACTCCAACTATATGGGGATCACACTCCTCAGCCTCTCTGTAAAGGTCTATTCAGGGGTCCTGGAGAGGAGGGTCTGTCAGATAGTTGAATCTCAGGTTAAGGGGGAGCAGTGTGGTTTTTGTCCTGGTTGCAGAGCAGTGGATCAGCTCTATACCCTCTTAGGGGTCCTGGAGGGGGCATGGGAGTTTGCCCAACCAGTCTACATTTGCTTTGTGGTCTTGGAATAGGCATTCGACCGTGTCCCCTGGGGGCTCCTGTGGGGGGTACCGGACCCCCTTGTACAAGCTGTCGGGTCCCTGTGCAACAGGTGTCAGAGCTTGGTTCGCATTGCCTGCACTACAAGGGTTGGACTCCACCAAGGCTGCCCTTTATCACCTATTCTGTTCATAACTTATATGGACAGAATTTCTAGGCGCAGCTGAGGTGTTGAGGGAATCCGGTTATGTGACCTCAGGATTGTGTCTCTGCTTTTTACAGATGACGTGTTTCTGTTGGCTTCATCTGGCTGTGATCTCCAGCTCTTGCTTGTGCGATTCAAGTGGAGGAGTTTAAATATCTCGGGGTCTTGTTCACGAGTGAGGGAAGGATGAAACGTCAGATCAACAGGCAGATCGGTGCAGCGTCTACAGTAATTCAGACTCTGCGTCGGTCTGTCATGGTTTAACAAGGAGCTGAGCCAGAAGGCAAAGCTCTCGATTTACCAGTCAATCTACGTTCCTACCCTCGCAGATGGTCATGAGCTGTGGGTCGTGACCAAAAGAAAGAGATCTCACATACAGGTGGCCAAAATGAGTTTCCTCTGCAGGGTGGCCGGGCTCTCCCTTAGAGATAGGGTAAGAAGCTCAGTCATCTGGGAGGAGATCAGAGTAGAGCCGCTGCTCCTTCACATTGAAAGGAGTCAGTTGAGTCGGCTCAGGCATCTGGTCAGGATGCCTCCAGGACACCTCCCTGGTGAGGTGTTCCAGGCACGTCGCTGCGAGAGGAGACCTGGAAAGATCACATCTCTTGGCTGGCCTGGGAACACCTTTGGATCCCCCCCGCAGAGTTGGAAAATGTGGGGCTGGGGTTAGGCTGGGGAGAGGGAAGTCTGGGCTTCCCTTCTTAGGCTGTTGCCCCCTTGACCCGACCTCGGATAAGCGGCAGAAAATGGATTGATGGATGGATGGATGGTTCTTTGTAGGGCTGTTATTCACTGATGTTTAGGATGTTGTGCGTGAGGGGAGAGAGGGGGAGGGAACCAAAACCATAATCTTGTCTAGAGCAATGGCTTGAACAGGTTCTGTACCTGTGACTGTTCTGCAGTTACTGTGAGTTGATGTGTTTAAAAATGATCAAGCAGCCCCATGTGACAGGGTTTGGGCATTAGTTTGGCAAAAACACGTTATCATGTGTTGAAGAGTGGAGAATCCGTTCTCATTTTAGCCACCAGGTGACTCTGCATACCTCTCCACGTCGGGTAATGACTGGGTGGAAATGATGTCAGGAGAAAAACAGGAAGGGAAAATGTTCTACCTTAGATGTTACGAAGACGCTATGAAGACACAACATATCGATGTCAGCCTGCGACCGCCTGTTGAAAAGGATTTTCAGATAAGCGTGGTTGGAGGATCTGCTGCCGAACTGGTTCAGGTTGCACGAGGCAACCCACCGCTACATTTTGAAAGTTGTACTTGGACATTCAGGCTATGGTAATTTTATCATAGTTTCCAAAAGGCTCCTTTTGTAGTTCCTTAGCTCTTTGGTATCCGGGATCTGTCTTCATATGAAGTCGACTCTTTGTCAACTCCTTAGGATTTCCATCACTAAGCTGTTCCAAGATGTAGAGGTCATCTTTAAAGCCACTGTATTGTTCCAACATGGTCGACTCTGGTCGAAGTGGCTTGAATTGGCCACTTCCATGTTGTTATCAGCGACTGCAGTTTTAGTTTGTAGATCCAAAGCTTTCTTCTTTGTCTTCTGTTCAGCTTCTTGATTTTTCATATTGTGTTGTTGCTTATGAGCAGCAGTTTTTGCTAGCGTTGCAGAAACTTCTAGAAATGTTCTCCACCACGAGAAAGAAAGAGGGGCTTTGCTGATTTTAATGTAGGCTCTCCATTAAGACCTGTCTGAATCCAGAGCTTATGGCACCCTAGCTACTTTTACAACATATACACAGACATGATGTAACTGTAGATGACTTTTTAAAAATGTACTGAGCCAAACTAGGGTCATATTCAATATTATCGGTTTTTAACCAAAATTGCCGGAAAGTACACAAGTGCTGTATATGGCTCACATACAAAGTCTCTTGTTTTGTGGTGCGCACTGTTTTGTGTGATTCTGGTTCAAAGGGACAAAACAAAAAAAAAAAACCTCAATCAAATTTCAGGTTTTCACGCAGGTTTTTGAGGAAACATAATTCTTTAAAAATCTCCTGGCAGGAAGATAGTACGTTCACCTATTGGACCTGCGAGGTCCAACTGAAACAAACAGTACGCTCCAAATGCAGCCAACATTCCCCAGTGCCAGTTTTCTTTACAGACATGCAAAAGTCTATTTCTGTATCTTTCAAGCATTGACATATTCAAAAAAGTCTCTAACCCTATGACAAACCTCTCATCCCAATGGTCCTCTGATACCAACTTCAGAAATAGTTGTTCTACATTATTGTTGAATAAAATCATCAGAGTCTTAAGCAAACTTGCTTCCACATCTTGGATGCAATCCAAATTAAACTGGAAATTTCTGTCATGCATATGTTCCCAAATCCTGTGATGAAGACGTGTTGCTAGCGTTTCAATGCTGTTCTCAGGTAATGACACTTTAGCTTTCTTGAGAACGACACGAAGCAGCTTTGCAGATATCAGGTAAATAAGTGTTTCTTTAGATTCTTGAGGAAAAAACATTGTTTTAACAGTATATAGTCGCAGTTAACTGAATATGATCCCAAATAAATCCACGTTTTGCACAAACTGAAAAATGTAATGTGCTCAGGCCTATATATACATACATATATATATATATATATATATTAAAGGAACAAAGGAATAACCTTTTATGACATCATTGTGATGTCATCCAAACATTTGACTCTGCCCCACTGTGTTGTGCAGCCACTGTTGCCATTAGCAACACACAGCAACAGAAGTAATCCTTTTAGTTGATCATATTCAACATATTGAAATCTGAAGCAGAATCCAGATTTTGTTGTCACTGCAGTTCTTTCAGTGAAATTTCAATCATGCAATTACCAAAAAAAAAAAAAAAAGAGGCAAAAACAAAAATAAACAAACAAAAAATACATTTCATATGGAGGCTAGTGCTGTAAAAAGCACACATATCACTATGTGTTGCCCTGGATTCTCAGACCAAAATGCCACTGTCATGTGTAGTAAACTTGCCACCGTTTACATTCTGTTCACAGTAGGGTAAAATAAGTTCCACAAAGGGTTCCTGCCATTCTTGTTGCGCTCACAGTTTAAGAATTAAACGAAGAATTTATTTTATTTGGTCATATCTTTTTCTTGTGAGCTTCTTTCTGTTTCTTTCTGTATATATAAATATATATATATATATATATATATATATATATATATATATATATATATATATATATATATATGATAAAAAAAAGCATATTTGAAAGATTATATGAAAATATATTAAAATGAAAACAATTAATGAAATGAAAAATACTTTATTAATCCCCAAAGGGAAATTCAATATTGTAGTATATAATAATATTAACTAGAGGAGGTCTTGTTCCGGAGGCTGATGGCTGCTGGCAGGAATGATCTTCTGTATCTTTCAGTCTTACATCGGACCTGAAGAAGCCTCTCACTGAACACACTTTGTTGTTTCATCACTGTGTTGTGGAGAGGGTGTGAAGAATCTTCCATCATCTTCATCAGCTTGTGCAGCATTCTTCTTTGGACAATCAGCTCCAGCGGCTCCAGAGTTACTCCAAGCACAGAAGCAGCTTTCTGGATCAGTTTGTTGATTCTCTTCAAGTCTCTGGTTCTGATGCTACTACCCCAGCAGATGCTGCAAAGCTGACTGCACTCTCCACAACAGACTTATAGAAGATATGCAACATCTTGGTGCAGACGTTAAACCATCTCAGCTTCCTTAAGAAGTACAGTCTGCTCTGACCTTTCTTGTAGATGTAGTCAGTGTTGCATTTCCAGTCCAGTTTGTTGTCCAGCTGAACTCCAAGACACTTGTATTCCTCCACCACCTCCACCTTTAAACACGGTTAAGGATCACTTTCCAGCTTTGCCTTCTTTGCTCTTATGTGGTTAATTCTGGCTTCAGAAAAACAACAACAACCAAACACCACACAGAACACCTGCGGTTTGGTATTTTCAGAAGTAAACATGTCGTGATGGAGATGCATCCTTCCTACATTAGCAGCAGTTTTACATGTAGATAAAACTGTGTTAGATTGTGCATTTGGACTGATGAAGCGGTGCCTCACCATAACGAGTAACATTTAAAAACAGTCTTTGTTGCTGCAAACTGCAGAAACAGACCAGTTTGTTTAAGCTGTGGACAAATTTAACACGACACGAGGCGCATCCAGTGTCAACCTAATGGCCATATGGATTTCATTAAGTCTTATTTGCTTTGGTAATTGTTCAATTGACCTTTTGTTCATGGTTTTCAACTTCTGATTTTCAGCTTTGATTGAAATGTTAGCATCCTTGCGATGATTGACAGGTCTGACAAGATCCAGTAGAGGATGACTGAACAGTCTGAGACTCATTGCTGTGGTTGGTCATTCAGCGCGTTCATATAAAATACAACAATTTCTTATTCCTCTGATTTTAATCTGCATGAAAATTCACACATCCTGAGTGTCCTGAGTCAGTAAGATAACCTGCTGGACCAGCTGGTGCAGAAAAACGTCTTTTACATCTTATATCTTTCAGGCTTATTAATTGGTTTGTAAAAAAAAAAAGCTGCAACCTTAATTGCTAATTTAGACATCCAAAAATGTGGAACAGTGATTTTTTTTTTCTTTCATTTTCGGTTTATAAAATAAAAACAAATGTAAAATAATTCCCTCTATTTTTAATGAATAAATCATGCATTTCAATTGTATTTATGAGGATTGTGAAAAACTAAATAAAACCTTTAATTGTTAAATAATTATTTTTAATAATCTTACCTTAAATATTAATTATTCATTCATTCATTCATTATCCTAACCGCTTAGTCCAATGAAGGGTCGCGGGAAGCTGGAGCCTATCCCAGCAGACTTTGGGCAAAAGGCGGGTACGCCCCGGACAGCTTGCCAGTGCATCACAGGGCCGAATATTAATTATGTAACACTAAATTTTTTGGACAAAAATCTACAATGTTTAACACTAATTTTCAAAGGAGAAAAATGGACATTTTTTAGTGAGATGTATCATTCCTGAATTTTAACCTGCCCACAAAGAGCAGTTTTTAAAAGAAGTATTTTTCTTTTTGGGTCGAGCAACAAAACAGAACTACAAGAAACAATGACAGGATCTTGCAATATTTTACTATAAATTTATGTCAAATCACAGAGAAAGAGAGATAAGAAATGCTTTAACTCCCTTTTAGAAAGACAGCGTTAACAAAAGTGTGAAAATGACATAATCTCTCGGAGCTTCTTGCAGCCTTTAGGTGTCCAGCTGCTCAGACAAGGACGCTTTCCTCTTCCTCCATGTGTCTAATTAGCACTGATCCCTGAGGCCGGGGGCTGCATGGTGGTCTCACCATTATCATTAATCCTGCGGTCCTCCTATGGAATACCTCTGAGCTCAGCGGACCCAGCAGGGTCAAAGGTCAGCAGCAGATAAAAGCCCCTGCATCCACACACACACACACACACACACACACACACACACACACACACACACACACACACACACACACACACACATATACCATCTTTCAAACTGGTTAACCCTTGCTGTGAACATGCTGCCTGGCTGTGAGGCTGTGAGGTGCATGACCCCCACAGCGGTGGAGCGTGGGGAGGGTCGTGCACCTTGTCTCCTACAGGAATACAAACAGTTGCAGCATCTAAATGATTTAGTGTTAGATTATCTTAAAGATGACAGTTTTCACTCTGCTTTGTTTCACGTCATATTAGCAGTAATTTTAGCTGAAACACTTCCAGACAACATAGGTGATGCTCTGCTATCGCTTCGTTTGTCCCGTTCTGGTCTGATGCAGGATTCCAGCTGCTCTACTGGACCTTGTTGCTGGATTTCTGCTTCCATGATGCTCCAGATGTTTTGTACTGGTGAAACTGGACTGCAGCTGAACTCCAAGACACTTGTATTCCTCCACCACCTCCAAAGCAAATAAGACTTAATGAAATCCATATGGCCATTAGGTTGACACTGGATGCGCCTCGTGTCGTGTTAAATTTGTCCACAGCTTAAACAAACTGGTCTGTTTCTGCAGTTTGCAGCAACAAAGACTGTTTTTAAATGTTACTCGTTATGGTGAGGCACCGCTTCATCAGTCCAAATGCACAATCTAACACAGTTTTATCTACATGTAAAACTGCTGCTAATGTAGGAAGGATGCATCTCCATCACGACATGTTTACTTCTGAAAATACCAAACCGCAGGTGTTCTGTGTGGTGTTTGGTTGTTGTTGTTTTTCTGAAGCCAGAATTAACCACATAAGAGCAAAGAAGGCAAAGCTGGAAAGTGATCCTTAACCGTGTTTAAAGGTGGAGGTGGTGGAGGAATACAAGTGTCTTGGAGTTCAGCTGGACAACAAACTGGACTGGAAATGCAACACTGACTACATCTACAAGAAAGGTCAGAGCAGACTGTACTTCTTAAGGAAGCTGAGATGGTTTAACGTCTGCACCAAGATGTTGCATATCTTCTATAAGTCTGTTGTGGAGAGTGCAGTCAGCTTTGCAGCATCTGCTGGGGTAGTAGCATCAGAACCAGAGACTTGAAGAGAATCAACAAACTGATCCAGAAAGCTGCTTCTGTGCTTGGAGTAACTCTGGAGCCGCTGGAGCTGATTGTCCAAAGAAGAATGCTGCACAAGCTGATGAAGATGATGGAAGATTCTTCACACCCTCTCCACAACACAGTGATGAAACAACAAAGTGTGTTCAGTGAGAGGCTTCTTCAGGTCCGATGTAAGACTGAAAGATACAGAAGATCATTCCTGCCAGCAGCCATCAGCCTCCGGAACAAGACCTCCTCTAGTTAATTATTATTATATACTACAATATTGAATTTCCCTTTGGGGATTAATAAAGTATTTTTCATTTCATTAATTGTTTTCATTTTAATATATTTTCATATAATCTTTCAAATATGCTTTTTTTTTTTATCATATATATATATATATATATATATATATAAGTATATATATATATATATATATATATATATATATATATATATATATATATATATATATATATATATATATATACAGAAAGAAGCTCACAAGAAAAAGATATGACCAAAAAAAATAAATTCTTCGTTTAATTCTTAAACTGTGAGCGCAACAAGAATGGCAGGAACCCTTTGTGGAACTTATTTTACCCTACTGTGAACAGAATGTAAACGGTGGCAAGTTTACTACACACAGTGGCATTTTGGTCTGAGAATCCAGGGCAACACATAGTGATATGTGTGCTTTTTACAGCACTAGCCTCCATATGAAATGTATTTTTTGTTTGTTTATTTTTGTTTTTGCCTCTTTTTTTTTTTTTTTTTTTTTTTTTTTGGTAATTGCATGATTGAAATTTCACTGAAAGAACTGCAGTGACAACAAAATCTGGATTCTGCTTCAGATTTCAATATGTTGAATATGATCAACTAAAAGGATTACTTCTGTTGCTGTGTGTTGCTAATGGCAACAGTGGCTGCACAACACAGTGGGGCAGAGTCAAATGTTTGGATGACATCACAATGATGTCATAAAAGGTTATTCCTTTGTTCCTTTAATATATATATATATATATATATATATATGTATGTATATATAGGCCTGAGCACATTACATTTTTCAGTTTGTGCAAAACGTGGATTTATTTGGGATCATATTCAGTTAACTGCGACTATATACTGTTAAAACAATGTTTTTTCCTCAAGAATCTAGAGAAACACTTATTTACCTGATATCTGCAAAGCTGCTTCGTGTCGTTCTCAAGAAAGCTAAAGTGTCATTACCTGAGAACAGCATTGAAACGCTAGCAACACGTCTTCATCACAGGATTTGGGAACATATGCATGACAGACATTTCCAGTTTAATTTGGATTACATACAAGATGTGGAAGCAAGTTTGCTTAAGACTCTGATGATTTTATTCAACAATAATGTAGAACAACTATTTCTGATGTTGGTATCAGAGGACCATTGGGATGAGAGGTTTGTCATAGGGTTAGAGACTTTTTTGAATATGTCAGTGCTTGAAAGATACAGAAATAGACTTTTGCATGTCTGTAAAGAAAACTGGCACTGGGGAATGTTGGCTGCATTTGGAGCGTACTGTTTGTTTCAGTTGGACCTGCGAATAGGTGAACGTACTATCTTCCTGCCAGGAGATTTTTAAAGAATTATGTTTCCTCAAAAACCTGCGTGAAAACCTGAAATTTGATTGAGGTTTTTTTTTTTTTGTTTTGTCCCTTTGAACCAGAATCACACAAAACAGTGCGCACCACAAAACAAGAGACTTTGTATGTGAGCCATATACAGCACTTGTGTACTTTCCGGCAATTTTGGTTAAAAACCGATAATATTGAATATGACCCTAGTTTCGCTCAGTACATTTTTAAAAAGTCATCTACAGTTACATCATGTCTGTGTATACGTTGTAAAAGTAGCTAGGGTGCCATAAGCTCTGGATTCAGACAGGTCTTAATGGAGAGCCTACATTAAAATCAGCAAAGCCCCTCTTTCTTTCTCGTGGTGGAGAACATTTCTAGAAGTTTCTGCAACGCTAGCAAAAACTGCTGCTCATAAGCAACAACACAATATGAAAAATCAAGAAGCTGAACAGAAGACAAAGAAGAAAGCTTTGGATCTACAAACTAAAACTGCAGTCGCTGATAACAACATGGAAGTGGCCAATTCAAGCCACTTCGACCAGAGTCGACCATGTTGGAACAATACAGTGGCTTTAAAGATGACCTCTACATCTTGGAACAGCTTAGTGATGGAAATCCTAAGGAGTTGACAAAGAGTCGACTTCATATGAAGACAGATCCCGGATACCAAAGAGCTAAGGAACTACAAAAGGAGCCTTTTGGAAACTATGATAAAATTACCATAGCCTGAATGTCCAAGTACAACTTTCAAAATGTAGCGGTGGGTTGCCTCGTGCAACCTGAACCAGTTTGGCAGCAGATCCTCCAACCACGCTTATCTGAAAATCCTTTTCAACAGGCGGTCGCAGGCTGACATCGATATGTTGTGTCTTCATAGCGTCTTCGTAACATCTAAGGTAGAACATTTTCCCTTCCTGTTTTTCTCCTGACATCATTTCCACCCAGTCATTACCCGACGTGGAGAGGTATGCAGAGTCACCTGGTGGCTAAAATGAGAACGGATTCTCCACTCTTCAACACATGATAACGTGTTTTTGCCAAACTAATGCCCAAACCCTGTCACATGGGGCTGCTTGATCATTTTTAAACACATCAACTCACAGTAACTGCAGAACAGTCACAGGTACAGAACCTGCTCAAGCCATTGCTCTAGACAAGATTATGGTTTTGGTTCCCTCCCCCTCTCTCCCCTCACGCACAACATCCTAAACATCAGTGAATAACAGCCCTACAAAGAACCATCCATCCATCCATCAATCCATTTTCTGCCGCTTATCCGAGGTCGGGTCAAGGGGGCAACAGCCTAAGAAGGGAAGCCCAGACTTCCCTCTCCCCAGCCTAACCCCAGCCCCACATTTTCCAACTCTGCGGGGGGGATCCAAAGGTGTTCCCAGGCCAGCCAAGAGATGTGATCTTTCCAGGTCTCCTCTCGCAGCGACGTGCCTGGAACACCTCACCAGGGAGGTGTCCTGGAGGCATCCTGACCAGATGCCTGAGCCGACTCAACTGACTCCTTTCAATGTGAAGGAGCAGCGGCTCTACTCTGATCTCCTCCCAGATGACTGAGCTTCTTACCCTATCTCTAAGGGAGAGCCCGGCCACCCTGCAGAGGAAACTCATTTTGGCCACCTGTATGTGAGATCTCTTTCTTTTGGTCACGACCCACAGCTCATGACCATCTGCGAGGGTAGGAACGTAGATTGACTGGTAAATCGAGAGCTTTGCCTTCTGGCTCAGCTCCTTGTTAAACCATGACAGACCGACGCAGAGTCTGAATTACTGTAGACGCTGCACCGATCTGCCTGTTGATCTGACGTTTCATCCTTCCCTCACTCGTAAACAAGACCCCGAGATATTTAAACTCCTCCACTTGAATCGCACAAGCAAGAGCTGGAGATCACAGCCAGATGAAGCCAACAGAAACACGTCATCTGTAAAAAGCAGAGACACAATCCTGAGGTCACATAACCGGATTCCCTCAACACCTCAGCTGCGCCTAGAAATTCTGTCCATATAAGTTATGAACAGAATAGGTGATAAAGGGCAGCCTTGGTGGAGTCCAACCCTTGTAGTGCAGGCAATGCGAACCAAGCTCTGACACCTGTTGCACAGGGACCCGACAGCTTATACAAGGGGGTCCGGTACCCCCCACAGGAGCCCCCAGGGGACACGGTCGAATGCCTATTCCAAGACCACAAAGCAAATGTAGACTGGTTGGGCAAACTCCCATGCCCCCTCCAGGACCCCTAAGAGGGTATAGAGCTGATCCACTGCTCTGCAACCAGGACAAAAACCACACTGCTCCCCCTTAACCTGAGATTCAACTATCTGACAGACCCTCCTCTCCAGGACCCCTGAATAGACCTTTACAGAGAGGCTGAGGAGTGTGATCCCCATATAGTTGGAGTACACCCTCCAGTCCCTCTTCTTAAAAAGGGGGACCACCACCCCAGTCTGCCAGTCCAGAGGCACTGTCCCTGATGTCCACAGGCGAAGAAGGCCTGATAGGACACCTTCAGCTTGATGGCATCCCTCACTGCAGGTGTCCACCAATGAGTTCTGGGATTACTGCCACAACAGGCACCAATGGCCAGATATGGCCACAGCTCCAGCAATAGAAGCACAGAACACAGCCCACTTGGATTCAGTGTCCACCGCCTCACTCGGGACATGGTTGAAGCTTGCTCTGACAGGGGACTCTGCCAGGCATTCCCAGCAGACCCTCACGACACGTTTGGGCTTGCCAGACCTGACCGACTGCCTCCCCCACCATCTGAGCGAACTCACCATCAGGTAGCCTTTAAAGACCCGTAAGGTTTAAATAATTATTGAAGACACAAACACATACTGTAAAAAAATTAAACCAAATGTATATTGAGATAACACTCTGCTTATACAAAACATGCCCATAAGTTCTTTTTTGTAGTTAATCAGCCAAGTTCCACTTGACTCAGGCCAGAGGAGCGTCCAGTTAAAGCTCGGTAAGTTTACCAAAGCCAAGCTCTCATGATTGGCTCCTTTGTATTTGTCTGAGCTTCCAACCAAGCTTGTCCCAGTTGGAGCCCTGAGGTTGTTTCTGGAGGCAGGGTGCATCTCTAGAGGTGATGGAGCAGGGAAGTCCAAACCCAGTCCTTCAAGGGCCGGTATCCTGCAGGTATCAAATGGGACATTAGCAGACTTGTACTGAACTAGCTACAGAGATTTATTTTAAATGGATCAGGTGTCGAAAACCTTCCTGCAAGACACCTACCCTCAAGAACTGATTTTAAGTTCTTAAGAAGTATTTTAAACAAAACAAAATAAATAAATATTTTTAAAATGTTAAAATATTTCAATTTCAGAAATAATATAAGATTATTTATATTCATTAAATAGAAAATAAAAAAATTTATATTGTGTAATAATAACACGATAAATACAATAACCTGTATTAAACCAGTAACATCTAAAAAAAAAAAATAACACTCTGCAGTAGAATCATGATATCTGATTGGCTACCATGATCATGTGACACAGAAGGAATACACGGTTGCTGAACTTTTCATGCAATTTCTTGCCAAATGAATGAATGATGAAATTACAGATGGCATGTTTTGTATCAGCAGAGTGTTATCTCAATATTCCAAAAATATCAAATGTAATATTTTGACCATCTGATATCAACTCAAGCGTATCAATATGTTGATCCCTAAAAGGAATACTTTCCTTGTTTTTTCTTGTTTATGATGTGGACATTGTAAAGCTTTAAGTCACAAATATTGTTATTATGAGCATTTCAGGCTAATTTATTTTTATTTCTGAGACCAGAAGGGCTGGGATTGATGGAGTTATTGTCACAAATGGCTTTATTTACTTCAGACCGACCCTCTCCGTAGGCTGTCAGATCAGCCTGTGGGCAAAACGAGTGGATTGAGACTCTTCCGCATTAAGCCCCGCCTCCCGCCACTGCACTACATCGGGAGCGCGCACCACACCTGCTTTCACCGTCATTGTAACGTCTCATAAACAGAAGGATTAGGCTCATATGAACTCAATAAAAAAAACAAAATACAATGTCAACACATAGCATACAGCCCTACATGTTGGAACCTGAATCAGAGCCTGAAAACGAAGTGGAAAACAGCAACCCACAGCAACGAATGCAGCAGGATGTCTCTCTTTGGTAAACTCACCCGCCATCGTTGGAAATAACTTTATCCCACATTTTCCACCCGCCTGATGTATTTGTACATGCCCTTGTTAACCAGTAGAAGGTAACCAATCACCGAACCTTATCCCCCGGGACGTCACAAGGATTTCCAAGTAGAAAAAACTCTCTAAAACGACGCGTTTTTTGTCACCATGGAAACTGAAGGGAGAGAGTGCTGGAACTAAAACTCAAACTCAAACATGCGTTTAGGTGATAAAAAAAACAGTGTCGTTCACATGTCTGATGAGGATTCAACACTGTAACACTGTAGAAAGCTCAGAAAACTCCAAATACCCTTTAAGTTTGTTTCAGATGAAATGAAAACTGGTTTTTCATTTAATTGTCACATTGAACTTTTTTTTATCTGATTCATTTGAACGGAAGTGATTGTTTTAAAGCAGCTATAATGTTGACTAATAGTGAAAACTAACTGACTGAAATTTCAGATCCATTACGTTGACATGATATTAAATCACAATTAAACTTGTGATTTCCCAAGTTTGAAACCATTTTATATTCTCATCATTTATCATCTTTATGGTGCCAAAAATGTTTTAATAGTTGCTTGGCATGAATAAATTGTCCCGTAAACATCAACAGCAGGCCATCATACTAGGTTAATAAAGAGCTTAGCCAGGAGCTTAGCCCCACACACACGCACACACACACTGTACCGGGAAGACTTTAGAGTTAAAAAGTGAGAGTAGAAATAGGAGGATCACAGCTCATAAATCTAAAGATAAAAACATCTGACGTTACAGATTTCTGAAGTGTAATAATATTCCACGTTCTTCCTGATAACCATCCCTGATTGGCTCGTCATGAGGCGGCCTGGCGCTTTGAAAATGAAAATGATCAATTCTTCAAGATGATAAAAGCGTTTTCAAAGTGTAATTAACAGTGTTTAAGAGGAAGGTTGGAGTTCAAACTGCTTCTGGGATTACTGGAGAGGAAAACTGAAACTCTTGCTGCCCTCAGAAAAAAACAAAAAAAAAAAAAAAAACATCCTCTGTTTTATTTTACATTATATGAGAATATTTATTCTCTGCACAGACTGATACAGTCTTTTCCTAAATAAGCATGTGACACTGCTTCATTTCTGATATTGCCAAACAGCAAATAATTAACATGATTATATTATATTGCACGTTTGTGAATGTACGGTGGCCATCAGCGGGCAAAATTCTTCCATACATGTTTTCATCTGTGCATGGATTCAGCGGCCACAGGTGATGGATGACTACCCTACAGGTGACTTCTTCAGCTGGTGTACATGTGTACTTTCTTCTTCTATGGTGCTTTTAAAGGTAGGGTAGCAGTTGTTTTCCAGGAATATTTTTTACTACAGTAATTAAACTCCATTCACACCACGATAGCAGCCAATTAATTAAATGCTTTAATGCAAAAAAAAAAAAAAATGTTCCGTCACCTGTGGCACAGACAGACCTGCAAAAACTCCATCCCATCATATTAACTCATAAACGATTGGACGGCGATGTGTCTGTCAAACTCAACAGCCGTTTGCTCCTCTCTCTTCACCCCTCCTGCGTGTGCATGTCTTCATGCATGAGCTGCTTTCTTGGAACACTTGTAGAGGCTATAAAACATGGGACACATCTAAAGGTCCCATTTATTCTAAATCCACTTTCTAAAGGTTTTCTGAGAGTCATGTGTGTCCTGATGAAGGAAATCTGTCACCTCTCTCAGTTGCTCCACTCTTTACGTCCTCAAATCAGTGAGTCTGAGATCTTTTTCTTTGCTGCCTCAAGAAGGGCGATAATCTCTCCCCCAGCAGTGGATACTGCTATTGATCCATTGATGAGGTCAGGTAAGCGCTGTGTAACTCCTTGCAGTGAGGAAAGATTGGAGACTCGTCCCAAATGGTGCCTTTTTTTTAAATTATTTTGTTTTTTTTCGCTCCTATCAAATTATTTTTCTGTCATTGATCTTTCTCTTGTGCACCTTAAAGTCATGGCAGCTTTAGCAGACAGGGGGCCCACCAATCAACCCACCACTCATTCGGACATGAGCTGCTCCGCTCTTCACACGGTACACTTTCAAAAATAAGGACATTTATTTCAGCGGGTTTGCAGCTGAACAGGCACAGCTGGTCACAGGGCATTGGTAATATTTCAACAAAATGATCCAGCTCGTTCATTTTTCTCCATTTATTCAGATGACAACAGTCTCCCCTCCAGGATGCAGATCCAGAATGATGGCTGTCTCTAAAACCAATCAAAGTCAAGTTGTTTGGTGCATCTGCACAAAGTAGACTCTGAAACCCAACAGCAGGGTGAGAAATCTCCTTGAACAAGTTCCCTGCTTAAACATGAGAACCACAATTCAGTCCCACTCACACAGATTTCATTGGGTCAGTGCTTTGGTGTTTTTATATAAATGAACTCCTTATGCCTGAATTAGTGAGAAGAAGAGGAAGAATTCATCTTGATTTCAGAAAATGCAGTGTTCTCTCACACGTACCCTTTCCACTCTGATAAAATCAGCAAGAAAATCTCCTAACTGCGTATTACCGAAGCTGAATATCTTGATTTGTGGGGTTAACTTGGTAAATTAAAGTCTGTCTATGTCTGCGAGGTGATTCAAGACGACTGATAAATAAAGTCCAAGGAACACCGTGGCTTTTGACCAAAAAAATAAGTTCAGCAGCCACTGGTGTGTGAGCAATAAAGGATAGATAAGCCGTGTGGGAACACCGAGTGAACACTTCACCAGAAGTGCAATTAAAGTATAAATATCAGCTTTATGTGGAGCATAAACATAAGGTTACAGCTTGAGAGTCTGATGCAAGAATCTGATTTTGTGAGGCACAGACTGAGCTGGTGAGCAAGGCTTCATTGTGCGTCTGGATATTGCAAAAAAGTCACAAAGGGGGGGGGGTAGGGAAGTGAGTTTGGACAAGCAGACAGAAGGAAGAAGGGGTACAAAAGGAAGGGGTACTGAATGAACTGATGGAAGGAAAAGCAGCCAGTAAGGCTGGAGGCCAAAACTGCTGAAATATGGCAGAGATATGGCCAGAAAGGAAAAACTCCGCTTTCTTTAACTCACCCAGACTCATGTTGTTGTGTGTGTGAGGCTGAAGTTGGACCAGCTGAGGACAGTTAAAACTGGGAAACGGACTATTTGCTGGAGGCAGATCAGCACAGAAAGAGATGCATTCTGATGCAGAGCCCTTTGTGGATAAAATGAACTGATTTTGAATCTGCTGGCGACAACTCATGTGGAACAAGTTGGAACCGGTGCAATAAAAGACTGGAAAATGAATAAATATAAAAACAACTTGATGATTGAAACAATTAGGTGAATTTGCAACAGGTCACTTCATGATGGGATATAAAAGGAGCATTTCAGAGAGGCTGAGTTCAATATGGACGGATGGATCAAAGGTCACCAATCAGACAAACTGGATTCAAACTTTTTGGAGCAATTTCCTCCATGGATAATTATAATATCAAAAATTAAAACTAGTTAAATCAGAAGGAATCTCTGTGTGCATGTGATCAGGCCTAAAATGGATGCTGGTGATCTTGGGATCCTCATGCAGCACTGCATTAAAAGCAGACATGATTCTCTACTGGAAACCAGTGCATGGACTCAGGAAGCTTCCAGAAACCAGTGTGAACCCAGTTCAGGCTGAAATCCACACCTGCAGGTTAAAGCTCCATCATATGTGAAGAGGATCCAGAAACACGCCGTCTTCTCTGGACCAAAGCTCATTTAAAATGTTCTGAGTGGAAACCTGGATGAAGATGTGGAATAGTTTGTGGACAGCATGGACGGCGTGTCCTGCAGACTAAAGAGGAGAGGGAGCATCCAGCTTGTTATCAGCCTGCATCTCTGATGGGATGGGGTTGCATTAGTGCCGATGGCGTGGGCAGCTTCCACATCTGGGAAGCTCCATCAATGCTGAAACATCTGCTCCCATCCAGACAACGTCTCTTTCAGGGAAGACCTTGCAGGTTCCACCATGCTGGACCACATCCTGATGGTGGAACAGGAGAACTGGTCTGCTGCAGTCCAGTTTCACCAGTACAAAACATCTGGAGCATCATGGAAGCAGAAATCCAGCAACAAGGTCCAGTAGAGCAGCTGGAATCCTGCATCAGACCAGAACGGGACAACATTCCTCTGTTGCAGGTTGGCCACACTGCAAAGGGATAAAGACGATGAGAGAAGACGGACTAGGAAGCAGATGGTGTTTCGCAGGGAGGAGTGTGTGTGCACGCGCATATGTGTTTATGAATGAGTGTAACCAAAAATCAGTGATGGTCATCAGCTTTGAATACATTATTAAACTGTGTGGCATTAACACCTGTCACACCGCCTCTGCTTGAGAGGAAGTGCTCTGTGTAAAATGAATAATTAGAAGCCGGGTATTGCAAGAAAAGACAGAGCAGCAATGCTATAAAAACTTACCGAGCTTTAACTGGACGCTCCTCTGGCCTGAGTCAAGTGGAACTTGGCTGATTAACTACAAAAAAGAACTTATGGGAGAAGATTCCTTGTAAGTTTAAATCCATGTCCTGCTTGTCCAGAATGAGATTGCCGGGGTGTTTCAATTAATTCCCATGACAGAAAACACTACACCTACCACATCTACACCACAAGCATACATCCAGCTATTAAGCATGCATTCAATGGACTCGTGTTATTGGGTTGGGCTGCATGGTGCCATAGTGGCTAGCACTTTGACCTCACAGCAAAAGATCGCTGTCTAAGCCTCAGCTTGGGCGAGGGAGTGGTTTCTCTCTGTGTGGCCCTGCGATGGACTGGCGAGCTGTCCAGGATGTTTAGTTGGATTTAGTTATTTTGAAAGGTGGGTGGAGTTGAGAAGAGATCCAATCAGGTTCAGGATGCAAAGGGTGAAACGGTATGCAAAAATCCCGGTTCGGTGTCTACCTTGGGTTTCAGGTCACGGTTCAGTACTTAAAGGAAAGGAAAAAATGACAACATGAAACTGATGATTTAACAGGAACATTTGTAACATTTACAATGAAACAAAAAAACCAAAAAAAAACCAAACATTAAATAGAACTTGAAGTAAACTTCCCAATAAAAGATTTTTTCAATAAAAATAAATAGAGATATGCCTCCACTTTATTAACAGACATGTATCTGCACATGTATATTGTAAAGGAGGGATGTTTCAAGAATAAAATTAATATAATTCATACAAACTTGTAAAAATTTGTAATCCTCTGTCCTATGTTTTCTTTTCAAAATAAAACTTGAATTATATGTATGATTTAAAAGACAAAGAAAAATATGATTAACTTCCAAACTATGATGTTTTTTTAATAAAACGTAGTTTAGATAAACACATATTCAGATAAAGTCTGCATTCAAAGATAAAACACTTATTTTTTCTTGCATCTCAATCAATGTGTGCCGGCTCACTGGAAAAACACATTCGGGATATTTGTCCCTTACTGGCAGCTGTAGTTTCAAGATGGCGGACTGTCATGGCACTTATTTCCATATTTAAACAAATGTAAAATTCTTTCCTTACAATAATGTACCAGAATATTAGTGGAGGTCATGATACACTCATGACAACACATATAGAAATACAGACATAGATGTTGGTCCAACATGACAGAAAATGTAATTAAAGCAAAGAGTGTCATTAAAATGAGCCAGAAAGTGTTCAGGTTGGAAGCTTCTGCAGTGTTGCTTTAAAGCTTCCATTTGCATATGTATATGCATAGTAATCTGCTGAAATGAATGTTGCAGAACTCGCACAACCAATGACACATCCTGCTGTCATAAAGCAAGCAGCTGCTGGTGTCATCCATGCTGTTAGGTCATCTGTCTGCGTCTTAGAGACAGCATAAAGCTCCACTTTCCCACAAACTTTGATTTAAAAGACACAACTTTAAGGGATGACTGCTTTTACGTTTTAATGAGACAGTCCCTGGAGAGAAATATAACACCACCAAAATTAAGTAAATGTTAGCAGTAATAAAAGTTTTACTAACTCCTTTTCTTCTTTATTTGCTTACGATACTTCTGACTGTCGAGCTCCTTGGAGAAATAATTACACCCCCCTTGTTTTCGTTTCTTCTTGTACCAATCAGCTCACCTCTGAGGCCTCATTTGAAAGGACATTGGCATCTATTTTTGGTTTGGCACTGACACTGGAGCGCAGTGAGTCGCCACCACGAGGACGCAGCATAATGGAAAAAACACAAGTAATGAGCTTCCTCAGACTTCATGATGACGCAGTGATAAATGAGCAAAAACAGGGTTGATTGAAGCTAATTAGGTGCAAAATTTTTTAAATTTGAGCAGCTAATTAGTTAAATTTGTGTGTAAACAAAGTATCTATGATGCTCAGTGCCGTTATTTGTGTCCCTGGTTTGCATGACGGCTCTGTTTGGATCTTTTGGTTTTATTATGTCTTGCGACACAGCCCAACAGACAGATTAAATCTTTTCATATTTTAACAATCTGCCAAAAGGAGAAAAAATGTTCTTAGACTTCAAACTTCAACCACTTCTTAATCTTCTCTGGCTGAGTGTAGACATGAGAAACAAGGACCAATCATCCCGTACTATGTATTAATAAGGCTGTGCAGGGCAGAAAATGGCTTCATACTTTCTTTTTCCTTCTTCCCAAGCTATCAGAGTCTGCAGCTTTTTATGCAATGTCACTGCTAATGGATCCCAGTGGGTTCACTCATCTCTGGGATTCTTCAAAACAATACATACTGAGAATGACAGGTCATTTCTAATGTCACAGACCATGAATTAATAAGAAAAGCAGAGCAAAATCTACAAATGGGCCAATCATCCAGCATCGGTTTCTGTTCTTATTTTAAGAGATAAGGAGACTTGTTCTGCTGAGACTTATGGGGTCAACTTGATACAAACTACATATGGCAAGAACTGCTTCGCTAAATCTGAAATACAATGAAACACAACTGCTTGATCACTAGGACACATGGAAAACCAGCACCCATTGGTCAAATCTTTACAAAGCTAACACAGTAGCTGCTGCTGCTAATGGAGAACAAACTAAACATTCTTTTAACATTACTTACCAAGAGTCTCCTGCAGCACAAGTAAAGTCGCTAAACTTGTTGATAATTGCTTTTTCATTAATTAGAAGTTTGATTTGTTATGATGTTGCAGGGAATGTTGACATTTTTGAAGCAGGTCGTGTTGAATAATGCATCAAGCACGAAGAGTTAGAAGATTTTGTTGGAACTGAGAGAAATCGTGTTTGGGGAAACGGGAAACATCATGGTGAACACCGAACCTTGAGGCTGAGGAAGATGCATTCAGGTTCTACCTGATTGGCCGGTGAAACCCTCTCCTCGTGGTCATAGAGCCATGCAACATTTTAGAACATTCATGTGTCGAATCGCAAGCCCCCGTGTGCACATCTACGTCAGCAAGCATGAAATCTCACATGTATAAATGTCGCCTGTGGCTCGGCTGGAGGAGGGCAAGAGATTTTAACGTCATTGCGCCAGTTCTATAGCGATATTGCCCCCCCTTAGGTCAAGCTCATTAGTGTGCACAATGTAGCAATGGTGGAATGGGGCGGGGGGGTTCTGCTCCTTGCGTGATCCAAGGCTTCTTTATTTGCAGCTTTTTCCACCAACAATTTTCTGTTTCTCGGCTGTTTAGCAGGAGGAGGCAAATAAACCGAGCCGGGTCGGGAAATCCTTCCTGCATTTTCTCAGCCATGTTTGCCTTCCGAGTTTCTTCTTCACTACTTTGTATTTTTATCCTAACACACTGTTTATATGCAGGGTGTGGCTATAAGGTATGTTCTGCTGGAGGGGGAGGAGGGGAGCCGGGAGAAGAAGCTTACGAAATATAAGAAATTAACAACTTCATTTGGGTCGGAACGTTTGGATTGCTCAGAGTTTTTACAGATTTACAGTAAACTGAGGGGTCTAACTATATTTCTTATTGTTCATGATTACAGAATGTATAGATTACTATCAAGATGAGGAACCACTGCACTTCAGAGAAAAAAAAATGTCTCTGAGCATTTCAATTTCTTTAAACTTAATCACATAATCTGGTTTATTTAACCTGAAAGAAGAAATGCTCTCTGCTTTGGACTCTTTATCGGACATGTTCCACCCTTTCTGGCTGCAGCGTTTACATGTCCCAGATAAACGCTTAGATAATTCACAAAAAGTAAAATGCATGATGTTACTCTCCTTTCTATTCCAACCAACCTATTTTAATGTTGGACAGATATCTTCCAGTGTCCGCCATTTCCCCGTGTTCCTGCTGAGTTGTGTGTATACGTCCTGATGAGTGATTCAGATTCTGTTTCTCTTAATGGAAACTGAAATTCCACCATGTCGCTGCCACAACTGCAAGTTCTGTGTCTACATCTTTGGAGCCATTTGTGGAGTTTAAAACTGAATTTGAGTGACACATCTTTCTATTGAACAGTTTCACCCACTTAGTCCAACGCTGGGTCACAGCGGGGCCGGAGAAATCTGCATAATGTTGGTAAAACTGTAAACCGTGTTGAAAGATGTTCAGGTTTGTGTTTGCTGTTCTTGTTGTTAGCAAGGAGAAAGTGGAGCTGCAGGGTTGTATTGCTAATAATCCAAAACTTTCGTCCTTAACCCAACCAACTCATCTAAAACGCCTGTCTGTGAGTGGAGGGCATGCAGGGTTGGGGGATTTGCTGTTGCTGCGGTTTGCTGCACTTTTTTTAAAGGCAGCGAACGCCTCAAACGTTTCACAAGTTGGCAGCATTTGTACCATTTCTGGAAATTTCTGCCCTGCATATGTGGCGTGCCACTGTTTTACTGGTGAGATTTTCTAATAAGGAATTATGCTAAATTGCTAAATTAGCGCTAATGCTAAACTTGCTTATGTAAGATTATGTAACTTCTTACCTTTGCATGTGGAGAGCTTGGGCAGGAAAAATGATTCCATCTACATGGTATTGGATGAAGTTTAGACAGAACTATTGATCCTTATCTCCTTTGGGCAGGATCAGGGAGTATTCCTGATGCTAATGTAGGTATTGGCCCAACTCTAAATCAAACTAAGTCCTTGGAGTGAATGCCTCTCAAGGCCTGAGCTTGCAACACATCAAGCTTCACCATAATCAAGGTGGATATATATAAATATATATATACATATATATATATACATATATATATATATATATATATATATATATATATATATATATATATATATATATATATATATATATATATATATGTGCTGGTTGCATTTTTTTTTTTAATGAAAGTTTACTTTTGCATTCCTATACTTAAAAAAATGAAAAAGCATGTTGATTCTTTCTTTCCATTTTTCCTTGATGTTAACTTTTTTTTTTTCTTTGCATCAAACCAAACCTAACTTCTCGACTGGTCATTTTATGACAGGAAACATCTTTCCAAAATTCCTTCAAGAAACTCCACAAATGACTCTAAAATCAACTAATCATCCTCACAAGGTTTTTACATAATCCGGTAAATATGATCCCTGATTTCATACATATGTGCTGATGTTATGTGGTAGCTGAAAAGCTTGAGCATAATTTATGATGTGGTTGACCCAGGCTGGTAAACACTGACATACAGGAGGGAAGAAAGCGATGGAACCTGGTGCAAAATGCTTTTCGGTATAGACACACACTAACGCTTGTAGAATAATTTGTTTGCAGGGTTCAAAACAAGAACAATAATATGAAAAGAATAACTGATTTTTAACACATATACACACCAGGCAACTGTGAATCAGTCATTCAGAAAGACACTTCTTTTAAAAAAAAAAACAAAAAAAAAACACCCCATTAATATATCCATCTCCATGACAACACGGCCAGTAGCTACATCAAGGACACCCAACAACATATACCAGCATTGTTTTGAGCTAAAAGGTACCAACTACCAGGTAAAAGAGCAGGAGTTTCAAGATTCCCAGTAAAGATGGGATGAGGTTTGTCTGACAGTCAGAGCAGTCCCTGGACTGCCCCTGAACCGCGGCGGGGTAACGGAGAAAAGCATGTGATAGCCCCTCGGCAATGCATGATTAAACAGCTCACACTGACTTGGTTTCTGACTCTGCAGGTCTTGTAAACAACTTAAGGGAAAGAAGTGAACTCGCCACCGACCTGTTTCTGTGACTGAAATGTTTGTAAATGCGGCTGTTTATTTATTCATTTCGACACGCGGCTTCTGCCACATTTTGATGAGTTCTTAGACATAATGTTTGCAGCATCTTTCTCATGATTGCCTTGATTCATTTGTAATGTTCTCCTCTATCAGTTTGAAATGCTCTGCACTGATTGTTTATCCAGCTGAGTTATGAGAAGTCCCTTTCCTCTTTATTATGGTCTAATCTCTTGCAGCTCCCGAGCATCTAGATTAATATGCCAATTCTCAGTGTATTATCTCTCGACTGAATATGAGAAAGATGGTATGAGTGAAGCCCAAGCAGCAGCTGCAGAGGCAAGTCTGCAAACGCCTCCTGTGTTTGGCTTCCCCGCATGGCGAACATTGAAGCTACAAGTGCTCGTCAGTATGGATAGTGCTGTTTCTGCTGCTAGCATGGCTGATTAAGAGCACTAGGTGTCCCTGATGGGCACGTGACAACACTGCAAAGAGCACTCTGTTGCACTTTAGATATGGCTGAGCCAGTGCTATCATGCATTACATGTGTACCTAGCTGTCACTAACTGCCACAGAAGTTTAGCTCCTTTCAGACGTGTCTGCAATGTTGTTAGCTTCCTTTACTTTGTAAACATAGACTTTTACTAGGCCTTTACAAGGCAGATGTGTGTGTGTGTGTGTGTGTGTGTGTGTTCTTTTTTTTTTTTTTTTTTTTTTTTGCAGCATACAATTCTAAAATGGCTTTTTGGAAACAGAAAGTTGGATGATGGATGGTGCTGCACTTGATATTTAGTAAACTGCATGCACTGATCTGTATGACTGTAAGGGACGTTTGCCTCAACGATGTATCTGGTATTAGAAATGCAAAATATGTTATAAGTTGCAGCACTTTGTTGGACTTCCTCTAGCCT
Organism: Telmatherina bonti; assembly: GCF_933228915.1. Lineage (NCBI taxonomy): Eukaryota > Metazoa > Chordata > Actinopteri > Atheriniformes > Telmatherinidae > Telmatherina > Telmatherina bonti. Next base: position 5,445,730 of record NC_136632.1, on the reverse strand, counting down.
TTATAGCTGGAACTAGAGCAGAGGTTCTCATCCTATTTTCCATGAGGACCCCCTTCATGCACATAGTAAAAAACCTGGGACCCCCGTCTCACCCGATGTTGAAACCATAAATAATTTATTCTGGCTGGGCGCTGTTCTTTGATAAAGCCAAAGTGAAAGTAAATTACAATACTGAAGTCACACACATGCAATGAAGAAGATGTATCACACCATGCTCAGAGCAGAAGTGACCCGCATGAGTTAAATCTATGACAAGACATGTCACACGCCTTCTCAACATGGGTTGTGAATGGTTGGATGTATGATGGTTGTGATATGTATCAGTTCTAAAGTGTTGTTGTCCTTCTACTGTACATCCCATCTCTGTTGTCCTCTATTTCTGTTCCATATTAATTCTCATGCTAATGTTACAGTTTGACCTGTTGCTTTGTCAATACAGAGCAAAGTCAGTACGTGAATTCTGATATGGTCCACTTCAGACTGCAGTCCCATTCCAGACAATCAGGCCTGTATTTGATTAAAAACCACATACAGAAGTGGTCTAGATCAGTTTTAAAATATCAGATTCCACGGGACTTGGCCTGTTCATACTGTCATGAAAGAATCTCTCCTGAGTCGGTTAATGGTTTAAATATATAAATAAAATAAAATAAGTTTTACCCAAAGACAGCTGGGATAGGCTCCAGCTTACCCGGGACCCTTTACTGGACTTAACAGTTAGGAGAATGAATGAATGAAAATAAAATAAGACAGACAGACAGACAGACAGATAGATAGATAGATAGATAGATAGATAGATAGATAGATAGATAGATAGATAGATAGATAGATAGATAGATAGATAGATAGATAGATAGATAGATAGATAGATAATGTCTGAATGTTGGCAGGAAAAGCTGAAAGGCTGATGTAAAGGACAGGTAAAATAAAGTTCAGATTGGTGTGGTTCTATGTTGAGTTATTTGTTTAAACATCTTGTCTGATGAAAAAATGCTCAAAAACCAGGTTATTAAGATAAAATGACAGAAATGACTTAATAACAAACAAACCACTTATAATTGTTCATATATGAGACTAAAACAGAAGCTCTGAATGGAATCAAATAAAGATGTCATGGTGTGGTCTTTCATTGTAGTTTTCTTGTTTTATTTGGCAGTATTCGTGTGTTTTCCTGCTAGCCTTGTTTCCCGTTTGTTTGTTTACGTGGTTTCATTGAGCTGATCCATTCCAGTGTCTTGTTGTGTTTTCTGTGTGTGTAGGTTTACTACTTGGTTTCCGTTGTCGCTTGCCAGTTTGTTGTTTATCGCCTTCCCGTCGTCCTTCAGTTTAATTAAGTAATCATCACAGCATTCCTCTCGCTACCTGCCACATCTCCACTCCACGACAGGAGCCGTTTGGGAACTGAATGAGCCAACTCTTCTAAGAGAGTCAAGTCAAAAGAGCTGATTCTCTCAAAAGATCTGAACTTCCCATCAAAAATGCTGAACCTAATGTGATAGTTTTCAACATGCAAACCAAGTTTTTACTGTCATCATTTTACTTTCTGAGACAAAGGACGAGACTGATGTTCATACTTTGTGTTGCTTTCAGGTTATGAATTGTAAAAATATTGTTCTATTGAACGGAAAGAACTGAAACAAACAGATGGTGCAGTTTAAGTCAGAGAGATTGTAATATCCTGGTCATCGTTTGTACCTCTCAGACTGGTGCATCTCCTCTGGGAAGAATGTGTTCCTGCTGCACTGGCCCTAAAATGTTCTTAATTTATTTGACACTTGCTGAAACAGCAGCACGCCAGGCAGCTGTGGAGGATGAGCCCTGCAGCTCACATCACCGACCCAGAGAGTTTAAAGCTGGATAAAAAGATGAGCCGTAAAAGATGAGAAGGGACAACAGAACCTTTAGAGGTTTAGTGGAGCTTTATTATTTCAGGTCCGTGCAAGCAAGAAGCAGAGCTCTCTATTTGTGGGAGGTCACCGGGGAGTCTGAGTGAGAGTCTCTGCGACTTATTGCTGTAATAGTTTTGTGATCTTTGGGACTGAGTTCTTATCTGTCACGGCACTTCACCGACTGATACATCCAGCTTAAGCAGATATGAGCCGGAGAAGGAACCTCAGACGTATGAATTGGACTTCTTTTCTTGTGACAAATTTTTTTCTGAAATTGCTCCCAGCTGAGGGTTAGGCAGCACCTGCTGGACGATTTTATTACCGATTATCACTCAGCGTTTCTCTCTAGTTTGAAAAGCATCGTTCTAAAATATTTGATGTCTTTCTGTCTGCTCATGATCCGGCTCCAGCAGCATGTTTGAGAGGCTTACAGTGAACTAACTGCCTCCAGTTTCTGTCAGGTATGTTTGCGACCTCCTGCAGAGAAACTAATGGATGACACGCTGTTTCTTTCTGCCTGAGCTGATGATCAGCCTTGAAAGGAGCTGTGTGATGGACCAAACCTGCAGGTTGAAGAAATGAAGATAATGGTCATTATCTCCCGGCAGATGTCTTCTGACCTGCTCTGACAGGCGCACTTTGCTTCATCTCCTCTGCTGCTTCCTGCTAAGAGGAGAATTAAATAGCCGCTTTGCATCAGAAAGCAACAACAGCCGGCAAGTTTGTTGTCGATCTTTTAAAATAAACCCTTTAAAGGCTTTAAATGCTCTTTTATTTCCTAAATGAGGAGGCTCTTCATGGCCCTTTTATGATGCTTCAGCGCGGTGCCAAGGCTAGCAGGGCCGTGAGCAGTACGGAGAATCCCTTTGGCTTGCTGCAAACACGAAGCGTTTGCATGTGGAGGATGTTCCTCAGAATGAGAAAATGAACCGTTCAGATAGGAGGAGCTTCATTCAAATGTTTCAAAGCTAATTCTTCTTTTGTTCTGCAGGAGGATGCAACTGAAACGGTATCAAATGCCGTTGCTAGGAGACACCAGTCGCAGTCCAAAGATAGCGTGCTGGTGAAATAATGAGTGCTGGCACTGACTTGAGACCAGAATCACCAGAGGTGTGAAGCAGCAGAAGAGGAAAATGTGACGGATGAAGGGCAAAAGGGCTGCAGAAACACGAAGCAAGATGAAACAATAATAAATCAGCTGATTTTAAACATCTCAGAATTTTTTTTTTCCCATGTCTGTTTGTGCTTTGCATGGATTGCATTATACCTTCTGGAATTTGAACTACAGCGACCCAGACAAGCATCTTCTCTCTCGCTGCACCACCTCCCATAAATCCTTCATATGCAGCAATCAAATAAGCATGAATTATTCAGCGTTTCCAAACAACTCACATATAATCATTTAATGAGTTTCTCTCCTATCTTTTTGCTCTGATATACTCGGGTGAAGATAACTTCCCTGTCCATAAGAAAACTCGTCCGGTTTGTCTTTGAAAAAATAAAGGAACGCATCATTATCTGAGGAGGGGCGCCCTCCTGTAAGGTTATTAGATCAATGGATTTTTCTGGGTTTTCAATGAAAAAAATAAATTAATGGAATAATAAGATTTAAAAAGATTTCAAAACTGCAAACATAAAATAAGGATCTTCATCTCCGTGTTTAAATATCAGCTGACTGGCAATCGCACATCTGCACAGCTGCACAGCTGCTTCAGGAATGAAAAAAATCAAGAAACACACTAATCCTTGGATCAGAAGCAAACAAAAAACACAAAAACAAAGATTATTGTGCAGCGTTTTAGCTTTTCATGATGTATATAAAAGTGAGAAATAGATAAAGACTTTTATTGATCATAAAACGGAGAAATTTGGGGCTGCAGCAACAAATATTGAGGCAAAGATTGACTTAGATTAACAAACAAAATAAAATGGCAAGGCTGCACAGCGGCATAGTGGTTAGCACTGTGGCCTCACAGCAAAATGTCACTGGTTTGAACATCAGCTGGAGGGGAGGCTTGAGCGATGGCCTCTCAGTGTGGAGTTTGCATGTTCTCTCTGTGCATGTGTGGTTTTTCTCCGAGTTCTCCGGTTTCATCCCACCGTCCAAAGACATACATGTTGGGTTAACTGGTTCCTCTAAATTGTCCCTTGAAGTGAGTGTGAATGGTTGTTTGTCTCTTTGTGTTGTTCCTGCAATGGACTGGTAACCTGTTCAGGTACACCCTGGAGTAAAACAGCAAACAAAATATACAGATCTATATACAACATACACAAATCAACTCTGTAAAAAGAAAATAAGAAAAATAGATTACCGGCATTTTTGTGTTAAATAAGAGTGTTCAAAAACTAATAAAAATTAAGAAGAATCTACTGTCCAGAGGTAAAATAGAACCATAGACTGTGTAAATGTGGGGCGGAGCCTCCGTGATGTTACTCATATGTTTCTGAAAAGCTGAAGTGTAGCTCATTGGGTTTTTCTCATTATCGCCATCTTGGGCAGCATCACATGTGCTGTTTCTTGTGGAAAATACAAAAATGATGGAAAGAAGTAGAGCTGAGAGGGTGCCTGTTGGCGTAGGTGTGGATGATTGACATCTATCAAACTCCGACCTGCCTGTAGCTAAGAGCTAACAGAGAGTGACTCTGCCAAGATGGCGATGGTATAGAAACCACCCAAAGAGCTTCAATTCAGCTCTTCAGAAACCAACGAGTGGCCTCACGGAGGCTCCGCCCATCTTTTTATATGCAGTCTATGGAAAACCCCTACATTTGACAAAAGTTTAAAATATCAATAAAATGTTTTTATTGTTTCATGAGGCGGCTTTGCAGACATTTCAATATAGAAATATTTCACAAAACTGTAATGGAAACACTTGTTTCGCATTTCTCATGGACTTAATGTGGGGGTGGCAGACCAGCTAATTTCCAGTAAAGACGTTTTAGAACAAAAAAAAAGCAAATTTCAGCGTTTTACGGAAGAAAGCAAAGGAGAAAAGCTTTGAAAAGCTGTAGCAAATTCTCCGCAGCAAGTAGAAAATAACGCTACGTTTACCTTGCGTAAGCCGCAATTCTCGTAAAATCTCGTCAATTCGAATTGCGACTTATGTGCTGAACACTGTTCAATGGAAACACCTGCAAATCACAACTGTTTGTCGAAAATGACAAATATTGCTTTTATTTTGGGAAAAATGTAATGGAAACTCAGCTGCAGATTTAGTTGTCTCCTGGTGGCATGGACCAGTCTTACATCGTTGTCTTTGCACTGGTCCTTGACCACCAATGTAGTCTTGGCTCAGGCCAGACCACTATCTTAGTGACAACCCACTCTCAGGGAGACCCCATTTCCAGCTGGGATACTCGTGTGCCTCCTGAGTATATTTTTAGAAAGTTTTTCTCGCTCAAAGCCTTCTTTCTTGAATTCCCACCCCACGTATCAATTCATCATGGAATTTTTTAAGTGTAAAAAAAAGCAAAAGAGAAAAAAACAAGCTTATAAATACACACAGAAAACACATGTGAAAATAAGATTCAGTCCCCCAGAGTGCTGGTGGCCCTGCAGACAGGAGTAAATGATTGATGCTGGTGAGTAAATGATGAATGCTAATGCAAACAGATCCAGCCTGAGTTCAGTCCAGTGCATGCGCTACATTCACAGTGGTATATGAGATCTTTTTGCAGTATGACGGTTGAAATAGGGTGTTTGCTTTGACTTCTGTAGGTCTTATCTTTACCACTCAGCTGGTGGTGTGCTTTATATCCAATGAGCAGGAAGGCTGCAAGCTAATATGTTTGCATGTGTCACAAAGAGGTGAGTTTGGCCTTCAAACTGGGATCAACTGGTGTTTTTTTCTTTGTCAGGATACTTCTGCAGATGCCTAAGGACAAAGTCTCTACAGAGCCATGCTAATTTTAAAGTTTTTAGATGAGCACTGTGAACCAGGGCTTTGAGTTTGTCAACATCCTCAGCAGCATTCAAACAGAAAACACACAAAGTATAGATGTATGTGGTGGTCCTGAAGGGCCAACCACAACTACAAATTAAATTTCACAACAACAAATCTAAAACAACAGTACCATCGTGCAACCAGTGGTTTCTCATGTTGCCAACTGATACATTCCTTTCCCAGTAGGTGAATGTATATTCTTATTTTTTCTTTTTTCATTTTTTTCTTTTAGTTAAAATTTTTTTTCCATCAATATTTAAATGTGTTTTTGAAGTTCTTTTATTTTCAGTGTTGCACTTTTTAATTTGCGATGTGATTTCAATCATTGTTGCCATTTTCAATTTGTCATTGTGCTTAATTTTTTCATTTTTCAATTTATAATGTTATTCATTAGGTACATTTTTCTACATTTTTATTTCAAATTTTAAATTTGCTGTCATTTTCAAATATATGTTATAATAGTTCATTTCTTTTTTTATTTGTTTGTTTATTGCAGTTTTTTTTTTAAATTTGAATTTGTCATATTTTCTTTGAAATTTATCATGTTTTTTTTTTATTTGCTGTAATCCTCAATTTGTGGTATTTTTAGAATTTGATGTTGGGTTTAATAATTTGTCATGTTTTTCTTTCAATTTGTCATTTTTCAATTTGTTGAATTCTTTAAATTGACGTTTTATTGAAATTGTTTTGATTTAAAATATTTTTATTTACTTGTTGTGTTTATGTATTTTTTGTGTTCTTTTAAATTGTTATTTTCCAAATAGTTTGTTTTTTATTTTTCGTGTTTATTCATTTGTTTCCAAGTTGTCAGTCACCATTGCCATATTTTATTTTTTGTCGTATTGTTTAATTTTTTGTTTCGTATTTTAATTTCTGGTATTTTTAATTAAGTATATTTTTTTTATCTGTGTGTTTTTTTTAACTTGTAGAGTTTTGTCAAATTTTTGTCTTTTATTTTGAAATGTTATGAAGTGTAGTTGTGTATTTTATGTATAGGTATGGTTTGCATTTCAGGACCACAGCATATTTGACACAACAAATTTGAGATGTGATTTAGGTCTGAACTCCAAACCTGAATCTGGGTTTTGTTTTGTTTATGATTTTTTCTAAAGGATCTTTATAAATTTTAACCAATATTTATTGATGTGTTTGTCTTAAATGAGAAACAATGAAGTAACATTTTCTATGTTCAATAAACTTTTAATTGCAAACAGACAAAAAATCTTATTTGTGTTGAAAAATGTGTTACATCCTTCACCATTTGTCCTCAAATAGTTCACAATATGCTCAGATTAATTATCCTAAATTATGGCGATCCATTATAATCTCACCAATCCTTGCTTCTATGGTGTGCTTTGTTTTCCTAAAATGTGTCCTTTCCAGTATCATAGCAAGCAGAGTGGTGGCCGGCTCCTGTGTTGTGCCAAACATGCTGGTATCCATGCTGACTGAGATGGTGTTAACACTGCATTTTGGTCAAATGAGCCAAACCATTAGAATAATATATCCCCATTCCCACTAGAGGTGCGCCACGCTGCACTAGTATTTAGCAAAAGAGAGAAGATGACCCGAGTGAAGAAGAAAAGTCTGTTGTGAGTGCCAAACTATGGCTGTTTTGGGTTTTTATTGTGTCTTGCAAGTATACTGCAGAAATCCACTGCAACAATGGACGCAGTATGAACACCAGACGAGGCAGAGCAAACAAAGCAAACAAAGCAAACAAACCATGATTTAAATCAAAAAGGCTGATGTGATTGTTCCCTTACTTTTCCTTTGACCCTCTATATCAAATGAATCATGAAGGTCCTGCTCGTTTCCCTGGAGACAAAGGAGGTTTTATGATGAAGTATTGATTCCTCCTATCACCCCCGTGGTGTTTCTCAGGTGAAAATGGTCTATCCCCGGATTCCCCTGCCTCTGAGCATTGGTAGAGATGTCCATCATCAACATAGGCTGATGTCTTCCTAAGATATTTACCTGCATTAACCCCTTTATTCAAAGCAGACGATTGTTTTCCAAATGGCATAAAAAATAATAAATAAAAAGTTTATTTTGTAATATATTGTTTAAATAAATTACATTGAGTAAATACAAGAACCAGCTTTTTATTCTAGGTGCCATATCAGGTATTATGTGCAACAGACTTCCCCTCCCTGTTTGTTGTTAAAGTACTTTTTAATTTTGTATTTAATTGTATACATATAGGTTTTTTATTTATACTGGTAACTACCTAATAGGCTGCATCTGGGGAACTAAATTTCACCCTTTCTCAAGTGTAAATGGCAGCTGGAATGACAATAAAGTTCCTTGAATCCTTGAAAGAATCTTCTATAAAACTAAAAAATTCAATTATAGCCATATTTTGTCATTTGAGACTGAATTTTACTGGATTTATTCCCCAGTGGCCCCTAGCTGATGGAAAATGTCCATTTTTAAGTAATTTTACTTACAGTCTACCTCCTTATATTTTTCCCTGCGTGGCACTCTGTCATGCTGGAAATGCACTGAATGTCACCGAAAGGCTCCTGCATAACTGGAAAAAATGTGCTCCTGGAGAACATGTTGAAACCATTCGTTGTCAGTGGCACTGACACGGGAGTCATGGTAATCTTCACCTTTTTCCTTTTTTGGACTATCAGTTTTCCAGATGACCTAAATAGAAGGAAGGGAGTCTCAGACTGTAATTCTACTCCAGTCGTCTGCTGTCTGGTACTTGGACTTCCTGCAGAAAATGAATCTGTCCATGATTTTTTTCTAGGAGGGAAGCAGCTTATTTGCTCTTACTTTTGACACCAGGCTGGTGTCCTAACGTGCTCATGCCACAGAGTATGTGGAAGCATGAAGAAACTCCAGCTGCCTTGTGTCCACACTGCACTGGTGTTTCAGCGGACATCTCTGATATGCAGTGCCACTGATTATCCATATCAACGATACTGAGGTGATACTTTGTACAAAATCTTAATGTGTTTTCAGTACATTGTCAAACCGGGCTGCACTTAAATCAATATAATTAAATGAACAAAGGAATAAATCAATAAATAAATACTAGTAACACAGTAACTGCATCTGTTATCAGCATCTACATATTAAAATCTTCAGGTAACTATCAGTCTAAACAAATAAGAATGATTGATGTTTTTATCTGTGCATCCCATTAAAGGTGGAGTATGTAAGATTTTTAATATTTTCAAAATAAATTAACTAAAAAAATAACTACAATCATAATTAGATAGTTTTTTTTAAACATGTAGGTTCCAGTCTGTCCATATTTGATGTGTTATTAAATTACAAGTTTAATTAATGACAAAGACCCTTCTTAAATGTTTTCCTACCAGTTTTTGTCATTTGTCATTAATTAAACTTGTAATTTAATAACGCATCAAATATGAACAGACTGGAACCTACATGTTCAAAGAACTATCTAATGATGGTTGTAGTTATTTTATTAGTTAATGTATTTAGAAAATATTGAAAATCTTACATACTCCACCTTTAAAGAAACTTTTTTTTCAGAAGTTTTATGCTTTTTTTAACCCTGCAATGGCTGATTTGTTCCCAGGACTGAATGTTTTAATGACACCAAACCTTTACAGCATCATTATCAACCTATAACTGATGTGAGCTAAACTCAGGAACATGTATCACAAGTTAAAGTCATTTTCACAGATAATTGTTGTAGCGTTTATTCATTTCACATCTTTCTTCATGACCATATTTAGTATTGCCCATTTTAATCAAACATGATGCTATCATTTTAAGGTAAACTCCACTCATTTGAACATTTACTATTAACCGAACTGTAAAGGATGGAGGTGACCTCCATGACATCACCCGAAGGTTTGATGGTCCGAATTGAAGCTCGGTGGTGGTTCCTCATGTGGCCATCTTGTCAGCATCAAATGTCCTCACTCTGAAAAATGTGCCAAGAGGTGGAACTTGGAAGGAGGCTGTTAGCGTGGATGGTTGACATGCTTCACGCTCCAAGCAGCCTGAGGTAGGAGCCAAGCGAGCTAATCTGGAGCTAACCAGCTAGCTTGAGTAGGCGCTACCTTCTGTCTTCTTGCTGCCAGGTATTAGAAACTTGTTCACCAAAAGGACACACCCCTGATTATATAAAGAAACAAAATGTGTGTTTATGCAGTTGCCAAGCTTTGATGTCATCACTTTGACTCTTATTTATTATTCATGATTCATCAAAAAAAAAACCTTAATTACTTATTCATTCAAATATGTTAACTTTTCATAATCAAATGTTCAAAAAAGGCTCTTCTTGTTTGGGGCTGTGTTTGACAAAACTGTCAGAAACTGACATAAAAAGCTGAAACAAACTTCTGCCTTTAGATAAAACCAAAGCTAATCAGTGGGGAAAAAAGGCAAAAAAAAACCCCATACAAATGAAAGAAAAAGCGTCGAGCAAGGGAAGCATTACACGAGCATGTCAAATGAACAGTTAACAGGATGGCATAAAACAGAAGTTTGACAATGGCAGCAGGTACCAGAACGTGGCTGTTAATTAAATTAAAGTGTCAGAACTGTTTCCTCGCAGTCAACTAGCTGTCAAGTGTTGCTGTCTGCCAGCATTTCTCTCCTCTTTATGGGGAAAAAAGTGACATGACTGAGACGGATCAGTCCAAAAGACAGGAGGAGGAACTCCGCTGTTGTGAAACCAACATGACAAACACAATAAAAACTTTATATTCAGTGCACAAAAATGGCTCAAACAAGTCGGCTAGATTAATCTTCATGTTTATGATGCGGGCTAATGCGGTGCAAATCTCCAATTCAGATGTATGTACATGGAATAAAACTTTACTGATCCAAACTGGTCAAATGAGTCTAAAAAGCATCTGAAACACACATTGGCCCTATAAAGCCCAACGTGACATAGGCCTGTTTAATACATCTGAGACATTTTAAAAGCCTGTATGGTGAAAAGTTTGCTTAAAACCCAGTTGTAAACAACAACCTTAAACTTGCTGTCTGCCCCCTATTAAACACCTGGAAGCAGAAGAACACACTTTAATAACTTTTACATTTCAAAGAGTAATAAATGACAAATATCCTAACATTTTTATTACCTCTGAAAGAGGCAGAGGTTATGTTTTAGCAGGATTTTTTCTGCTTTTTGACAAAAAATTTTATGCAAAAACTACTGGACACGTTTTTTTTTTTTTGTTTTTTTTTTTCTTCTAAAAATTGGTTTTGGTCTGACAAAACATTTGGAGTGTTCTGGAGGAATATCTGGATGTAGGATTGTTGTGAAATATTCCTACCATCCAGAACAGGGACAACATTCTGGATTCTACCATCCAGAACAGGGACAACATTCTGGATACTACCATCCAGAACAGGAACAACATTCTCGATACTACCATCCAGAACAGGAACAACATTCTGGATACTACCATCCAGAACAGGAACAACATTCTGGATACTATCATCCAGAACAGGAACAACATTCTGGATACTACCATCCAGAACAGGAACAACATTCTGGATACTACCATCCAGAACAGGAACAACATTCTGGATACTATCATCCAGAACAGGAACAACATTCTGGATACTACCATCCAGAACAGGAACAACATTCTGGATACTACCATCCAGAACAGGAACAACATTCTGGATACTACCATCCAGAACAGGAACAACATTCTGGATACTACCATCCAGAACAGGAACAACATTCTGGATACTACCATCCAGAACAGAAACAACATTCTGGATACTACCATCCAGAACAGGAACAACATTCTGGATACTACCATCCAGAAAAGGAACAACATTCTGGATACTACCATCCAGAACAGGAACAACATTCTGGATACTACCATCCAGAACAGGAACAACATTTTGGATACTACCATCCAGAACAGGAACAACATTCTGGATACTATCATCCAGAACAGGAACAACATTGTGGATACTACCATCCAGAACAGGAACAACATTCTGGATACTACCATCCAGAACAGGAACAACATTCTGGATACTACCATCCAGAACAGGAACAACATTCTGGATACTACCATCCAGAACAGGAACAACATTCTGGATACTACCATCCAGAACAGAAACAACATTCTGGATACTACCATCCAGAACAGGAACAACATTCTGGATACTACCATCCAGAACAGGAACAACATTCTGGATACTACCATCCAGAACAGGAACAACATTCTGGATACTACCATCCAGAACAGGAACAACATTCTGGATACTACCATCCAGAACAGGAACAACATTTTGGATACTACCATCCAGAACAGGAACAACATTCTGGATACTATCATCCAGAACAGGAACAACAGTCTGGATACTACCATCCAGAACAGGAACAACATTCTGGATACTATCATCCAGAACAGGAACAACATTTTGGATACTACCATCCGGAACAAGAACAACATTCTGGATACTATCATTCAGAACAGGAACAACATTCTGGCTACTACCATCCAGAACAGGAACAACATTCTGGATACTATCATCCAGAACAGGAATAATATTCTGGATACTATCATCCAGAACAGGAACAACATTCTGGATACTATCATCCAGAACAGGAATAACATTCTGGATACTACCATCCAGAACAGGAACAACATTCTGGATACTACCATCCAGAACAGGAACAACATTTTGGATACTATCATTCAGAACAGGAACAACATTCTGGATACTACCATCCAGAACAGGAACATTCTGGATACTACCATCCAGAACAGGAACAACATTCTGGATACTACCATCCAGAACAGGAACAACATTCTGGATACTACCATCCAGAACAGGAACAACATTCTGGATACTACCATCCAGAACAGGAACAACATTCTGGATACTACCATCCAGAACAGGAACAACATTCTGGATACTACCATCCAGAACAGGAACAACATTTTGGATACTACCATCCAGAACAGGAACAACATTCTGGATACTATCATCCAGAACAGGAACAACATTCTGGATACTACCATCCAGAACAGGAACAACATTCTGGATACTATCATCCAGAACAGGAACAACATTTTGGATACTACCATCCGGAACAAGAACAACATTCTGGATACTATCATTCAGAACAGGAACAACATTCTGGCTACTACCATCCAGAACAGGAACAACATTCTGGATACTATCATCCAGAACAGGAATAACATTCTGGATACTATCATCCAGAACAGGAACAACATTCTGGATACTATCATCCAGAACAGGAATAACATTCTGGATACTACCATCCAGAACAGGAACAACATTCTGGATACTACCATCCAGAACAGGAACAACATTTTGGATACTATCATTCAGAACAGGAACAACATTCTGGATACTACCATCCAGAACAGGAACAACATTCTGGATACTACCATCCAGAACAGCAACATTTCATCACTGCAGGAAAACAACCATGCAACAAACACCACAATGTAGCCAAGACACTGTGGATTCATGATCAAGATATCTGGAATCTGATAGTGGAAGACGGATGTAGGACCAGAACATCAAATGGAAATGAGATGCTTGGTCGAGTTCTGCGGTTTTGCAGTGCTTGGTAGGTTATTAGTTCTCCCTGTCATATGAAGTTTTTGTTTTTAGATGTTTTGGTCCAAATCTATTTCCTACAGTCTGTAGCAACTTTCTTTTGCTTTTCAAATGAATGTGAAGTAGGTTAATAGGCTGTTGGTGTGATAATCCATCACTTTGTTTGAGCTCTGGGACAAACTGGCCATCTGAGCAGAATACACTCTGTTTCTCACCTACAGTCAGCTGATACAGTCTGCAGGCTTCTCTACAGGATTGCACAGATGAAGTTGATAGGATGAAAACCCTACAGCAGTAAGGCAAGCTTGGCACAAAAAAAAAAAGTGTGAAAGTGGTTATTGCTTCCTGTAAAATGTGTTTTCACTGATAGAAACACATTGCCTTATCAAGGTTTGTCATTCAAAACAGTGTCATTTATTTCTTTCCCTCTCCAGCTCTCTTTAGCACCTGCATTTTTTATCTTCCCTACCAGCTTTGATATCCTTCATTTCATTGTCGCTGCCACTAAAAAGCCCTCCACTACATGCAGGCAGCCCTCATGTCTTCGGCAGACAAATCAGAAATGCATCTATATGTCCATCTCCAAACACAGTATGTACTTCCTTTTGTAAATGCTGATAAAGAAGTTTCCTCCTTTCCTCTTATCACCTGCTGCACTCGCACTTCAAAATCATTTTTTCACGTTGAGAAGAGAAAGCCATGTCATTTAAATCTCCCACAACGGTTTCTTTGAAAAGGAACTACAGGAAACGTGTGATGTGACTCACTGAAATAGATTTCAGATTTCAATTTTAGATTATCAAGTTTGTGTTTCATACAAACTTTTCAGTTTTTTGACTAGCAGTTTCTTATAGTTTCCCGTTGATATGATGCCATAAGTTTATTATACTTTATATTCTATTCTGATACCAATACTTCTTGATCCTAAAAGGAAAATTTTGATTGAACAGTGTGCAATAATGTCTTTTGCAAGGGCGATGTGGTATACAGATAAAACTCAAGAACATCAATGCTTGAATAAAATACTGATGACTAAATAAAAAAAGTAAGATATATAAAATCTTTTTAGGCTGTAAAAATAATTCAGTCGGGGCCTGTTCCCTCTGACTGTGGGGGATTCCTGCTGGGGCCCCCCTCCACTGCCTCCTGGTGGGTGCATGGCTGGCTCCAGAGTGGGGCGGTTGGAGCCTGTGCTTTGACGTGGCGGCTGCCCGGATCTCGGGGTCCTCCTGGCCTTCTTCTTGCCTTTTTGTGGGCGTGGTCACATTAGCATGATCACTCTTCTCTGAACACGTTCCACTCTGTATGTTCTGCATGTGACACAGTCTCTGAGTCGTTCTGCAGGTTTATTATCCAACAGCACCTAGTTTTCTTTGTCTCTCATTTATATTTAACCTGATAGTTTTTGGTGCTCCTGACAGTTGATAGTCTAGACCTCCGCAGGGGGAATATGAATATAAGGTTGGCTTGTTTGTGTAAATTTGTGCGTGTGTACACCTGTCTATATGGGCAAATGCGTATGGGTGTATATGTCTATCCATATGTCTGTTTTTTCTTTCTTTCTCTCTGTATCTCTCTCTCTTTTTCTTTCTCTGTGAGGTGTTTTCTCTTCTTTTCTTTCCTTTTGTCTTTCTGTCTCTCTTCTGTCCTCTCCGGTCTGATCCAGCAGTAGAAACTCTGTATGACAAACAATTATGCAAAATAAATAAGAGAAATAAAATAAGAATCCAGAAAATCAAGGAGATCATTATAGCTCCACTTGGCAAAGTAAATTTGCTCAGCAGAACAACATCTAGATCATCATTCTGCTTGCTTAAATGCTGGACAAGACACACACACACACACACAAAAAAAAAAAAAAAATGTCCAGAAAATACTCCCGACCGCATTAGAGCCAAGAAATATACAATACCTCGCTATAGAAATTTCCCCTCAGGCTTTCAGAGCCAACAAGCCTAAACTACATTCAACTTTTAAAAGCTAATAAGCACAATCTTACATGCAGGAACCCCCCTACTGCTCGTATCTCTCATGGGGAGAGTTGCCATCATTCAAATGATGGTTTTTACCAAAAACCAAAAACCTCCGCCCTATGATACCTATCATACTATGTCTGAGGTCGTCCCGATGGGCAGCTGTCCTGCAAGTTTTCAGTTTATCGCTGACACTGTTTTTCAGTCATTAGGTTACAGCAATGGTTCTCAAACTTTTTGAACCCAGACACTCAAGATATGGTTCATGACACCCACCCTCACGCGCTGACTGATTAATAGTGTGATATAACAAATGGGTTATTTTGCAGCCATTCTCTAAATGTAAGGCTGAGAAACTCTGAATCTTCATAAAGAAAAAGATAAAGTTGTTTTTGGAAGATTTACCTCTGTAAAAAAGCACCTACATCAGGGCTACTCAGTTAGATATTAAGGTGGGCCAGATTTTCAAATAAAAAACATGATAAGAGCCAGTAAAAAAAAAAGTAAAAGAAAATAAATCAGTATAAATAAATAAATAAATAAATAAAAGACACATTAACATTTTGAAAAATAAGCCGTTTATAATTTTTTTTTTAAATTTTAAATTCAGTTCCACATGACGAGCAAATGCACAAAATAACTAGTCAGATTCCAGTCAGAGCCTATTTTTCTCCTAACTTTTAACATAAAAAGTTCATGTCAAACTAAACTTCTTGATGTGGTGCCTCCTCACATTATAATCTATAAACACTGCCACACACTCATTGCATATTAAACACATCGGTTTGGCATTCAAATGTGACGTCAAAATAAACAAATACTTATGAGTCCAGGTGCAGTTAAATCTGTGATTTTCGTTGTCAATTTTGCGTTTTGGGACAGAGAGCGACATGATTGCTAATGGTACTCCTACAACTTCAAAACACAACAACACGT
The DNA here is from genome assembly GCF_933228915.1 of Telmatherina bonti. Taxonomy (NCBI): domain Eukaryota; kingdom Metazoa; phylum Chordata; class Actinopteri; order Atheriniformes; family Telmatherinidae; genus Telmatherina; species Telmatherina bonti. The sequence continues at coordinate 5,429,431 of NC_136632.1, read as the reverse complement.
GCTGGGGTTAATGTTGCGAGGCAACCATTTGAAGAGACTTGACTCACATACATTTACACACATACAATTTAATTAGGCATATTTACAATACAGTATAAATATCTATATCTATCTATCTATCTATCTATATATATATATATATATATATATATATATATATATATATATACTATATTTATTAACTTTGTACCGACGTTTTTTATGTTTTGGTAGAACAATGAGGGTGCTAATTTCACTGAATTCTTTCTACATTAACGGTTTATTTTTGACAGTATTTTATTTCAAAACTTATTTGATTTTACAGTTGTCACACGACCCTCATGGGACACTGAGGATGGGACAGGGTCTTGTCACTGTCAAGGTTGTTGAAATGTTCTTAAAAAAATCATTTCTAAAAAATAAGTAATCCCATCACGGAAAATCAAAGTTCAATAGGAAGAGGTCCAGGTGCATCATTTCATGTCAAGGGATTCAGCGATTCTCAAAGTCCAGCTTAGTTGTGATGGGCAGTCGATGCATTTGAGGATGAATATTTCCCAATATGGGAACGTACTGCAATCCACCAACCTGACCAAACATATGACCAGGAGCTGAGATGAAACAGACAATCAAACAGAGTGGTGGATATCCTAGAAATACGAAAGGAGATTTTTTGAATAATTTATTTGAATAATTCAAAGCGATTTGAATTATTCTCTTCTATTTCTTACAGCCATTTCCTTCTTATAGCCATTTTATTTCTTACATGAAATAAAATGTCATTGATGCTTTTATGTTGTCATTTCGCAAATTCTTGTAATTTGGTTTTTTGTTGACTTTTTCAAATTTAACATTAATGGAGTATTAAACAAATGATTTACTCATCAGATATGGTCAATGATCCAATTATACTAATGGAAATACACCTGAGAAGGGTTCAGAGCCTTCTGAAACCACATCAGAGAACATATAAGAGTAGATGTGTAAAATCTTCACACATCTTACTAGATAAACACTCTGCAAACTCCTTGTTTTAAAGCTTGGTAACATAAAGTATAACCACATTATCATTAATAACTAGGTAAGGCACACCCAAATATCAGTGGCAGTAACAACGTCTGACACGGTGATTGATACTTTTACAGATAATAACAAAAGCTTGTTGATCAACTCCAGTATACGGTAACAGTGACTGAGCTTTATGAAGACCAACAAAGAGAATATTTTCTGTATTCTGTCTCAACATTCATGACCAGGTAGCATGTGCTTCTAAAGAAAACAGGTTGGAATGTACTTCCACTGCCAGAATCTCTTCAATATTTCAATCTGAAATTTCTCAGGAGAAACCACAGAAGGGAATCTGGAATATCTGGAATATTTTGCATCTAAAAGCACATTGATAAACCTTAAAGATCATGGATTCTGTGCAAATAGAGGTAAAGCGATTTAACCTTGCATACTATAATATAAGAATGCAGGTGACAGTTCCATGCTCTTCAATATATATCTGCACAACAACATTACGAACAAAGAAAACAAAAACCAACATAAATATTGATGTGTGCTGAGAGAATTGAGTTCTGTCCCCAGAAGCCCTTTGAATTCATCCGCTGGCATATACACCAAATTTTATGAGAAACTACAGCTCAGGTCACAATAGAATTATTTTTGCACTGATACGCAGTAGAGACATCAAGTAAACAGGAAAGAAAATCCATGCTATCAATATACACCACTTTTCCACTCAAACAATTAATCCCACCAAACCCCATCATCATCATCATCATCATCATTTATTTATTTATCCTTTTCTATTAAGAACCAGCTGATCACCAGTCACAATGCTGATGTTCTTTGGAAGGCAAGTCTCATTGTGTGTTTGTTCTGCCATCGCATGGCCACAAGTTAAAGACGAATTACATAACTTTCTGACCTAAAGCTCCACATTCCTGATAAAAACTGATATGCTGGCACACTGAAATTATGTGCATTACTGTGGGCTGAGAAACAATATTATACAAACCAACTGGCAACCTTTGGCGGTTAAAAGTGAAGCCTAGAAGTGTCATAAAATGCAGTTTACTCCTCATCCGCTAGGGGCTGCAAAAGGGAGTGCATGAGATGCATCAATCCTCATGTTAAAAAGGCCAACTTTACAGAAGACATGAACATGTTTGTAGCCTGGTATAAAAAGATCATTTGAGGTTGAATTTCAAGTTTTCAAGTATATTTTTTTAATAACTGATCTGGTTAGATGTTATTTAATCTCAGAATTCAGCACATTTGGGGTGTGATCTTTTGATTGACATGTTTTTGATGTACAACAGCAACAATCGTGTAGCACAATCGTGGTTTTTCTGTTGGCTAACAGCACAACTTAACTTTAGCCTACTAACCTCTGTTAACTGGTTAGGTTGTGTTAGCGCCGCATTTGCTCAGTTAGCTTTTAGTTACAGCTTAGAGTTTGTTGGGTGTCAATCATCCACCCCCAAGCTTACAGCCGTTCTCTCAGCTCTAACCCTTTGCCCATTTTTGTGTTTTCCTGGATTGACGAAACACGTCACACTGCTAATATAGCGATGGTGGGAACCACCTAATGAGCTTCAGCTCTTCATAAACCTACAGGTGATATCACCGAGGCTCCCTCCATCATTTTATATACAGTCTATGGAGTAAACACAATTACTCAGTGATTGTAGTAGGGAGTGTTGAAGCTGGAAAACATAACATTTGAAGAACTGCAGCCCTTGAGGGCCAGAGTTGCACACTCCATGCATTAGGTCCATTCACTCATTCATTATTCTAACTGCTTAGTCCAATGAAGGGTCGCAGGGAAGCTGGAGCTTATCCCAGCAGAAAGGCAGGGTCTACCTGGGACAGCTCGCCAGTCCATAGGGTCTCCACATAGAGACAAACAGCCAATCCTATGGGCAATTTAGAGTAACCAATTAATCTAACATCCATGCCTTTGGACGGTGGGAGGAAGCTGGAGTACCCGGAGAGAACCCACGCATACATGGGGAGAACGTGAAAACTCAACACAGAAAGGCCACTGACCAAACCTCACCCCAGCTGAGGATCAAACTAGCAACTTCCTTGCTGTGAGGTCACAGTACTAGCCACTATGCAGCCTGCATTAGGACTACCCTTGGGCACCCTTTGTTGTACACATAAACTGTGTGAACAAGTTAATTAACCTGTGCTGGAACACAGCTCAAATGAATGCTCTCTGTGATACTAACCTATGGCTTTGTGGAAATTGATTTAAATATGGTAACAACCCTATTTAAGATCTACATTGTGTAGTAAAATTTTCAGTCGGCATGAATGTTTTTCATTCAGTACAATGACTTTATCAGTTTTTAAACCCAAGTCAAATAAGAAGCATGAAAAATCCGTCAGAAAGTAAGGTTTGGGTGGAATATGCTGTGCTGCTAGCAGAGCTAGCTACTCTGCTAGCAGCACAGCATAAACGAAAGAACTTAGCCCCAGGGCATAGCTTTACAGTAAATTTCCTGGTGTAGTGAATAAGAAACAGCAGAAGGGGGGAATTAAAATGTAGACGACTGGATAAAACAGCATATTCAATTAACAACCAAATCAGGAGCAGATGGGCTACAGGATGAACCCAATCCAGCAAATCAGCAAATGTTTGAGAATCCTTTTATAATGTCATCTGATGAGGGGATAATGAGCTGGATAGAAATAAAGCTTAGTGAAGACAAAAGTAGAAATGAGGGGGACACTTCATCCAATGGGTCATCTGTTCATTGCGTCCTTCCTTCAAATAAGAAAATTAGTGAATGCATTCGATCAATGACGAACCTGAGACATTTAATTACTCCACAAGTTTACTTCCCTTTCATCAGGGGTGTCTTCACTTACTTCCTAGCAATCTTTTGGCATTGTATTCATTAACCGAATGCAAGCGATCACACATGCCAATTTAATTATCATTAGTAAATGTTCAATGATTATATTTTCATATTAATTAAATGACAGTAATGGAGCTGCAATGTGTGGCAGGAACTTGAATTTTGTGCATGCTGCCTGGTCACTTCAGGGGGCAGACTAGTTTATCCCCCTATTACTTTATAAATTAGAAAATACTGTCAATAACCACAAAGACCCCAATTTTTATCATGTTTTTGATTAAATAATTTGAATCAGGGTGTAAATGACATGCTAAAAAAATACTGTAAAAAATTTAGAAATACAGGCAGGAGCAGAACTGGAAAGTTTGGTCTGTGGAAAAATTACTGAAGTTCAGATTTATGACCTAGGATATTTGAAACAAGCAAACAAACAAATAAAAAAAAAAACATAGATTTGAGAAAACAAAATTCAAAGTTTTGGATTGTAAAATTAAACATATAGTCTTCTAAAACACTACTTACATACATAAAATACAATCAGATTAATAAAAAGAACAAAACAGAACATTTAAACCAGACAATATCTGACAAATTTACAACTGAGCATGTGTAGGAGTTTCACACACTATTTGGGTTGTGAAATTCAACACAGTTTGGTTATACAACCCTATTTACAAACCAATCCCATTGGTGCAATCAAATTAATAGAAACAACAACCCAGAAACTCCTTCCCGGTGCGCCAGCTTATTGTGATCAACTGGACTGTGTCCCCCATTGATCCTTTGAGCGCTGTTGCCAGGGACTTCATGGCCCTGCTTGAGGGCAGTTCTGGAGGGGAAATACCAGAGAACCTTGAGACCAAGGTTGACTCAGAGACCCCACCAATGAGTACAGACATTGGAACACAGTTTTCATTGCCCAGAAGCAGGCCTCTGCCCCCCTCTCTGGATTCAGGCCTGGAGTCGGGCTACAGAGGTAAGCCCCTGGTGGCCTGGCCTTTGCTTATATTTGAGCGGCAGCCAAATGTGGGGATGCTGGTTGTCTGATTCCCACTTACAGAAGCTAGCTCTAGGAGCGTAGAATTTCTCCTCTATAGCAGAGAAGGGTGCTGAGCTGGTGGGGGATATTGCACGGTTCCTTCTAGATATAGTTGGATGTCGTGTTTTTGCCATCCTGATCTCCTGGCGTTCATCATTGGTAACTTGATCCACCTGTTGGCTTCCTAATTGCCTCTGCTGTCTCATTCAGTTCACCTGGTTTCCTTTTCTCACTGCCTACTTAAGCTCCCTCCAATCTCTCCTTCTCTGCCAGATAATAATCAGACCTATGTCTAGTTGTGTTCCAGCGTTCTACGGATTGTTCCTCAGTTGCCGACCTTCTGCTTCATGCCGCCGGATTACCCACCTTGCCTTGCCCTTGAAGGACACCGCTACTTTTCGGATCTTCTGGTTACCGACCCTGCTTGTCTTTGGATCTCCGAGCTTTGTCTGGACGAGTATTTTGCCATTCCGTTTACCTCCCAGCTGGAGCCTGGTTTCTTCTGCAGACCAGTCACCTGGACTGATCTTCTACTCATACTCCTTCGCCAATAAACTGGTCATTTGTCCATTACTCCTCGTGTGTGGCTGTAATTTCGGATCCTCACGGTAACTCATTACAGTTGGACCTACCTTGACACACCGTTTGGGCTCTGGAAGCAGTGTCCTCAAGAAGGGTTAGACACTCTTCCACTTTGGAGTTGCTCCCGGTAAGAGTGGCTGAGCAGGTATATGGCTCGGTGTCTGTATGTTGGTGCTTGACCCTGCATATGAGAGGGTAACCTCTCTCCACCTTTGGAGAGTAGGAGGGATGGGTGCTGGCTGTTTGTGATCATGAACCAAGCAGAAGTCCTTTAAAGGCATGCTAGGTACTAGGTATTTTGCTTGGATACTTCAGTGCTCATGTGGACAATGACAGTGAAACTCAGAGGTGTGTAATTAGGAGGAAGGCTGTGGCCGTAACATTGTCAGTGCTGAATCATTGTCAATATTCCTGACCTCATTTGTTGACACTGTAGTAAGGGATTTGACACTGCAGTGATGGATTCCATCAAGCTTAAGGAGGAGTTCTTGAGGGACTCTTGAGGCATCTGACAGGTATAAAGACGCTAAGCAGGATGCAGCTTCTGTGGTCTGTGACACAAAAACAGGGGCATGTGGGAGTTCAGGGAGGCCATGGACAAAAACTTCCAGATGGCTTTGAGGAGTTTATAAACTTCCTAAATTCCACCTACATGTCTTCTGCTGTGGAAGTGGGCTCTGGGGATCCTATCTCTGGTTAAAAAGCCCGTCAATGACAAGACTCTGGAGATGAATAAGATCAGTTTAGCCCTGACTGGTAATCTATCGTTGGTCCCAGAGCTGGTACGCAGAATTGATAACAACATGTAGAGGATGTCTGCTAGGATCGGTGGAAATTGATCCCCCCATTCGGCTGTTTGGAGCTGCCAGCCTGAGACCTGCTATGGACTCAAGGCCGAGGGAAAATTGCTTTCCTCGCCTGGAACCCAAACGACAATCATATCTGGATTCAGCTTCCCAGCGGCATTGGACCGGTGCAACCCCCCCTGAAAACAGAAGAAGACATGTTCATAGACACTCTGTCCCCCCTCCTCAACCACCCTCCGCCTCTTCCCACCTGACTCACTGCTTCCCTGGACTGTATGTGTCTTTGTCTGAGTTTGTGCTTAAGTGTATGAGGTTTTGTTCCTGTGTCTCCAGACCGGAGCAACATGTTTTTTTTTCCCTTGACTCCTGATCCTAATGTATCTCTGTTCCTATCTGTTATAACGTAGTGCCGGTAAAAGTGGCTGTAGGGCCTAAGTTTCAGTTTGGTTCTATAAACTTGTCATAAATGTAACATGTCTGTAAGTCAAACCTGGCTTGAACCTTAAATTTCCCTTCAGGAATGAATAAAGTATCTTTGATTTGATTTGATTGTTTATTGGTATGTTTAGTTGCTTGTTAACTAGTCAGGTAAAGGTCTGCAGCACTCCCTCAGGGAGGCAGAGGAACTTTATAAATCCCACAAAAAGCAAACATGTGCCAGAGCATGTCACATAATCAATATGAACAAATAGCATTGTCACCCAGTGAAAGTCTGCTCTCAGTGTAAAACCATCCCTTTTACTGTCATTTTAGTTGCTAATATAGAAAGTCAACTTTGGATTGGAGAGTCAACTTTGGAATAAGATAAAATTTTACATACCATAATACTTTTTGGACTAGTATTTTATTGAGATCTTCTCCACCAGTCAGTTACATTACTGCCTGCTTATGAAATGCTTTTTCTGGCTACCATTTCTTCCAGCTGTGAGCATCTTCTCTGAGTGAACACTCCTTCAAAAATAAACCAAAGCAGCATCTGCAACTTGTAAACACACAGCTTACGTCTGCAGTCAATCAGGTTTACACAGACAATTCACTGAATTTAATGATGCATTGTTAAAAGCAAGCTTTATGAACTTTTATGAATATTTCAGCCCCTTTTTTCCATTAATGATCACTGGAGATATTGAAGTTAAGTGAAACAGCTGCTTGAGAAAAAAGCTAAGAGTTTAGCACTCACGAGGTTCCCATCATGCTGTAAAGTTGTTTCTGCTGTAATAAATCAATTCAAAGAACAGTGAGGTAGGTGTCCTAATAACTATTGTGGAACAGTTTCCTGGTCAAGTCAAATGTAAGGATGGCACAGCTACAGTTTAAAAAAAGTAAAAATAAAGCCCTTGTGATTCACATTATTCCCAGTGAGCAGAGTAAACACAGTGCATGGGAAGGCTAAAAGGAAGAAAGGCTTTACATTAAAACATTTAAAGCAAAAACCTTCTTCAAGATAAACACCGGGACTTTGAAAAACTCTTGAACTAGATGATTAATGAGGAAAGAAATGCACAGAAAACTTGACCAAGGAAAGACCAAAGACCTAATCAGATAAATAAATAGAAAGCCAAAGCTAAAATGAAAACAAAACTGCTTGAAAATGATGGCTGAAATTTTTGGCATCAGTTTATTAAAACACCAGCTGCATCTAGTTAATTTTATAGAACCAAATACTGAAAGACAATGACAGCAGCTTTCCAAAGTTCAGGACTTACAACATTTCTGTGGATGTTTGCACCAAAATAGATTCATTTAACCTTTTTTTCAAAGCATCTAGAGCATGGCTGTCAAACTCCAGTCCTCGAGGGCTGGTATCCAGCAGGTTTTTGTTGTCGTTGCCATTGGCCCATACAACTCACTATTAAAGGAGCAAATAAAAAAGTCATAGCACCTGAGAAGTAAAAGCTGTAGTTCTCAAACTTTGAGCCGCTTCAACCTATCTGATGTGAGATATCTGATGAGTCATCCTGCAGTCGTCCTTTAAATGTAAGGCTGAAAAACTGTCTGGGGTTTCTGGTGGGTCACGGCTGTAACCGGGCACCTACATGCACTAACTCAGGCTCTCTCACTGAGATCATCCCAAATTAAGATTTCTACCATGGCACATTTACTAACTTTGTGTGTTAAAAATTAAGGCACAAATTTCAGATTTATCTCTAAATTAATGTTGAATTTTGACAGCCTGATAAAAGTCTGGAATTTATTTATTTGTCATGGTTTTGCCAGGCTGCTTGACCAACCAGCAACACTCTCAGGAGACAAAAGAGTTGAAAAGTGTTTATTTACAAAGGGTCTTGGTCCAGGGGAACTCCTGAGACATGCAAGAGGTGAATAGCTGGAGGGCAGACAGGTGTGCAGCAGTGAGATGGGAAAAAAGAAGTCCTGGTCCAGTTGGGATAAGATGACCAAGGCCGCCTTAATGCACAGGCTTACCTGGGCTGAAGTCAAGGGGCCCACAGAGTTTAGAGACAAAATTACATAAAAAGTCCAGTTGTTATGTACCTTGTAAGTTCTCCTGTCAATCAGTGCCTCATGCAAATCTGAGACTGCTGATTGATCCAAATTAATCCGTTGCCACCATGCCAAATCCTGCCCCCTCCCATGGATCAGTTAAGTTGTGGATTACAGGTATCAGGTACATAGAGACAGGTGGAAGATGTCTTCTCAGCTCAGGGGCCCGACAGTAGATAAAGCAGGCCCTCAAGATGACAATCCAGAGTTCTCATAGAGAAAAGTTGCAGCTGATTCAAGATTCATGAGGTTTATCATTAAAAGAAGGAAATGGCTGTAAGTTCAATATGCTATCAGAAAAAATGAATCTCAGAGGCAAAACTCAGAGAGCTTGAAGTTACCACGAAGGTTAAAACTCAGGCACTGAAGGGTTGGGAGCGGACTCCTCTTATCCTTCTCTTATGGTCTTGATGAGATGCAGGTGTGCTGGAGATTCTGCCCTCAAGCAAGCTGTGCTCCAGGAGGACCCCTGGTGGACCATATTAAAGGAAAACCCCGGATTCCAATGTCAATAAACGTAAAATATATATTACACAAGTATCTGGAGAGCCCATGAAATGACCTTGTGACCCCCAATTTCGAGAGCCACACTGATTTAAAGGATAATGATAGGACATCCATCCATTAACAAAACCTCAAGAGAAAATTACATTCAAAAATACATCAATAAAAAAATTAATAAATTATGTTAATGAGGTCAGTGTCTTAGAACAATCAAGTCAAACATTTTGTTTTGATTCAAATGTAGACGGACACAAACTGTGCTATTTGAGCCAAGAAAAAGGTGCTAAAATGATTTGAAGCAGATGTTCAGGACTGATGAGTGGTCGGTGGAGTCACTAAGATTTGTTAAATAAATTAGATAAAATAAGAAAGCAGAAGGTCAAACGTTTCCCATCTCAGACATCGGGTTGTTTTCTTTTAATTGAAATAACTACAAGGCCAAATACTTATCGTCATGTTTAAATCCATTCCACTTGGTTTGGTTAAATATTTTAAAAAATAATTTTTCTCATTATTTATGTGCAAAGAGACAAGATTTCACACACTTGTCACATTAGGTGTGGAGTATTTGTCATAAAATGCAATGCAGCCTGATATACGCAGCCCTGTTTGAACCATATAATCAGTGAAACTTTCCTCAGTGAAACTTTCCTCATGACGAGGAGTGAAGTAACATTCCAGGTCAAATGAAGAAGCAAAGCTAGAAAATGAATTTAACATTTGAAAATTCTTGCAAAAGGTCAAGTCTTTCTCATTTAATAAAGCATCGTATCCATAATTTCAGCTCAACCCTTCACTTGATTGCTCACATGCTAGTTCTGCCACTACACCGCTAGCCGTGTTAATGAACATGTTACTGTGCCCTTTAGCTACAGGCTTCCTGTTCGAGTCGTCTCAGTCTAAATTAAACAGTAGAACTGATATAGATTTCAAAGCTGAAATTCACCTTCACCTAAAGAAATCCATTTTTACCATTCAAATACTGTTAGATTATTTATTAGTCCATTTCCTTTAATAATACAGTCTTTATACGACTTGATTTATATAGAAATAAGTTACAATTATCCCTGCAGCAGTTGAAAAACATAACATACATAGATCAGACACAACCGAGAACCACAGATAAAGCGAAAATATACATTGCACCCACAATGCATCTGCTGCACCTCCCCCCGCCTGTAAAGCAGAGCAGGAACAGCTCCAACAGCATGAAAAGGAGCCCAAGGTGGGAAAGCCTCAAAAACCACAAAATCCCAGCTATGGAGGCTCCAACCCACAACCCGCATAACCCAAGCCTTTCACTGATGGAGTCTCAGTGCCAGATGCCTTCTGTAGCTCTTTGGCTTCATCCAGGGGGATCTAACAATATGAATCTGGTTTTAATGTTGTAGCTGATAAACAGGCGCTGTCTTAACTCAAACTTTTTAAATATCCTTTACACAACCATAATGAAAGACAACATATACCTCTGACTGCGACCCTCCAGGCATCAACTCCATGTTACATGACTTGAGCACCTATACGGTGACCCTTGAAAGGCAGGTTGGAAGATGTTTTCATGGAGCCCTTTATACTATATTGCTTAAAACTCCTTTTGCACCCTGATTACAGCCAATTAATTAAATGCTCTAACACAAAGTTACCAAAATGTAGTGACCTGTGGAACAGATGGGACTGAGAAAACACCATCCAATCATTTTAACCGGCCTGTTTAAAAAGACTGGATGACGATATGCCCATAAAACTCAGCTGCCATTGGTCCATCCCCCTTCAACCCCTCTACGTGTGCCCCTCTTCATACATGAATCACACACCCTTATGGACTTGGTGCTAATTGTAAAGGAAACAAAGCAAGAGCTAGAGCTTGGCTACCTACATTAGCTAGCATACATCAAAATACAAGACACACACCAGGGACATCCAAATCTGGTCCTCGAGGGCTAGTATCCTTTCAGTATTAATTTTTTTTCCCCACAGAAATATGCCTGATTTAAATCAAGGCAATCTACACATTTTGTTGTCAAGATGTGCACAAGTCTGTTAGAGACTCATTCATTTGAATCAGGTGTGTTTCTGCAGGGAAACAGCCAAAATCTGCAGGAAACCTTACCTCAAGGACCAGATTTAGTCATCCCTTCTATAGATCATTCTTGGCTCGTGATACTGATCATGTGACTTGCACATCAGTGATGTTTGTTGCCTGCAACAGCTAGCATTTCATGTATGTAAATAATGGTATATTGGAGTTGTGCTACCCTGTGATGGACTGGTGACTTGTCCAGGTGTACATGCCTCTCGCCCAATCATTGCTGGGATAGGCTCCTAACTTCCCTGCGATCTTTGATTGGACTAAGCGGTTACAAAAATGGATAAATGAATGAATGAATGTAGGTTGCTGTTCCTTTGTATGTTCCAGTCAGATTCCCACTGATGGATTTCCTTTTCCAAATTGCCAGTTAACCCTGAATGATGAGATAAACATCCTGCTGTCGTCAAACCAAATAACTGGAAGCCTCTCAGCTGTGTCAACAGCACTAAGCAGCAAATGAACCAAACAAGTGTGTAGCTTCTCTCAGTGTAAGGGCGACTGCGACCAAGTTAGTTGGATATTTGATTAATTCAAAGGCAAATGAAGTCATTTTAAAACAGCAGCTAGCTTTTTGCTAACTGTTTGCTACCCAACATGGTGGCATATTAAAAACATGTGACATCCATGAGAATGTTTTACATATAAAAAATGTTCTCCAGCGCTTTTAAACCCTTAGGAACCAGTATTGCATATATCTGTGGTTCGGAAGCTTGGCTTCAGGGATAGGAAGTATGAATAAAGTGGTTTGGACTTTTGATTTGCATATTTTCAAAATGAAGTTTGCTCAAAAACCGCCTTTTTCTGGATCTCATACCCTACCTTTAACCCATTTCTCTGCTTCAACAAACTAAAAGCAGCTTACTGCCCACATGATTTAGCCTTTGTAGCTGCAGAATGAGATAACTTCTCATGTTTCTTTACACAGAAACTTTATTCTCTGCAATACAAACCTGCAACAGATATTTGTCTCAGTCTGTGTGCATGCATAAAGTGTTTACTCTTAATCATTGCACTGCAGTTCCAACCAACTGCAACCCCCCAGAGGCTAATCATGCATGATTGGCTGATGGGTTGTATGATTGGCCTTAGTGTGCATTCATTTCTAAGTTTAACTCCAAACTTATCCATTTAAAATGCCATTCCATCCTTTACTTGCATCATGATGGGTCATTTTCAGCTCCACACTGATAACATTCAGCTTTTACAGCAGTCAGATCTGCTTTATGTGTTTCAGACAGGCTGAGCTGAAGAGGTTCGTTTTAAAATGCTGCATTACCGTCTCAGAAAAGGAAAATAAAATGGCGATAAAAGATAAAGTTCCACACGTCTACAGCACCTGTGGTGAAAACAATTTTCTAATAACACTTGGTTTTCAATCTTAAAGCAGGCCTACATCTCAGGCTTTGAGTATTTACTCAGTAAAAGGACACAGTGACCCTTGCTGGGATTTTATGAGATATGCTCATATTTTATGGCTAATGACTGTAGGCAATATAATTACAGAAAATGAAGGTCATGTCAATATAAAAGCTGAAACAAAATTTTATTAGTTCGCAAGGTCAATTCATTCCCACCTGAGAAAACGCTCAATTTATCCCCTCTGTGAAAATTAGACACCACTTGTTTAAATTCAGATTTCCTTTTAACTACAATGTGTCACCTTCTTAATGCTGCTCTGGTGTCAGATCACCTCAGACACTTTGATCGCAGACACTGCAAGCTCTATTGAGTGGACACAGGGAAGCACGTAACCGAGGGCAACACTTCCCAGATCGATCTGTGCTGCTTCCAATTTTTCTGGCTTCACAATTTGCTAAGCAGGTGATCAGGAGAAGTGATCCAAAACACCACAGCACTTCATCTGGCTGGGTGGAATTCGATATTGATTCTCTGGACAGGACACTCTTGTACAGACTTGTGCAGGCCAGAAGAGTCTTTACATCACCCACTTGTCCTCTTTACAGTTACATCAGTCTTTTAAATGGACTCAACCAGATTCTACTAGTATGTATTGATTGAACAGAAAAAGGAAACGACTACGCCATTATGAAATGTCCTTTTGGATGAACTCAGTTTGTGGTCATACGGTTTCAGCCTTTTCCTCTTCCTCTTTCACCTGTAGACCGTTTTCATCAGACTAATTGTAAAAACAGCTAAATCCATTTTTTCCAAACGCCTCGGAAAGAGATCATAAAGGTATGGTTGTACACTGAGGCAAAGAGAAAAGGTGGTTATGTTCATGTGGAACATGCCTCTCGCTCTTTTACAAGATATACAGCGCAATTTAAAAAAAAAAAAAAACCTTAATTTTTATATTTCCTTTTATTTATAAATGACAGAAGTCTTTTATCTTTTTTTTTTTTGTGGTGGCCTGTTAAAAAGACTCAGGATGAAAATAAGTCTTGTGTGCATATTTACATTAAAGTTGTTAGTTAAATATGCAATGTCTCATTTTTAAATAAATAAAAAAAAGAAGAAAACTTAAACTAAAATTTATGAAGCAGGAAAAACCTTTCTGCTGGGGGACTTCAATGCTCACGTGGGCAATGACAGTGAGACCTGGAGGGGAGTGATTGGGAGGCATGGTCCCCCCCCTCTGAACCCAAATGGTGTTTTGTTATTGGACTTCTGTGCTCGTCATGGATTGTCTATAACAAACACCATGTTCCAACATAAGAGTGTCCATATGTACACCTGGCATCAGGATTCCCTGGGCCGCAGTTCAATGATCGACTTTGTAGTCGTATCGTCGGACCTGCGGCCACATGCCTTGGACACTCGGGTGAAGAGGGGGGCGGAGCTGTCAACTGATCACCACCTGGTGGTGAGTTGGCTCAGATGGTGGGGGAGGAAGCCGGTCAGAGCTGGCAGGCCCAAACGTGTTGTGAGGGTCTGCTGGGAACGTCTGGCTGAGTCCCCTGGCAGAGCGAGCTTCAACTCCCACCTTCAGCAGAGCTTCGAACATGTCCCGGGTGAGGCGGGGGACATTGAGTCCGAATGGGCTGTGTTCCGTGCTTCTATTGCTGAGGCGGCCGGCCGGAGCTGTGGCTGCAAGGTCGTTGGTGCCTGTCGTGGCGGTAATCCCAGGACTCGTTGGTGGACACCAGCAGTGAGGGATGCTGTCAAGCTGAAGAAGGAGTCCTATCGGGCCTTCTTGGCCTGTGGGACTCTGGAGGCAGCTGATGGGTACCGACGGGCTAAGCGGCATGCGGCTTCGGCCGTTGCTGAGGCAAAAACTCGGGCATGGGAGGAGTTCGACGAGGCCATGGAGAAAGACTTCCGGACGGCTTCGAGGAGATTCTGGTCCACCATCCGGCGGCTCAGGGGGGGGGAAGCAGTGCTCCATCAATACTGTGTACAGTGGAGATGGGGAGCTGCTGACCTCAACTCGGGACGTTGTAGGTCGGTGGAGGGAATACTTCGAAGACCTCCTCAATCCTACCAACACGTCTTCCGATGAGGAAGCAGAGCTGGTGGACTCAGGGGTGGACTCTCCTTTCTCTGGGGCTGAAGTCGCTGAGGTGGTCAAAAAGCTCCTTGGCGGCAAGGCCCCGGGGGTGGATGAGATCCGCCCGGAGTTCCTTAAGGCTCTGGATGCTATGGGGCTGTCCTGGCTGACACGCTTCTGCAGCATCGCGTGGACATCGGGGGCAGTACCGCTGGATTGGCAGACTGGGGTGGTGGTCCCCCTTTTTAAGAAGGGGGACCGGAGGGTGTGTTCCAATTACAGGGGAATCACACTCCTCAGCCTCCCTGGTAAGGTCTATTCGGGGGTCCTGGAGAGGAGGGTCCGCCGGATAGTCGAATCCCGGATTGAGGAGGAGCAGTGTGGTTTTCGTCCTGGTCGCGGAACAGTGGACCAGCTCTATACCCTCTCTGGGGTCCTGGAGGGGGCATGGGAGTTTGCCCAACCGGTCTACATAAACTTTGTGGACCTGGAGAAGGCATTCGACCGTGTCCCCCGGGGGCTCCTGTGGGGGGTACTCCGGGAGTATGGGGTACCGGACCCCCTTGTACGAGCTGTCCGGTCCCTGTACGACAGGTGTCAGAGCTTGGTCCGCATTGCCGGTAGTAAGTCGGATTCGTTTCCGGTGAGGGTTGGACTCCGCCAAGGCTGCCCTTTATCACCGATTCTGTTCATAACTTATATGGACAGAATTTCTAGGCGCAGCCGAGGGGTTGAGGGGATCCGACTTGGTGGCCTCAGGATTGGGTCCCTGCTTTTTGCGGATGACGTGGTCCTGTTGGCTTCATCTGGTCGTGATCTCCAGCTCTCGCTTGAGCGATTCACGGCCGAGTGTGAAGCGGCTGGGATGAGAATCAGCACCTCAAAATCTGAGACCATGGTCCTCAGCCGGAATAGGGTGGATTGCCCTCTCCGGGTCCGGAGTCAGGTCCTGCCTCAAGTGGAGGAGTTTAAATATCTCGGGGTCTTGTTCACGAGTGAGGGAAGGATGGAGCGCGAGATCGACAGACGGATCGGTGCGGCGTCTGCAGTAATGCGGACTCTGCGCCGGTCTGTCGTGGTGAAGAAGGAGCTGAGCCAGAAGGCGAAGCTCTCGATTTATCAGTCGATCTACGTTCCTACCCTCACCTATGGTCAAGAGCTGTGGGTCGTGACCGAAAGAACCAGATCTCGTATACAGGCGGCTGAAATGAGTTTCCTCCGCAGGGTGGCCGGGCTCTCCCTTAGAGATAGGGTGAGGAGCTCCGTCATCCGGGAGGGGCCCAGAGTAGAGCCGCTGCTCCTTCGCATCGAGAGGAACCAGTTGAGGTGGCTCGGGCATCTGGTCAGGATGCCTCCTGGACGCCTCCCTGGTGAGGTGTTCCAGGCACGTCCCTCTGGGAGGAGACCCCGGGGAAGACCCAGGACACGCTGGAGGGATTACATCTCTCGGCTGGCCTGGGAACGCCTCGGGATCCCCCCCGCAGAGTTGGCAAATGTGGCTGGGGAGAGGGAAGTCTGGGCTTCCCTGCTTAGGCTGCTGCCCCCGCGACCCGACCCCGGATAAGCGGCAGAAGATGGATGGATGGAAAAACCTTTAGGCTAATCTCTCTCTTTTTTTACAGTTTTTTTTTTTTTTTTTTTTACTCCTATGATGTACTGTTATCACATAAAAGAAATAAAAAACCTCCAGTATGGATCAGATTACTTTTAATACACAAAAGAGCTGATATGGTCAATATTTTTAATCAGATCAGTTCCCACCATTACGCTTTTATTAAACGAAAACACTGGTTTGGCTAATAAATAAATTGACTTTGCCATGAGGAAGTTTGATTTATGTAAAAAGAAAAATGTATTTTTTGTTTGATATAAGTCTTGTAAAGGCTCCACCTCATGATTACTGACTATTATTTACTATAATGTTTATTGCTAGAGGACATGATGCTGGAAACAGCAGGAATAAATATGTCAGGGAGTGATGAGAAGGAAAATAGAGATAAACAAAGAAAAAGTTAAGGATATAGAGTATCATCGGGAGTAACTCCAGGTAAAAACACTGGAAAAATGTGAATCAAAACACGAGCAAATATACAAGAACAGCCGAAATAACTACCGCAATCGGTGGTTAAACCTGCAGGACAAAACAGTCACTCTACAAGTAATGGTTAGCGGGAGCACATCTATTGTGTGTGTGTGTGTGTGTGTGTGTGTGTGTGTGTGTGTGTGAGTGTATCGCCACCCCTACTACCTGAAAGAAGTATTGATAACTGTGAGCATTAATCTAATGTCTGACTAGATTGGAATCAGTGTGTTTTTGGACAAATGCTGCTCTGATTGCAGCAGAAATATCCGACTGTAAATCGTATTGTTTGTCCAACCTTTTGTTATCAAACTGTGACACGGGGTTTCGGGGTTTTTCTCAGTTTTGGTTTCCTGTTTTATTTTCTACTTTTTTCCTGTTCAGCCTCCTTGCCTTGTTTCCTGTGTCGCCTTTGTTCATCGTTTTCAGCTGGTCTCATTAGTTTCATTCACTACACCCGTTTCTTGTTTGGTTTCCCAGAATTTGTAGCCCTTTGTTTCAGTTCCGTATGCTGTTTCATTGTGTTAGCTTCCCTTCAGTTTAGTTCTGAATTCATTCAGCATGCCTGGGTCTGTTCCTACATTTGGGTCCTCACCTCCACCAAACCCTGACAGCAACTGCTGGAAAATTCCTGCCTCCTCCTCCCTATCCCACAGACATTTTACTAGATCCACCCATGACGATGTGCAATGATGCAACTGCTCTCCAGGACAGAGGAAACAGCAACCAGCGGGGCATGGAACCAAGGCAGTATATACTAAGGATGAACATGCACCCAGCCATGAGATAACGGAGGATACCTTCATCCATGGCTACCAGGGGGCAGGGGACAATGACTCAACAGCTCAGGACCATGCAACCCCAAACAGCAGAGACCCATCTGACACCCAGAAAACCAGCCCAATGTCAGTCCGCACCTGGGGTCTTCTGCATTGATTTGTCAACATATTTAAAATGACTCCATACTTGGTAGGAACTTCAATAATAATATCTCATCAGTCTAAAATCAGTGATTAACATCTACTTAAAATTTACATGCAACAGTTAAAATGGGATTAAAGAGAACAGATTCTTCCAGGAAAAGAAATATCCCATCTGGAGCGCAGGAGGATATGTATGAACATGAAGATATCATTGTCACCCAAGCAGAAACATGTGACTTTACAGTGACAGGTTTAAAAATATTCTCTTTCACCAAAGTAAATTTAAAAAAAAAAAAAAAAAAAAAATTGGATTTTTTTTTTTTTTTTTAAAGAGGAACAACAATGAAGTTCCAATCCTTCAGCAGAGCTTCTCTGTTATTTACTTGCAATACTAAGTTGTACCGAAGCTGTTTCGGCAACAGATCACAGCAACTTTTCTCGTTCTCCATTCATTCTTCCCCTCCAGGCAGGCGACAGATGTCATACATGCAGGTGCAATTTTGTGCTTGTCCATGTAGAAATAGAAACGGGCATGAAACATGACAGTTGAAAAAAGGTTTAACTTTTGTTGCTATCATATGGCTGTACAACCAATCAGGGCTTCATCAGCTACATCTACATGGACTAATATGTCATCTTCCAGATTCAAATAAATTGGATTGGAGTTTCCAGCCAACATGTTTACATGGAAAGCGAGGTAACGGGATCCAATCAGCTGGACAGATTGAATACGATCATAACGCTTTTGACACCTTTCGTCAATCAAAATGCTCAATAATGCTCTGTCAGCTTCCAACAAAACCGTATCCGCCACTGTCCTGTTCTGCTTTGCTGACGCCATTGTTCATGTCTTCTCTGAAAACTTGTTACGTTACCGCATTGTTCAGGCATGTGCAAAATCATCAACTAAAAATCAGAATGAGTGTTTATATGTTTTTTTTTTTTTTTCTTCACCGACTGATTACAACTGTGTAAAGATTTTAAGGATCCCTCGCAATCGGATTGAAATTTCTTTCTAGTCTGACCAGTTGTGGTTTTACATGAAGCATTTTAATTCTGACTGGAAATTCCATCGGATTAAAAGTGATCCATGTAAACGTAGCCACTGGCAGGTCAAGTAGACCTGGAGCTGATCTGGATCAGCCTTGAGCTCTGCCATCATATGATGACATTCACCACGATGTTTCCATGATTGTAAAAACTGGATGAACCCAGAGGTGTTTTTCTTTTTTCATAGCATAACCGGCAAGATCTCTGCCAATCCCAGCTAAATCCTCTGACTCTTTATCCATGATTTCCTCTGATATCATAACCAATCAAATTCCTTATGTTATTAGAGAACATGATGCTTTCGCCATTGTTGTCATTTCGTCGCCCTCCATTTGTTGGGTCCATTAGCCTCACCAGATACATTTTATCATCACAGGTGTGGAATTTTTTTTCAATTAAGTCCATGCAACTCCAAATGCCTTTAAACTACCTCTGCAAGTTACCTTAAACTACATATCCTGTTCCATATTCTCATGTACAAATTGATAAGTTCTTTCTCATCTACAGCATAAGCATGAGCAAGTCCCCACAAGCATTCTGTTGTACCTCTATAGAAGTAGATATATAACCACAATCCCCATTCCTCAACCTGTTAAACAAACCCCCCCAAAAAATAAAATGACATGCAGGAAAACGACAAAATAATTCTGCAAAAAATTGCTAAAGCAAAGTGATGTAAAATGTAGTCACACTTCTCTAACAGCATTTAATTTGATAACTGATTCTCATTTAGTCTTTAATCAAATTCTTTGGAAAGTGCTGAGGCGGTGTTTCACTGAAAGCCTCAGAGAAAAGCTGCTAGGTAGAAATATGAATTATAAACATTGACTGGGATCAGTTTTTCCCAGAGCTCTGTGAGAATAAATGCAAGTTAAAGCTCTTAAAATCGACTCCTTTTCCTCCCATCGCAGAGGCAGGTAGGGTTCAACTGGTGGGGATTCAATCAGTGCTGCTTGATATGCACATGCATGTTCCATCGATTTCTTTTGTGTCCTTCACGCTCAGCAGCTGCAGCACAATCAGACCATCATGATAAATGTTGAAATGCATTAGTGTAATATTATCCATCGTTATGGCAGATGCTGCCCTGCAGACAAACTTCAGCACGACGTGGATTTTTCAATGCAAAGAATATTTTCATGTAACTAAATGATGTGTTGCATTGTGTACTCTGTTTAATAATAAATGCATTTACAGCATTGGATCGTAAACCGGGGGACCAGCAGGAAGCTGCTTTGTTGTGGTTTGTCAGCTAGCTAGATGGTGCCAAGTTGCTAAGAGCATAACAGCAATTAACAAATATGAACAAAAGGTTTGAAATGCAAATGTTTTTAAACTATTCAAGGGTCTGCAAGCTGGGACTCCAGAGTCACAAGTGTGTTGGGGCCTGTACCTCATCATTCCAACCTTGCTGACCCTCAAAATGAAAGAGTAGTAATAAAATACATTTCTGGTCTCACTCCAACTCCCAGAATACCTTGCTCTTCCCACTTGAGTGTGAAACAGAGGGATGCAGGACAACAGAAGCTCTAACTGGCTGGGGAAAGCGCAGCACAGCAGGGAGTCTGTCATGCCCTGCCTTCACCTGCACTCACTCAGCTTATCCTCATGCTTCAACTGCAGCTGCACCTGATCACAAGATTAACAATCACCTCCCTTCAATCAGCACCATCACCATAAAGCCAGCTCCTCTGAAGCAGTTACCAGCCTGTTGGCACTCTGAGTTCCATTCCCGCCTCCAGCCTTTTGATTCAGTCCTTTTTGAAAATAAAACACTTCTTTAATCTACAGAACTTATTTGTAGTGTGAGTCCTTTTTCTGAACATGACAGATTCCCTTTGACTTCACTGCACCTCAGCCAAACCCCTGTGGTTTCCAGCAACTGTCCTACAATAGGGGACACTTAGACTGTGTCCACTTTGTGGCCATTTTTTTTGTAAAACCGAATGGCTTCCTTGAAAGAAAAAAACACAGAATCCACTCAACCTCATTTGTCATGCAGAAAGGACAGCTACATTCCATCTCAAATGCCCTTACTGACGGAATGAGGTTTTTACTCAAAGTCTCACCATAATACACGGCCCCATTCATTCTTTCTTTTACATGGAATCGTCGTCCTGGTCCCTCTGCAGAAAAGAGTCCCAAAGCGTGATGTTTCCACCACAATGCTTCACAGAGTAGGTATTCTGGTGTTTAGATACAACTCAGCACTCCTTCAATCATGCCAAGTTGAGTTTTTACCAAAAAGTTAGTTTCTTCACAATGAGCTGCTAACCTGTTGCAGATTCAGTCTTCCCAGCCTGGTGAAGGTCTACAAAATTTGTTTCAGGTGTCTTTTTACAGCCCTTTGCTTTTGACTATAGTGGACTGTTTGAGGTTGTAGACAGAGGTTGTGGTCTTTTATACTGATAACGAGTTCAAACAGGTACCAGTAATACAGGTAACAAGTGGAGGACGGGGGAGCCTCTTAAAGTTACAGGCCCCCATTCTGTCTCTCGTAGTTGAAGTGTACCTATGATGAAAATTACAGGCCTCTCTCATCTTTTTAAGAGGAAGAACTTGCACAATTGATTGCTGACTAAATACTGTTTTACATCGCTGTAAAAATGCAATAAATTAATTTCAGCTGATATAACACCACTTCACAACAATGTCATCTTATGGCACTTTACAGACACATCAGTAATAAATAGCCTAGATAATAAAAACCAGCTGATTGCATCTAATTTTGCGTTTGATCTGGTCTTCCATCCTGAGCATGCATGAGGCGACAGTAGAAAAGAAAACTTCCTTTCAACAGGAAGGCAAAACCACAAGCAGAAACGGGCTCAGGGAGGGCAACCATCTGCCTGGACTGGTTGGGGTGGAAAGGACAGGTAAGACAGATCAATACACACCACAGTTTATATCCTGGAAGACCCACAGAAAAAACAAAAATAGAAATAGGTTCATGATGTCAGTACAGTGCATCATGGGACGTCCCCATCGCTGAATAACTAATAGTTTTTTTTTTGTTTTTTTACTTATAGTCTATATCATTCAAGAGAATCGATAACATATTTGGTTTATTTAGATAGGCTTGTTTTTTACAACAAGAATTGGCTTCAAGAAAAGACAGTGAGAAAGACAGTGCAAGCAAAGATCAGAGCTAATAGACTTAAAAAATCCAGACAATGTGGTAAATGAGAGCTGAGGTGTGTGGGTGTCAATACAGGCCACTGTTGGTCATGGCAAATATATCACAGGTGTTGGGTAATCAGCAAAAGGACAGGAGGTATTACACACAAGAAAAGGTCAAAAGCAACTGTATAAAGAAGTCCCACGACCAGGTCGGCTCGCTTGACAACCGTCTTTATTCCTCCTACCCAGGCGCCACATGCAGAGCATTCACCCAAGCATTGTGGGAACACAAGGCATCATGGGAACAGTAGTCCTACTGCTACAGCAACCGTAACAGAAGTCTTTACAGTACAAACCTTGTCAAAGTTAACACTATATCTCAAAATCACACATCAGTTTTAAGTTGCGATTATCACCGTAATGTTCTGCTGAGAACATTTTTTTGTTTGACGTATGGTTTATAGTTTGTGTTCTGCACTGCCGTTTTAGGCTTAATTTAGGAAATTAGGGTCAATTAATGATGAAGTGAAACTGCAGCAACAGCTGCTGTGACTTGATGAATAAATATTTAAATGTAACTACAAACCTGCACTTGTAAAGCTACTGGAAAAAAAAAAAAAAAAAAAAAAAAAAAACTTTTCAAACACACTGTACTTAAAAATAATACAACGCATTCCTCATTATCCTGCCAGTCTCCACGACATTTGCAAAAAGAATGACATTTTTTAATAATACGTTCTGGGAGGATTGCCCTGTTTTTGCATAAGAAACTGTCATTTTGGAATTGATGCACAAGTAATATGAGAAGAGAGGACCAAAGGACCCTGAATCAGACAAAAAACATTTTGCTATTCAGCTTCTATGTAACACAGCAGAGCTGTTGATGCGGAACTCTTCCTTATAATTACTCCCCTGCATTCTTATCACCCCCAACGACAAAAGAGGAGAGGAAGAGGCAAAGAACAAGACGAACATATGCAGAAGGTTCAATTCTCATCCGCATTCATCATGAATAGCACTGCAGTACAACTATGACTTGGACAACCTGGGACAATTCCTTTAGAAAATCCTGACTGACTTTATTATGCAGCTTATAAGGTTATCACAATATTAGCCTGCATCATAGACATATTGCGGGCTGCACGGTGGCATAGTGGTTAGCACTGTGGCCTTTCTGTGTGGAGTTTGCATGTTATCTCTGGGTACTCCAGCTTCCTCCCACCGTCCAAAGACATGCATGTTAGGTTAATTGGCTAATCTAAACTGGATAGGAATGAGTGTGAACATGAGTGGTTGTTTGTCTCTGAGTGGTCCTACTATGGACTGGAGAGCTGTCCAGGGTGTACCCTGCCTTTCACCCAAAGACTGCTGGGATAAACTCTAGCTTCCCCACAACCCGTCATTGGATTAAGCAGTTACAATAATGAATAAATGATAAACAGATTGAAACAACTGCCTGAACTATGATAAATAGTCATCTCTGTTTGCATGTTTTTAAGGATGCGATATGGTTGCTCTATATCCTGCTGTGGTTTCATATTCTGTGTGCACCCACCAGCGAATCATACAGACTTTATCTCCCAGTAGAGTCAGATCATTTAGTGTTACTTGCCGTATAAAACAGCAGAGATGCTAGTTTGTTAGTTGGAAAAGCTCTGTTGCAACAGTTGTCAGTTGCTGTAGCTCTTCACAATTTTCTTGCTATGACTAACTATACAATGCTTACATTTAACATGAGACGGTAAAGCTAAGCTAAGTAATATTTTTTTTCTCTTGAAGTGTGTCACTAATGCTTTACATTGATTGACCTTGGTGTGAAGTGATTGCATACTCCAAGCCTGGATGCTGAGAGTCTGAACGATGTACAAGCTGAAACTGTTCATTTCAGACTAAAGGGAATGTTGAAATGCAGGAAGTTCTGAGTGAAAGAGTAAGGTTTTCTTCATGCAAGTCATGCAAAGCTGCTCTAAAGGAGTCCCAGAACAAATGCTTAGACCTGGGAAACAATGACTTTCGGTAACTGAATATTATATAACCCAGGGCTCAATCATGTTTTTATCCTGCATAATTATCTGACTGTAGTCAGGAAATGATACTTTTCACTCTCTTCTCGTCAGGCTGCATGAATGGTTCACAGTACTGGCTCCAATTATTTAGAGAAAGCAGATAGGTGAGTGGATTTGAAGTGTGTATAATGGTATTATGTGTCATTAACATTACAGACAGACTAGCTGCTCCCTGCCAGTTCAGTGTCAGCACTCTCTCATGCACAGACTTAAGATCTGAACTCAACACTGCTCTCTGCACTGTGGTTTATTAATATTCACTACCGGAGCCATTTGAACACCAAAGTCAAAGAGTGGAATTAACATTAAGTCTTGACTCCCTGCTAGCTGTCACGGTGTTGAGGAGGGGGAGGTATTCAGCAATACCCCAGAGTTATCCCTTATAAATGACATTTATAAAGTAGGTTGAGGATTTGTTATTCCATGGCATTTCTGAACAGAGTTGTAGTTTTTGAAGTTTATCCTGAGTCCTGGCTGATAAGTCTGATGGGTCTGACCACAGTGTCACAAAAGCCAGATTACCAGCCTCTGTCCCAAGATGGAGGACTGTTTGGACAGGGTTGTCTCTGTTGTGATGAAACTGTTCTGGCAAGTTCCTTTGACTCTGAGAGCAAAATGAATATCTGGGTTTATGACTCTAAATGCTTCTCTACGATATAACATCAGACCCCCCAATTCCCAGCTACAGGTCAGCACCTGGTCGACAAGGTTTTGTTGATGGTTCCAAGGTGTTACGCAAATCTCAGTCAGAGTAGCTACACTTCCAAAATAAATTTTTAAATCAGATCAAGAAGGGTGGTTTCAACCTTTTCATGTATAGATCAGCTGGCAAAAATAACCATGTAAACACTCTTGATCGTTTAGTGGTGGATGTTGTTTTAGCATGCGCTGGAACCACATGGGGTTTATGTGACAAAGATTTTTCAGGGGTAGAAAACTTATGAATTAGTCCTTAGTGAGGACTGGAGAGGTAATGAGCTGTGGTTTGTTAATTGATTTTTTAGATAGACCTGTCCAGACACTGTTACACAGGTTTGGTACATGGTTAGAATCTCTTATCACATTGCTTTTTATCAGATAGATGACATATTTGTCCATGTCAGCACAGTGCTATTGTTGTGTATTCTTACTTCTGGGAAAAGCATGTTGGACAGCTGATTTCTTCCAACCATTTTCCATGAAGGGACATATGACCATATGACAGAAATTCATGAATTAGAGCAAAGACTATTTTAATGGTCCTAGCGCAAACACTGTTCAATAGAAACAGCAGTAAATTGCAATTGTTGTTTGTCAAAACTTACAAATGTCAGTTTTATTTTGCAAAATAAAAAAAGGCAATGTAATGGAAACGTAGCTTTTGTTTGCATTCTCATGTATGACCCGGAGTATCTCCAAGCACCCCTATCTGCAAAATACTGTTCCTTGTTCACATAGCAGTATGATCCTCATCTTACATCGCATACCCTGATGAACACATGATGTGGCCATAAAAATGAAGTCACGCCTCTTCTATAGATGCAGTTCTGGTTCTTGTTGACTTCAAAGAATCGGTTCTTAGAGCTGACTCGTTCATGAATGACACATTAAAATAATGCATTAATAAAATGAAATAAAACTCTAAAATCCCAATGACTCTAAGAATCAACTCATTTAACATTTTATTAAAGTAGTTGGTATCTTCTGTATGGGGTGTATGGTGCTGCAGGCAGCAATTGAGATACTTGTATTTCAGCCTCACTTTTGACTGAAAATTGCGGCGTCTATATTTTATAGTTGTTCATCTACATATATGATCCAGTTATTTCAAACTAATATAAAGAATCACCATTGACAGTTTATCAACAAAGACACAACCCAGAGTTATCCCAGTATATGCTGACATAAAACCAGAGGAAACAAATGCAGTAAATGTGCACAAGCAATGATCAAAGCTAGATGTGTCCCTCCTTCTTATACTGGTGGTGAAGCGCAACCACATCAAGGGTGTCATCACTTGTTTCAGTGCTCACAGTATTCATATGACGAAAGGTCCTTGGATCACCTTGTGTTGGTCAAACGGAGAAAGTAAACAGAAAGGTTCAATGAAACGGCAATGATAGAGATTACTGAATAGTAGGGTGTTTCTATAACTTTAGACATTAGATCCAATCATTCAAGTTTCAGGCAACTCAGAGGTGACTCTGCTAAAGATTATCAGGAATAAGAGGATTGTATATTATTTTCCCATTTACAAGCTTTGCCCCTAAAGGTGTGTATGGTTATATTTTATGCTTTTATGCTCCACAGAGCATCTGTACACTAAAACAAGTCCTCATAGAGGGCATTTCTAAGTTGTGGAGAAGGGTTGGCTCATGTTTCAACCCATTTTGTTGTGTTGTTACTGAACACCTGTACACACAGTCTGGGTGGAGAATTATCTACTAATGATCACTGTTGCAAGGTTTTCATAAAACATCAGTGGAACTGAAATGTAATTATGATCTATGAATTATGATGCTGAGCATGAGCAGTGTGCAAGTTCTTTTTTTCCATTTCTAGGCCACCAATTCTGTATAGGCAGTGTGAGTTTAGGCTCAGTTTATGTGGATTATGTACATAGAAATGAAGGAGGTAATCTTGTCACTAATCTCTGCAAATATATTGACATGCAAATATCTCTCAGGCAGAATGTTTTTTGCTATAGGAACATTCAGGTTTTAATAAGAATTGACCAATCACCTTTAAAGTTATTTTGATTGCATGCCTCTAAGTCATTGCACACAGAGTAATAGAGGCAGAGCAGATTATAGACTTTACAGACTGTAAACTAGATAGATTAATCAGCAGATAAATGGTGAGCCACATGCGAAACAGGAAATATCCACCCAGATATGCCTTTTATCTGAATATCAGCTCATGAAAAAAAAGCCCTGACATTGTTATTAATCTGTCAAGTCAATTTAAACCAGAATTTTAACTCTTTGGTGAGTACAGAGTGTCTAAATTTCTGGTGTGATACATTGAACAAGGTGTTGGAAACATTCCTCTGAGGAAATTCGCCATATTGACATGAAGCATCACATAGTTACTGGACATCCAAGAAGATCAGAAGATGTTACACTGTGCTCATAAAGGGATGGACATGGTCAGCAGCAGGACTCAGGCAGGCTGTGCTGGTTAAACCATGTCATTCCACCAGCAGCAGCCTGAAGCGGTGATCCTGACGGCAGGATGGATCCATGTTGTCATGATGTTTCCAGCAGATTCTGATCCTACCATGTGAATGTGGAGCTGAACTGGAGACTCATCAGACCAGCAACGTTTCTCCATCTTCTATTGTCCAGTTCTGGTGAGTCTGTGTGAATTGTAGCCTCAGTTTCCTGTTCTTACTGACAGGAGGGAACCAGGTGTGGTCTTCTGCTTCTGCTGGAGACCATCTGCTTCCAGGCTGGACATGTTGTGTGTTTGGAGAAGATTTTTTGCATATCTTGGTAGGAACCAGTCCTGACAGGACTTCCTGTTGCATTTCTATCATCTCCAACCAGTCTGTCCAGTCTCACTGAGATTTTCTCTTCTTCAGACCTTCTATAGAGATGGTAGTGTGTGAAAATGCCAGTAAACACTCAGCCCAACAACCATACTATGTTCAAATTCACATAAATCCACTTTCTTCATCATTCTGATGCTCAGTTTGAACTTCAGCAAGTCATCTTCACCATGTCTACATGACTACAAGCTGCCATGTGATTGGCTGATTAGATGTTTGTGTTAAGCACTTGATCAAGTGTACCAAATAAAATGTGCAATATGCATCTTTTTATTTGTAAAAACTTAATTTTCTTAGTACATTTTTGACACAAACTTCCTGCTACATCAGCTTTAAAAACTACCTCAGCAGGAAAAATATTCTATAAAACTTGTTTGATTGCAGTATTGATGTTTAAATGAGACAATGGTGCATTTTTAATTACTGTGGTGGATTTTGCTTTGAGTGGCAAGGCGTGACTAAGTATAGTGATGCATGATTGCAGATGGGACCACAGCACTGCCAAAGGCTCTGTTGAAAAACGAATAGTCACGCTGGTAGCCTCTTTTTCTCTCCCCTCTGTTAAATGAGACTTAAGAGGTATGATGATGAGGATGATGAGTGGGTGTGCAGAAGAAAGTGAGAGTTCCACACATTGAATTCATAAGATAAAAGGAGGAACTCATCAAAGGGACTTTTATTTTTACATATTATGGCTCAGACGGGAGAATAACTGCTGTAAATAAATACCCAAAAGAAAAAAGGTGTGAAAAGCAGCCGAGTCGTATTTGGTTACTTGCAGCAGGAAACTGGTTTGGTATTGATGTAATATGGAGCAAATCTAGCTATTAACACCTTCAGATATTTTCTCACAGCTTCACTTGTTAGAAAAATGTGTTAAATTTAACTGGAAAGTAATCCAGTATCCCTCTCTAAGGCGACTGATTTAAGCAGTTAGTTGAAAACTTTGTGATAAAAACTGTAGATTAAAGGTTGAGTCGTCCACAGTGTTGGGAGTAGCTGCGTTTCAGTGTAACGGCATTACGAGCTGTGTTGGGTTTTGTTTTTTTTGGTAATTGAGCAAACAAATGTATTTCTTTTCCTGATACAACGCTTTTGCATTCACTGAGGGTAAATTCGGCGGGTGGGTTAACAACGAGATACGAGGTTATGCTTGACAAACGCAGAGTTGTGTTATATGATAGCTAATCAAAGCTGGTGTTTTTATACACAGGCCAGGAGAAGTTCAACAGGTTTTCCAAGATATCAAAGATAGATGTGGATCCCGGCAACATTCAGGATACTACCATCCAGAACAGGAACAACATTTTGGATCTACATTGTGAGGGGCCAAGCTGGCGAAGGAAGAGGAACACAGGTGGCTTCAAAAAAAAAAAAAAAGGGGGTTTTATTTGCCCAAACAATATAAATGAATTAGGCCTTTAAAAGAGGTCAACTAAGCAAAACCTAAATCAAAAGTCTGAAAATAACCAAACTAACAGATTAGGGAACATAATCAACATAACAAAAACATACTGACCTGACAAACAACAAACAAAGGAGAACTTAAATACTGGCTGATCAGACCAGTTACAAAACATATGGGGTAACACATTAAACATACTAATAAACTAGACAAAGAAACAGAACCTAACTGTTAGCTTAATTATTCTTTACAAAACTACTAACAAAAAGGTAAACCCAAACTACTCAAAAATGGGAAAGAAAATGAACAAACATTTGAAGAAACTAAACTAAACTTTTAATCTCCCCCTCTGAAGATGAGGTCTTCCCAAAGGCCCGTGGCACTTCCTGCTCACTGGCTTCCCACCTGTGCACACTCCTGCCCCCCAATGCCCAAGCTAATCCCTTCAGCACCAGTAAAAACAAACAAGATTAACCAAAACACAAACAATTGAAAATACAGTGGCTCCTTAATGTGCGCGCTAACAAAAAGAAACCAAAGCATTTAAACTAAGTTTAAATATAAAGAAAACTAACAGTGTGGTGCTTTTACCGCCTTTATATGTGTGGCCATTGGTCTGGCCATCACACACCCCTCCTCTTCAAAACCTCAGCTGGACCAGCGAGAGAGGTAGTCAGCAGTTGAATTGTCTTTCCCAGGGATATGCTGAATCGTGAACCGGAATGGCTGCATGGCAATGTACCATCGAGTAATCCTCCCATTTGTGTCCTTCATCCGGTTCAGCCACTGTAGTGCCTTATGATCAGTCTGCAAGATGAACGCCCTCCCCAGCAGATAATACTTGAATGAGTCAAGTGCCCACTTGATAGCCAAAGCCTCTCTCTCCACCGTCGCATAGCGCTCTTCCCGGGGAAATAGCTTGCGGCTAATGTAAGCAACAGGATGCAGATCACCCGGCAATCCCTGTAGAAGAACAGCTCCCACACCCCTCTCAGAAGCATCTGTCTGCAGAATAAAATCCTTGTCAAAGTCAGGACTGTGCAGAACTGGATCCTTACTAAGGGATTGCCGGATATCATGGAAAGCTGCCACTGCGTTCTCAGTCCACTGAACTTTGTGAGGGTGTTGCTTTCCTGTCCTGTCTGTCAGGGCTGCAGCTCTTGCAGAGAAGTTGGGGATAAACCGGTGGTAGAAGCCAGCCATTCCTAAGAAAGATCTCAGCTGCTTCTTTGTCTGTGGAAGAGGACAGGATTCAATTGCCCTTACTTTGTTCACTTGCGGCTTAATGACCCCACCTCCAATGGTAAAACCGAGGTACTGCGTCTCCGGCCTGGCCAGGACACACTTTGCTGGATTGACTGTGAGGCCAGCAGACTCCAGACGGGCCAGGACCTCCCTCAGATGTTCCATGTGTGCCCTCCAGGAGTCACTGTAGATGACGATGTCATCCAGATATGCACATGTATAATCAGACAATCCATCCAGTACCTGATCTATGAGTCTCTGGAAAGTAGCAGGGGCCCCATGCAAACCAAATGGCAAAACAGTGAATTCAAACAAGCCCCATGGTGTACGAAAGGCTGTCAGCTCACAAGACTTCTCACGGAGAGGTACTTGCCAGTAGCCCTTGGACA
This sequence comes from Telmatherina bonti, assembly GCF_933228915.1. NCBI lineage: Eukaryota > Metazoa > Chordata > Actinopteri > Atheriniformes > Telmatherinidae > Telmatherina > Telmatherina bonti. The sequence goes on along the minus strand of NC_136632.1, from coordinate 5,398,800 downwards.
GGTCAATGGTGGTGAGATATTTAGCCTTTCCAAGACGCTCAGTGAGCTCATCCATTCGTGGTGTTGGATATGAATCAAATTTAGAAACTGAGTTAAGGTACCTGAAGTCAATACAGAATCTTATTGTCCCATCCTTCTTGGGCACCAGGACCACTGGATTACACCACTCACTTTTTGAAGGTTTGATGATTCCCAGGGACAGCATGAGGTCTACTTCTTTCTTCAGTGGCCCCAGGAGGCGCTCAGGTATCCTGTAACTCATACGTCTCACTGGTGCATCAGCTTTTAACACAATGTCATGCTTGACCAGATTTGTACGGCCAGGATACTGTTGAAATATGTCTGAACGGATCAAGGATTTTACCTCAGACTGTTCTCTGGTGAGATGGCTTAAATCCAGGTCCGCAGCCGACAGTAATGGTAAATATTGATCCACCTCCTCTTCTTCCTCCACACCACGAATGAGGAGCACTTCTGCCCCCTTCTCAGTGCGTGGAATCCACTCTTTGAGCAGGTTCACATGAAGAACTCTACTGGATCGCTGAAGCCCTGGAGTGGCAACCTGGTAAGTAGTAGGGCCTACCTTTCTTTGCACTTCAAAGGGACCTTGCCATTTTGCCAGCAGCTTGCTGTCTGTTGTAGGCAACATCACCAGCACTTTTTGGCCTGGATCAAAGTTCCTCTCTCTGGCGGCATGGTCATACCAAGCTTTTTGCGATTTCTGAGCTTCTGTCATGCATGTCTGGGCCAACTCACTCATCTTTTGCAGTTTCTCTCTCACCTGGACCACATAGGATATAATGTCAACAGGTTCCTCCTGTCCTTGATCTCCTTCCCATGTTTCCTTTAACAAAGACAGAGGGCCTCTCACATTGTGACCATAAAGAAGTTCAAAAGGAGAGAACCCAGTGGAAGCTTGAGGTACTTCTCTGTAAGCAAAAAGCAGGTAAGGTAGCCATTGATCCCAGTCAGACCCAGTGTCATCCACAAATTTACGGAGCATTTGTTTCAGTGTTTGGTTGAACCGCTCTGTAAGCCCATCTGTTTGGGGATGGTATGGGGTAGTCCTCATACCCCGGATGCCAAGCAGCTTATAGAGCTGTTTCAACAATACAGACATAAAGTTAGTTCCCTGATCAGTGAGGATTTCACGAGGGAAACCAAACCTGGAGAAGAGATGTATTAGCGAAAAAGCTACAGATTTTGCCTTCACAGATTTTAATGGAAAGACTTCAGGATACTTAGTGGCATAATCTGTGATGACCAGCATGTAACGGTTTCCAGCTTTGCTTTTCTCCACTGGACCAACAATGTCCATGCCAAGACGGTCAAAAGGAGTTCCAATAACAGGTAGAGGTTGGAGTGGAGCTTTTGAGGGCCTTTTCACTGATGTCATCTGACACTGAGGGCAACTTCTACAGAACTGTGCTACATCTGAGTGCAGGCCAGGCCAGTGGAAATGTTGTCTAATGCGAGCAGTGGTCTTCCATTTCCCTAGGTGGCCAGCCCAGGGAACCGAATTGGCCCAATGTGAGAACCACATTTCTGACTGCTCGAGGGACCACTAGTTGCTTAGCCAGACCATGCTGATGGTAAAGGATACCATTCTGTAAAAAGTATGCCTCTTTATGATTTCCAGGGTCAACCTCCGATCCTCTCTCTGTAGCTCTCAACAAAATGGCTGACAGTGATGGGTCATTTTGTTGCATCTCAGTTATGTTGGTAGGGATTTTAAATCCCAAAGGAACTTCTGGCGCAGACTCAATTTGTGCTTTTGCATCTGTATGCTTAAATTTCTCATGCCTTTTCTGACTGCGTGTTTTCCTAGATTTCCCGGGACTCATTTCTAGGTCAACATCAAAGAAAGGCAAGGCACTGAGTGTTGGAAGATGCTCATTCTGCTTAGCCTGAGCCCTAGTTACAACATTACAAGTTTGTGCAGGTTTCAATAGGTCATAAAGTACTGGCAGATCTTCACCTAAAACTACTGGGAATGGCAAGTTCTCTGCAACCCCAACATTCAACAGATATGGTTGCCCTTGCACCTCAATAAAGATGTCAGCAGTAGGGTAAGGTTTCTCATCACCATGCACACAACAAATTGGGATGGTTTCAAGAGTACATATTGTGTGATTAGGTACGTAACGCCTGTTCACCAGAGTCTGAGTACTACCAGTATCTATTAAGGCTTTTATTTTCCTTCCATTGATTTTCACCATGGTCGTTTTCATTGACAGTCCATTTTCTGGCTTCAGGACATCATGCTGTCGGGGGACAAAGCACATTTGGGTCAATTTGAATGAGTTTTGTGGGCACACCGGCTTAGTATGACCTTCCTTCCCACAACGGTAACAAACTGGAGCTCTTTTAGCCGGTTTAACTGCATTTCCTTGCTGATCATCCTGGATTGGAGGTTTGCTCACACTTGCTGCTCTCTGGTTGTATTGAATGGGCTGGGGCCTGCAGGTGTCCTTTTCTTTCGTGGCGGTATTAGTCCATGGCTGGCCCTTCTGCCTGGCAGTGACAAACACATCAGCAAGAGAAGCAGCATCAGCAGCAGATGTAGGGTTATGTTCTTTAATCCACACCTGAAGCTCAGGGGACAACATTCTTAAGAACTGTTCCATGATTATCATTTCACCAATTCCTTGCACAGTTTTACCTCCGGGCTGTATCCATTTCCCATACAACTCGTTCAGCCTCACATAGAGTTCTTTAGGGCTTTCATCAGGCTGAACATACAGGGACCGGAACCTTTGTCTGTAAGTCTCTGGGTTGATGTGATATTTCTTTAATATGGCATCCTTCACCTCATTGTAATCCAGTGACTCATCAACATCCATATTAACATAGGCACTTCTTGCCTTACCAGTAAGTAGAGGAATTAGGCGGAACACCCAGTCTGCTTTTGGCCATCTACAGGCAGCTGCAATTCTCTCAAATGTAACCAGGAAATGCTCAATATCATCTTCACTGGTTAACTTCTGCAGTTTTGGTTCATGAAAGATTGGTGACTGACATGAGGGAGTATTGGTTCTGAAGTTGTCTGGTGAGGATGAGGCCTGGGTCTGTTGATTATTCTCACCCCTTTCTTCAGTAAGGTTTGTATCAGCTGAAGCAGGCACAGGAGTAGGAGATGTGCGAGCCTGAACCTCCATTTGCAAAAGCTGAAACTGATGTTGTAAAGCTTTAAATCGCTGGTCTTGGCGTGTAAATTCATGTTTCAGTTTTACCTCCCGTGCTTCCTGTTGTCCCATGAATGTCTGTAAGATTCCAGCTAAATCCGTCAGTGTTGGTTCTCTGACTTCGTCACCATCATTGTCTGCTGCCATTTCAGAAGCTTGAGCCTCCATTTCCTCCTCACAAGCCGTTTGGTCATCTGCCATCTTGGTCTCAGGTTTGGTTTTTCTGCCTCCACGGTACATGGCTCAGGAGAAAGTGAAAAAATCCAAGAGGGGAGAAGAAAAAGGTTTGCAAAAAACAAAAAAAACCACCTGTGTTCCTGAACTAGCTGATCCCACCGCTGCCACCAAATGTGAGGGACCAAGCTGGCGAAGGAAGAGGAACACAGGTGGCTTAAAAAAAAAAGGGGTTTTATTTGCCCAAACAATATAAATGAATTAGGCCTTTAAAAGAGGTCAACTAAGCAAAACCTAAATCAAAGTCTGAAAATAACCAAACTAACAGATTAGGGAACATAATCAACATAACAAAAACATACTGACCTGACAAACAACAAACAAAGGAGAACTTAAATACTGGCTGATCAGACCAGTTACAAAACATATGGGGTAACACATTAAACATACTAACAAACTAGACAAAGAAACAGAACCTAACTGTTAGCTTAATTATTCTTAACAAAACTACTAACAAAAAGGTAAACCCAAACTACTCTATTAACCTATTAACTATTAACCAAAATGCAAACAATTGAAAATACAGTGGCTCCTTAATGTGTGCGCTAACAAAAAGAAACCAAAGCATTTAAACTAAGTTTAAATATAAAGAAAACTAACAATGTGGTGCTTTTACCGCCTTTATATGTGTGGCCATTGGTCTGGCCATCACAACCATCCAGAACAGAAACAACATTCTGGATACTACCATCCAGAGCAGGAACAAATTTCTGGATACTACCATCCAGAACAGGAACAACATTCTGGATACTACCATCCAGAACAGGAACAACATTCTGGATACTACCATCCAGAACAGGAACAACATTCTGGATACTACCATCCAGAGCAGGAACAACATTCTGGATACTACCATCCAGAACAGGAACAACATTCTGGATACTACCATCCAGAACAGGAACAACATTCTGGATACTAACAAACAGAGCAGGAACAACATTCTGGATACTACCATCCAGAACAGGAACAACATTCTGGATACTACCATCCAGAACAGGAACAACATTCTGGATACTACCATCCAGAACAGGAACAACATTCTGGATACTAACAAACAGAGCAGGAACAACATTCTGGATACGACCATCCAGAACAGGAACAACATTCTGGATACTACCATCCAGAGCAGGAACAACATTCTGGATACTACCATCCAGAGCAGGAACAACATTCTGGATACTACCATCCAGAACAGGAACAACATTCTGGATACTAACAAACAGAACAGATGCCAGAACAGAATCTGATAGTGGATCCATATAAGATGGCTGTAGGACCACACAATCAGCTGGAAATTAGCTGCTTGGGGGAGGTCATCACTCTAACAATGCTTTTCTAGTTCTATTTAAATGATAGTTTCCCCATTCAAAGAATAAGAAGCCATTTTGGCCACTGCATGTTAGAACTGGCATTCAATCAAGAGCTGAGGGACTTGAAATTGGATGATCTATAATGTCGTAAACAAACATGGGCACACAACAGACAGAGACAAAGAGCCACACAGCGTGCAAACAGACCCAGTGTGCAAAGAGAAGCGACTGGCTGCAGTCTGAGTTATGAACACAGTTACGTTGGAAACTGTCTGAGACAGCAAAGGAGGAAAGATAACTCCTGGACTATGACTAAATAAATAATGCACCAAATATTTTATGCTTAAATACCATAATACAGGGTGTGCAGAGTGACCTTTAAATTTCAAGTTAAGTTTTCTAAAAACTTCACTTTATTCTGACATTGAATGTTTCCCATTTAAATCTTGCTCAAGTGCTGCGTCACTACTGAAGGTTTGAAAATATAAACTACCAGCTTGGACTTTCTAAATGTCACCATAATCAGTCAATTTTTATCCAAACAGAACTGGCTGAAGGAAAAATGGAGACATTATCTGTTGCAGCTCATATAACCAACAGTCCAAGTAGTAAAATGCCATTTTAGCGCTGGGAAGCGTCAACGAATATGGCATTTCAGATGTCAGTTAAAAAGCACTGGCTCTCCAAGAGCTATGTTTAATATGGTACTTCCAGACAGACTGCGTTCTGGTTTCTAGCTCCAACCGGACTTAAGAGTTTCAGTGCCTCAGTGTTTTCCTGTGAGCCTGCTTGCGTTCATGTACTTTAAGCAAACCCAAAGTGGGAGGGTTTATGGAAGTAAACATCAGCATCTTCAGAAATTTTGTCCAAAATGTTGATTGTTAAGTCAGTCGACTCCATTATAACCTAAAACAGAGGCCCAGGTCCAGTCCTCAGCATTTACTATCCTGCAACTTTTTGATGCACCCCTTCTCCAAGACGAATGGCTGACTTCCCTTATCTACATGTCATTCAGCTCTGCAGAAGCCTGTAAAATAGCCATTTGTTTGACTGTAAAAAGAGAAATAAAAGGAAGCAATAAAGATAATAAAAATTAAATCAACAATGAGATGGACAGAGAAGTTGGGCCCGTGACTCCTACATCTGGAGAATGACTCCAACAGATCAGGGGAACATCATCAGATATAGTCACATTCAGCCTCAAGAAAACCAATAAGATTGTTGGACTCCATGGCAACTGCCTACATATTGTTTGCCTGTATTTTACTCGTCATACATTTCTGATTTTATTTTCTGCATAACACTGTAATAATAATACTAAACATAAACATAATAATCAGCGAAGAAAAAAGAAGCACCAAGAAGAAAATGCACAGACCAGCATGGCACAAACCATGGCATCAAGTGATATTGATTGGCTCAGAGAAGCGGCTAAGCACTCTTCATGTTCACTCTTTGAGGCGCCAATAAAACTGTGAACAATCTGTGTTACGTTTGTCTCCAGTATTGAGCACTGAATGCCTCTCAGAGCAGACTGCAGAGTCAGCACATTGTCTTTATGTCTTGTTATCCCCCTCCCCCATTTGGTACCAGAGCAAACACAACTCTTGTATAAGTTTATAACCATTTTAAACATTGATGTATGTGAGGCATCTACCTCCACTTTCAGAGTCGCTATACATACTTATTATAAACCAATGTTCCAATTTTTATGATAGCTAGCTTTGCTACTATTTCTGGGGTTTTACTGTGCTGGGTCAATACAAAGCACTTTGATTATAGGTTACCACGAAGATGGAGAAAGTGAGCTAGATTAAAATGAAAAAAGCCAGAGAGGTGAGGAAAATGAAGCCAGTAATGATGGAAAACAGAAATTAAGTCTGGAGCCATAATTGTTGAAAATGTACCAAGAGACAACAAGCCGTACCAATTACCTTGCTACAAGAGTAACGACTTCCTTTTGAGTTTTCACTTTGGCTTCAACCTTCAACTCAGAAACCAATATGTGCCTTTGAAAAGTAAGTTCCTCATTATCTTACTCTCATTCCAGTTAAATATTTATAACACTAACTTTAAGAGACTGGTGAAATAAATGTGCAGCTACTTTTTGTCTTCCAGCCTCTGCGATTCCCAAATTGTCTGCATGATAAACTAAGTCCAGGTGTGCTGTGGGCAACTAGACAACAATACAAAACCCTTGTATATCATTGCTTTGCACTTCATGAATTCTCATAAAAATGCTAAACTCTTGCAACCTCCTCATGTCAGGCATTGTTTGAATGTTAGGAATTTGCAGAGTGAGACATGAAAATCTCTGAGTGACATCTCTTTTGGAGAAAAGGGAGCACATTTCTTTTTAGTATTAAGCCAACCACATCTGACTACAATGTAAATAATGAGTCAAATACAGAAAAAAAGCAAGAAAACCTGTTTGTAGACATCACAAAGAAACTTATTTTATGATTTCAGCCACACAGAAGATGCCAGTAGCACTCAGCCTGAGAGGACCATCTGTCAGAGGATGCTAGCTGACGCTAACACAATGCAGAGCAACTGAAAAAGTACATGGAAACTAAACATGGCAAGGAAATGTTAATACACAGCATGAGAAACCTTATAGAGCAGCGATGCTAAGTTTAGATGCTACAAAAACGTTTAAAAGAAGCCTTGAATAGATATTTTTAAGATGCAACAGGACATGTCTTCAGAAAAGAAGCTAATTTTTACCTACAGCTATGTCTCTTGTTTTGAGCTCTGACTTACAAAAGTATATTTCATGAACAGCAAATTGTTTGTATACATTAGTTCTTTTTCTTAACTGCTTTGTCCTTTTAAGGGTCACAGGGAAGAAGGATTCTATCAAGCAATCATCAGGCAAGACGCAGGTACACACTGGACAGGTTGCCAGTTCATGCATGTTTTTGGAGAGGAAGAAGTCGGTGAGAACATGCAAAGCTGACACAGAAAGGCCACCGTTTGAACCACCCCGCCAGCCTAAGCTTGAACCAGCAACGGTGTTGCAGCGACGCCACAGTGCTAGCCTCTACACCACTGTGCTGCCCCTTGTTTTAAGCTCAGTATACATTCATTCATCTTCTTCACTGCTTAGTCCAGTTCAGGATTGCAGGAAGCTGGAGTCTTTCCCAGCAATCACTGGGTGAGAGGCAGGTACACCTTGGACAGGTCGTCAGTCCATCACAGGCCTAAACAATTGTGTGTAGTTTTTTTTTTTTTTTTTTTCCTTAAATATTTTAATTTATTGATATTTAAACCCTAAGTAAGAAAATCTAAATAGTTATTCATTAATAGATTAATAGAGTAAAATGTTACAAGTGCCGTTTTGAACAGACTTGAACATGCTGTAAATGCACCACAGTGCTTTCACATTAAGGTAGTCCACTGCACCCAATCCAAATGGAGACTTGGTTCTGTTGGGGGGCAATAGTTTTCAAGACTGACACTGCCTTCATGCTGCACTACCAAAACAAATAGGACCATTAAAATAACTCATTCCACTCTCTGTGAAAGGTGGCGTTGCACAAATAATTATTGAGGAAGACATGGAGCTGCATCAGATCCTTGCTGTAGTCAGCTGATTAGACATCTAGCAGAAGTTTTACCGAATTCTTTCACGTCTGACCACAAGCCATTTCTCTTGTTCATACGCCTACTGTCCCCAAACGCTTTTTTTTTGGGCTATGTTTACCCACAATGCCATGCACTGAACACACAATGTGCTTTGTTTTGTTTTTCTCTTCATGTATTTGGTCTGCTTAAAGTTGATCAAGACCGGCTGCGACTGTAGGTGGACCGAGCTGCTGCTTTTATTCGAATCAGAATTTGTTTGCACAGTCAGGCTCAGATCAGAAAGGCTGCTGAGGATGAGCCATAAAACTTAGTGTGTCTATGATGCACATTTCAGTCTAATTTATTTAAATATGCAAGTCCAGAAGGAAAAGAAATAATTCTAGCATTTTTCACAAAACTCTTCATTCATTTTGTATCGATCCTCTCGGATCAGCCTCTTCCAGTAACAAGTGAAGAGAGTAAGATCCACCCTATGCCTGCGTCTGATTGGTCAACTGCTAGGAGTAGTTGTTGGGAGCGCGCACATCAGCTTTTCCTCGTAGACACAGACAGAACTGGTAAACAAACCAGAGTAGCTACTCAGCAATGTCAACACCAAACAAATAGTAATACATATTCCAGCCAGAATTGGACCCTGAAAACGAGATTAAACAACTCAGCAACAAAAAATAGATAAGATAATGATGCTATTTGCCAACACTTTCACACATTTCTAGCAACAGTTGCTCTTGTGTTCGAGTGGTGAAATACTGGCTGTGTTTGAATGTCCGCACTATTCCCTAACCTCTCATTTAATATATAGTGCTACACTCTATAGCAGAATATTTAATGAACTCATTCTGGTGGCAATTCAGACACAAAGCTATTTTATTCTTGCCGCATATCACGTGACTACCGGCTGTCACCACGGCAACCACCATGGCGTTCCAAATCCAATCTAAACTCCCGTGGAAATATATTACTTTCCTACATTGTATTTCATTCTTTGTTGCATATCTATTCAACAAATATGGATAAAAAATGAAAGATCTATAGATTTTCATTTTACCTGTTTTGACATTTATTCTTTGAGCTCGTACCTGCAGTTCAATTTGATTCATATTGACCCCTCTATTGACCATTGATGCCTACTACTTTTCAAGATGCATTGTGGGTAATTTTTAGTGCACTACTTTTTTCTCTCTGGAATTTCAGACATTCCTAGAAAATGGCATGACCACCATGTCGGGAACAGTGTGGACGTTTGGGCTCAGCCACCATCTACCACAATTTGTTATGACAATGCAACTATTGTGTCACAGACATGTTTTATTATAATGTAGAAAATTAAAATTTCTAGAACAATTAGAAAACTGACATGTATGTATTCATTTTTTCCTTGGATATACAAAGGTCAGAAGAGGAATGAACCAGGTCCAAAGCCCACCAGTTTGTTGGACTGGTAACCAACTGCATCAACATTTACACACTACAAAACATAAACAATACACACACACAGTTGACTATGGACCAAACAGGAGAACTGAGGCAGAGTTAGTTCAGTGAAACATCAAGTTTTTCTTTCCTGTATAATACCAGTGAAACCAGTCACTTTTGTCAACATTTTTATTGCAGTTTCACAGTAAAATAGTATAACAGAGTTTTTCTTTGCCAAGTGAATAAAATTAGCAAGATAAATAAAATATTTGCAATGTGCACCACTGTCCAGGATAGCTTACCAACACCTGGTATAATGTTCTTCCCCTGCAGAGGCTGTAAGTGTCTTGCAGACTGCAGTTTGTTAGCTGGTGCTGGGACGTTTATAGCATCTCTCCTTATAGAGCTATTGTTTTACATAGCTTATCACCAGGATGTTTTTAGCATGGTTATGCTAGCAGCAGTTAGCGTCAGTTGATACAGTAGTTGCTCAAACAACTAAACAACACAACTTATTTTGAGTAATTTGGATTTACTTACAGCTTGTGTCTCAGGATGGGAAACGTGGTCCTTGATTGTAGGTATAGATCCTCCTTTCAGTAGAAGCCTGGTAACAAATCCCCGTCATGCTGGACGTTGTTTATCCAGCAGTCTGCAGTGAAGTACCAGTCACAAATATTCCAAAGCTGTGGCTGCTTTCAAAAACAAACTCCATCTATTGCTGTCTAGCTGTTGTTTCATATGGAAGATGTGAACAAATGTAGTTTTCCCTCACAGCTGAAGAAGTATTTCTTGTGCGACATGCTAGCAGTGAAAATGTCCACCGTATACCCTCTTATACTGAGCAGTAGACGGGCGCGGCAGTCCCCCAGTGAACGTGCACATACTGGAGACGATGACCAATCCCTGAGTCCCCTCCCCGGGATGTCACTAGAATCTCAAAGTAGAAAAACGTCTCTAAAATCACACGTTTCTGTCACCATGGAAACCGAACGGAGAGCGTGCTGGAAAACTCAAACATGTATTTAGGTGATAAAAAAAATGATGCAAACAATGCCGTTCACATGTCTGCTAAGTATTCAACACTATAACACTGTAGAAAGCTAAGAAACATCAAAACGGCATAGGGCCCCTTTCACAACCATCTGGCCCTGAAGTGAGTTGGTCATTTTTGACTTGACTGAATGACAAACAAAACAGCAGCTCTTGTCGCCTCAACTGTAATGAGAAAACTAATAAAGAATGACTTTCGCTGAAGGACCCGGTGACCTCTACTTCGCTTCTCACCTTATTGCAGCTGGGATACTCTCCATAAACCACTAGAGAGCCCGTTCACAGCTGTCTCCAATCTTCTGTTTATTCCCTCTTGCTCTGAAAATAGATAATATTTAATTATTTCTCAAAATCAATGAGTTTCTGCTAACTGATGGGCAGTGAAAAGCCAGTTTGTCTAAACAGCACATTTCATCCATAAAAGCAATTCAGTGTGCTTCACAGATAGAATAAAAACAAAGAAAAATAAAAACAGGGAAGAAACAAATAAAATCATGTCAGGACATAATTAACAGGGGATGTAAAAGTCATAATAGAATGTGTAAAATCATTTAAAATAATAAATATCTTAAATGCAAGCAGCAGTCTAAAGTTATGAATCAGATTTCCTGCAGAGGCGCATGACAGTGGAGTTCCATCTCCACTGGTGGTTTGTTCACTGGTTTGCAACTTAACAGCCAAATACTGCTTCTCCATGTTTAGTATGGATTGTCTGTGATGATTAGTCCCGTTCAAATCGGCCATGTTGGTAGTCTGTGACCTGGAAGTCTGCAAACGACCTGCTATATTTAGCTGAACGTTGAGTCACTGTGATAATCCACTGCTCAAAAAATAAAGGGAACACTTAAACAACACAATGTAACTCCAAGTCAACAACACTTCTGTAAAATGGAACTGTCCACTGAGTAAGCAACACTGATTGACAATCAATTCCACATGCGGTTGTACAAATGGAATAGACAACAGGTGGAAATTATAGGCTATTGGCAGGACACACCCAATAAAGGAGTGGTTCTGCAGGTGGTGACCACAGACCACTTCTCAGTTAAATGCTTTCTGGCTGATGTTTTGGTCACTTTTTAATGCTGGCGGTGATTTCACTCTAGTGGTAGCATGAGACGGAGTCTACAGCCCACACATGTGGCTCAGGTAGTGCAGCTCATCCAGGATGGCACATCAATGTGAGTTGTGGCAAGAAGGTTTGCTGTGTCTGTCAGCGTAGTGTCCAGAGCATGGAGGTGCTACCAGGAGACAGGCCAGGAGACGTGGAGGAGGCCGTGGGAGGGCAACAACCCAGCAGCAGGACCGCTACCTCCTTCTTTGTGCAAGGAGGAACAGGAGGAGCACTGCCAGAGCCCTGCAGAATGAGCTCCAGCAGGCCACAAATGCGCATATGTCTGCTCAAACAGTCAGAAACAGACTCCATGAGGGTGGTATGAGGGTCTGACATCTACAGATGGGCGTTGTGATTACAACCCAACACCATGCAGGACGTTTGGCATTTGCCAGAGAATACCAAGATTGACAAATTTACCACTGGCACCCTGTGCTCTTCACACATGAAAGCAGGTTCACACTGAGCACATGTGACAGACCTGACAGAGTCTGGAGAACATTCTGCTGCCTGCAACATCCTCCAGCATGATCAGTTGGCAGTGGGTCAGTAATGGTGTGGGGTGGCATTTCTTTGGAGGGTCGCACAGCCCTCCATGTGCTCGCCAGAGGTAGCCTGACTGCCATTAGGTATCGAGATGAGATCCTCAGACCCCTTGTGGGACCATATAAAGGTGCGGTTGGCCCTGGGTTCCTCCTGATGCAAGACAATGCTAGACCTCATGTGGCAGGAGCATGTCAGCAGTTCCTGCAACACGAAGGCATTGAAGCATTGAGGCATTGACTGGCCCGCCCGTTCCCCAGACCTGAATCCAACTGATGGCACACAGACCAAACCACATTGTGGAACAGCAGGAGTCATGATCTTTCCATAAATAAGACATTGCATTTCATGCTGATAAATTGCAGTATTATAAATGACTTTACCAGGATTCTTTTGAGGGCACATCTTTATTGGGGTGGGGGTGTACGTCCCCTGGGATTCTCGCCTAAGCTACAAGTACACCAACTGTTGCACAATCCTCACATGATCGAGTGTAGCGAGAATCCAACCGCGACAGAGACCTTCAGCTTTTAAATGCTCCTGGTAGAATGGGGTGCCAGGTGGAAAACCTGGCAGGCCAGTGCCATGGTGCTTCTGTGACACTTCCACAATGCTTCCATGTTCAGTGGAACCATGGGGTTAGAGGCATCCTCTCTCCAATCCACGGGAATCTAACAAATATCTCATTACCAGACCTCTGCAGAGCTCAACGGCATGCAGATGAGGGAGTTCAGGTGTGTTGGAGAAGGGTTCCATCTCAAAGCTGCAGGACAGCCAGTCTCGAGCGCTGAACCTGGGACCCCTCCTGTAATGTTTTTACTTTCTCTCGGCACCATGACCTGCAGCAGTATCTCCGCAGGGCTGTGGAAAAACTTTGGTAATAGGAGAGTAAAAATGAAGTACCTTTTCCTCTCCGGCATATTTCATGTGTAACAACTTGCCTCTGTGACATCTCCTTTCTTATTTTTGATTAACTACCTTTAGAGCTTTGCAAATGCAGCAGGTATGTTTAGCATCTGCAGCATCTTATTTGTTGATGTGCGATGCCAAAGTCCACTGTGGATACCTGATTTAGGTCTTTAAAGATGCATTCTGTAAATTTTTTGGACTTTTTCAATGACACAGTGAAGTCTATTGTGTATTATTGGAGCTGCTGCTACCCAGCAGCATCTCAATGCCGAGAAACCGACACAATAAAACGTTTCCATCCAGGATGTGACATGATGTTGCAGCAGAGTTTTATTTTGTGGTATAATAGGAAATTGGCTGTTTTGAACACGCAGCGTTGCTGATTCAGCAAAGAGACACAAGAAGATTAAAAGAGAGAGAAACAAAACAAGTCATCGTAAGATTGTCTTCTGTTGGCTGGAGAGAGCTGACAGGTCAGGTAGGATGCAAGATCGATGCTGCATTCGCCGTCAATAGGGAGGTGTGTGATGGGAAAATGGTGAAAGTTCTGTAGTGTGTCTCTAAAACAGCGCCGGGCTAAAACACGATACCTATGCTGTATTGGTATTGTGCTTTCTGAGCTTTTATTTTGAAGTGAATGATGATTTTCAAAGGCTTGAGTGATCATGATCAGCTGAGGGAAAGCCCTCTTTTTTATCTGATACTAGGATTTCAGGATATTTTCTTAGTGTTATGAAGCAAAGAGCCGAAACGCGGTTTTGTTTTACTGGTTTGTGTAGAAAAGTTTATGCTGTCTAAAATGAGCCTGTGTTGCCATCCATCAATTCTGTACCGAAACCAAACCACATTTCTCTCCTGGATGAAGCGTTTCTAATATGTAGAACACATTTACATCATTACTTCCTCAGAGTTGCAGCACTTTTAGCAGCTTCCAGCCACTAACAAAGCCACCCAACTGCTACATGCATGCCGTCTGCCAAATTTGCACGCTGATTTATTTATTTATTTTCCCTTTGGAGCCACTTTTTCATGGTTTGGCTGCTTTCCAGTCAGCACTTCCCTCTCTTCCTTTCTTCTGAGCTCCTGCAGAGCACTTTCCACATCTCACAGAGATCGTAATGATGGGTGCAGTTTTTTTTTATATTTATTTTTTAAATTTTTTAAATGCATAACAAACAAGATGGAGTCTGTGTGGCCTAATGAAAAATCAGAAATCATCCATGTGGGTTAAACTCTCAGTGGGACGAATTCAAATCCATTTCATCACCCCAGTTCTGAGAACTTCAGCAGCTGCTTGAGGGCAGTGCTCTGTGTTTAATGTTTGTTAAGTCATGTTCTTGCTTTCTGTATTTACTTTTGCAAAGATCTATCGTGGTTTCCAGTTAGTTAGAAGGGGAAGGACTGCTGACCATACCTGCACAGTGACAGCCTCCAGCCAGCAATAAAAACAGAGTGAATAACTCTTTAAAAACCAAATACAGCTTGAAGACTTCTCTGATTCCTTTTTCAATACAGTTGTAATATTTAACATCATGGCTCAGCTTTATAGTGTAATTTGTGTAAAATAAAAGATCCCCTCATCTCTTGTTCTCCCTCTAGTGGTTTCTCATTACCCCATCACAGCAAGCACAATAAACTCACTTCCAGCCGCCAGCAGCTCTCAGCAGACATTTTTCAGTCACTGCCAGTGTCCATGATGCTAAACTTCACAGAGGCCGTAAAAATACCCCCAACTGCCTACTTTATGGTACTTCCCCAAGAGAACCAATGACATGAAATATTACATGGCAATAAGAAGCAGTATAGTGTGACTACATTAAAATAGCAGGATTCCTTCTGATACAAACTAAACACAAAAAGTCAGACTACGGTTTAGAATATTTCCACGTTTTAAAAATACTTCTTGGCAGGAAGTATTTTCCTGTTGGAAAGGCTGTTTAATATTAAACGGTGATTTAATAATGGCTCTATTCTATCTGATGTGATATTGTTTGTAATAAAACCTGGTTTGAGTTTAATATTTCTGGGCGTTGCATGTAATTTTAGTCTCAAAGCAGATTATGATATAAATGTTCTGGAAAGACATGACATCCAGCATGATGGCGCCTGTATCTGGCTTCGCTGCTGCCGGCAGCTCTCTGTCTCGTAAATCCGCTGCTCTGCTGTTTTTGCTTTTTCTGCTTAGTTTTAATCAAGTTGTTGCTGCCATAGTTTATGATCGCCTGACACTTTCACGTATTGAATCCTGTACGATGGATACCTGGACGATGGATGGAACGGATACCTCATCCCCCTGTGCTGGTGTTCTTCGTTCGCTGCTCCTGGAGGCTGGTTTCTCATCTGGTGTCTCTAGTGACAGTTATGGATCTCGCAGACCATGGATGAAGACAGGAAAAAGAGCTGTAGTCCAGGTTATGATCAGGCTGCATTGGAAGCGTGGGGTGTCCGGTAAGCGTCGCAGAGTGTTTCTGATCAGTTTTGCTTGGTTGCTTTCTGTGAGCGAGAGTGCTTTTTCCACATCCCGGTCTGGATATACAGGTGGATCCAGACTCTTCACCTGCCTGGTTTCAGTTTCCTATTCTGAGTGGATTATCCGAGGGTCATGGATCTAATCTTAAACTGCGTGGCTACTGACAGGCTGTCTCCGTTAAAAACCAAGTTCCTGCCCTCTGAACAGTGTGCTCCTTAATATGTGATCTGCCTCTAATAAGTCTTTCTTGTTGAATGATTTTATTCTATCTAAAAGTTTCTCTTTCCGACTGAAACCTGGCAGTGCACTTCGAACCATTCATCCCTCATCGAACTCTGCCCACCCTGTAACTCCTTCGTCGGTCAGGCTCGGACATCTGGCTGTAGGAGTCGTTTTTCTTGTCGCACGGTGAAATTTGAACACTTTGCCTCATTTGAACTGCTGCTGCTTAAAGTAAGACAAGAAACCTTTTTACTGTGTCGTTGTCTATCATCCATCTGGTCCAAACCGTCGGTTTTTAAATGAGTTTAGTGACTTTTTATTTTCCACTATCAAGCACTATGCAGCTTAGTTATAGTTGGAGATTTTAATATTCATGTTGATGATGACTCTGACCTTTTTGCTAGTAGTGTCATGGATTCTTTTAACTTTACTCAGCAAGTCTGAACCAAGCGGCAACCTCCGCCCGTTAAAAGTGAAGCCTATGCAGAAGTGCATAAAACTGCATTTCCTCCTTCATCCACTAGGGGCTGGCTCAAAAACAGAGCAAATCCCCAAAGACCCCCATGTTAAAAAGGCCAACTTCACAGCAGGACTAAACATGTTTACAGCCTGGTTCAAAAATCCATTTTCGGTTTTTAGGTCAGGTTTACCTTCATGACAACTGTGGGGGAGTAAATTTTTTTCTAACTTGTCTGTTTTAAAGTAATTTTATCTCGAAGTTCGGGATATTTAGGGGCGTGTCCTTTTGATTGACAGGTACCCATCTTCAGACTGAAGTAAGAAGAACGTACAACAACCGTGGTTTTTAGCCGATTAACAATGTGACTTAGCTTTAGCCCGCTTACCTCCATTAGCTGGTTAGTTCTCGTTATGTCGGGGTTAGCTCGGTTAGCTTTTATCTACAGAAAGCTTGGAGTTCGCTCTATGTCAATCATCATGGCTGCCCTTTCAGCTCCACCTCTTTGCCCATATTTGTTTTTCCGGGCGAGACGACGTGCATGACACCGCCAACATGGCAATGGTAGGAACTGCCCACGAGCTTCTATTCATCTCTTCAGAAACCTATGGGTGACGTCACAGAGGCTCCGTCCATCTCTTTATATACAGTCTATGGTATGAACCCACACCTGCTAAAGGCCATACTTTGGACCTTGTATTTACCTTAGGTTTAGACATTGACTGTCTTTTTTCTGAGGATGCTTTTATTTCTGATCACCTCTGTATTCTTTGTAATTTGTTCTTTCCTGTGTTGGTTTCCCATGCTCGGAGAAAGGTGAGCATCCTCAACTCCTCTACTGCTGATGTGTTCTGTGACGCTTTTCATTTGGTCTTTTCCTGATATGATGACGTTGATTTTCTTTAGCTCTTTTTAGTAACTATCCTTTATCCATCCTAGATAAAGTTTGTCCTGTCAAAAGTATAAAGGTTTCTGTTGCTTAGTCCCCCCCCCCCCCCCCCGGCATGACAGTATTCGGTGCTTAAAACGCTCCTGTAGAAAAGTTGAGCGCCTGTGGAAGAAAACTGGATTGCAAGTCCATCGACTCTTTCTGAAGGATCTTCTGTCTTCCTTCAACAATGATGTCAGAGATGCGAGGGCTGCCTATTTTAAAAATGCAATATCAAAAAGCTGTGGCAATCCTAGAGTGTTATTTAACACCATTAGCAATTTAGTTACTCCTCCTCTTCTTGCTACCCCTATTGCCTCAAATGAGGATTGTGAAAAAAATTTTTTATGAAAAAGTCCAATCTGTGAGAAGCTCTGTGTCGTCATTAGCTGTGTTTCTGTTTCCAGTCCCACCTGGCCTATAATCATAGATAATTTTTCACCTGTTTCTCTACCTGAGCTGGTCACATTAGTCGGTTCAATGAAGGCATCCTCCTGCTCTCGACGTTCTACCTACAACCTTATTTAAAGATGTCTTCCAGGCTATTGCCCCATGTGTGCTTACAACTAACGCCTCTCTTCTGCTTGGCCAGGTCCCTGGCTTTTTAATGAGTGCTGTCATACAACCACTTAAAAAAACTCAGCTTGATCCCTCTGTTTTTAGCAGCTATAGACCTATCTCCAATCTGCTTTTTATTTCTAATATTTTAGAAAAAAATAGTTGCTAAGTAGCTTACAGCTGCCTATGAGACACAACATCCGGGATCGTTTTCTGTCTGGTTTTTGCAGGGCTCACTCCACCAAAATGGCTCAGAGTATTAAATGATATCCTGATAAAGGTCGTTGCTCCGTGTTATTGTTGCTGGACCTGACCTCAGCTTTTGACACAATAGATCATCAGGTTCTGCTGGACAGACTGAAACACTGTGTTGGGGTATCAGGATCTGTACTTGAATGGTTCTCTTCTTACTTCTCTGGTAGATTATTCTCTGTGGCTGCTACAAAGTTCAAGTCGTCACCTTCATCTTTTGAGTATGGCGTTCCATAGGGGTCCGTTCTGGGTCCGTTATTGTTCATTTTATATTTGGTACCTTTGAAGGACATTATAGGCTCTTTTAAAGATACCTCTTATCATTCTTATGCAGATGATATCCAGCTGTATATTAATTTTAAACCTCGGGATGTTTTTAAGATCGAGTTTTTACTTGAGTGTCTTGATGCTGTCAAGCGCGCGAAAATTTTCTTCAACTAAATGAAGCAAAAACTGAAGTTCTTGTTTACTCCCCAGACAAATTTTTCCCTAAAATAGCTGAGAGTCTTGGCCCGCGTGCCTGTTTTATGAAGCAGTAAGGAAAGAACCTCGGTGTAATCATGCACCCTGCACTTTCCTTAGACCCTCACATAAAGTCGCTTGTCCATTCCTGTTAAAAACAGGAATGGACATCTGAGGAACATTGCCAAGCTAAGACCCATTGTTTCACCATCTGAGTTCTAAATGATCGTTCATGACTTCATCTCCACCAGGCTCGACTACTGCAATTCCACCTTTACTTGCCTAAACAAAAAATCGCTGCCCATAACTTACAGAATACACTTCAAAATCCTAGTTCTAACTTCCCACCTAACAGGGCGGCACAACAAAACCTGTGACATTACTGAGAACGGCCTATATGTGCAACATCTTCTTCTGCTTGTCACTGTAGGGCTGCAGATCGCTCGCACATGGAGCAGATGGAGGTCCTGTTTAAATTATATTGTGAACAACCATAAAAATAAAATGATCTCTAAAAAAGATTGGAATCGTTACAACCAGCTGTGTGTGCAAAGCATTACTCTACATTTTAAAGATGCTTTGCGTAAAGTTTTCACCCAGAAACTCAGTCATTGGGAGTGACATCATCGCATTTCTGCAGCATCCCGAGTGGGAGTAGCCACACTTCACAACTTTTCTTCCTGGACTCTGCATGATGTAGCAGCTGAGTTTCCCTTTATGCGATGCACTAGCAGACAGCTTAAATACATCAGTTGCTTTAAATGCACACCGTGACTTAGATGTTGCAGTGAGACCATTTAAGGCCTCAGCTGGATGGATAAATCACCACAGGGTCTCAGTGTCAGTGTCTGAAATCAGCACAGACTAAGTCTATGCCTACTTTTTTCACTGTGCTTCTCTTCTATTCCCCGTTCTCATTATTTAGAGACAAAGGGATCCACGCTGGTCTTAGATTCTTTAATCTAGCACCAGTTTTCTCTAGTCCTTTATCATTTGCACCACTAAATAGACCACCCTCTCATCATCCTCTAACCTCCTTCACTCTCCACTTCATTTTGTTACCTGAGCTGATGGGGCTTATCACAGGTCGAATTTGATTACATGTGGGATCTAGCTTGTGCTAGATAAAAATCTCATTTTGTGAACACAGCCATATACGAGCTGGACGTTTGACAATATATTGTGCAGACCCAACTCCAAGCTTGCTTTTGTGGGCTAAAAATAAAAGTAAAGAGTTTGGAGGAAAAAAACAACTCATAAAAAAAGCATTAGCATTTTTATGACACAAGTCATCTATCTGTCACTTCCCATGAAATCCCTCCAAAAATTGGCATGTAATACCATGACACACCCGCAGTGAACGCAAGTATTTTTGCTTGACAGCGCAGATAAAAACACACTTGGAGGTTTTTGATTTATTTTCCCCAGAAAAAGTTGTTTTTGTTCTGTCTTTATTTTAATGACAGCAACTTTCCCAGTAAAACAAGCTGCCTTGTGCACTTTTTGGATTGACTAAATCTTTGTAGACGGGGTTCTGGAGCAAGTTTTACTGTTGTGGCTTTGCATCACTGGCTGTGTTTCCATCACCTCTAGAACAGCACAAAACCTAAACATCACAATAACAAACAGTTACCATGGAAACAGCTTTGAAAAATCTCTTAAATATAGAAAAAAGCTTTAAACATTGTAATGAGGTTTTTTTCCTTTTTTTTTTTCTTGACATGTTGATATAGTATATCGCAAAAGTGTAATCAAAAGACTTTTACACATTTAGGGGATCATGTGCCCTGTTCATTTCAGGTAAAGATGGTGCAGTTTGTAGGGACAGAAATCTTTTTTCAAATAAAAAAGTGAAAAATATAACTGCCATTTTAATTGCAAACGACAGCGAAATGCAGAGTTTTACAAAGAATTGGAAAAGGAAATGTTGGAAAAGGGCTTTGAAAACCCATTGCAAATACTTTACCATACAATCTTGTTCGGAGGATGAGACTTTACCACGCAGTAACCTCCGGTGGTTAAAGTGAAGCCTATGTGGAAGTGACAAAACTGCAGTTCTCTTCTCATCCACTTTGGGCTCCAAAACAGAGTGAATCTCCATAGACTCCCATGTTAAAAAGACCAACTTCACAGCAGAAATAAACATGTTTACAGCAGAAATAAACATGTTTACAGCCTGGTACAAAAAACATTTTAGGTTTAATAGGTCAGGTTTACCTTAATGACAACTGTGGAGGGAATACATTTTTTGTAACTCTTCTGTTCTGAAGTAATTTAATCTTGAATTTAGGAGTGCGTTCTTTTGGGTACCCTTTGAATGAAAAGGTACCCAATATCCTGCTGCAAGAAAGCAGAACGTAGAACAACCACAGTTTTTAGCAGGCTAACAGTGTAGCTTTAGCCCGCTTACCTCTGTTAGCTGGTTAGCTCCTGTTAGCTCTGGATTAGTTCTGTTAACGTTTAGCTACAAGGTTGAAATTAATCATCCACCCCCATGCTCACAGCCCCCCTCTCAGCTCCACCTTTTTGCCCATTTTTGTATTTTCCAGGAGCAACGACATGCAGGACCCTGCCAAGATGACGACATTAACTGCCAATGAGCTTCATTTCAGCTTTTCTACGGGTGATGCTAAGAAGCCTTCGTCCATCTATTATTTACAGTCGATGGATTTTACAAAAATGACACCTTTCACGATAAACACCATTCAATGGAAACACCTGTATTGTAACTTTGTCAAAATTTAGAAATACAAGCTTTAAATTAAACTTAATTTAAAAAAGCTATAATTGGGCTGCAGAGTGGTGTGGCCTCAAGCCTTGGCTGGGGGGCAGGTTCAAATGGTGGCTGCATGGTTTCTCTCCATTTCCACCCACAGTCCAAAGACAAGGATGCTAGAATAATTGGTTACTTTAAATAGTTTCTAGGAGTGAGTGTGAATGGTTTTATGTCTCTCTGTGTTGGTCCTGTGATGGACTGGCGACCTGTCCAGGTGTACCTGCCTCTCACTCAATGATTGCGGGGATAGACTCCAACTTTCCAGTGAACCTAAATTGGACTAAACGGTTGTTGAATAAATGTAATGGAAATGGAGCTACTGTCATACACAATCAGTTTTTGTTGTAATTATCTATTAAATGATGATTAGACTGAGGTCTTCTCATGCTTGCACATGCAGTTCGGTCTGTCGTATTTTCAGTTGTCTCCTCCGGAAGTAGCACAGACATCAAGCAGAAAACAATTTAAGAGTTAAAACAAAAGTAAACAGAGGAAAAATAATGCTCATAAAGAACCACAGAGATTAAACTTTTCAACTTCATCTCTGCTTTCAGTGTTTTCATAGTAGCCAAAGCAGCTGACACAATCCAAAAGATTTAAAACCTGTAATATGTGTTTTTGTTTATTAGCTCAGAATAACAAAAGACCAAATACATCTTTTATTGCTCTCTCTCTCTCTCTCTCTCTCTTTAATCAGACCAACTGTCTTGTTGAGTCATTGAACCATAGAGCCTTTTAGGCTACAATATTCTCAGGACAAACAAACCAAAAAAAAAAGAGTTTTATGATATTCAGGTGCTATTAAAATGGTCTTAAGTATCTTCATTGGTACAGACCTGGAGGAGAGCCAGAACAGCCACCTGTGTAGCCAAGACAAGTGTAGCGTTGCCCGCTTCCTTTTCCTGCAACGGCAAGGCGAAAGCTGGACAAGCGCCAAGTAAAGGATCCATGTGATGCTGCCGTTTGAACTCAGAGGCTACAAATCAAACTGTGTCTGCCTTGTTTTTGTGGAAACAGAAATTTGTACATTTACAGTGGAGGTAATTTGCCTTGCATGAACAAACCCAGTTCTTCCTGTGAGTGATGGCGGGTTTTAGCAGTAGTAATGGCTGATTTTCTTCAGGTCTCTCCTACTGATGCCACCTCATTACCCATCAGAATGACACAGAAAGTAGCATGGTATGGCAGCGGTGCTTCAAACCATCCCAACTTATCCATCTTTGTATAATTATTGCATGGTATATAATTTACTCTTCACAAGAAATAATAAAGAAAAATAAATTAAAATATAAATTTTTGGGGTTCTATATATATCCCTGACTTTGAACCTGGTGGAAAAGGGACCACAGGACCAAATGAGGACTTTGACATTCACTTTATTTGTAATTCTTGCCTTGTTGTTGTGCTTCGTGAATCATTTTCTTATGAGATGAATTCCGCAAACAAACTCTTGAGTTTGCAGGTTTAACTAATAATTTATTGTTCTACAAATGATGACAAGTCATTCTGGCCCAAATACAGCCCATGAAACCATCACCACCATGTTTTATACAGTGGATCAGATCAGCATTTTTTCCACACATACGGCATTCTATCATTATATTTAGCAGTGTAGGACAGTTATGATTATTATTATTTTCACTTTAAATTGCATAATATTTCAAATAAACATGTACATGCAGACCAGTGCATGTCCTTAAGGGGCTGCTTTGGGCCTCTCTTGTGTCCCTACCAATATCCAGACCATATTTATCTGACATAGATATCTGACGTCTCTAACCGAAACCAAACATTTCCTTTAATATCTCAAAAGGTATGCAACTGCAGTGAGTCAAAATGATCACATATCGATCTGTAGAAATGATTTATTACTGTTGGCAGTCTGCGTTCAGCCAGATTTCCCTTAAAGACATCATTAACTCAACGTATTTCTCATACTGTGTGATTAAAGCTCATTACTATGGTGCTGATGGTGCCAAAATGCAATGTCTGTCCAACACTGATATGCAACAAATACACTAACTATGTATTCAACATGTAAACTTAGAGAAAAAATTAAAAGTATTAATGCATTTAGTTAAGCCAAATAACCAACCAACACAAAATCCCCGGCAGTATCCCTGGGAAGAACATTTTCCACTGTAAACGTCTGCTTGTTCAGAATCTTAATACTGCAAATAAACATCCATCACAAGTGCAACAAAACACTTGTCTTCCAGGGGCCTCTGCGGACCACTTTTATGTCCCCTCCAATGTCAACATTTACAGCTGTGTTATTTTATGGTGACTGCAGGTATGGTTAAAAATAAACTTGGCTTGATTAAAGATGTCTGCTGCATCTTCAACATGAACTTGAGAAAACACAGAAGCATCCTTGAAATTTCCCAGAATCAAAGATTAAGCCCCCTTTAATGCTTTTTAAAGTGCTTTAACACCAGAATGGCTGGAACAAGGTGCTGCAGAGCTAAACTAGATTAAATAAAAGCATGAAATGACACCATTAAACAATTAAAGTTCAGTCAGGAATAGACATACTGCAACAGAGAAAAATCCAAACAATGAAACGAAATAAAAACAATAAGACCAAGTCTCAAGCTGGCTCTGAAATTGGGTCATACGATATTACAACTCCTCAGCTAGTAACCAATAAATTAGCAATTAGGTTTTTCACCAATCAATGTAATTTTTCTTTGATTAAAACAAGGTTAAACTAAGTTAATCTAGGATCAATAAATAAAAGCTCATACTGAAAAGTTAAATCGGTACAAAAAATAACTAAATAAATTTGTGTTTGAACTATTTCTTTGTTGGCAATGAATGTCACACTGTTGGGAAGTCTGTTTTACACAGAGGAACACTTAAAACGGAAATGTATTTGTGGGATGAGCGACACAGTTGAGTATGTGGGTTGTCAACAAATCCCTGCAATCCCAAACAACTCACTTTGTTGTCTCATTTCATGTTTCTCAGACTGGATGAATTCAGAAGAAACAAGACATGTTGGCATTCTGACATTGTGTTAATTTAACAAACAGGAACCTCAGTATCATGTGGATGGTCCATAAACAGCCTGGTACCAACTCCTCACACTGATCACCGGCTTGGTAACACATCTGGTACCAACAGCTGGATTTTCTCTTTTGGAGGGTTACCGCTTGGTTTCCCATCCTACAATGCTGGTTCATTTCTTGGGTAAATCACCATGGAAACTTAATAGCTAACTTGCTCCAGAGCAGGTTATTTTCTGGATAAGAGATCAACAAATATAAAAGCTTGTGATGGACCAGCAACCTGTCCAGGTGTACCAGCCTCTCGCCCAAAGTGAGAAGTAGCAACAAAGTGAGACTTGCTCAGCTTTCCTGGATTTGTTAATTATGCATCTGTCAGATGCAAACATTGAGAAAAAAATACCTACTTAGTAGGAGTTTAAAATGAATACAACTTTCAAACTGGCCAACAGAATTGTGTCACTAATATAAATCTTACCATTGACTTGACATTAATTGAAATAAAAAAGTTACATGCAAATTATGTGGACTAAACATTCAGCATAGGTGTACAAAGGCCTTAAGTCAACCCAGCTAACAAAGAGATATGCTGGGTGTGTTCTTCCTGCTTTAGGCCTCCACTGTGTAGGCTGGCATTCCCATCGTAAAGGGTGGAGTTCAGTCACAGTGGATAAATAAAAATTCCCACCGGTTGCTCTGCTTGAGGATTGTTTCCAGTGTGATAACTTCAGGAAGTGTTTTCATTGGCACAACCCACACAGTCATCTCTGCTGCTCCTCCCACATATCTGTTTTCCTTTCAAAATCTTTTTAAATATTTTATATTATAATATATATTATCATATTTTATTTTATAAAAGGAAATCTTTTAAAATATAATACAACTTCATGAATTTTACAGTTTAGTTTACCTTTGCATTCTCTTAAAAAAAACAACCCTATCCACTAAATAAAAGAAAAAGAAGAAATATAAATAAATAAATAAAACATTTTACACAAATTAATATACTCACATATACATGTCTAGGACAAACTAAACAAACAAACAAAATAATAACACACAAAAAGCATTAATGATAGTAATAATACCATCAAGGCAAATACACTTAAGCATAAACATAATAGGACATATTGTAGCATGAGCAGAGCAGAAAGCGTAACAACTTTCAGCATTTAGCGTGCTCATTCAAACTTTCACCATCCAAACGAATAAAGGCAACAAAATCCATCAGAGATGGGCACAGTTATGTTTCTCTAAAGTTAATTTTCTAAAGACAAAACAGAACACTATTGATCAAGAAAAAGCATGAAAGAAGGTGTGTGTGTGTGTGTGGGGGGGGGGGGGGGTTCTTTCCTTTCTTTGTAAAATAGGTAATCAAAATTCGTATCTTACATTTTTGTGATCTAACTGTAAATTCATGTGCCGTTTAGTAAATATAAACTACTACTTGCCTCAAATTTTGTATCCTTGACTGACTGGGTAAAAGAATGAATCAAACTCCAACATGTCTAAAGAAAGTCGCTGTCCCAAAACACATTTTCCTTTCAAATTTAAATGACAAATAAACAGGAACAGCAACTTACAACAAGTAAATAATGAACTAAACACAAATTTAATTTCTTTTTCTGCTAAGTTTAGTTTTTTGTTAGTTCAAAGGGAAAGATTTGGGTCCCTGAGGTGTGACACAGAGTGAAAACCTGCTGCTTTGCTCAATTTCAACACAGCTTTA
The DNA here is from genome assembly GCF_933228915.1 of Telmatherina bonti. Classification (NCBI taxonomy): domain Eukaryota; kingdom Metazoa; phylum Chordata; class Actinopteri; order Atheriniformes; family Telmatherinidae; genus Telmatherina; species Telmatherina bonti. The sequence continues at coordinate 5,372,586 of NC_136632.1, read as the reverse complement.
TTGCACATCTGTACTCTGGTACAGCATTCATCCTCGTCGCAATTATCCCACTTATCTAAATAACAAAAAGCTTTTCAGGCAAATGCACATTGGCCATCTAAAGCTTCGCTACAAAAAGAGATTGTGGGTTTTTTTTCTTGAGTGTCACCATTAATGACATATTCATGTATGCTACACCCCTAGCGGAGGTTTTGATGCTTTGTCCACCAATCCACTAATGCCATCACTTCAGTTAATTACCCTCAATTAAGACACTATAAAAGATTTGCAAAGAATTGCTAATGAACTCATTTGGAGGCATGGAAACATTCAAAAGCAGATCCTGGATTGAGGGCAATTAACCCCAGGCATTTTAGATAAGCCCCTTCACTTTAGCCCCTCTTTACACAGAGAAAATGTGAGTTTAAAGAGGATATCTATCTAAAAATAGGAGACAGTTTAATCAATACTAGGTTATTAAGATCTGCTGGCTGACCACTTAAAAAGGTGTCAAACCATGAGGTTTCAGAATGTATGTTATTTCACATGTGGTCATGGGACGCTGTAGGGAGAATTAATCTGTAACATATTACTATTAGTAAAATGATCTGGTCTTTAAATCATCTGTGACACACAAAAATAGTTATAAATCATCCAATATTTCCTCATCTATTACCTTGTTAGGCTTCCTAATACATAAAAATATTGAACTAGAAAAGCACTGTGATAGGTCAGCCAGCAGCTAGAAGTTCTGATCCTACGTTCATCTTATATGGATCTACTTATATGGATACTTATAGGGATTATACGTATAATCTACTTATATGGATCTACTATCAGATTCCAGATGAATCCATGTTTACTAGATTGTGATTTTTGGTGCATGTTTGTTCTCTTCCAGTGATGAAATGTTCCTGTTCTGGATGGTAGTATCCAGAATGTTGTTCCTGTTCTGGATGGTAGTATCCAGAATATTGTTCCTGTTCTGGACGGTAGTATCCAGAATGTTGTTCCTGTTCTGGATGGTAGTATCCAGAATGTTGTTCCTGTTCTGGATGGTAGTATCCAGAATGTTGTTCCTGTTCTGGATGGTAGTATCCAGAATGTTGTTCCTGCTCTGGATGGTAGTATCCAGAATGTTGTTCCTGTTCTGGATGGTAGTATCCAGAACGTTGTTCCTGTTCCGGATGGTAGTATCCAGAACGTTGTTCCTGTTCTGGATGGTAGTATCCAGAACGTTGTTCCTGTTCTGGATGGTAGTATCCAGAACGTTGTTCCTGTTCTGGATGGTAGTATCCAGAACGTTGTTCCTGTTCTGGATGGTAGTATCCAGAATGTTGTTCCTGTTCTGGATGGTAGTATCCAGAATGTTGTTCCTGTTCTGGATGGTAGTATCCAGAATGTTGTTCCTGTTCCGGATGGTAGTATCCAGAATGTTGTTCCTGTTCTGGATGGTAGTATCCAGAATGTTGTTCCTGTTCTGGATGGTAGTATCCAGAATGTTGTTCCTGTTCTGGATGGTAGTATCCAGAATGTTGTTTCTGTTCTGGATGGTAGTATCCAGAATGTTGTTCCTGTTCTGGATGGTAGTATCCAGAATATTGTTCCTGTTCTGGGTGGTAGAATCCAGAATGTTGCTGAGATCCACATCTAACTTTGACATCTTGGAAACCCTTTTTGTAACTTTTACTGGATTTTCTCACCATTTTAAGTGAAGTTTTTCACTATATCTGCATCTGGATCAGCTTCTTGATTCAGGAATTTTCTCTAAGGATTCTTCCTGATTGTGAATAGGACCACTTCCAAGATTTAAAGCCAGACCAAGACCCGTTCTCAGAAACACATCATAAAATATATCCACAAGTTTTTTGTTAAAGTTGCTGATAAACAAACAGATAAACACTGGCAGAAACGTAACCCCCCCTAGCAGAGGTAATAAATATACCAATCGTTTTGCGCATGTTCCTTACTTTGTCCCATCCTGATAACGCACATGTTCCATACGCCTCCTGTCTTTGGTCGTCTATCTTCCATTTACTTCTCAGCTGCTGAAACAAAGTGAAGTACCATGCTAATGTTAAACTGGTGCTTCAAAATTATACTCAAAATAACAATGAAACTGGTTCTTATTATGTAGTTTAACCATGTTACGAGAGAAAAGACGACAAGCAGGAAGCGAACTTGGTTTATTTTCCATCTACGTCAATACGTCACGTCTGCCCTCTGTCCAATCAGAACCCTTCCCAACATGCTGACCTAAATGGAATTAAGTACGGATATAATTTTTTTTATGTGAACCTCCTTTAGGAATTATAATTTCAATGTAAACTCATCAGAAGACTTCAAATTCAGAATTAAAAATCATCATGTAACTGTACCCATTGTGTGCATTTTGTGAGTTGCCTGCTGAGAAAACGGGAAAAAGTCCAAAAGCAGGTTGAAGCTCTGCATGTCTGTGATGCTTTTTCCATCTCCTGAGGTTGGTATGAGCGACACCAACCAGAGCGGCTGGGGAGTGACTGCGTCATGCTGCTTTTGGAGAAAAACAATAAATGCAAAGTGAAAAAAAAAGACGAATCATGAATGCAGACACAGACGTCTTTGGGGTTTCTGGGTGTGTTTGGGATGTCGGATACTGCTGAAGTGGTGCGTTCACTATGCTAATGGTCTCAGCGAATATGAGGACTGAAAGCTCAGCAGACAGAGCCGCAGACGGGTCACGGCTGATGCATACAGAATACCTTCACTAAACTTTAAAACCAGACTGAGAAACATTCACAAGCAGAAGAATAATCATGACACAAAGAATGAAGATATTGTCTTTTCTTTGCTGATTCATGAGTAAACAATTAATTAGGCTGCACATCAGATGCTTGTGACAGCTGTTTGGATTGCATCCACTGTCCTCTCTATTGATTTGTACGTATTGTGTTTGTGTTTTCTCCTCTGCTTCTGCCTTTTGTTTCGTTCCTAAGAGGATTGTGGGAGCAGCTTGTCAGTTACTTGCCGACGCTTATTAAGACAAACTGGCCCTACTCCAGCACATTTAACAGCACTTCTTGTATTTTATGTGGTTGACTTTCCCTCATTGGCCCATAAAGAGGATGACGGCACAGAATGTGAGAAGGAATTAATACGTTTGGATAAACTTTAAGGAAAAGCTTCCTGTTTTCTGATCAAACAGGGTGTAAATCACAGGTTTGATCAATAACATATGTTGTCATTATAGAAGTTACCGATCTGAGACATTAAAGCTTTCGTATTTTTGTAGTATTTATTTCTGCATCATTTCATTCCCCTCCCTGAGCCGTCACCTTATCGTGGTGGAGGGGTTTGTGCGTCCCGAAGATCCTAGCAGCTATGTTGTCGGGAGATTTATGCCCCTGGTAGGGTCACCCATGGCAAACAGGTGTCAAGGGGAGGGACCAGACCAAGCACGGCTCATCGACCTCTACGATGACGACCAACCTGGGCATGAATGTTCCCTTGCCCGGACGCAGGTTACCGGGACCCCCCTCTGGAGCCAGGCCTGGAGGTGGGGTACGTGAGCGAGCGTCTGGTGGCCGGGCCTTTACCCATGGGGCCCGGTCGGGCTCAGCCCGAAAGGGTCACATGGGCCCCACATCCCGTGGGCTCACCACCTGTACGACAGGTGTCAGAGCTTGGTCCGCATTGCTGGTAGTAAGTCGGATTCGTTTCCGGTGAGGGTTGGACTCCGCCAAGGCTGCCCTTTATCACCGATTCTGTTCATTACTTATCTGGACAGAATTTCTAGGCACAGCCGAGGTGTTGAGGGGGTCCGAAAATGGTGGCCTCAGGATTGGGTCCCTGCTTTTTGCAGATGATGTGGTCCTGTTGGCTTCATCTGGTCGTGATCTCCAGCTCTCGCTTGAGCGATTCGCGGCCGAGTGTGAAGCGGCCGGGATGGGAATCAGCACCTCCAAATCTGAGACCATGGTCCTCAGCCGGAATAGGGTGGATTGCCCTCTCCGGGTCGGGAGTGAGGTCCTGCCTCAAGTGGAGGAGTTTAAATATCTCGGGGTCTTGTTCACGAGTGAGGGAAGGATGGAGCGCGAGATGGACAGATGGATCGGTGCGGCGTCTGCAGTAATGCGGACTCTGCGCCAGTCTGTCGTGGTGAAGAAGGAGCTGAGCCAGAAGGCGAAGCTCTCGATTTACCAGTCGATCTACGTTCCTACCCTCACCTATGGTCATGAGCTGTGGGTCGTGACCGAAAGAACGAGATCTTGTATACAGGCAGCTGAAATGGGTTTCCTCCGCAGGGTGGCCGGGCTCACCCTTAGAGATAGGGTGAGGAGCTCGGTCATCCGGGAGGGGCCCAGAGTAGAGCCGCTGCTCCTCCGCATCGAGAGGAACCAGTTGAGGTGGCTCGGGCATCTGGTCAGGATGCCTCCTGGACCTCCCTGGTGAGGCGTTCCAGGCACGTCCCTCTGGGAGGAGACCCCGGGGAAGACCCAGGACACGCTGGAGGGATTGTATCTCTCGGCTGGCCTGGGAACGCCTCAGGATCCCCCCCACAGAGTTGGCAAATGTGGCTGGGGAGAGGGAAGTCTGGGCTTCCCTGCTTAGGCTGCTGCCCCCGCGACCCGACACAAAGCGGCACGAAGATGAAGATGAAGATGAAGATCATTTCATGGTAAAACCTGTTTGACACTGTGCAGGTAAAAATACACTGATCTACATTAATATATCCATCATGTGATCAATCAGCTGATGACATCGATCCAAAATGCGAACATTGATCAGAACTCAATACAATAAACATTTATCAAATGCACTTTTATTATGGCCAGTATTTTGAGTTCGCCTGGCATGTCGTTTTAAGCTTATTGCTAGCCTGTCTTTGTTCTACAAAAATGAATTATTTAAACTAATTTGAATGAAATAAAAATGTTAAACAACAATTTTGTTGAAACGGAAGTTCAGTTTCCTGTGACTTTGTTTTATTTCCGCTGGTTGACTAAAAGAAATCAGAATTTCAGATATCAGTAAACACAGAATCTTCTCCGTTAGATCAACATATTGTCCCAACGTGATTTAACTGGTGATTAAAACTCTGTTGTTTACAAACTGTTAATTAGCAACATGAAAAAAAAATTTAAAGCAGTTTTTTTTCTGAGAAAAGTTCTCAGTTTATCGTAGATTATGTTAAACTTTGGGATGATCTGGAAGGATTTGTGGAGACAGAAGTTTTAAAAAATTTTCTTGCACTGCAAGATGGAAAAATTGTATTACATTATTTTTACACAATGTTATTCATGTACTCACATGTCCACATGGTATGAAAAATGTTTCTACCTTTCGTACAGAACATAGTATCATGCTGAGTACAGTTTTATGGTGAGTTATATAGATAATAAAATATAGCACAATTATTTCTGGTGGACATCAGAATATGGAGGAATAAATCTGCTGGTTATATTTTAATTTTATTTAAAAACAAGGTAAAAGTTTGAACACAAAGTCAGTCAGCAACATATAAAAAAAACCTTCATAAAGGGATTATTTGCTGATCCTGATGGATCCACTGTTTAGTTCCTGCGTTACATTAGTGTGGAAATATACTATTGTTGTTTGTTTTACTAAATAATACTAACTAAAAAAAGAAAAAAAAGATGTGGAACAAATTGATGTGCTTTAGTGCATATTTGACTAATGATAATATAGTTATTTCAAATGCTAAAGTTATGTGTGGTCCTGTGATGGACTGGCGAGCTGTCCAGGGTGTACCCTGCCTTTCGCCCAAAGACTGCTGGGATAGGCTCCAGCTTCCCCGCAACCTTTCATTGGACTAAACGGTTTGGATAATGAATGACTGAATGAAGTTATGTTTGATCATTAATATGATATTGTATCCATATAAAGTGAAAGAGCTGGAAATCACAGTGTGGGTGGAAATGAGCTGCTCGGTGGGGCTGCTGCAAATGTTGGTGTCAATCCGACACCAAGCAAACTAATTCTGATGCTGGACATGTTCTACTTGAAATTTCACAATCATTAAAGATTTTTTTCCTTTATTTATTGATAATAAATAGAATTATGATAAACTAATTACAAAGATTTTTGTATTATAAACAAAATATTTATTATAATAAACTGAATGGCAGAGCTGAGAAAAATAAAAGTCAAGCTAGTTCTGTTTGTAAACAACATGAAATACTATCAATAATGTTACTACTACTACTACTACTACTAATAATAATAATAATAATAATAATAACAATAACAATAATAATAATAATAATAATAATAATAATAATAATAATGATAATAAAAACAATGGTTTGAGGGGGAAAAAAAAGTGGAGAAGGGAAGTTAAAAGCAAAACCAGCTCATACTTGTTCTCATTCTTTGGCTTTTTACCCTCAAAGCCTTGATTTCATCACACTGGTATTGAACAATATTGATACGAGCCTTGGTATTGATCAGCTCAGCCCCTCTGATTGGTGGAGGTCTGCTCTCCAAGTGCTTTTCTAGATTTTACATTTTTAAAGGTTTTTTTCCAAAAACGATTTGACTTTTTGGGCTTCAGAAGGTTAAAAACAGGAAAACGTGTAAGCCTCACTGCTCTATAAAGTCTCAAAACAAACATTTTATAACTTTAATAGGACATTTTGTTTGTTGGAACAAAAGAAATTAGGAACAAAGTATCAGAAAACTGATGCATGATTTTTTTTTATTTTCCCTCCTGGGTGGATGCTGCGTGGTGACACCATGCATCTGCTCAGGCCTCACCAGTTCTGGCAGGTTCACAACACTTGAAGAACATATTTTATTACTCTTTGTGCTGATAAAGTGGCACTTCAGGTTTTTAATGGCAATTTAAAATCTCTTGACGGCATTTCAGTTTGAAAGAGACCAGCAGTGTGAAGCTGTGACTGACTGACAGCATCCGAAGCAGTAAAACGGCAGAACGCAGATTTCATCTGTAACATGCTCAGCGGAAACACAAGACAAATACCGGTGTATTTCAGCTTCCCTTAGAAAGGAAAAGCTTCTGTTTAATAGAACCTGTAAATTTAACCTTCCGTTTAAGAGAAAAGATGGCTGTTATTCATGAAACTGGGCCGTGAGTCAGAGAAACAACGATACACACACTCAACAAAACTAGAGGAATATTCATGCCTGACACTCACCATCACGTCCGTCAGTTTGTCCACAGACGTTTCTGGAGACGGGGACGGTGTTGGAGAAATCGAGGAGTGGACGGGCAAATACAGAGAAAAAGAAACTTAAATGTCTGCTGCTTCTTTTATGATCATTTCAAGAAAATTAGCTTTTTTTTTTTTTTTTTTTAAAACAAATTTAAATATTAAAGAGACTTTATGAGCATCCTGCCCAACAGAGTGAACAGTCTGAAAAAGTAAATGTGGAATTTTTCCGTCTATTTTCATTGAAATTTAGAAAAAGAATTCTAAGTAATTATTAAACAGATTTATTTAGCTTTTTGCAGTGGACCTGTCCAGAGTCGACCCAGACGTTATGTTTCTGTCAGCATTTATCTGTTTGTTTGTTTCTTATCACGTTCACGCCAAAACGTCTGGCAGGATCTTCATGATGTGTTTCTGAGAAAACTGGTCTAACTTAGACTCCATTGTTGTACATAGATTTAGTGCTTCAAACAATTTCCTTTTTCTTTCTATCTGTAATTCTAAATGTGCAGCAATAAATCCACTCAGATCCACTTTATTTATAAAGAACATTGTGACAACAGACCGACTCTAAAAGCCTGCACATCAAAAGTCAGTTTCATGACTAAATAATGAAACAAGTAAAACAGTTTTAAACACTTAAAGCACCACTGTGGGGGCAGTTCAGACACGGAGGGGCAGAGCGTTACAGAGTCTCTAGAGCAGTCAGTCAAAACTTTATTTGTAAAACGCTTTAACACACCAAGAAGTAACCAAGACTGTTAACGCGTTATCATTCATTCATTCATTTTCCGAACTGCTTAGTTTGATCAAACTTTTTAAAAGAACATTCCTAAAAATGCTCCCATTAAAACCCATTGGTCCAATTAAGGGTTGCGGGAAAGCTGGGGTCTCTCCCAGCAGTCACTGGGCGAGAAGCCAGGTAAACCTTGGACAGGTCGCCAGTCCATCACAAAGGCAAAAGCATTAAAAAACAATAAAGTAGACAATAAAACAAAGCCAGCCTGTGGAGTACAGAAATGTTTCACAAAGTGACTTAAGTTCTGGCAGAACCTACAGAAAGGTAGAATATTCAGAGTTTAGATGTTGTCTTTCCAGCTCACAAGATGAGTGGTGGTGACTTCCAACAGCATCTGGTCTTCAGATGTCAGAGCTCTTCCAGGTCGCTGACAGACCGTTTAACATTAAAACCCAGAAGCAACATTTCTAGAGGAGACAATAAATCCACATCAGAAGAAGACATAAACATGAACCAAAAGAAAAAGTTGAGAAAACTAAATTTCCTTCCGCTCGGGTGAAGCAAGAGCAAAACACTTCATGGACGATTCTTTGCAAAGAAAAGTACATCAGGACTGGATTTTATACATGCACATATTTGATGTAATGTCAATTTACATGATAGTGCACTAGATGACTCTTTGTTCACTGTGTCTCCCTTAATTTGGCAAAAGCGAGTCCATTAAAACTGTGATTTTCTGTAACTAATTACGTTGCACTCAAACCAGCCTTTGAGGCTCTCCTGTTCATCAGCATAACACAGGTGCGCTCGCAGCACATGATCCCTGCACGGCCATTAAGGTGGCTGCTTTCAGCTCTAATACACATGTTTAAATGAGTAATAAGCCGCATGTGTGCCTATACTGTGACTCACGCTGTGCAGATGTATTGTGAATAAGAATAACTATAGCATGTGGGTGTTTTGACTGTCACCCAGCGCGTTTTGGCTCCGGCCGTCACATTTAGAAATGAGAACAGACAAGTCTTATCGCTGCGTTTAAAGTGACGAGTATCATCTTACCTGCAGCGTTTGCACGAGGCTTTAATAAATTATTCTCTCAAAGTTGAAATATGTCTGACATCTGCCACTAGATGAGAACAACCAATACTCTGTATATTATTTAAATTTCCCTTCAGCTCCTGCTCAATATGCAACCTTTCTGCCTTTCAGCTGCTACAGGAGCCACATACTTAAATAATTCAACTCCAGCATGCTTCCCAAACTTAAACCTGCCACTTAATGCATCCGCACTGACAGCTGATTGAGGACGACAGCGTTCAAACTGTGCTTATTCTGGAGTGATTGCATAAAGCGGAGGAGGGGAAATAATTGATTTCTTTTTTTTTTAAAGCAGGATGTAATTAGAACAACAAGCTGTCCATCACTGCAGCTGAGGAAGAGGGATGATTAGTTGAGGTCATCAGTCTACTCCCCGCGGACTCACTTTTTTAACCAAGCACACCCAGCCAATGAAAGGTAAAACAGCACTTTGCAGCCATCATATTGAAGGGAAAAAAACTTGTAAATTTCTCATCACACACACTGTTTTTATAGGAAAGTGTGTTCCCAACTTTAAAGGGACATTGTGTAAGAATTACTCCCATCCTGCATCGGATTCTGGCTTTTGTTGTTTGGCAGAAGCTTTTATCCAAAGCAACTTATCATAGCAATTAAGCCAACATACATTTCTTGTGGTGAGGAGGAATCCTCAGTACCCAGGAAATACCCAGTAAACCATCAGACATCCAACACCTAATGTAGCACAGAGCCTCGACGACGCTGAAGAAACCAATGTCCATGTCATCCCATATTTCATCACACTTTTTTCACAGACACATACAGTAAGTCACATGTACCACAGACACATACAGTAAGTCACATGTACCACAGACACATACAGTAAGTCACATGTACCACAGACACATACAATAAGTAACATGTACCACAGACACATACAATAAGTCACATGTACCACAGACACATACAATAAGTCACATGTACCACAGACACATACAATAAGTCACATGTACCACAGACACATACAATAAGTCACATGTACCACAGACACATACAATAAGTCACATGTACCACAGACACATACAATAAGTCACATGTACCACAGACACATACAATAAGTCACATGTACCACAGACACATACAATAAGTCACATGTACCACAGACACATACAATAAGTCACATGTACCACAGACACATACAATAAGTCACATGTACCACAGACACATACAGTAAGTCACATGTACCACAGACACATACAATAAGTCACATGTACCACAGACACATACAATAAGTCACATGTACCACAGACACATACAGTAAGTCACATGTACCACAGACACATACAATAAGTCACATGTACCACAGACACATACAATAAGTCACATGTACCACAGACACATACAATAAGTAACATGTACCACAGACACATACAATAAGTCACATGTACCACAGACACATACAATAAGTCACATGTACCACAGACACATACAGTAAGTCACATGTACCACAGACACATACAATAAGTCACATGTACCACAGACACATACAATAATTCACATGTACCACAGACACATACAATAAGTCACATGTACCACAGACACATACAGTAAGTCACATGTACCACAGACACATACAATAAGTCACATGTACCACAGACACATACAATAAGTCACATGTACCACAGACACATACAGTAAGTCACATGTACCACAGACACATACAATAAGTCACATGTACCACAGACACATACAATAAGTCACATGTACCACCGACACATACAATAAGTCACATGTACCACCGACACATACAATAAGTCACATGTACCACAGACACATACAATAAGTCACATGTACCACAGACACATACAATAAGTCACATGTACCACAGACACATACAATAAGTCACATGTACCACAGACACATACAATAATTCACATGTACCACAGACACATACAGTAAGTCACATGTACCACAGACACATACAGTAAGTCACATGTACCACAGACACATACAATAAGTCACATGTACCACAGACACATACAATAAGTCACATGTACCACAGACACATACAGTAAGTCACATGCAGCACAGACACATACAATAAGTCACATGCACCACAGACACATACAATAAGTCACATGCACCACAGACACATACAATAAGTCACATGTACCACAGACACATACAATAAGTAACATGTACCACAGACACATACAATAAGTCACATGTACCACAGACACATACAATAAGTCACATGTACCACAGACACATACAGTAAGTCACATGTACCACAGACACATACAATAAGTCACATGTACCACAGACACATACAATAATTCACATGTACCACAGACACATACAGTAAGTCACATGTACCACAGACACATACAATAAGTCACATGTACCACAGACACATACAGTAAGTCACATGTACCACAGACACATACAGTAAGTCACATGTACCACAGACACATACAATAAGTCACATGTACCACAGACACATACAGTAAGTCACATGTACCACAGACACATACAATAATTCACATGTACCACAGACACATACAGTAAGTCACATGTACCACAGACACATACAGTAAGTCACATGTACCACAGACACATACAGTAAGTCACATGTACCACAGACACATACAATAATTCACATGTACCACAGACACATACAGTAAGTCACATGTACCACAGACACATACAATAAGTCACATGTACCACAGACACATACAGTAAGTCACATGTACCACAGACACATACAGTAAGTCACATGTACCACAGACACATACAATAATTCACATGTACCACAGACACATACAATAAGTCACATGTACCACAGACACATACAATAAGTCACATGTACCACAGACACATACAATAAGTCACATGTACCACAGACACATACAGTAAGTCACATGTACCACAGACACATACAGTAAGTCACATGTACCACAGACACATACAATAAGTCACATGTACCACAGACACATACAATAAGTCACATGTACCACAGACACATACAATAAGTCACATGTACCACAGACACATACAATAAGTCACATGTACCACAGACACATACAATAATTCACATGTACCACAGACACATACAGTAAGTCACATGTACCACAGACACATACAATAAGTCACATGTACCACAGACACATACAGTAAGTCACATGTACCACAGACACATACAGTAAGTCACATGTACCACAGACACATACAATAAGTCACATGTACCACAGACACATACAATAAGTCACATGTACCACAGACACATACAGTAAGTCACATGCAGCACAGACACATACAATAAGTCACATGCACCACAGACACATACAATAAGTCACATGCACCACAGACACATACAATAAGTCACATGTACCACAGACACATACAATAAGTAACATGTACCACAGACACATACAATAAGTCACATGTACCACAGACACATACAATAAGTCACATGTACCACAGACACATACAATAAGTCACATGTACCACAGACACATACAGTAAGTCACATGTACCACAGACACATACAATAAGTCACATGTACCACAGACACATACAATAAGTCACATGTACCACAGACACATACAGTAAGTCACATGTACCACAGACACATACAATAAGTCACATGTACCACAGACACATACAGTAAGTCACATGTACCACAGACACATACAATAAGTAACATGTACCACAGACACATACAATAAGTCACATGTACCACAGACACATACAATAAGTCACATGTACCACAGACACATACAATAAGTCACATGTACCACAGACACATACAGTAAGTCACATGTACCACAGACACATACAATAAGTCACATGTACCACAGACACATACAATAAGTCACATGTACCACAGACACATACAGTAAGTCACATGTACCACAGACACATACAATAAGTCACATGTACCACAGACACATACAATAAGTCACATGTACCACAGACACATACAATAAGTCACATGTACCACAGACACATACAATAAGTCACATGTACCACAGACACATACAATAAGTCACATGTACCACAGACACATACAATAAGTCACATGTACCACAGACACATACAATAAGTCACATGTACCACAGACACATACAATAAGTCACATGTACCACCGACACATACAATAAGTCACATGTACCACAGACACATACAATAAGTCACATGTACCACAGACACATACAATAAGTCACATGTGCCACAGACACATACAGTAAGTCACATGTACCACAGACACATACAATAAGTCACATGTACCACAGACACATACAGTAAGTCACATGTACCACAGACACATACAATAAGTCACATGTACCACAGACACATACAATAAGTCACATGTACCACAGACACATACAGTAAGTAACATGTACCACAGACACATACAATAAGTCACATGTACCACAGACACATACAATAAGTCACATGTACCACAGACACATACAATAAGTCACATGTACCACAGACACATACAATAAGTCACATGTACCACAGACACATACAGTAAGTAACATGTACCACAGACACATACAATAAGTCACATGTACCACAGACACATACAATAAGTCACATGTACCACAGACACATACAATAAGTCACATGTACCACAGACACATACAATAAGTAACATGTACCACAGACACATACAATAAGTCACATGCAGCACAGACACATACAATAAGTCACATGTACCACAGACACATACAATAAGTAACATGTACCACAGACACATACAATAAGTCACATGTACCACAGACACATACAATAAGTCACATGTACCACAGACACATACAATAAGTAACATGTACCACAGACACATACAATAAGTCACATGTACCACAGACACATACAATAATTCACATGTACCACAGACACATACAATAAGTCACATGTACCACAGACACATACAATAATTCACATGTACCACAGACACATACAATAAGTCACATGTACCACAGACACATACAATAATTCACATGTACCACAGACACATACAATAATTCACATGTACCACAGACACATACAATAAGTAACATGTACCACAGACACATACAATAATTCACATGTACCACAGACACATACAATAAGTTCCTATACCATGGACATATACAATAACTGCACAGTGTGAATCATGAACATCATGACGTCATCCTCGTGGACGTGATTTTGGGGATTTTCTGTGGCTTGTTCTCCACATACAAAGCCAAAATGTCTTCTTGTCAGGCTGGGAGACGGATTCTGTAATTGTTGTGGTATCTTTTATTTATTTATTTTTTCTTCCGGTATCTAAAGTGGGTGTGGTTAACATGGAACCGTTTTCAGCAGACAGTTGTTGCGTCTGATGCGATGTGCTGTTGCGAAGTCAAACAGAGAGCTTTAATGAACGTCCGATTCAGGTGGTGAGAAAGTGAGAACATTTAGACAATACCTGGCATATAAAGACACAGACTCATGTTGAGTGCACATCCTGCCCTGCTGCGGATGAAGTTTCTCATTAAACATGAAATAACCAGGTCAGATGTTCAGTGCACATAAAACCATGGAAAATCCTTGGACTAAAACACATTGTGCACTCATAGCTCGCAGGTCAAACACATTGCTCCCACCGTGGGTTCGGGAGGCAGACTCCCTCCACACCTTTAAGATCAAGCTGAAAACCTTCCTTTTCCATGATTCTTATAGTTAGGATATGAGCATCTCCTGAGTTGGAGTCTGCATGTACGGGACCCAACTGTCCAGGTTCTGCTCTTTGCTCTTATAGTTATGGGTAGTCTAGCCAACCATTACTTATGTAGCAATGGGGATGTTACCTGATGCACTGAGAAGTACCTCGCTTTATTTCTCTCATATATCAATGTATAAATATATGACAATACTGCCGTCTCTAACTTATTTCTCCTTTTCTCTGCAAGTCTTCCTGAATAAGTGCAGTTGTACATGTTGATCTGTCTTTCCTGTCCTCTCCACCCCAACCAGTCGAGGCAGATGGCTGCCCTCCCTGAGCCGGGTTCTGCTGGAGGTTTTCTTCCTGTTAAAGGGGAGTTTTTTCCTTCCCACTGTCGCCGCGTGCAGCTCAGGATGGAGGATTGGATCCAAGTCATGACTCGATGCAATCAGTTGGTTTCTCTTATAGGATATGTATGAATTGGCTTGAAATGATGTGTATGTTGATTCGTGTATGTGGCACTATACAAATAAAGTTGAATTGAAATGTTTGCAACCATCGCCTCTGTCAGTGATTCCTTCAGCTTTGTCTTTGCTAATAATGGCCATAATGCATCTCCAGGTTTTCCAACAACTTCTTCAACAGTTTTCGCCTGAATTCCATGCATCTGCAGCAAATTGCCAGCAGACAAAAGCCCAGGTGTGGGTGGAGGGAGTGGCATGGTAAGGTAGCTTCTACTCAGTACAAACTGCATTATACCTTGTGTAGTTTGTGACACCTCAGTGCAGATTTTGCCTTCTTTTTTCTTGACCCAGCATTTTCATTAGCATTGCTGCTTCACACATCAAATCCTCTGTTAAAGTTTAAACTTTGATAAGTGATTGACAGGTGATGTCATCAGGTATGAGTCAGAAAGTGCAAAAAAAAATCCCAGTAAGGAGGTGATATGGGTTTTAGTATGATGGATTTAACTGGAATTTAAATCTTCATTTTAGTTCATAAACATATTGGATTTAATGGGAAATTGTGTCCAAACCTTTGACCGGTACTGGATTTATTTAGTAGATGCTTTATTGGTATTACATGCAGGACTTTTATCATGTTTACATAGATATTACTCTTTTTGTACCCCAAGGTCTTGGGCACCGCCATTTGAGAGCAGTTTAGGTGCATTAAACTGCAGTTAAAGGCACAGTCTGTTGAGGTCACCTCCATCTAGTGGTAAAGATGGACACAAGTATGATTATATGGTGGCCATCAGGGCCCAAAATTCTTTCAGACAAATATGTTTTATCTGCAAGTGGATCTGGGATGACTCCACTACAACATTTTATCAGAATGGTGCTTCAGCTCCAGTCAAACAGAGCTCCATTCCAGTTGTTTGTCCATTCAGAGACACCATAATAAAAATGACGGAATAAATACGGCAGATAATGTGTATGAAGTCATCACAAGTACATATTAGTGTCTCATTGTAAGATAAGAACATAAGAACAGAAATAGATACACAGTTTTATAAAGATGTATAAATTTATTTCTGTCATTGATCTTTGATTTCTTGGCAAACTGCACTGCTGGGAAAGACAGACAGACACAAGAGGAGCCTTTAGGGACTCCATCCCCAGCAGGTGTCAGTAAAACATTCTCTGTGTTTCACGTTTTAAGAAATATTTAATAAAGTTAAATCAAAGAAAGATTGTTTTTTCCTGTTCTTTTTCTAAAAGCAGCGCTGGGAAAAAGGAACTTTTAAAACACAATTTTCCTCTGGCTTCAGAGAGACAAGAGAGACTCTGATCAAACAATGTCCACAGGTTGACAAGGAGCAGGTCTTTCTGGTCAGGTGGGGAGATGATCCACAGACACGCTGCAGGGACTGAGTTCCTGTCCAGGAAACAGCAGGAAAAAAAAGGAAAACATCTAGCAGCTGTTCCAGTTATGTTTTTAACTCATATAAAAAACAAAAGGGTGGATTTTCAGCTTTTATTCAGGTGTTTTTCTGCGTCACCTGAGCAGAAAAGGAAACTTCCAGGCGCTCTCCTTGGTGCTGAAAGCAGTCTGGATCATTTCTGTCTGGAAATTTCAGACAAATCCACTTTTTTAAAACAATAACCAGAAAAATATCTGAATGCTTCATCACATAATATCTGTCAAGGGGCCTTGAAACAAGACCTGCCAGGCTGAGGAAGTGGATTTATCCTGGAAATGCTTTCACTGACTCAGTTTTCTGCTTTTCTTGGTAAATGACGCGCTGCTGCGCGCGCTTTCCTCATTCTGATCCCTCTGATTCTAAAAGGCAAAATAAAGATCATGATGAAGGAAGAACTGCCAGCTCACTTCTTCCAGCCCTCGCTCCTTTTCTCTCGCTCTCTTTGCCTCACCCCCCTCTCCTCCCCCTTCCTCTCGTGCAGCCGCGCGCTGCTCCTCTCCACAGCTTGTCTCCAGAAGCATGTCCTCAGACATGCAGCCGCGGAGCGATGAAGCGGACCAGAAGACGCCGCCAGCACGGCACGAGCGCAGCAGGTAAGCTCGCACCAATATTCCCCCCCTTCAACATGAATAATGGCCGGTGTGAACCCTGATCCATCAACTGAGTCGGTGTTGCTGAAGGAGGTTTATCAGAAGCTCCCAGACCCTGTGACTGAGCGCGTGCTCAGGCAGGGACAGTGGATCTCTTAAGCTGTCTCCCTCAAGGACATTCCGACAGGATGAACTAGTTGCAGGCAGGGCTTGAACCTCCCAGTTTCCACATACTGGGACACCTGTAAGTATGATCCTCTGCGGGCTAAAAAGCCAGAAATGTGAACATGAACCATCACATTCTCAGTCTGACTGGGATTTGTGTCCAGTTCCAAAAACAGTAAGAAGTAGTTTGTGTTGCAAGGATGAGATGCAGAGAAGAACTTTCTGGTCTGTAGGGCAGCAAAATGACTTCATGGTCCAAACAGAAGAGAGGAACATCTGCGGAGATGTCCTGCTGAAGGTTTGCATGATGAACACATCCTGGTCGCCAGCTGCCTGCGCGGCATGGTGTGTGTTTCTGGAAGCAAGGCGAGCACTTAGTTCCAGTTCTGGTGCATTTTGTGGACTTGGAGCTGAAAAGCTCTGGGTGTCACGCATGGAGTTGTGTTTGTCCTAAAACGGCGCGTTAAGCAGCCCTCTCCTCATCCTCAAGCCTTTCCTCACGGAGCTCATCTCACAGTTTTATTTTTATTTTATTTTTAAGATTCCTTCATTTCTATGAGCTGTGGGGACGTTAGTGCGCTTGGAGAAAATGCGTCCTGCGACCAGCATGTTTTTATTTCCCTAAATCTGACACAAAACTCCACATAATCGATGCATAATCAGTTTCATCCATATGTTGACATCTAATCAGATTTTTAATGGAGCTGCTGTGTGCCATGAGGTATATTTGGCAGCGCAGATGCAGATTAAGGTTAGTGTCTCCTTGATTTGGTTGCCCATCTCTGTGCGGATGTTCGACATTAACGCAGAAAATATGCAACTAACTGCGTTTATTTTGTTTTTCTAGTCCGCAAATCGATCATCATAGTTAAAACCAAGGCTTTATATATAAGCAATGGTAGCTGTCGTCCCTCCTAATGGTGAC
Source organism: Telmatherina bonti (assembly GCF_933228915.1). Taxonomy (NCBI): domain Eukaryota; kingdom Metazoa; phylum Chordata; class Actinopteri; order Atheriniformes; family Telmatherinidae; genus Telmatherina; species Telmatherina bonti. The sequence goes on along the minus strand of NC_136632.1, from coordinate 5,354,335 downwards.
ATTAGCAGGTTACTCCGCGTCACAGCCACAGCAGACGTGCGTAAAAGCGCAACGCAGCCGACCTGAGGCTGCAGAATTGTGCAGAAGTCTTTCAGATTGAATTTTTTTTTCTGCGCACCTGAGAGGATCTTCCAAATCCCGTTTAGCGACGCACAATAAAGCCAGCAAAGGACCGAGAGGCGGAACTGAGGTAAAGCAGGTCTTATCTTCCATTTAACTTCTCAGCTTTGCGCTGCCCTGCGCGGTCCACGTTTTTATTTGGTATATTTAGTGTCTTGTGTGCAGTGTGTGTGTGTGTGTGTGTGTGTGTGTGTGTGTGTGTGTGTGTGTGAAGAAGGCAGTTGGAGAGTTAAATCAGTTTACTAGTGCCAGTGTGACTGAAGGGGAACCGTGCGGTTCTGGTTTCTACTCGTCCTGTCTTCAGGCGCGACGAGTTCTGCGTGAGAAGGTTGCAGGTAGGTTCTAGTTTTTGACCATTTCATTCCTTTCATGTTAACGGAAGTAGAGCAAGTGGAGCAGTTTGTAGTTTATTTGTCACTTGGTGCTGAAGATGGGAAAGAAACGAGGAGGCAGATCAGAATTAGGGAAACATGTCTGCTGCGTGTCTCTTGCAGACTTTTCCAACACAGAGATCCAAACTGTCTAGAAGTTGCTATTAAAAACGACACAATGGACTGAAGCATCGCCCCCTCCTCCTCCTCCCCTTTGTCTTGCATGTGAATGAGGCTTTGACTTGACCTTGATTAAGTCTCCATCAGTAATTAGTTGTGTTTGAAGAGGTGGCTGTAAACATAAAGGACTGAAGTTGCCTTGCTGTCCTGCTGACGCAGCGTTCTGCTGGGTCCCAAGGTCGATGCTGCGTTTTGTTTCTTCTGCATTCATTATGAGCCTGATTTGGATGATTCCTCAGAAAGAAAAGAGGGATTTTTCCCAAGTTTCCTCGTGCGCTTTGGTGTCACGTCATTTCTTTGAATCCTGAGTCCAGCTTGCTTTGAAACGGTGTTTGTCATGTGTTCAGAAGAATCCCTGCATCAAGGTAATCACAAGGGCTGTCTATGGGATTCCGTCATGACAGAAAAACAGGCTTTTTTCCTGAAAATGTTCATTTTTGTCATCACACAGCTGCCATTGAGTCGAATCCTCCCCAGAGGAGCATTTCTACTGCAGAATATATATTATCACAGCATGAGATTCACCAGAAAACTTTGCAATGTGCATTTCACACAATCATGGAACCTTTTAAACCAAAGCAAAGGAGGCAATTTGTTCCAATTTAAAACTGTTTAGTTAAACCTGAAGACTGAACAAATCTTTTGCGATGGCAACAGTATAAGAGATTTATTAGAACTTTCAGCAGCTTTAATTGCGACTTTACTGCAGCTTTTGTAACAACTCATGATGTTTTTCACTCTATTGTTCACGTTGTATCACTGCTACATTCCTGCTTAACTGCATCCACAAAACAGAAAAAACACCTTTAAACGATGTCGCATACCTCAACAAATAGCAACATTCTCAGTGTGTTTTTTCCTCTCTGCTACTTTGAAGTGTCATGTTGAACTTGTTGCCTCCTCTTATCATCCTGTCTGACATCCTGATGCGGGTCATCAACATTTCTGAGCTTCACATCTGCAGGAGACTTAGAACTTTTTTCCCTCCAGACGTTTATTGTGCACGCTTGCCCTTTTTCAACCCCACCTGATATTGAACTGATATGCAGTAATGACAGAGTGAGCATCATCTGGTGTCCAAGTGGACACACAGTGATTTGTTGTGCTTGGCTGGCAGTTACCGAGCAATATTGCTTATTGGTGTGTTGCAGATGAAAAGCGACAAATGCAAGAAGCACGATCGTTGGGATATCTGCCAGTAATTAATGATGTTGTATTTTTAGGATTTAAGAAGCAGTCTGAGGTTTCCTCTCTGCAGCGTTGGGTAAAAGCGTCGCATGTTGCCCCCTACGGACAAACCAACACACCGACAGTTGTGGCTCCCGCTTGCTGCTCATTTTAACAGTAAAATGACGCCAATCTAAGCTATCAGTGGGTTTTCGAAAGCTGCATAAGTAAACTATTTGCTTTCTTGCACACACACACATACACACACACACACACACACACACACACACAGAACTGAAGAAGAGGCTTGTTCCCAATCTGCTACCTAGCATGCACACACACTCAGCCCATACTTGCTAAATCTGTGTTTTTGGCAGCAGTGAAAACAGTGTTAGTGACAAGGCTGCTTTTGTAAAAGAAAAGTTAAATTTAGACGCCAAGTTGTGTCATCGCACGGACCTGAGCGTCTCAGCCGTGGAGAGATGCACAAATGCACATTAGTGAATCTGTGTATCTGGCACACACAGAAAGGAATGTCTAATTATCACGCTTTCAACCGCAGTAGGCTCCTCTATTTGCACTGAGCTACTGCTCTAATCGCTTTCTTTTCCCGTCATTATTTATTTTATTTTTATGCAATTAAAATGTTATTTTTTGCACCGTGTGGATGAGCTGGGAAGTCCCTGCAACAGCGGCTGGGTGGTGAAGGAAGGCTTAATTGAGCAGAAGGAGAAGAAGGGTCTGATTAATGGGTGGAGATTTGGTGGGAGAGAAGAAAAGAGTTTCTGTGAAGAGTTTTTAGTGACGACAGAGTCTGCAGGTAGATGTGAAAGGTTGTGATTCACGGCTTAAATGCGCATGCATTTGCAATCAGCATGCAGATTTTCACACGCTGACGCTACACCCACGGCTACAAGGACGAACAGTCAGGGCACCTTTTTGCTGTGCTGCTTATCAGATGCAGAGTGATTGCAAGAGCTTTACAATATGAAGTGGCACTAAACCACTGCATGGAGTGGCATTGATTGGAAAGGATGGAGGGAGTGGGATCCCTCCTTAAGGTCATTATCTAGGAGACAGAGAGAGAGTTTGATGAAACCAACCCGCTGGAATTGCATTTGTAACAAAACCCTGGAAGCAGCAGAGAAACAAGGACTTCCAGCTTTGGGTCAGCACATCTCATCAACATACAAATGTTTCAGCGATGCTGTAACTGCTCATGAAATCTGCTCTGTGAACCCAGTTCAGCAGCTCCTTAAAGGTTCAGGTCTGTGCGAGTTACATCTGACAAACCTGAATGCCAGAGTTTGACATGTTTAAGGAGTGAAAGAGACGTTGTTGTTCGTAGATGCTGAAATCTGCTTCAACAACCAGTCCGAGGAAAAATACGAAGAGGAGGCAGCCGCGGTATGATGACACTCATATGCGAGTCAGGGCTCATTAATCACGACTCTCACATTAATTCAAACCTGCATGAACAGGTTTTTTCTTCCACCTGAGAGCAGCAGAAACAAGCTGTAAACATAATGACCCATTTTAACCTTTTCCATCTAAGAACCTGTTAGCTAATCGATCCGGTGTGCACGCGGCCGCACGTCTCCGGCCACTTGATGAGTTAAGGTCCGATCATTATTTCTTATTAAAGCTCTATAGGAGTCTTCATTACATCTCCAGGTGTGTATTTGGCCTCTAAATGCAACTCTGAGAGCCTTTTCCCAGTGAGTTACACTCAGTTCTCTTTTAAGCAGACCACTTTCTACCGGTTTGCACATAAAACAATGGAGTCAATCAACAGTCTGTAATGGATTAATTCAGTCTGCTGATATGTACTCATTAATGTGATAAACGTGCTCATTCTGTCATAAGGTGATCATTTCCAGCCCCGGTGTTTTGCAGCAGCTGGATTTGAGACCTGACCATGTTAGGCTTTGCGGTGGGATGTGACACTGTGTGCATGGATCTGAGCAACAGCCTGACAATGTGCACGCTCCCTCGATAAGACACTTGTCAATCAAATCTGTTTTTTCCGCTTTTTAAGCCTAAATATTAAAGCAAGTCAAGCAGGTTGTTTGTAAACATGTTTACTTCGGTTAAGAATGAGGATTATTGGGTTCGATTTGCCTTGGGGTCGAGGTTGGAGGGAGCTTACACTTTAGTCCAAAACCAACTTATTTAAGAGTGCAGCCTCTCTGAATGGTTATCAATAGACTTCCTAATAAATCTGGGAGTTTTTCCAGATGTGGGGGTTCATTTGGAGGCTCAGGTTTCCTTCAGGAGTCCAAAATCAAACATGTTGAGTCTCCTGCTGATTCTTCATTTATGATAGGCTTGGATGTGAGCGTACATGATGTTTGCCTCATTCACCAATGATCTACTGTGGCCTTGCTTCCATGATGGCACCGTTTAGCTACAACACATTATAAACCAGGTGAGCATGTGACGAGTTCAGGAGGGTCTGATGCATTTTAAGGGATTTCAGACCAAGAACTGTATGTAACAGACAGACAGAGCCTCCATGACGTCATTCTTAGGTTTGTAAAGAGCCGAATTGAAGCTCATTGGGCGGTCCCCAGCGTCACCATCTTGTCAGCGTCATGCGTGTTGTCTCTCTCAGAAAATACAAAAATGGTGGGAGGGGGGCTGTGAGCGTGGGGGTGGATGATTGACATCTAGCGAACTATAGCCTGCTTGTAACTAAGAGCTAACTGATCTAACAGCAGCTAAGCAGCTGTTAACCGGCTAAAAGGTGCAGTTGTTCTAAATTCTGCCTTTTGCACCGGGACATCAGATACCTGTCAGTCAAAAGGACACGCCCCTAAACTTTGAGATTAAATTACTTGTAAAGGGATGAGTTATAAAAAAAAAAAAAAAACTAACTCCCCCCACAGTTGTCATGAAGGTAAACCTGACATATTGAACCTAAATTTTTGAACCAGGCTGTAAACATGTTTATTTCTGCTGTGAAGTTGGTCTTTTTAACATGGGAGTCTATGAGGATTTGCTCTGTTTTGGAGCCCCTAGTGGATGAAGGGGGAACAGCAATGTTTAGCATTTCAGCATAGGCTTCACTTTTGTCCAACGGAGGTTGCAGCTTGATTCAGACCCATGACTGTAGCTTATTGTAATAAAGTGTAGAGTAAAGTAACTCCACCCACTGCCAGCTTGTGAAAAATGCCAGAAACTGCAGGCGTGGGGGTGTGGTGGGAATATTACGAGCAGAAATTACCAAATAGCAGGAAGGAACTCAGCAGTTGCTAGCAAGTTGCAAAGATCCACAGATTCACAAAGCAGCGACGCCACAGAGTATCTTCGAGGTGGGAAAATTTTCCCTCCAGAATAGCTTCAGCTCCACACCACACGGTGGTGGGAGACCAAGGTGGTCCTGACTCCTGAACCGTATCAGTCTGAGCCGTTAGCATGCTGCGCTGGCTTGGGACATCAGCTCTGCAGGTTCTGGCTCGCGACAGGTTGATCGAGCTGCAGGAAGTTCTGCTGCTGGATGTTTTTACACCCCACAAAAGCCCAAATCCGTCCCATTGCAGCCAGATTTTCTCCAAAGCTCTGTTAGAGTCTGCATCAGATAAGATGTTTACATAGATGCATACGTGTCATAGACGTGCATTCTCGCCTTGTAGACATCTAGAAGAGCACCAGGTTTACCTCTACAGCATGACAAATAAAAGCAGTTTTACCCTGTAAGGGATGCTTTAGTTGTTTCTGACCCAGAAAATACAGATTCTTGACAACATTGAAAAAAAACACCTACAAATGTTTTAATTATGTTTAAGTAATACATGTTTACAGCTCATAAAAAAACACTTCCAGGTGGTTGTCGACTTGCTGCACACCAGCAGAACTTATCCAACCGTCAGAGGTTGGAGCAGATTTGCTTTGAAGCAGATTTTTATCCATGTGGGAACAGGATCCTTCGAATATCTCCGTTATACAGAAAGCTCTTTAAACATTTTTTCCAAAGCTGGAAAAACTTCTGGATCCAGCTCCAGATTTGGCTGCTTGTAATGAAAGTTTATTGTGAAAAATGTCTCCATGATGCATCACAGTCTCAGTTACTGTGATGTCCTGTATCATGATGCACTCTTTCAGGTCTCTTCACGTGCAAACAGCCTTTGCAGATGACTTTCCTGATGAAACGTTTTATAAAACTGCAGACCTGACTGACTCACTGTAAAATTCCTGTCATATGTTTACTTGTGATGGAGAAGGAATGCAGGTTAGTAGATCTCGAGGAGCAGACATGGACTTGGACCCTCCCCAGAACACAAACAGCGGTTCACTGGATCCAGATCATCAACCTGATATTTCACCACACAATATTAGATCCTGAACTCGACTGTTTGTGTGCAGAAAAATGGGAACAGCCGTTGAATTATAAAACCAGAGACAGCAGCAGTTGCAGATCTCTGGAGATTCTTTTTCATGTGCAGCACTCCCAAAAAGTCTCAGGTGCTCCTCGGGCTCGCCGCTCATGCAGCAGTAATGCCGGGCCGCCATTCCCTGCTCTTTATTACTAAAAGTACCAGATAAATCCAGACGGCCACTTCAGCCTCATGCTAACCCAGGAGCATTTGCTCCCTGAAACGTTGAAATTCAGCAGGCCTCTCTGCTCTATGCTGACCTGAACAGAATTGCGTTTCCATTACAGGTTTTTGCAAAATAAAAGTGATATTTGTAAGTTCCGGTTCGCAGGTGTTTCCATTGAACAGTGTTTGGCACATAAGCCTCCATTCTTGTAAAATCTCGTCAGTCGGACGAGATTTTACGAGAACTGCGGTGCGGCTTATGCAAGGTAGCCGTGTAGGGTTATTTTGGGGTTTTCTTTTTGCGGAGAATTTTCTACGACTTTTCAAAGCTTTGCTCCCTCATTTTATTTTGTAAAACTTGAATTTGCTGTTGGTTGTTCCACAACGGGGCATCTTTAACGAAAATAAACCGGTCATGACGTCCAACGTCAAGTCTGAGGACACGTAAATGCAAAAAAAAAAAAAGTGTTTCCATTACACTTTTGTGATATATTTCTACATCAAAACATCTGAAAAAAACATGTCTTGAGAGCATAAAAACTTTTTAGAAATATTTAGGATTTTTTTTTGCAATGTAGGCGTTTTTGTTTTTTTTTGTTTTTTTTATTGCGATATTTAGTTTTTGTGTAGTGCAAGGTGTAATGGAAACACACCTCGACAGAGGCTGATGTACATAAAGGAAGGCCAAATTCCTCTATGTAGGGACATTGTTAGACTCACTATAAAGGTAAATCTGTAAAACATTACAAAGATGATGATGATGATGAGGAGGAGGAGGCAGATATGAAAGAAAAAAAAGGAGCTAAGACAGAGATAGCTTTTTTTTACGAATTGCAGCAGCATGCGTCGCAAGTTCTTGTGAACAGCATGAACATGACAGGACACCCTAATACCTCCCTGAGCTGCTGCTGCTGCTCGTGTGGACATTTTTTAAGTAGCCCTGTGTGACTTTTTTTTCTTGTTACCCAGGAGCGCTAACAAGCAATTAGCCAACAGGACAAGCGGAGGGTATTCCAGGGGACAGAAGCCAAACACGCAGCGTCTTCTCAGGAGGTTTCGGTCGTTCTGGGAAGGAAAAGTCACTGCAGATACAAAAAGCAACTTAAAGTCATTTAGACTGACAAATGAGGCAGAGAGGATTTACAAACAGATTGACTGAATGCTGTAAACAGAAAAACATGAAACCCCCAGATCCCACTGAGAATTTAGCTGATCTGCAGTGGATCACACTGTAGTATTTGTGATGCATTAGCGGTAGCCAGGCATTAATCAATTCACTTTTAAGAGCAAGTCAATAGAGTGTCAAGCTGATGTCTTCTGAATAGGCAATAACAGTCAAACTGTCTTCCTGGAGGTATCACTCTTCTAATTACTGGCCTGCCAGAAGCTGATAAACAGGAATGATCTCCAAATGAAGGCGCCATGCACTTGATGTCAATAATGAATCACAGTGCTCTCAGCCTGGATACAAATCATTCATTCTGGGACTTACCTCAGAGTCTGGTGGATAAATTATCATGAAGCATTCTTAGATTTGGGCTCTCTAGAGAACAATAAAGACTTTTCTGTGATTAGTAAGTCATTGCTTACCAAACCAACTTGGTGTAGTATGCTAGCTACAGTGTGTTGTTGTACATTAAACTATGATCCCTGCTAGCATTAGCCTGATATGCTCAAAGCCCAAAACGGTGCTTTTAAATGCTCTACTTCCAAAATGGCATCACTTCTGGCTCAGTTGCAGCACTGCCAAGTGTCTGCTGGGCCACATGTGGTCCAGATGTCAGCTGCTGGCCTGAACTTGGTTCGCAGTAGGTTGTGTGTCCCAGCTATGAGGAGTTGGCCTGGACATAAAGTGTGTTGTGGGCTTCCTGTGGTGGTCATATGACAGGGTTTTGCTAGCAATGGCTAAAAGTAAAGGTCAAAGATGGGCTAAAAAATAACTTCAGATGTCGCCAAATATGTTTTGCTATCTGGGTTGTAGCCTAGACACAGGCAGGAAATCTGACTACTAACAATAATAATAATCATTTAATTGTAATGATCCCAGTTGGGAAATTACTTATCTCCAATAGATTTACTAAAAAACAGCAGGCTTCCATGTTTTACCTTCAGTTAAGGGTTTAAGTTTTGCTCAGAAGCTGACAGCTTACCTCCTATGTTTAGCATACAAACACAGTTGTAGAAAACCTCATATCTAAATGTGCTGCATGTCCATTAGAAACTTTCATTTAATGCTAACTGCTAGCCCTGTCACAACCCAGCTCATATTTTCCCTCCTCCACGCTGGTTGGGCTGCTCCTGTGGTGTTCCTAGCTGACATTTACCTGCTTCTCCAGGGAAACTTTCATCCCGTTAATGTGTTAGCTTAAACTGCAGCAGATAATTTAGCCTTTTTGGGCTTTGCAGCCTGAGTTAATTTAGCAGATGCAGGACATGAACCAGCCCTTTACTGCAGTACAGATTGATGCTTCGAGATCTCCTGGAGAGCAATGCAGACACTACAACCTCCTGTTGTTGTCCAAGCTGCAGCCAGTCTGCAAAGAATGAGCTTGCTCATTAAAAAGTTAGCTAAATGCTATGAAGGACGGCTACATTAAGGCAACAAATACACAAGGATTCTTGTTGGTGTAACCCATTTACCCAACAATGAATCACCCAATTACATGAGTTCAGCTAAATCTGTTGGTAAAATCGATTCTGCCCTCCAAAAATAGATCTTTTGCTCTCATCTGTCTAAATCATATTATAACTATGGCTATGATCAAATCCTTCAGTATTACCATCTGTTTGTTTTCAAAGAATCTGGAGGGTATAATCGTGGCTACAAAAACACCGGCCTTTCTGAAGTCCTTTAAGAAACACATGAAAGCTTTTCTAAGTTCAGATTTAGCCAAAGGGCCCCTCTTCATTATCATCAACTCACATTTTGCAAACCTGAAACAATAACACTTGTTCACTTCCAGTCACACTAACCAATTAGGTTACAGAACGCAGAAAGTAATCATATTTTTAAGTATATAATTGCAGGGTTGCACCCACAACCGTAATTAGTTCAGTCTGGCAAAACATGCTTTTTTTTTTTGTTTGTTCTTAGAAATAAGCTCACCTGCAACCTCTTTAAGACGGCTCATTTAAAAAAAAAAAAGGTAAAAATGTTAAGCATGTGTCTCTGAGCATCACTGCGATAAAACATTTTTCAAAGCAGCCTCAAAGGTTTGAAGGTTCAAAGAGGAGGAAAAGCAAAGAGAGACAACACTAAAGTGTGTCCAGGCCATTTAGAAACCATCTAAAACGGTGTAAAACAGATACGGCTCTTAGCTTTCCCAGCAAGACCAGACAGCCGTGTGTGAAATCAAAACTGGATTGGAGCCTCTGAGACGGATGACATGACACAAAGCTCAGTATTGTGTACACACTCAACAGATGAACACCGGCTCTGACCCTGGACATTGCCGATAAAATCAAAAGGTAAACATTCGTCTCTCCAGGAGAGAGCAGGGCTTGACAGCTGGTGGTGATGAGTAGTGACTGCTACAGTGTGCTGCTCCTCCACGGGTCAACATTATTAAGTCCAATGACAATCATGGTCTGTTGTTGTTATTGCATTCTGTGTCACGTCTCATTTTATTCCTGCGCTTTTTACAAGTGAAGAGCTGTCTATTACCTCAGGTAAAACCTCGTCCATGCAGTGTGGCTTTTAATACCCGCAGGCATTATAAACTGTAGTTTTTCTTTTATGTGGTCAACCGGTTCAGCTTATTGACTCTGTCTTGTAAAAGTAAACTTGAGACAGAGCCCAGATGATGGTAGTAAAAAAAAATCTGTCTTGTTTGATGGTGTTTGGTGGAGGACTGTCTCTTTTTTTCCCCCTCTGCAAAAAAAAGACAGCTGCTGTGTTTTTTTAGGCGCCTTAGGGACAGTAGAGGCGAATGCAGACACGTGGTATCAGTCCAAGGTGCACAGGAACTAGGGTCATAAGATGCTTCCACAGGATAAACATGACCTGGATGTGGAAGAGACAAAACATAGCCTCAGATTACATGTACACTTATTAAGTGCAGAGTGACCGAGTCATCTGGGACCTGGATCTCTCTGCCCCTCAGGCTTCACTGTAAGAAGACAGCGGACATCGTGCTTTATCCCAAGCTGTGTATATATACATGCTTTAGTTTGACATTCTCAAAGACGATCCCTGAAGGTCTGCGCAGCTCTTTCCAGGTGAATGATCTGACATTTGGAAGAAATGCCAGGAAGAATGAAAGTGGGCACTTTTTAGCTTGTGTGAGCCTGTGCTTGCATGCATGTTGTTGAACGTGTAGTTGCTCTTGTTTGCACTCGGCAGCGGACGTATGCTGAAGTTGGACGCATTCTCTGGCCACTTCTTGAAGCCTCTCCGGCCTCCCATTGAGCTGGTTCACCGTGTCGGAGAGAGAGGCCTGTCTGAAATGCTGTTATATGACTTGACAGGAACAGGACTGCTGACAGAGTCCAGAGACTACGCTGTGTCAGTGGAACACAAACAGACTGTGGGATAGATTCACTGTGTGAGGCACCCGCTGCCCCTATGTTCACACTCTCTGATGGCCGTCTTTGACAGGCCTCTCACAAACAAAGGAGCTTAGAGAAAAGACATGTCTGATCATATGAAACAGCTCAAAGGCAACAGAATCAGACATAAAATTTCACAGTTGTTTCTGTTTGTGGCTGCGCCGCCACAGAATGCGACTGTTTGCCTTTGTGTGGCGACATGTGCTGATCTAAATAAAAATGACTAAAACAGCCACTGCTGCATGCTTCCATTTACCACTTCACTGCCGTAACCGAAAAGTTGATTATTACATTCACTCGCTGGTTCATTCTTTAATCAAGGGGTGCCTGAATCAGGTCAGTATCCTGCAAGCCTCTTCCAACACACCTGAATCAGATGATTGTCTCAGCAACGGCCTCTGCAGAGCTGGATGACATGCACATAAGGGAACTGAGCCATTTGATTCAGGTGTTGAAGAAGGGATGCATTTAAAAGTTGCAGTAAGGTGGATTTCCAGGACCAGACTTGAGCATCTCTGCGTTTTTTTGCTCAGTCAACGATAACTTTCCTATTACCCTTAGAACTGCATAACACTTAAATATCACAATAAAAAACTGGGGATTGAAACAAGTCCGAATGAAATAAAACCTAATTTTTCTGAAAAGTCTGATGGTTTTTCAAACATGTCGACATAGAAGTATATTGCTTTTATTTAATTCTGATTTTAATCACTTTAATATAATTTATGATTTTATTGTGATTTTGCTATTTGTATTTTCTTGTATGCTTTTTTCTGTAATGCTTTTAATGTTTCATGTATCGCACTTGAATTGTCTTGTACATGAAAGGTGCTGTACAAATAAACTTGCCTTGCCTTGCAAAAGTGTAAAGAAAACACATTCCCATGTCACCTAATATTCTGCCCTGGCAGATACGTACTGGTACTGCTTAGACATATAGTTAACAAGAAGACTCAGCAGAGTTGAGTTCGTTTACTGAGATTTTCATAAGTTTGTAAAACTGAAATACAAATAGACATATACAAATATATTAATAAAAAATACAATATAACAAATCTCTGCTCAGTGTCTTTACTCCAGACCACCAAATAGCTATGCTTCCAATGCTTAAGCAACTATGTTTGGCAAATTAACACACACATCATTAAACAGTTATTTTACCTGTTATCAAATAAGTACAAACGAGAAATAAAGATAATAGTATAAAGATTTAAATACAAAACAAAAGGTAGGACGCAGACCAAGCTACTTATAGCTTAACACATGCTAACATTTAGCTCCGATTAGCATTAGCACAATTAGCTCCGTTTTAGAACTATAAATACAAAGTTTCAGAGACCACACTGTGGCTTGCATGTCCATACAGACTTGAATAAACAAAGAACAACTGTACTTACGGACAAATCTACTCCAAGGAAAGAACAAGAAAACGATGTGTAGCACTCAGCCTGCCTGTGCTCTGGATCGTGGTTTCTACAAGATGTAATGACACGAGTCACCACCAGAGGTCTCCTAATATTAACTGAACATTAACAGTAATTAAAATACTAACAAGCTGACAGGAGCCAGAACACCTAATGTGACGTAGAGGGTCACATGACCATTTCTGGAAAAAATGGCATGGTATGTATGGATGGAGGAGAAGGTTTCTGAAATCCTGAATTTGTCATTTACCTGCAAATTCCTCGGTGACAATCCTCATGGAGAAATGCATATTTCGTGCCCGCTCCCGTAAAGTCAAACATTGCCTCTGTTCTGTCACCTGCTGCCTTTGTCTTCAGATGAGGATAACAACGGTGGTGGAAGCTGCGGATAACCCCTGGCTGCAGCCTGGATAGTGGGCGGGGTTGGATGTCAAGTGGGCGTGGGGTTAGGGTTAGTCCAATCAAAATGTTAAGGGTTGAATGTCCAACACGTTTCACTCTAAAACTCTGCTGATGAAATCGGGTGTTGGGCGGAAAGCTCGGTGCACCCTCTCCGCGGCGCATCCACAAGGCATTCATGTTCAGCAGACTTCCAGGGGCGCATCTACCTTGCAGAGGAGCTGATATAACTAAACTTAGCTGGTTTAGTGACTGGTTGGAGCAGCTGCCGGTCAGACTTTTACCTTAAGACACCTGGATTATACAACTCTGCCTGCAAGTCGTAAGTTGACTTTGTTGAAATTTTTTAGATATTTTTGTTGATATTTTAGAAATATCATTTATTTTTCTAAAAGAGTTTAGCTAGAAAACTCAGCAACAGAGCCAAAAGCTAAAATTATTCCTCAACACTGGCGTTGTTAGGTTGGTCAACGTGGTTGGTTAAGGTCAGAGAATCAGGTCAGACAGTCATAAGGCTAACCTGCTTGTTTTTACACCGCTTTATAGCATCTGATGATACTCAGTCTGCCTCTTCACCACATCTCTCACACTTTTTAACCAGATGATCCAACAGCTCAATCAGGCAGCATTGCTATGCAGGTACACTTGTCTTTACTTTGTCAAGCAGGCAATGAGTACAAGAGACAAGGTCGTCCCACCTTTCTACCAGTTTTACAGTTTTGTAGTGCGATCAATACTGCCTGACACAGCTGAACCACAGCTCTCATTGCTGTTGGATGTTTAAGGAGAAAATGTCCCTATTTCACCAGTTAAAGGGTTATTTTAATACTCTTGAGTTTATTCTCTGTCATTAAGTCTGGCAGTGGAAAACTACTTGTTCAAAAGTCATGAATTTATGTTGAAGAAATGGAGAGGAGGAAGGTGTTGGACATGCAAATGAGCATGGAAGACATGAGTAGGAGCAAGAAAATGTGTCTGAATGTGGAAAACACAGATTTAAGGTGAAGAGGAAAGAATTTGCAGTACTACAATGTCTGAACAAGAGAACAAGGAATCTTTCTTACAACTGAATATACATATATTGGGACATAAAGCTATCATGGAAAACTATCAAAATACTGAGAATATGACAAACTGAAACATAAGAAGTCATGACAAACACAAGACTTAAAGGCAAACAAATGAACAAAGGAATCACTAAAGAGACGCAAAAATGCAAAGAGGGTCCATATAAAGTTTTACGTCTCCTAAAAATGACCAAAGTTTGAGTTACGACAGTTACGAATCTGGGAGATTTGCTAACTTCGTGACATCAGTTGCCACCTGAGTGAATCGTTATATCTGAATTTGCTTGTATAGATTTGTCTGTTATTGTTCGCAGATGATGATGATGAAGCTCTTGCTGTGTGTGGAGTTTCATTAGACGTAGGTGCACTGGAAAGGTCAACCAATTTTCTAACATCACAGACTGTGATAAGCTTTCAGAACAGTGTGCTGTCTGCAGGTGTCCAACCACAATAATTACACATAGGTAAGTGTTTTAGATTAGATCCAGAATGTACACAAGAAGATTTAAATGAACCAGCAGTCACAGTAATTTCACCGTGAATGTTGACGGTAGCATTTTAAAGAAGATAAACTCCAGGTTGTTATGAAGCTACTCTGCATGATGTTTAGCAGACTTTTATGTGGAGATTCTAAAGATAAGAGATAAGAGATGCAATTCCTTTATGATTATCATCTGTGGCTGACATGCAGAAAGTGCCATGTGGGTGACTTGTTCATTGCTCATTAATTTGCTTAAAAACAAACAAAAAAAAAAATGTCCTAACTTCACATTTTAGGGTTGTTTAACCCTTTCATACATAGTGGCCATATAGTGGACACCTATTTGGCATATCCATGAATGATGATGGTATCTTTCAAAATAAACCACTTCAGTGGATGTTAATGAGTCATCCAATACGTTTCTACTCACTGGAGAATAAATAAATATATGATGTAAATGGACATAATGTACTTACGCAAGTTTCTCTTTGCAATACAAAGGAAAAGAAAATGATAGAGCAATATTTTATGGAAGATTTACATAATATAATCATGATTATATATTATTTTATAAATATTTCATAGAATACATTAAAATAAACCATGATAAATTCTAAATATCACTAATAAAAGAAAAAGAAAAAAAAAAGATCATTGCATATGTCTGTACAGGTAAAATACTGGATTTAAAAAAAAAAAAGTTGTATTTTTATTTTTTTTTAATTAATTCATGCATGAAAAGGGTTAATGGGTTATTTTTTACATTCATGCTAAAATTTCCAAATTCATTTGCTAAATGTAGGATAAACATGTTTTATAGACTTCCTCATAGACCCAAATCAAAGATGTCTCCCCTTCGTGCTTGGGAAACATCTCCTCTGACAAAATAAGCTAAAATAAACACATGAAAATAAGAAGATGTGAAGTACTCACTGTGTAATTGTGGCTACTTAACTAGAGAGCAGGAAAGAAGAAAAATGAGGGGAAAAATGACGCTCAGAGAGGAATGGTGTTTGGTTTTGAGGAGAATGAAAAGTGGCAAGCAGTAAACAAAGTTAGCAAACAACTGCTAATGACGTTTACCGTGCAGTAAAACGAGAAGCTTGGATGTTTGAGGAGAGAGCAGCTAAATTAGGAATAAATAAAACTAATTTATTATTATTTCTGTCGACCTTGATCTTTTCAGTGTTTCCTGGTGTTGCATGTCATGTCTCTCCATCGCTGTCACCTTGTTTCTGGATGCTTCTGCTGGAGTCGGAGTCTGGTGGTAGCTCAACAAAGCTGCTATCAGCTATCAATCTTACACAGGTCTGCGAGTTTCTGCATCCCATCTGAGACTTCATCAAATCTCCACATTCCAGTTTAACATGAACGCCACACAAAACAGGGGTTTCGGCTTCACGGGGAATGTTTGTCTTCGCCCAGGCGGGGAGACGTGTGGACTCGATGAAGGGAAAGAAAGCATCAACAACAAATTCAGTATGTTAAAAAAAAAAACTGGAAAGCTAAAAACAACAAGAGCAATAAAAACTAATCACTTGTTCTAAAAAAAGGTTTATGGCTGCACTGCTCAAAATCTTGCTTCTTCAAATACGTTTCTGCATTTATTTATGTGATATAAAATATAATGTTTCTGGAAATATTATGCATCTAATTTGTGAAGGAAGCAGCCAACCAGCTGGATGTAAAACGGAACAAAGACCATAGAAGTTGTGCAAGTATTCTACAGACTACTGTTTCTCATATAGGGGGGGTATGCGTACCCCAGGAGGTACTTCAAGGCATTCCAGGAAGTACGTGAATTTTTTAAAAAAAACATATATCTTTTTATATTTTCTTTAAAACATCCTTAAATCAAAATATATAATTCTAATATGGTATAATTATAATAATATTCATTCGTTCATTCATTTTCCAAACCACTTAATCTGATTCAGTCGCAGGTCGCGGCTAAGCTGGAGCCCATCCCAGCTGTCTTTTTGGGTGAAGGCAGGGTACACCCTGGACAGCTTGCCAGTCCATTGCAGGGCCTACAATAATATAATTATTATATTATATTTAATATATTTCAGTAAATGTAAGTGTGCATTTGTAAACTGAATTTACATCTAGATTTACACCTTTTCATTCCTCCTAAAATCCCACATTCTGACGTGAACCCCACAAGCCAAATCATATCCGTCAGTCACTGTCGCCTTGGCAACGCAAACAACGGAGTCCTGGTTGAAGCGTAATAAAAACAAACACAAATGACAAAGTGTTGTATTTCATGTTTTTTCTCAACCAAAAATACGTTGCAGCGGTTCGGGCGTTGCAGCGGCTAGGGTGTTGCAGCGGTTAGGGCGTTGCAGCCGTTAGGGCGTTGCAGCGGTTAGGGCGTTGCAGCCGTTAGGGCATTGCAGAGGTTAGGGCATTGCAGCCGTTAGGGCATTGCAGCGGTTCGGGCGTTGCAGCGGCTAGGGTGTTGCAGCGGTTAGGGCGTTGCAGCCGTTAGGGCGTTGCAGCGGTTAGGGCGTTGCAGCCGTTAGGGCATTGCAGAGGTTAGGGCGTTGCAGCCGTTAGGGCGTTGCAGCCGTTAGGGCGTTGCAGCGGTTCGGGCGTTGCAGCCGTTAGGGCGTTGCAGCCGTTAGGGCGTTGCAGCCGTTCGAGCGTTGCAGCCGTTAGGGCGTTGCAGCCGTTAGGGCGTTGCAGAGGTTAGGGCATTGCAGCCGTTAGGGCATTGCAGCGGTTCGGGCGTTGCAGCCGTTAGGGCGTTGCAGCCGTTAGGGCGTTGCAGCGGTTCGGGCGTTGCAGCCGTTAGGGCGTTGCAGCCGTTAGGGCGTTGCAGCCGTTCGAGCGTTGCAGCCGTTAGGGCGTTGCAGCCGTTAGGGGGTACTTGGCTGGTAGAATATTTTTACAAGGGGTACTTTGTTGCTAAAAGGTTGAGAGCTGCTGCTACAGACGACATAGCTGGCCTCCCATACTGTTAGCTTACCATCTACCCTCCAGCAAATTCATTAAAATGAGTCAGTTTCTGGGAGCGTGCCTGTTTTAGGCATAAATGTTAATTGGTCTGCGTCATTAGGTATCCAGGTCTACCTGCAGGTCTAACTCCTCTTCAAAGATAAGATGGAGGGCAAAGTTGTGTTTTCGTGCTGTCGTGCACTGCAGCGATTACGCAATGTCCAGATAGGACTTTGGTCCTGGTGGAGGGCTGCATTCTCCAGCTTCCATACTAATTTTTTGCTTCTTAGATTGGGGGATTTCTTCCTTGCAGACGAGCACCATCACACGAGTTAAATGATGGTAATGTTTCCTGCAGCCCAGCACATTCATTACAGCAACCATCTTGTCAGATATCAAATTCCTGGAATTAATCCAAAGGAAACTAAATCCCCCTTCCTCCTCCTGCGGTTAATTGCAAATCATGGTGTCACTTTTCATGGTGCTGCAACTGTCCCATGGGTGCAGCTCGTCCAATTATCTGTTGGCCGGAGATTTATTTGGTCACCTCGTTTCTCCCTTGGTCCCCACGCTAGAATCCTTCATTCCCTTTCCCTCAGTCCCTCTGCTTACTTTATCATTCTGCTTATCCCATATCCTTGCTCCTGTCATCTTTCCATCTCCCTTCTGCTCCCCGTGTATGGTCTCCATCTCCAGAGCAGTAATGGTCTGGTTCACCATGCCGAGGCTCAATAATGAAGCCGCTGCCCTAGAAAAGCCACGTTAATGTATACTGCGGGATCGGTTTCTGCTCCAAGACACGCGGCAGCGACAAATGAACACCGTCAGCTTGAGCCAACAGAGGCTAATAAATAACGCATATAGATTCAAGGCTTTGACTGAGCATTGATGCTCTGCAGACAGATTACAGTGTGTGAAAACTAAAAAAAACATCTAATTCTCTCATCAGGGGATTTCTGACTGAGCTGTTAACATGTGCTTGTTGTACATTTCTAACCAGCATGAGCATTTTGGGGCATGTCCAAGTGTAGTGGTACAATGTGTTAATAATCAGGACAGTAGAGCTTTGGCTCCCTGAAGGATTGGCTCATCCATCTGTTTGTCAGCAGCATTGACAAGCTGTCTGCTCGTCCCTGCTCTGTAACTCTGACCTCCTTTGACCTCTTTGGTCCAACCTGACAGGCAGAGATGTGCTCTGTTCAGGAGGAGCTGTGTGTGTGTATCTGTCTGTCTGGCATTGTGCTCAGCTGCATCTACATGTGATGATCGGTCTGCTGATGACCCAAGCTGACGTAGATCGTCTGAAAAGAGGAATTTCCTGCGTCTGCTGTTCCCACGTTCCTCCCGTCAGTCACTTTCCGTCTCGAGCAGCCGCCCCTCCATCGCCGAGAGCCTGTTTGCATGCCCACTCATGTTCCTCTAGCTAAATGTGTAATCAATTCAAGTGCCCTGAAACCAAATTAGGCTGCTTTAAAATGTTCATAAGGCAAACTCTGATAAAGAGCCCTGTCACGATGTTTGAATGCAAAATAAAGCCAGTTTGCAGCCGCTTCATGCATTTTGGATTCAGAGGTTCATGCTGTTTTAAACAACTGTATTTCTCCATGTCATTTCACTTGCAGGACTGAGCTGTGTGTTTTAGTTTAGAGGATATTTACCAAAACAACAGCCAAGCCATTAATGCATGCAATATTAAGCTTTGCTGAATTATTAAGTAGCTGCATATGTTGCTGGTACCAGTCTGTCCAGCCTGAGAATAAGGAACGACGTTACACTCAGTCTGCATGCTATAAATCCTCAGATGGCAACGTTTCCCAAGGCTGTTGTTTCCTCTGACAGGACTCGTGAGCCATGCTGTGTAAGCCCAAACATGTACATTTTTATTTCCCTCAACATTTATTTTTTATCAAAAGCAGAATTATGTGAAAAAGGGAAGTAAAAGGAAACAAGGATTCTCTTCCAGCAGGTCTTCCTCCCTCCTGAGGAGTGTTCTGGTCAAATCAACGGTTCAGTGTTGGATGTAAATGTGACGATTTATGATGTCAGCAGACACCTTAACTAAAACCACATATACTGCATGTGTACATGTGCAGCACATTTTCTAACAGGTGATTCACTTTGAAAAACATATGATTGCACATGTGAATCGTGAAGAACACATGAATCAAATGGGGTTTACACACGTGAGTCATGTGAAGAATATAACCACGTGATTCACGTGTGCAACATGTACATACACATGTGAACCACATTTTCAAACATGTGATTCATGTTTAAAAAACATGTGGTTGGCACATGTGAATCACTTGTGAAGAACATATGAATCAAATGGGGTTTACACACGTGATTCATGTGAAGAATATAACCATGTGTAATTCACATATGTTCAACATGTACATACACATGTGAACCACATTTTCAATCATAATTTTGGAGCATTTTCATGTGATCTTTGTGGAAAATTGTGATTCACATTTAAACAACACGTGGTTTGCACATAAAATACAGTTTATATGTAAATCAAGTATGGCTTACATGCCTGATTCACATGAAGAACATGTAAACAAAATGTAGTTTACACATAAAAACTACAAGTAAGCCACACATATGTGATTCACATTTGGCCCACTTGTAATTCACATGTAATTCAAGTGACATTAAGATGTGTTAAACACATGGGTCACATGAGAACCACATGTAATCCACATTTTCTTCTCAAGAAATCGCCACGTGTCTGCACATGTGGATTACACGGGTTTGCTCTGTACAGGCTTTAATCTCATCACAAAGGTAAACGAAACATTGAAAGTCCACATGATGTTGTTGTAGGACAGGGTGGACAAGCAGCAAAAGCTGAAAACAAGTCAGCAATATTTAGACTCAGAGCCCAGACCAGACTGACTAATGGTAAAAAATGTGTCTTATTAAAAACTCCTCCTGCAGATTTAGGATTCGTCACTAAGCAGCGTCTTCCTGTTTAATTTTAACAAAGCTGGTTCGCAATCATGTGACCTTTGAAAGCCCACATACAGCAAAGGAAGTCGGGGTCAAACACACTGAACTGTACAAGCGAGAAGTGAGACGTAAACCGAACAGAAAACGTGAGGAAATTAATGTTTGGCTGAATTTATTTCCTTTTAATAAAGCCGTTGTCGGAACTGATGAGATTAAAATACGCCTGATATTACAGACTGGAGTTTATCTATGGAAAATGGGATTGATGGGAGGTAGTGGGCTTGCGTGTGCTTTATCTATGAGAAACAGAGTGTGTGAAAGATGATGAATGATTAGGTGTGTGTTTTTAGTTTAATTTGGTTGTCTACTTAATACACAAAAGCCTGTTTTTAATTTTCATTTCCAGTTGGTTATTTTAATTTGATATTTAATTATAGCTGTTACCATGTAAAGCACACTGTGCTGCTCTTTGCTGTGAAAACTGCTTTATAAGTACTATTTCCTTAGATTAGATTAGTCTCCTTTATAGAAAATTAACTTGTAAGGATGTTGTTTCCGTAGAATGAGCAGCACAACCCCAAAATCCCGTCTAACAGAAGCTCCATTCTTATCATATTGTAAAAGGGACTAATTAATCACTTCAATGATAGATAAAAAACACAGTTTAATTTAAGGGGAGAAATAATCCCCCAACCAGCCATTTCTTTCCGTTTGATACCTATAGTTTATTTCCACAGTCTAGCACTGAGTTCATGCACTATACCTTAAAAAAAACGAGTAGATCCAAATTTGTTGTGACAGATTGAAGCTTTGAATTTATACATATTTATTATTTGAGAATGTATGTAGTTTGTTTGGTTTTCCAACATCTAGAGCTATCTGCTGCTCCAGGCGAGTTTCTACATGGTCACACAGATGAAAATATGAAAAATCTTGGAAGTCTATTGTTTTTTTATGTGTGTGTAAGCAACACGGATTAGGACTCTTCATGACAGATCCTTATTATCCCAATAATTGATACATTAATAGCAACGGTGATACGTGCGCTTGATGTAAATAAACCGTGACCAACTGTTTCCATCGTGGCCTAGATTCTTTGTAGGAACCCAGAACACATCATCTTCATCATAAAGATTGTGACAACACCTTAGTGAATAAAGCTGAAACATTAGCTGACATCTTGCTGCTTAGCAACCGCAATCGTGACAAAAACAGGAATGTACCTATCGCGTTTGTCACCCCATGAGCTTCATTTACCCACGACATACAAAGACCAAAACCAAGGAAAGTGAAGTGATCTTCAAACCTTTCACCAAGTAATCAGCAGCTGTGTTTCCATTTCCTCTAGAATTGGGCAAAACCTAAATATGGCAAAAAAAAAAAAGCTGGTAATGGAAATGCCTCATTTAGGAAAAAAATGTTTAAATACCAGTAAAAACTGTTTACGCTCTCATGGGGAGTTTTCCAGATATGTCGACATAGAAGCACAACGCAAACATGGAATAGAAACACTTGTTGCGTTTATGCATCACCAGATGAGACGTCGCAGGTCACGTGAGCAGTTCACTTCAAGTAAGGATGGCCGGAGTGCGGACGAGGCATGGATGGACGAAGGAGGAGATGGAGATGGTTTTACAAATAAATAAAGAGAAAAATGTAACCACCATCCCTCATAGCAAACAACAGGGAAATGAGGGAGAAGGGCTTTGAAAATCTGTGGCAGAATCTACACAGCAAGGGGAAAACCTTTAAAGAATGCTAGGCTACCCGTCATAAGCTGTAATTCTCGTAAAATCTCTTCCCACACACAAGACTTTACCAGAATTGTGGTTTATGGGCGAAACACCATGCAGTTATTGTTCTATCATAAAGTAAAAGATTCTCCAGGCCTTTTTCCAAACATCTCTGGTATAATTCTCTGTTTAGTTTCAGGACTTTAGGAAGAACCATGAAGTAACTTTTGGCAGTTTTACTTTTTGAACACACAAAACAACTCAAATGTAAAGAATTTCCTGCATATCGGAACATCTTCTCCACACATCTTGTCGACTTTAAGCGAGATTCCCTCTCAGTCCTGCTTATGCAACTGTCCGCTGTACGCACCAGATGTGCTCGTGTAGTCACATCTGCTCGGGACTTTGCGCCTGATGATGATGTCACCATTTTCACTCAGATCTGCTTGGGATATGTTTGATTTCATGGCAAGGGAAACTGTTTTCCCCAAACCAATAAAGATCTTTTGAACCTTTTGGAAATAAAACACATTAACGAGCACAACGTGATTGATCATAAATCTCTGCTAGTAAACAACACAACTTAATTACTTCCATTTTTTAGACCTTTATCCTCCTCGATATTTATTTCAGTAATTGAGTCAAGGTTTTGTTTGAGTGTGACCCTGGCTGTCAAGGTTGTCATGGAAACAGGTTGTCATGGTAATAATATGGCTGCTCAACTGATGCATCAGGAAAAAACATTACTTTGGAGTTTATGGATATTAATAACTGGTTCAAATGTGAATAAATTTTGTAAATATGAACTGAATAGGAGTTTCTAACGTCAATCTTAAATAACAGTTTTACTTATTTTTAATTGTGTAATTATTCTATGCCTTTTGAACGGTGGCTTTTCTGCTCTCCAGAGTTTTACAGGTGAGGCTGCCGTCAGTTCCTTTCGATAGGTCGTCCACCAAGATTTACTGTCTTGCTTCAGTGAAAACCTACTTCCATAAATTGTCGGGTCCAACCACAGTCTTCTACAGCGTCTGCCAATGTCCAACCAATCATAGTGTGACATCATAGCACGGGAGCCTGATTTGACTATCTGGTACCTTCACCGTCGTCGATCCAATTCCACACTCTTTTGATGGCACAGTGACATCTATTAGTTGCATTTCTGGAGCTTTTGGTGCTTTGGAACGTCCTGAAGCTGAGAAACTACTATAGCATTTATACGTGTTATAAGTGTAGTTTGGCTTTACGCACTAGCAAACGGATGTAAACACACCAGCTGTTCTGAACATACACTGTGGCTAATTCAGCTAAAAATCCTAGAGACAGAGCATAAGATAAGACAAAAATGACGATAAGACGCCCTTTCACTGGCTAGAGGGAGCTCAGAGCACTGGTAGGATGCAGGACGGTTGCTGGGTTACGGTTGATAGGGGGCGCATCACTGAGAAAATCCACAAAGGTTCTATAATGTCTCTTAAGATGCAGGAAATTTTAGTTTTGAATATGAATTTACCATTTTTAGACCAACAAATGACAGATTTAATAAGATAAATTTATGATATTTATGTGTCAAAAACAACATGTAAATAATAAAACCGCCTTTGTTCAGTAGTTACATCCATTATTTGATGATTTATACATTCACTTTGCTCCTGTGTCTGATAATGATCAGTTCTTACACCTCTCATATGACATGCACGAGTTTAAATCATGTCCAGTCACAACACAAGAACCACAGTAGGGATCCATCTTGGAAAGGAAGCAGCTGATTTTAGCTTTATTCTTGGAAATAGTTCCATCTTTGTTTGCAGCTGTTGCAGGGCAATGGAGCATGAAACCCAGATATGAGGTGCTGCTCATTCCTTGGCATCAACAGCCAGGAAAGCTGCATCCGTCATGCAAAGATCATTCCCACCCTGTCTCTTTGAAGAAATGGCTTGGATCTGCTGGGGCAACACAGCTTCATCCACACAATTTTCCCCACAAAAAGACACGAGTATGAAAAAGGTTCTGCTCCCGTGGAGCTACTTATTGAAAAATGTATCAAACTCTCTATGCAGGAGGGATGTGAAATGTTATGAGACCAGGTGAAACATGGCCAAGTCAATCAATTTCCAATTAAGCCACGCTCCTCAGCCATCCATAATTCTTTCTAAAGATTGATTTTTCAATCTTTTCATACAGGACAGATGCTTAACCTGTGGTCCGTCAGTGTGAAATGTCATTGGATGCAGGAGGAATTCATTAAAACAGGCATGTGTCACATGGATAATGCAGATTTTCCCTTTAAAAAAAAAAAACCTCCGTGTTCAAATGTGAATAGCAGATGCAATGACAGCCATTCCACTCATTTACAGTTCAAACTCCCCGCAGATTTATTACGTCCTTTCACTTTCATAATTCATGAGTCAATCTTTCACACACTAACCAACTGACTCTCGCCGGTGGAATACGCTTCATTTTCCAGACATGTTTTGTCTTTGTTGTCTTGTTTCGGGATGAGGGCTTCAGAGGGAAACATTGCTCCACTCTACTGAGACAAGAAGGCCTGCTTTTCTAAACAAAAGCTGTCAGCCTGTTCAGTCACTGAGCATGCCCTGTGGCCACTTATGTCACAGTCCGCCTTGATGCAGCGATTGATTAAGTTGTCCCGACTGAGATTGCATTGTCCCAAAATACTCCTGTCCGCTCTGTCAGCTATAAACTTCTATTATCACGAGGCATAAGGCAGTTTTAAAACAAAGATGCATCAATTTCATTGGCTTCAACTACTCAGAGGATGATTTGTTAGCGCCATTAATGCCCGGCATCCCTCTGGAAAACGGCGACAGGAGCTCGTGTCTGCAGGGTCGGGTGGTTGCATGGACAGGAAAGAAAATGTGCTTATTGTTTTATTTTAAAGTTTATTTCGGCTACATTAAGCATCTTCATATGGAAGACAGAACAAACAGTCTGCAGGCTGAGAGGAAACAGAGGAAATAGAAGAGCGCATGAGGGTGTGTGGGTTGACCAATAACCTAGCTAGAAAATCAGCATGCAAGCACTTCATCTTTCTCCTCAAGTTGCAGCGTCGCAAACAGGTCCAACAGCGGAAATTCTCATTTCCAAGCATGACTAATTCATCACAAAAGCGTTTGAGTGCATGAACTCTGTTGTTACAACCCAAATATGAAGAAAAGGAGAGAAAGAAAATAGAAGCTGCTGACTGTTTAGGATAATAATGTAAAATTTGCTCACAGTTGAGGTAAAAAAGGGAAAATGCAAAGAATTTTTCCTTACTGTCCGTTTAGCGTGAATGGTTCAATTTGTCTGAAGCTTGCAGCACAATAAGCAGATTGCTGATATGAAATGCTCATTAATCAGTCTGTGTGCCGTCCATTTGCCTTGCAGGAGTTTGCTCTCCTTTTTAAAAACTCAAAGCCGAGCGAGAACAAATATGTGAATCTGTTTGGAGGAAAGCATCACGGCGTGCTCTCAGAAAACCCGCCGCCTGAGCACAATACCCGGTCAAATGTTCCAGTTATCAGTGGAGTGCAGGAGTGAAGGAGCCACTTCACCACTCTGCTTTTCATACCTGCACTGAAGGATTTCACTTCGCCGGCAAAGCCCTCTATGACAGCGCAGAGCCATTCTGCTGGGCTGAGATAAAACATAACGCTAGAAAAAGTTCAATAATCAATTCCGAAGAAATGCCGTGGTAATAATCTAGAGCAGGCCGCGGGATGGTGCCTCCAACGGGGTTGGGAGATGATTTGCAGAGGGGTGTATGAGATGATTCAAAGCCAACAAAAAGACATATATCAATATTTTCCTTTCCTTTTCTTCATATTAATTGATGAATGTGTGGCGCCGACATGCACAGCCTTCAGTTTCTCATAACTAAAACTTCTGCTATCAAACTAAATATTAAAAGATGAGACTATTTGTTATTAATATATGAGTCCTATGAATGTGTGCGCCAACCCGCCGTGCACAACCAGAACAATTTATACAACCTACGCTGGTTTAAACCCATTGACTGACTGGTTTAGCAAACTTTAGATTGTTACCAAACATACTGGATATAGTTTTATTATATTCAGGGCCAATTTATTGCTATTTATTTTATATTTTTACTGGCATTATAACATAAGTTTAGCTGTTCGTATAGCACAGTAAAAAGCTGAGTCATCTGCATACATAGGTACAGTTAAATTTTGTAATGTACATCGTAAATCTCCAGTAAAGACAGAATACAAGCGACGACGCGGCCATGTTTCAGTAAAGAATATGAAATTTATATCCTCCCTGATAAACAACCTTGTTAATAATAATTTTTGTTGTTAAAAGACTGAAAAGGTAAGTGTTTTTTTTTTTTTATGTTATTATTTCCCTCAGAATATCTCTGGTAAGATCTTTCTTTCTCTCAAATCATTGCATCAAACTCAACCCAATGACTGTCTTCATACCTCCTAATTATCTATATTTCCCAAACAATGCACGTTTGACTTTCACAAAGACGTGCAATAAAGCAGACGGCATAAACAACTGCACCTTCAATCCAGTGAAATCCAATCCACTTTTTATCAAGCACATTTTAAACAAAGAGGTGTGTACTGGCAAGAATCTGACGATACAATATGTATCGTAATACTGGCCAACAATACGATACATTGCAATATATCAGGATACTATAAGCAGGACAATAATTGCTTTGTTTTGTTTTTTTTTTACCAGTAGTAAACAGTAAACACTGTTGTAGAATAAATAAAAACACTTTTTGTGTCTCTGAAATTAAAGCTGATCTTCATGTACAAGATAACTAAATCAATAAAGATCAGTTGATAAAATCAATAAGGTGCTTTTGAATATCAGTATAATATTGTCTCACAATTACAATATTTTGATCTACAGATATTTTCTTACACCCTTAAACAGAACTAAACCAATTGCTTTGCTTCCATAAAAACATTAGATTAAGGGAATCAGGAATAAGAATGTAATAAATATACACACAACAATGCAAACAGTCTCAGGTTAAACCCTGACTGACATTTTAATAATAATAATCGGCTTATCACTGATATATTAAAGTTTGGCCCTTTGTAAAAGCTGAAGGAGCAGAACTCTGATTCAGAACTGTGGCATGACGTAAGAGACATTTATCATTTATTTATCATGCATTTAGCTGCCATACAGACTTTGTTTTACTGCATTACAGGCAGCAAAACATGTTTTAGATGGGACTGCAGCGACCCTTTTAGCTTTGTAGCACGCACAGCTCCGTCTTTCATAACCTTCATGTGTCTTCATGAGACGCAAATCTTAAAAAGCAAGTGCAGTTCCAGTAAAACAAACATCTGATGCAGGATTTAAAGATTTGATTTTAGAAGCTGCTAAAATCACATCAATTTAATACTTCTTAAAAAGTGTTCTGTAAATTGGATTATGGTGATTGAGTAGTATCTCCCAGCTGTTCTTAAGGCAAACGAATGTCCCACAGAGTCGTGAAAATATGGAAAAGAAGGACGGCAGAGTAAAGAAAAAGACTAATTAAATCCTTACTTTTGTGCTCCCCTAACGTAATTTTAGATAATACAAATAACTTTGGTTTGTATTGTTCATTTAATGTCAGTTTTAGACATATTCCCTGCAGTTCTTGTAAAAAAAAAAAAAAAAAAAAGTCTTTTTATTTAATTATAGTGCTTTTTGAGCCACTTTACTCAGTTTTTTCCTTCATACTGGTGAAGAAACTAAATATCTCACCAGGCCAGCAAGTGATTGTCAGCTTTATCTCCTGACTGAAGTTTCTGAACACAGTTTGAGACGTCTATGATGGAAACACCCACTGGCTTTTTCTGAAAGGTCCAGAGACTCGTCGCCAGGATTACTGTTAAATGAAAGTACTGTGGAATTCCATCTAATCCCCACGTCGTGGGCTTATTGGCTGAAATGTGCAAAGCTAAACTTTCTGTGATCCCCACCTCGTTCTCTCTGTCCCTGCATAACTCTTTATATCCTTGTCCTGCACATTAAACCCCGTATTTTCCTCATCCTTTTGTAACATTTTAAACCTGGCTAAGAAGATCATTTCTCCTGAAAGGAGGGTGAAAGGTGTGATTTTTCTTTAAGAATTTAAAATCCTGATTGAATGGGTTGCTCTAAACATACAGATGGATGTTTTTGTGAGAATAAATTAGTTTTTTTAATCATTTCTATCTACCTTTCCATCTATTTGGACACCTTCAACAGAAAAGAATCTGAAAAAGAGGCTTTCCATCTCCAGCTTTGGGCTCATGTCACCATTTTGCTCGCAGCACAAGAGGTCTAAAGCAGAAATATACGGTGTGATACTCGCTATAGTTGGTCCTCATCTATACCTTCAGTGACAGACCAATGCAAACAGCAGTAGGAACTGGTGATGCGTACCAGTTCACACTTATTTCGAGCCACCACCCCCCTTTACCTGTTGGGCCACTGAGCTGAGAGGCCCTGCCTCATCCTCCAAATGTACCAAGTCTCATTCCAGAAAATAATATCCAGGTTTACACTGACGTTTTCTTTATTCAGTTGTATTTACACATTAATAACCATAATGAACAATATTGAATACAGTAATGAATGAATAAATAGCAACAGATCAAAAAAACCCGATGAAACAGCTGATCAACCTGACTTTTCAGACACTGCAGCCACAACACATGAAAACCTGCAGATGCTTTCACTAAACACTGTACTCGACTTTTACAAGCTTTTTCTTCTGGTCTCTTCTGCACAGAAAGCTTCAATGTCCTTAAAATCCACATTATAAGGAATGTCAGTGATCATTAGTGTAAGAATTACCGACAGTGTTACCCAGTTTGAGGCTGAAATATGATCTTGAAAGACAGTTTCTGCAGACATGTCATTAGTCCCATTTCTGTCCAGTAAGTCCATACTGGACCAGTCTAAGGCATCCCCCAGAGACCCGTTCAAATGGAAATGAACATATGATTAAAAAGTATCATAAACTGCATGTTTTAAGTGTCAACATGGCAAGATAGAGCTGACTTGATGTAACGTTATGTACAGAACCCCCCCCCCCCCCAGCTGATCCTGACTACTGATGTTTCTATTTGATAAAAACACAGTGGGTTTATGCATGCAGTGGAACTCTTATGCCTGGGTCTACTAAACGTTTGCACAAACTAAAACATATGCAAAGTAATTGCAGACACAACAAAAACAATTACAAGCCGATTTATTAACAGCGCGTATTGAGGATTGTGTATTGGTGCACAAAAACAGCGCGGCTGTTGGTACGTCCAACTTAATGTTTAATAAGAGGCGTTTACAGCCTGTTCTGTGTGTGTTAGGAGGAGAAAATGTAAATATATTCATTTATCACCCACCATGTGATTTATTGAACCTGCGAGCAGTGTTGCTGATAGAAACAGTGTCTATATTTAAGACGTTTCAGAAGGACGAGCAGACAGTCTGTGTGTGTTTGTGCACATGGCTGCCATTACTGTCACAAGAAGGAGACGTGGAAACAAAGCAAAGAGACGTTTTTAGTTAACCTCGTCCGAAAAATGATAGTCCCCTAAACTCCGTGGGCCCCTGGGCTTCAGACCAGGTAAGCCTGTGCATTAAGTCGGCCTTGCCCTAAACAAGCACAAGGTTGTGCACACTGCACATGCACACACAACCACTGGAAAGAGCTGCTGTTGTCACTGTGTGTGTTACGGTTGGAAACCTGCTCGTGGTGGGATTTCTAAACCCAAACATTCCCACGGGTCCTGAGAAATGCAACTTCTGAAGACGATCTTGTCATCATTCATGTGGGATTTGGTTGATGACCTGCACACGGATCCCGGGTCATGTGACCTGGACTACTACAAGCCGCTGCGCATACTGCAGAGGCTTCAATAAGGGCTTGTTTATTAACTATTAAAACACTGCTTGTTATCTACAGGATTGTTAAATAATGCTGATGATGATTTATTAGATAATGTGAATAAAAACATAGAAAGTCAAGCAGAGCTAACATTTTCTACCCGGCACATGTTTTTCACCAGAAGAAAAATAAGATCATGAATTTACTTTTTTAAAATTTATTTATTCATAGTATTTGCCTCATTTATGCACAATGAACTGATTAAATTCAGATTAATCTTAAAGAAGGGCGTAAGATAAAAATAAATAACATTTGCAAAGCGACCATATCATGTTGTTAGGACCAGCTGACCTATAGATAAGTCCCGCCCTCATAGGTAATGAACCAATCAGAGCATCCATCTCCACACACTCGGACATCCTCTGAATGGACATTCTCACATTGAAACACAGACAAAAACAAGTTTGTTTGGTTTTTTAGACTTTTTCGCACCTTTGAGAAATAAGAAAAAGTTAAAGCAGTGTTTATGGGCTAAATGCAACTCAGACACAAGATATCCGGAGAGGTTTATTTCCCTTTCCTAAACCTAACCGACAGCTGCTCTTTTCTACTTCTTTCACGGGCCCCTGATGACGTCTTGGCCCTGCTTGTATGAACACTGTATGCACGTTTATCCGGCAAAGCAAATTAAAATTTATTAGGGGTAAATGTGAAAATTTTTGTAAACTGCTTAAAGAGCAGTGAAGCATGAAACCTATTAACACATCATTATATCTAATACGATCATGCTGGGATGTTCATGAAAATAAACAAACCCAAACAGCATTGAACAGACTCATTTCATAAACTGTAAAAGTGCATTATGAAGTGTGGTTACCAGCCATACTAGAAACTTTCCTTTTTTCCTGTCTTAAATGAAAATAGAAATACCACAGTAAACGTAACTTTATTGAAACGGTTTGTTTCGACTTTGATTCGACCGTGGTGACGAGTTTGTCCACTGCTGTACAGTAAAATGATGTGATGGTTCCAGTTTTGCTTTAAACACAACCCTGAGTTTGAACATCCTATCCTAGTAGAGAGAGTTGATAGGATAAAAGCTGAGGAATTAGCAGGTCTGAATTCCTGGAATGAGCTCGTAACATGAACAGATGATCCTGTCAGCAGGAGCAGTCTGTAGGACTGGATGGAGAAGGAGAGGCAGGACAATATGCATCCTTTCTCAGCTGAAGCAGCTGGTCGAAGTTAAACCTGTTTTAGTTAAAAACAGGATTTTGAGAGACTTGTTAATGCTTTTATGACAAAGTTGAACTAGTTTGTCTCTCTTGCACATCCACGTCAGAGATTAAATACTTCCACTACTTTCATGCATTTATTACAGTGATATAGTTGTTAAAGGGGCTCTATTAAGCTATTTCTAATTTTCTGAGCTTACTGCAGTGTTATTGTGTTGAATACTCATCAGGCATATGAGCAGCACTGTTTTCTATCACCAAAATGCATGTTTGAGTTTTCCAGAGATTTTTTTTTTTTTTTTTTTTTTTTTAATTTCTTATTAAACCACAAACAGAACACAAAAACAAAAGTATGAAAAAAAAAAAAATCTTCCATCCAGGTGGGAGACAAAAAAAAAAAGACAAAAATATAAATCTGTCTGTAGACCCCTACCGACACATATACGACTTTTCATATCCAAAAACCTCCATCTTATATCTAAGGCTACGTCTACATCCAAATCCATATACTTCCTTTTTTTTCCATCTTCCCAAACTCACTAATAAAAGTCTTTGTTTGTAAATTCCCCCAACCTGATTGTTGAGAAGTCAAACATTAAAAACTAAAGATTCATTCATTTTCTGAACTGCTTAATCCAATTCAGGGTCACAGGGAAGCTGTAGACTATCCCTGCTGGCTTTGGGCGAAAGGCAGGGTACACCCTGGACAGCTCGCCACCCCATTACAATATATATATCTATATATCTATCTATCTATCTATCTATCTATATATATATATATATATATATATATATATATATATATATATATATATATATATATATATATATATATATATATATATATATATAGATAGATATATAGATAGATAGATAGATAGATAGATAGATATAAACACACATATACATATAAACATACATTTACATATATGCCTAAATCTACCCGCCAACACATACATGTACATACACACCTACATGCGTATATACATATACATGCACCTATGCCCACATATACACATTCATACACATATATATCATGCTCTATTTATTCATATATTTCATAATTTAGAGGATAAATTCCCCTGTTATTGGTAAAACAAAAGTATCCAAAGTTTTCTAAATGTTTGTATTTGTAGTCCATTTGTGAAAGTAATCTTTTCCATTAGAAAAAATGTTATACATTTCTCTAATCCAATCTTCCATTTTG
The DNA here is from genome assembly GCF_933228915.1 of Telmatherina bonti. Lineage (NCBI taxonomy): Eukaryota > Metazoa > Chordata > Actinopteri > Atheriniformes > Telmatherinidae > Telmatherina > Telmatherina bonti. The sequence goes on along the minus strand of NC_136632.1, from coordinate 5,322,109 downwards.
GGCAAGTCTATTTCCAGTCAATTCTTACTTATTGTTTCTTAGCTGCCTCTGTCGTTGGCAGGGATTCAGTGATTGGTCATCTTCTCTAGGTTGTGCACGTTCACAAGAAGAAACCCACGCCCACCTTCACTGCTCAGTATAACTACTCCTAGCAGTTGACCAATCAGACGCAGCCCTCAGGCAGGACAAAGGGCGGAGCTTTCTCTGTTCGCTTGTTTCTGGAAGATACTGATCTTAGAGGATCAATGCAACACGAATGAAGGGGTTTGTGAAAAATGCTGGATTATTTCTTGCTCTTCTGGATTTGCAGATAAATTGGAAATGTGGATAATAGAGACACTTTGAGTCTTTTCATCCACTAGGGGGCAGTATTGACTTCAGAGTTTGCTTCTGCGTTTTAACACTGGATGGCAGGGTTAATGCTTTCCCAGACGAAGAAGAATAAAAACAATAAAGTCAATAAAGAATAAACCACAAAGTTTAACTTCTGTATTTTCTTCGGGTGCTTTTTTTTTTTTTGTGGTTTCTGCATCGTCTTCTTCCTGTTCCTCATCTTTGTCTGAACAACATTCAGTTCATGTTTTCTTGCAAAGAACAAAGTAATTCAAAAAATGGTTACCAATCGGCCTCTTTCATTCTATTACACCACCACAAGCTCTTTGTTTTCCCCCTCTACACGTCATTTAATTCATCTAAATGTCACCTCTCATTCAGCTGCTTTTGGTGCAGGCATAGCATGTCAACAACAACACGCATGCTAAAGCAATGAATGGATGATACCTCATAGATGGGAGATCTGTTTCTCTCTAAAAGAATCAGTTCTTCCAGCTGCTGAATAGTTTTCGTATCACTCAGATTTAATCCTCGGTCTTTAGGTGGCTTGTATACCTATATGTGTTGCATTAGCATAAGCAACCCCACTTCTTCCTGTCACATATTGGTATGATTTGAAGATTTAGCTCTCTGCACCAAAGAGGATTGTAAGTTTTCATTTAAATCTGCCAAATAAAGGTTTATCCTGCATTTAGGGGATATTATTTTAGAGCCCTGGATATATCATCCACCCCAGCATTGGAGAACGGGTACCCAGTCCCATTAGAAAGGGCATTAGTAGTCTGAATATAAAGGCAGATGGTAAACATTCACTCATACACACACACACCTAAACCCCAATAGGCACATCAGTGGACAATGCATGGTGCAGTGTCTTGCTGAAAGACACTTATGCCTGTAGTCAAAGTCTAGAATTAATCCACCAAGAAAACTCATCGCCAGGAGTATATCAGAGCAGATGACCAAAGATAGATCATGGGCAAATTGGACACTTGCAGCATGGCATTTTGCCAATGCTAGGAGGCTAAGTACCTAATGAAGATTTGAGAAGAGTAAAAGTAACATCACACAACACTACAGCTCCATTACTGGTGGATGCAAGAGCAGACTATAGATTCTCCCAGAATAAGACCCATTAGCCAGCACAGTGATGGACATTCAGCCCAGATTCTGAAGTACAAAGAGCTGGATTTCACCAGAGCCCTGAGCTGATTAGATACAAGTGAGTTGAATGATGATGCTGATTTGTTGCTCCATAACCCTTCCAACTCCAAATGTGGGCTTATTTAATGATTGATACTTCGCCAGCTTGTGCATTTGTCGGAACATCATAAAGGTCCTTTTTACACTACAATGTTGAGATAGTAAAATGGAAAGGCTTGGTAGCGCTCTGGCGTCTTGTAACAGACTTTTGGGAAGATAAAACAGCAAAGATTTAACAAAAGACTCCAGAGTGAAATTTATGCAAGACGAGTCCTGTCTGGGTGGTGGCGGCATCTTTTATGTCATCTTGCACTGAGACACAGACCCGCTTAACCTGCAAAAAGCACAACAATGATGGACCTCCATGTCATGTTTTTGCTTATGCGTCTTATTTATTTATGTTTCATTGAGAGAGGCCTGATGATTGCTGGGATTGGCTTCAGCTTCCCGCAACCCTTAATTAGACCAAGCGGTATATGATTGGATAGATGAATGGATGGATGGTCTGTTGAAGGAAAACCCATGTTGGGTAGAACATTTATGTCATCAGCAAAGACACAGAGGTTCCATGCAGCAGATCAGTTAGCGGTTAGCATGTGGTGCTTCACTACAAAGTTTCACCCCAAACCCCTCACCACCCACCCACCCCCACCCACACACACACACACTTGAGACATGGCGCGTTCACTATGTCATTCCTGGTCTCATTTGTGAAAAAAAGTTTTGTATTGTGAGGAAACATTGAGTAAATGGAGCCTGAGACATCAAGATGATACATATCTATGGATTCTGCAGCCAGAAGATGGCAGGATTTTTCATTAAATTAAGGTCAAACAATATTGACAGAGAATATCCACAGCAATGGCAATATACAGATTAAAGAATATAAATGTTGTTAAACTGGATTACATCTGAAGGATTGTGTTTGACTGGACTGTGGTAAACTGAGTGGCCTAACATGACTTCTTTTTACTGGTGATTTATACAATTAAACACAACAAACATTAACCAGAAATCAGTCCATACAAGACACATTTAAACACATGGGAATATTTCTACTTCTCAGGAAACAAAAGAAAGACATTTGTGCGCATTTTTCATCAGAAATATCACAAATCTAAAATGAGCAATTACTAACACCTTGAAGTTCCTCCTAACTTTCAGTGGTTATCTGAACTGAAGGCTGAAAAATAGACACTGTGGGGGTAAAATCCTTTCTGTAGTGAGTTAAAAAAGCAGATTTAGTTGTGCAAGCTCTGAGTTGTACGATGTGGGGACATACTGTACTGCAGAAAGAAGCCAGGCGACGTTGTTTATGGCTAAACAAACTGTTGTTTAATACCGCATCCTTCTGCCCCGAGGTTAAACAGATCCACTAATCTCTCTCGTTGTTTGCTTTGGGTTTTGCATTCATCCAGGCAGCTCTCAGACCAGTGTGCAGTCAATGTGCCGCCTCCAGCTCAAACATTTGGCTCAACAAACAGGTGCTGAAGCATCCACCCACTGAAAATAAGAGTGATGGTCACATTAATCAAGATACATATTTAATGAATGTGCTTGTCAGCGCACGCTTTTGTAACTTGTTATTTGGGTTTCTTGTTAGGAGAAGACATATACCAGCAGAGCATGTCTCCTGATCCATCATGTATACTGGAACCATAAGTCTCAGACCTTCTGTGGAAGTGCAGGGGTTTGGAGCGCTGATGCATGGACGTGTAAACAGGCTGAAGGCCAGTTGTTCAGACTCTTACATAATCAAGACATTTTATCCAGACACATACTGGGATACTGGCTGAGAGCAAATAATGACAAGCCCGTAGAGATGCCGGGTGAGATCTATGACCTGGCTGAGGCTTAAACAAGCAGCCCCTCCCTCCTTCCATCATAATGCTGATGCTGCAATAAAACAGCCACCCACACTCGAAGTGGGGGTGCTGAGCAGTTGCAACCAGGAGAGAGGAAGAACTAGAAAGACTGGAAGGCTCCTTTTATTGCTTGTGCTTTCGATGAGGTCTCTCCAAAGCGCCTCCGACAGTTCATAGCAGTGTGAACATGTTTTCGTTATAAGATGGTTGAAACCGTGGTCTTCAGGGGATCTTTTAGAGATGCAGAAGTCCTCAGACATAAAACAGCAATTTCACAGAGGGGGTATTCTGAGGTGAAGTTGTGATGAGTGTAAATATGATATGACTTGCTTTCATCTCTGCAGACATCACATCTCGCTCCTCATTTCCATTAACTGCACGTCACATCCTTCTTTTATGCTCAGTTCTGTACTTGATGGAATTTAATTGCATTTTTAAGCATCGCGGTGCCTTTTTGTAACAAAGCAAGAAGAACCACTACCACAAAGGACGTTTGTTCATGTGAGACTTTTTCTATTCAGTTTTATAGTTTGTTTAGTTCATTTGCATTTGCATTATATTCATTTATCTAAAGCAACACTGAGTTTTATATGAATAATACATCCAACCAGTCCTGACCTTTAACACTTGGTATCAGACGTCCTGTAGACGAGACGTGACAAATAAATCAGTCTCCTTTTCAAGTTCCTGCACAGCATACACCAATGGAAGGGCTTGATTTATGATTGATGAATATCGTTCCAATCACACCTGAAGGTTCAGTGACCATTTATTTCTGACTAATCACAAATGTTCTTTACTTTTACTGCGTTGTAGCAGTAGCAGATGATAAAGCAACAGTCCAGTTACATCAGCAAAGGGTCTAGTGAAGAAGTTGGTCCACAGTACGTCTTTTAATCCATAAAAACACATTTTTGTCACAAGGGGGAGGGCTATGAACCCAAAGAACAGACAGAATCTAGATCTGTGTTGTTTTATGGTCGGGGAAGTTTGCTGACAGACTGAAAGGATGGAATGGCAAGCGGGCAGTCCGAAAGGCCATTCAGCTCATCTCGTGAGGGTTGTAGAACCAGGGGTACACTCAACAGAGACAGGGAGGTGATAACATTTTACCCTGGTTGGATCAACAGGTTTTCTGCATATTCTCTGCATAATACAGTAAGTAATGCTAGCAAAACACTTAATACTTGCAAATGTACTAGACCAGATATTCCCCTTGTAAGTTCAACAATGTGGCATCAACTGAAGGAGGGCTTGGAGGAGATAATGAGTTGCAGCTGTGCTGTAGGAGCTTGTCAGAGCAGTATGGGTTCAAGGGGCTAAATGTTTGGTTGGTGTACTTTTTAAAAACAAGCTAAAATCCAGCTCAATGTCCTTATAAAGTCATAATATTCTATCATTAAATATTCTCTAACAGTATGGAAAGGTATTTGGTAAACGCTCTGACTTCTGGTGGTGCAGTATTAGTGGGTTTATGAGTTGGTATCCATGACCTTGGATAATCTAGCCAGCTTTATGTAAAGGCATGGACCCGGACTTAGTGAGATTTTCTCCTGAGAACACATTTAAAGGGGTCTGGACTGTTAGAGGCCAGATTCCATCTTCATTTTAAGACAAGGTGTTTTTGGCATGTCTAAGGTACGTTTAGTCAAGCAGTCCTCATCTCATTTAAGATCAATGCATTTAGCAGTGAGGAGCTCCTAACAATAACCACTGCAACACCTCTACAACACCTCCTCCTCTCAGCTTTCCATTCCAGTTGCTTTCTCAATCTGCCAAGTATTGAGACATTAGAGTCCAAAATATGTCCCTGCAGCCATGTCTCTGTGAAACACGTAACGCAGCATTTTCTGTACTCATTTGGCGTCCATGTTAGCACACTTGGAGTTTGTCTATTTTGCTACTGATCTCGCAGTTCCCAACAAAACTGCTGGAAGATGTGGTTCCCCCTTCTGCCTTGCTCCTGTCCCACATCATCTTCATTCCCTTCTCCATGAGTAGGTTAATGGATTGGGTGAGTTTGCTCATAAATTTGGTTTCTTAGAGCTAAATCAGTTGATCCTGCTCATTAACAACTCTTCTGTTACCATGGATACTCATTATAACAACTGGTGAAACTATCCAGTGTGGGAGGAGAAGCTAATTTAGCCGCACAACCTCCGAACCAGCGTCAAAAGTGGCTTAATAAATGAGTTTGGACAGTGTTCCCACAGAGTCCACTATAAAAAAAAATCATGCCATGAACGAACTACTAGAAATAGCTGCACCCTAGTGACATAGTCTAGTATTGCATGTAATCATTTATAACAATTGGCATTTAGCTGAAGTAGAACATAACCCAAATGAAAATATGTGCTGAGTTATAACTCTGCAGAAAGATTAGTTTGCATGCTCGATCCGTGCAGAACTTTGACATTTGGGTTTTGCAATAAGACATAATTTGCATCAATTTGCAGGTTTAGATTGACCGTTTGCTGCATGTGGAGCCATGAGAATATAGGTGGTTTGAAAACATTTTCTAAGAGAATGTTGTTCTTCCTTGTGGCTGCATCTGTCAAAACACTATTTCAAACCGATTGTTTCATAAAAAAAGGCAGCAGGGTATATGGACTCAAAAATGTGTTTTTAGTCGTGTTATTGGACATAAATGTTATTTAGTTACAGGCCCAGCAAGCACTAAGCCCTCTGATTTGATATGTATCCTGGTGATACATATCTAATGCCACTTTGCATAATAATTGGGATGAATTAAATCAGTCTGAAGATTGCAGCCAAGAGCTATAAAGAGTGCAATATGTATGCAGTTTAAGAAGTCAGTCACGACAATAGATAGCACAAAGACAATAATCATGGCTTCCTGAGCCGGCTGTAGAAAGAGCAGAATGAGCCAGACTGTGAAAACTAATCCCACAGGGGGGTAACTTTCAACACAATGGTTAAAACTTTTATTTAATGTTGTGAAGAACATTTTTAAGCATCACATATCAACCACATAGAGAATAATGTGTCAACACTGTCAGTTTATTGGCTCCCCTGAATGACATTTACACTTAGTTGTTAAAAATCAACATTTAACAAAAGTCAAAACCAAGTGACATTTGGACATTTGATCAACAGAGTTCTCATTGTGGATGTCACAGACAAAATGTGTTCGTTTTCCTGCTGATGACTTATGTTTTATTTCCTCTAGCCATCCAACCCACCAGAAGATTTTCCCCTTTTATTTTATCTGCATTTGTAAAAAGCAATAAAGAGCTTTAAAGCCACACAAAGCTGCTGAAGTTTCGGCTGAACCTTGTTCCTTTAGGATATTTTCATCCGTTCTGTTCGTGAAGGTCAAGTTTCGTAACATCCATGGAGTTTGGTTCGAAGCTCTGGAGCAAACATTTACGTTGCATTCACATCAGGATAGTCAGCGAACTCGGTCTGACTGGGGACTCGGCTCAGATGTAGGGGGTGTATCCACGCGGACCGAGATTGCATTCTCGCTGCACTTTGGTGAAACGAGCCAAACCATTAGAATAAAATATCTACATTCCCACCAAAGGTGGCGCTGCACTAGTATTTAGCAAAAGAGAGGACAAGACCCATGTGAAGAAGAAAACTTTGTTTTAGGTTTTTTATTGTGTCTTTTGCAAGTATACTGCAGAAATCCACTGCAACAATGGACGCAGTATGAACACCAGACGAGGCAGAGGACCCTTAATGCCATCGCTATGGATTTACCCACAATGCAATGCTACGCCACATGCAGGAAGGGACTTTTTTTGTAGTTTCATTCCTGTATTTAATCCGCTTGAAACAAACTGAGACCAGCGTTTATAGGCAGATCGAGTTGGCTTCTTTGATCCAAATCAGAATTCGTTTGGCACATTCACATTTCCCCAAACGAAGCTGACTTTCCAATCAAACGAACTCGAATTCAGATCATTGACTGATGTGAATGTGCACTTCATGCCTTACAGCAGGGATCCCCAATCCTGGTCCTCAAGGACCGGTGTCCTGCAGGTTTTCCAAGTTTCCTTGCTGCAACACACCTGATTCAAATCAATGTAGCATGCATGTGCAGAGCATGTCTGAGTCGGGCTTGTTCCAGCAGGAACGCTTGGAAAACCTGCAGGACAGGGTTGGGGATCCCTGCCTTATAGGACTGAATCATCAGCGGAGATTGGCCTATTGATGACAAAGTGTTTTCTCCCTCAGAAGCTCCCCTAACTGGAGATCAAGGTGATGAGGCTGAGAATAAAGGCAGGCACACGGGCTGGACTGGTCAACGAATCCTCTGATTTCAGGAGTGAAGAAACTTACTAAGTCTTGCTACGTCACGGACGATCTGTCTGAAGCATCTCTGTTGAACACTTTAAGCCTTGCAGCACATTTATCCAGAATTCTTGGACTTGTTCATGAGGGAATTTACAGTTTGGTAGCAAGAGCAATTTCCACCCAAAGCTGCCTATTAGATATTTTAAGCTCTTATCATCATCTGACAATTTTATGAATAATTTTCATCATCTTGCAGCAGAATTGCTAGCAGCTTTCAAAGCATCCTCCTACATGATTAGACACTGAAGTATACTGGGTCTATGCAACGTCTGATCAGACTGCCGGCTCCCCCTATTTGCATAATAAATGAATTGGGGCACCAGAGACAAAGATCATTAGGCAAATTTCCTCCACGGGGAAATCATTTGGACAGTGTATCGTCTCAAGATGTGAGACTAAAGCAAAGCAACTTACAGCCTGAACATATTTCACCCTCCAGCTTTCCCCCCAAATCTTTCTCTTGCCACAGTCTTGCTGGTGATTGCCTTCTGCTGCAACAGCCTCCATTCCCGCAAGGCGTCTTTGTCTTTTTTTGTTTAAAACATGGAAGCACTGCAATTTATTAACACTGAATGCCATTCTGCACCGTAATAGGGTGTGCATACAGGTGTCCATGAAGCAAGCTGCCATAAAGCAAGTTGCTATGATGACCCATCTTTTCCCCAGCACACACCAGCTTCCTGTGGCCTCAGGGTCAGGATTTATCCCATTATCACTTACTCCTGTCTTTCCCTCAGCTGCTTCAGCTCAAATGATTTCTCAGCCTCAGCTCAAAGGCAGGTGCAACACTGGTTTGTTCTTGCTCCTCGTGCGCTGTAGACACAAGCAGCAGCTTGTTAGGAGTTGTTTTTAATAAGTGAACGAGGCTTGGCTGAAGATTTTCCTTTAGTTCCTGCAAGGCTTTTTGACTGAAATTTCCATTTAAACCTGAGGTGTTCCCACGAGAGGCTCGCATGGCAACTTGACAGAATGTTGCAACACTCTGGGATAATGGCCTCAGAGGGCCACGGCTCCCGTATGGGGGGTGCACATATAGCGAACCCAGGCCACAGTCATTTACATCAGAGGCGGTCACAGCCACCATCATTTCTTTTGAGTTTCTCTGGAGGAGCTCGTCATGAGTAATAGGAAATGAATTTTAAAAACCGAGGCCAAATCCATGAGACTTTTTTACCCTTGAAACAGAGTCAATCTCCAGAGCAATGATGGCCATGGGAGGAGTTCTGGAAATAATTTAGTCATGGGTGGTTTACATTATCATCACAATCAATGGGGAGAGGACACTGAATATTTTGGAAAAAAGGCAGCATTTGGAAGTGATGTGTGCATAATGAGGCTGCATGACTTAGATCTGCAGCCTCAGTAGGTTCCATTCGAATGTTATGTTGACAGACAGACAGAGGTCAGTTCATCCACTAGGGGGCAGTGCTGAGTTCAGAGGCTACTTCCAAGTTTGATGGCGGTTGGTAGCGGTAACGCACCGTTATAAAGTTGCTCACAACTGTCCAGAGACACTAGAAGACGTTTAACTTCTTCTGTGTCTTCTACTGGTGCTTTTTATTTGGTTTTGTCATCCTATTCCCATTCATCTTCTTCATACATCTCAGTACTACCCCCACTGTTTTCCAACAGCAAAGCTATTGTCTGTGTCAAATTACCAATAGTTTAGTACCTTAAAAACAAAATTATGCAAGTAACTGATGCAGGAGATGTCTGGACCTGTCCGTTCACCATCATATCAGTTTCTCTTCTGCATTGAACATGAATGGACGTTAAGTCATGCTCACACCAACTTTTGGTTCAGTTGTGCTGAAACTCCTCATGCAGGAGCAGGAAATCTGGCCACAGAACAACAAGCATCCAAGTTGTTCATCTTTCACTTGTTTGGTTAACTCTTCTTTTTAAACACAGACTGCTTCAGACAGTTGCAGTGTATTTTAATAAGCATACTTGAGTATAAGTATACCAAGTATACTACAGAAATCATAATAGTAGTGTACTAGAGAGTATACTAACTTAGTACTTCTTCGGGCTAAATTGGAAGATTTTTAGTTCATAAAAGTATAGTTCAAGTGTGCTTCATAAGGTATTTTTAAGGTTACAGAGGTACACCTCAAGTATAAAACAAGTACACTTCATATCCAACTAGTCCATTTTTTAGTTTATTGAAGTATATATATATGAGCAAACTATAAGTAAACCACAAGTACAGTCCTCTATATACTGCCATTGTACTGTTATATACTTCTAGTCCATATTTCAGTTTATTAAATTATACTTTAAGTATTCATTCATTTATTCATTCATTCATCCTAACCACTTAATCCAATGAAGGGTCACGGGGAAGCTGGAGCCTATCCCTACTTTAACTATACTTTTATGAATTTAAAAGGACAAAAAAACCCAACAATTTTATGCTATTACACTTATTTATTTATGACACTTTTTTTAAGTTTACATGTAAGCATATTACTTCTAGTATTCTATTTAAATACTTATGTACTTGTATACCTAAAGTACTTTTAAAGTGAACTCATACTGCATGTACACTAGACGGAATCACAAAAAAGATTATATATTTATATAAAATGTTTAAACACACCAAAAAATGTATTTACAAATACCTGCTTCAAAGAAGTAAATGCACATTAAAGATGTGTGTTTAAAAAAGAAAGACATTTTGTGAAATCAAGTCCTTTAAAAATTTAAGCATAAGAGTTTTTACAAGTTCAAGTCTGTCTTTGCCTAAACTAGTGAATAAAGACATGCAAATGATTGGAAAAATATAAACAAAACGGTTTTCAAAACTGGGAACTGAAGTAATTACCAGAACTAGTCTTAAGGTACCTAAATGAAGTGTAACACATCAACAATATTCTTAGACTTTTAGCCATACTTTTCAATATAAGCCAAAATGTACTTTTACTATACTACCCTGAAGTATATACAATATAGTACATATAAGTAAACTTCAAGTATACTGTATCAGTTTTAGTATAAAATAATTATACTTATAGAATACTTGAATAAACTACTTTTAGCTAAAGACAGTAGTGGATATGAGGCGAGGTCACTTCCACTGGCCCCATACGTTTGGATCCAGTGGAAGTACACAAGTTTAGTGTATTTCAGCATATTGTATTTTTGTCATCAGCAGCTGTTTGACTTTATCTCACAACTCAAATGTGTTTGTTTATGATTCTTTGTGTAAGATTTCAGCTGAGGGAACATTTAGTTTTAGTTTTTCTGTGGACGTTTAGCTTGTGTTGTGTCTGCTGTTTGCTTAGACAACGACATCAGTCATGTTTGATTCCAGACAGAATGGGGATTAAAAACACGAATCCTCAGCAAATGAAAAGCCTGAAAAAGTGCAAAGCCTTGTAAAAGGGAGTCATTGCACAAAACTTCACGAACTTCAGCAATATAATCTACTGTTTAAACATTTGTATGTTTTTTAGAGAGCAAACGGGTTCATTCAGGAAAGTCTCCATCTGGCAAATCCATCATATTGAAGCCCATCTACTTAACTCAGGCTGATTTTTGCACTTTTGTCCCCCAAATGGAGGCAAAATCCGCATCTGTTTTTTTGCATCCTCTTTCTTCAGCCAGTAAAAGTCAGTCCAATGTTGACCCCTGTTCAATCTCTTTCTGACATTTTCTCTCTTTCTCTATTCATATCTCACCATAAATGTTCAAGTTGCTCACCATAAATCTAAATGCAACGTGAAACGTGATGCAGTTGGAGAGGAAAGAAGTTGTGAAGTTCGTTTCCTCAGTGTTGGGAAGCTGCAGGGCAACAGCAGCTCGAGGAGTGTATTTAATAAATGTCAGTGTGCTTTTAAAATGAGTGAGCAGACAGGAAGGTTAAGTGTCTAAGCTTGGAAAGTTACTTAGTGGTGCTGTCCAGAAAAACAGAAACAGTTTTGTCTTTTATTTGTCTGACTCTCTGGGATGTGCTGCCACTGAGCGCACTAAATACGAAGTCCTTCCAAAACCTAACGCAGTCAACCTGAAAATGGCGGTTAGCTCTCATGTCAGCCATCTGAAGCTTCAGCTGACCCATCGGTCTTTCTTTAACCTCCTGCTCAGAGTCTGAGTCATAACAACTAACCAGTCAGGGGGATGTTCTTAAGCTGGATGAAGCATCTGATAAGCTAGTGGGGAAAAACAACAACGAACAAAGCGGAGTGGAAAATCAGAAGCCGGCTCCCATCAGCAACATGAACATCTTTTTAAACAAGGTGATCGTTGTTATTTTACAGCTGAATGCAAATGAAACCGAAATCGATTTGTTTGCTCAGACAGGAAAAAACAAGTTTGAATTGCTCAAAGTGATGAGATTACTTTGAAAATGTGGAATAATTTTCTTTTTATCAAGGCTCCTTGGGGGGGTTTAATAACCGGCGCTTGAACAAAAATCTGCATCATACCGATGTTCACACTTCCACACATAAGATGCTGCTAATGTCGTCTCAGGTCCAAACAACAGCATAGTTTTTCACGTTTGTGGGGAAAATGGTTTAATACAGTGTAATATAACACCACAAGTCCTGTGTGTGTTGCTCATCATTACAGTATATGAAGTCTGGCCGATAACGGGTCCGTTCTGCACTGAGAAGTGTATTAACACAGATGCAGTCGACACGCAGAGTAAATAGTTTAATAAGAAATAAACTGGTAATATCTGATCTAAATGATGATCCTAAATGAAGCTGGTTGTAAAGAAGCTTTTTGTACTCTGTGTTCCAGATGAGGATTTCATGGGTTTTAGTTTTCCTGTGTTAGATTTCGCTCGTGTTGTTTTTTCCATCTCTTTAGATTTGGCCAAGGACTGGACTTTGGTACCCTGAAAGCAGGGGCGTCCTGAGGACCAGGGTTTAAAAAACCGTGTCATGGAGAAAACAAATCTGGACCAATGGAATTTTAATAATTATCAGATATGTTTTCTTCAGTGGTAGTTTTTGTTCAATAAAATCCAGGTTATTATAAAACCTTACATAATTAGTGATGATTAAAAAAACGGTATTCATTACACACATTCATGTTTATTATGTTGTGAAAATAAACAGAACCAGCACAATAAAAACATGTATAATAATTAGGAACAGAAAGAAAACACTATCAACTTCAAAGTAAAGTGAATTAACACACACAGACTGTTAAACTTTATGTTCAACTGAGTAAAATGTTAATAAGTAGTTTTTAGGTGTGCCAGTTGATGCATTTTGAGGCATTCGGACCCCACTGTTTCAGCATTTTATCTCCATTTTTTCTGCTTTTGGTAAGATAAACCTACCATGCCCGTGCTGTTACATATTCAAAGGACGGATAAAAGAGTGGCAACAACCTTCTGATCTAAATCTGAGCAGGAACCGATATAAAGCAAGCACTTTAGGACTTGTGTCCATTGCTTATTCTGTTTTATCTCTCTTCTTTCTGCACAGTGGCCATGGCTACTAACCATGAAGCTGGAGCCCAATCCGCCCATCGCTTCCCTCTGTCAAAGAAAGTCTCTGGTGCTACACTGAGCGCACAGTCTTTGAATGTGCCAATCAAGCACGAGAAAGCCAGACGGACTGCTTAACGCTCTCTGTAAGTACACACTCCCTGCAGTAAGAGTTTACTCATAAAAATGCGACCGTGTCAAACCCAACAAGAGACAAACACATCCTCAGCTTTGATTTCTAAAGACATAATGTGCAAATTCTGTCCATTCTTCAAAAAACTGTAAGAGAGAGGCACCGCATCCACTTTGTATATTGATGGCACATTGATTGAACTGTTTTTTTTTTTTTTTTTTATGCTGTCCGTCAATATTGAAATCTTGAGACGTTATTTACATTTAACTCCTCTAAAGATGAATCAGTTCAAGCCTGTCAGGTAGCGCAGATTCCTTTTAATTCATTCACCATTCAGGCAGATGTCTGCTTTAGACCTTCACATACATTAAATACTTTGTCAACCTGCTACATTTATATGTTCTTGTTCTGAAGCTCTTAATGCTAATGATGTCCTTGAACCTTAATATAGCACACATGTGTGACATTTTTCAAACACTTCAAAGGTGCTACTAGAGCTGCCCCTGCATCAGTAGATACAAATGAGCTCTTCAGCAGCAGTTAGAGCAGCAAACCCTGACATGTTGTGAGTATTGTGCTAGAGTCACACTGCAAATTTAAAAGGGATGGGTAGGTGGGGTTAATGGCATAATATCCAGATTTTGCAAAATAAAAAGTCATTGTTTTGTAATGTGTGCTAAACTACATGGCTAGCATATGTCATGCACAATTGAATAGAAAATGCTTTTTAGTTCTTTCACCATGTTGAAGAATGACCCAACTAGTAACTGGCTTTTAACGAAATACTAGCTTCTAGCACACAGTCATCTCTTTAGTCTGGTTGCTTTTTGTACAATAAGTAGTCCAAATATTATTAACTCAAGATTCATGAGCAAAATAAACTATTATTGTAAATCCTTTTTAATTTCCCTGTGATTAAATGTATTGCAATTGTGCCACAATATCAGTACTTGGCTTGTAAATTAGCTTCAGCTGCATACTGTTAGCTTTGCGGCTAATTTTACACAAATAAAATGACAAAATAGCAAAAATACTTAGTGTGTTTCTAACAGGCGGCAATCTCCGGCAGTTATAAATTAAGCTAATGTGGAGGTGCAAAAGACAAATCCCCATAGAGTCCCATGTTAAACATTTTAGGTTTGATAGGTCAGGTTTACCTTCATGACAACTGTGGGGAAAGTGAATCTTTTTTCTTTATATAACTCTATTTTGTAGTAAATTAATCTAGATATTCTGCATATTTAGAGGCATGTCCTTTTGAATGACAGATACTCATTATCCCGCTTTAAGAAAGTGAATGTAGAACAACTGCAATTTTTAGCCAGTTCACAGTCTGATTTAGCTTCAGCCTGCTTATGTCTGTTAGCAGGTTAGCTCCTGTTAGCGCAAATAGCTCTTAGCTTCTAACAGGTTGTAGATCGGGGCGGCTGTAGCTCAGGAGGAAGAGCAGTCGTCTTTCGATTGGAAAGTTAGGAGAGCAATTCCAGGCTTCTCCTGAATATGTGCCGAAGTGTTTTTGGGCAAGACACTGTACCCCAAGTTGCCCCCGATGTGCCTAAAAGCATCGGCTAATTGACTGTAGAATAGAATAGAATAGAATAGATGGCTGGATTTCAATAATCCACCACTGTGCTCACAGTTTGTTTTGTATTTGATCAATGTTGGCTGGAGAGGCAGGTAATAAGACAAGAAGTGCAGGGGGAAGAAGGGGACAGAATAGATGGAAGACATAGACAAGAGGACATGAAAGAGTGAGCAGTGTGTGAAACATAAATTGCTTCCATTTAAAATAAATTTTAGGGGTTTTTTTTGTATCTGAGGTGTATGGGTGGTCATGGGTGCTGGGCCACAGTATCTCTAAAACCCTGGGTACGACCCTGCATGGGGACACAGTTTTAATTAAAAAGAAACAAAAACAAAACAATATTAAGGAGCTCAAATGTAATTCAACAAACTAAAATGGGAAGTGGCTCATCATCCTCTTACACATTCTTCAGATTAATTGAAAGCAGCAGTCGGCTTTACTAATTCTTATTTATCCCTCTTTACAGTCTAAGGAGAATTCAACCATCTGAATTCATTCTTTTAGTTTTATGACCTCTAACTTTCCGACGTCGAGGCAGTGTCCTTGTTCTTATCTAACCGTCCGTACATTACTTATACCACTGACAGACGTAGCAACGAGCCAGTGGATAGAGCAGGTCATTAAACAGATAAAGAGCCAAACATTTTCCAATAGAGAGAACAACCTAAACATCCCCTAATGTTGGTGAATGTTGTAACTATAATTATGTCTTTTTTCTGTTGTAAAACCTGTTAGTGTTTGTTTATTTGGTCAATAAAACAGCCATAATTGCACAGCAACTGAATAGAAAAGCAAAATTTGCAAGAGAAATAATAGAACTTCAAAAAAAAAAAAAACCTATTATTAGAAGAAGCAAACGTAATTTAAAAAGTTAATGAGCAGAAAATTTAATTTGCAATCAAAATTAAACAAAGATTTATGCCAAAAATAATTAGTGCATGTAATTTAAAAATTGTTCTCGTGAACAAAATTGTGATCTCTATCTCACCAAGCAATATTGGAATATATATGAAATTATAAACCTACAATACATATTTAATTGACAGCATGCTAAACAACAGAGTAACAGAAGTATTTTAACTTAGACTAACACAGTGATTTTTTTTTTACATTGCCAGGAATGTTTCCAGATGTGCAGTTATTTAATCATTTTCTTTTTCTTTTTTTTTTATCAAACTGTAATCAGTTTGATATGTTTAATAAAAGCGACTTGGAAATATTTCTTTGATTAGAGTTTGATATCAGAGTTAATATCAAGAAATCAATATGGGAAAGAAATACAGTGATGTTGTTAATAGCCAAGTCAGACATACGTATAATAAATTAACTGGTCCCAGTATAGAACCCTGTGGGATCCCACAATTCAAAATGTCTGAGTCTAATGGTAATTCATTTTCAATACAAAGTGCTATGGATTATAAATCATTTCAAGGCCATTGGTCATTCCTGTAAAACCCAGTGTAGCAACCTCTGAAGTAAACTGTCAAATTTACAATCTCCCGAGGAAGATCATTCTCATCCTGTATGTGTCTTTTACTGCTCCTGACGTATTGCTGTATGTTGCATGTTCATGATGCAAAGACATCAATAGCGAACTAATCATAACCAAATCAAAATAAATGCATAATGAAATGATGAAATAAATAAAATGCAGAAGTGAGAAACTGTTGAGTTAAATCCCAGAAGCAATCATTAAACAGGTTTCCAAGCTTAAATTAGAGATTATTTGCATCATCCTCTTCGTCCTTCTGTCTAAAACTCTACTCTGTTGCTGCTTTCTCTTTAAAGTATGCCAAAAGTCATGTGGTGAGGCAAGGACGGGGTCAGGGGGCATGACGGAACAGAACTACAGGCCACTAAGGAACCTAAAGAGTTTCCATTGTGTTACAGTGAGACCAATGGAGAACTTCTCTTTACAGCTAAAATTACATGATAAATTAGTCAAATTGGTTCGAACATAAATCCGGCAATTGAGCAACTCTGCTTTACCCCTCCTGCGATGAACTAGCAAGCTGTCCAGGGTGTACCCTGCATTTCGCCCAAAAGACTGCTGGGATAGGCTCCAGCTTCCCCACGACCCTTCATTGGACTAAGCGGTTTCAGAAAAGGTATGACTGAATGAATGCTTTACCCCTCCTGCATCACTTATGTAGTGCAAGCACATAACAAGAAGAACATGCCACATAGTGAGACATCATAGCAGCCCTGAAAACGTTTTTCTGTCTTCTCTAAATGGGCAAAAATGACAGCATAATCCTTGTTGTTGATCCTTTGGGTACAAAGTGCCAAACTGCCCAATATGAAAGCACTTTGCAAGGAGTTTCATGCTGATGTAATGTTGTAAAGGATGACAGATATGGAATTTTAGGCCACTGAGGTTCAGTGGACTGGTGTGGACATTGGTTTTCATAGCTTTGTTGACGTGTAGCATGCACAGACAGCAAGACCCAACAATGAGTTCAACAACTAATACAGCAGCCACCTTGCATCCTGCCTTTAGCTGCTGTGTGATCTCTTCAGCCAGTAATATACAGTCACCTCTTCTTCTGATGTCTTCTTGTGTTCCTTTGCTGAGTCAGCAATCTACATCAAACAAGTTTGGAACAAAGCGTTTTGAGGTCAGAAAAAAAATTGTGAAAAAAAACCCTAAAAGCAGAACCCTTATAAAGGGTTAACACCATTCATCTACAGCATTTTCAGTCTCTAGTTACATTTGACTGCTTCTGACTGTCTCCATGTCAGTCTTAGATTGTATGAACTTCATTCTTTTAGTCTATGTAATTAGTTACCGTCGATAGTGATAGGCCTTTTACTCTTTGATAGGCCTTTTATCAAACTTATTTACATATTTGACAAGGCAGGACCACGTTTCCGAGGTGCTGCATCACTCTGTGATGTTTCAAAAGCTGTCAGATCAGATGTCAGTCTGTGGGGCCAGACAGAAACAACACCATGTATAGCTATGTGGGAGCGCTTGATAACAACCACCTCGGCTCTCAGTCGAGGACTCTGTGTGGACATTATCAGCAGATGTGGCATCTGCATGTACGCACATGCACACAGACACACACTCCACTGTTTGATGCTGTTCCATCAACAACATTGTCAAGAGCTCCCCCTCTTCATCATACTGATGCTGTCCAGAACCATATCTCAAATGGAGTCACTGCTCTTTGAACAGAGATTTGGTGTAGATGTGTGTGCGTGGGTGCACATTCTCATTGCGTATCTGTGTCTTACTTGCATTTGAGCTGAAAGCCTTTCAGTTTACGTGTCCTTGTGTTTAAGCGAGCAGATATTTGTCTGTTTGTCTGTGTGTTCGCAGCAGCCAAAAGGTCTGTCAGGTCAGTTCTGTATCAAATGGGCCAAAATCTCTGGCACAGACTAACGCGAGAGGGCAGCGGCAGCCTTTAAGGGCAAGAGTAGGGGGGAGCAGTCACATCTGACCACACGGCCCTACAGTACTTTGGCTAGTTCAAAAGAACAGAAGAAGAGGGGACACACATGCTTATACAGATGCACACCCGCTCATAACTCGCTTCCTAATACATGTGCATCGCAGATCCAAACATCAACCATTAACAGCAACAGAGGCTTGAGTGCACTGCTAAAAGTGTCAAATATTCATGAGGAAGTAGAGGTCTGTGCTTTTTAATCCACATGGCAATTAATACAACAGTTCCCTGGGCCAAGCATTTAGATCCATACGTCAATTCTCTCTCTCTGGGAGCTTCTTGAATTTTTTACATGGGTTAATTTACAGATGCATTGGCCAGAGGCTTGCTTTTATGGATCGGATCTGTCTGGGAGCAGACAGCTGGCCATACGTTGAGGTTTCTTTGCAGTGATGTATGAAGCTTTAGGACAACACAGAAAATGCTGCAAAAAAACTAAAAAATAAGAGGAAATCTCTCCGAAGTGATGAGCTTGATCTGCTAATGGAGCTGTCGCTAATTACTTCATTATGAAAAGCACTGGAATGCAATAATAATACATCTGACCAGTGAGAACCGATGCAAAGTGATTACCTGAGGCTCAGCGCATGTGACATTTTCAGCAAACACATTCACAGACTTGATTGCTGGGGGAAAGTCAATCCTGTTTTCTCCGTGCTGCCGTTCCTGCAGAGCATTGTCGTCCGCGGTGTATTGTAAAGCATTTAATTCTCTCTCGCTTTCTGTTGTTGCCATTGCAGATGTTTTCTGGCCTACAGTCACGTATTGATCGAAATGTTCAGCCCCAGAATGAGGAGAGGGGGGTAGTGGGGCTGATACTCAGGGCTGTTCGGTTGGTGGGGAAGCAGTATTGATTGCACTTAAAGTGACAAGATTGAGGAGGCCCACTTTGACACGTTATCCCTATTGCCGCCAACAGACAAAGTGTGGGCCGGAGGAGCAGCTTCCATTGATTTCTATGATCACGAACGTTCTGAGATCCATGAATCAGCCGCCCGAGCTGCACTGCTTGAAAATAAGACAACAATATTTTACGGTGCTGTGGTAAGAACTGACAGCCTATTTGATTTAAAAGGACAAGTAAATACTTCGGTAATGAATAGGCCTCATGCACATTCTGACAAGCTCCAAAGTCCTCACAGTCCCTGGCAGTTACAGCCAGCATGTAAAGCACGCCGAGTGGCCGTATATTTGAGAGGGCGAGCGTAGCAGGCAGCCAGTTCAGGCATCCAGGAGATTTTGTTGTGCATAATTCACTGGTGAGGCATGAAGCTGATATAGCCTCTCCCAGTCTTATGATCATCCATCAGGTAAAATTGCTTTCTTCTAACATTAGGCTGTCAAAGAGGAATAACAAATGTAGCCATGCAGAGCAACGCATGATTACAGGGTAATAATGCCCTGAGGTCAGAGGACTGTGACCTCTTCCAAAGCAGCTTGTACATAATGTTCATGTTTTGTACCTTTATAGTATAGTCCAGGTCAGTTTCGATACAATTACACCATAGATGGAGAGAGAGAGGGTTAGTCATGCAGCAAACGGCCCCAGGTGGACAATCAACAACAAAGATAATCATAGGGTGGTGCTGCGCTAGAAGTCGTCTCAAGACAAAACATGAAATAATAAAATAATTTTATAAACTAGGACCTGCAGTTTTCCTTTGAGGGGTAGAAGTGTCATCTCTTGCTTTTCTTTCTCCTTGTGTGAAATGAAGAGCAACAGATTGCACATCTGCTTTGCTACCTGCTCTTCTTCATCAGTCATCTTCATCAGCGGGGCTGGAATCTGAGTTTTCGTCATATACCCCTCCTCTTCTTGGAAGATCAGACCAAGGGTCTGTGGCACGGTTTGTCAGACCCTCAAACAGCAGCTCATGTATCTTTACGTTTTAGTCCCCCTGAAATGCAATTGTTTTATTACATGTCCAATTTGTGTCACAGCACCCTCTGACATCTGGGTGACTACCGTTCAGTTTGTGCACCACATGTCATCACTCTTCTTCTGTTATGCTTGACACAGACGACTGATACGCAGCTGGACGAACAGTTTTGGCCATTTCCTGTGTCTGTTATGCTTGTAAGTTAGTCCGTTATCAAGGGACTTAACTATCCATCACTAAACGCAAAAAAATGGAGCGATTACACCAGAAATCATGGGGCAGTGTTAAGCTGTACAGCTGACATGCAATAGGAACAAACCAAAGAAGAAGAAAAGGAACAGAAATAAATAACATAGAAACCACCAAATAGAAAGCACCTTAAGAAGATGCAGAACAAGTTAAGTACAGTAAAATCTTTGTGGCTTCATTCTTCTATTTCATCTGGTGTTTCTGGACAGTTGTAAACTACTTTATAGTGGCGCATTACCGCTACAACGAAACTCTGAACTCAGCACTGCCCCCTAGTGGACGAATGAACTTACCAACCATGGCAGCGCAAAAGACACATGGAGGAAAGCAAATCTTTTACCAAAAAGTGATACAAAATGTGGCAGAAACTGTGTATCATGCATGTTACAATGGACACTTTTGGGTTAATTCCCCTTTATATACCAGCACATACCTGTAAATTATCAAAACAGATAAAATTGGATTTGAACAGTACAGAAGGCTTAAAGGTGCAGCAGAAATACTTGTAACTTACATCTTCATTCAAGGTGATAGGTGCTGATCATGCATTTCTGTTTTGAGCCATGCATGTCTCATTTAGTTAAAAATGTACAACTTTGACTGGGATATTAGTAAAGAAACTCTTTTAAAGAGCAACAGAAATGATGGGGTCTTGAGCATGAAATGATGGGGTTTTTGAGCAAGACTCAAAAACATATCTCGCCTGTGGTGGAGGGCTATTTAGAGACCCACATTTGCTCTGATTAATATTGGATAAATCCATCACTATAATCTTCCAGGAAATAGCACGGGCATTTCTAGAGGTGTAATGGAGCTGTGGGTGCTCTCTCAGGCTGAGGAGGGGTTTAAATAAGTAGGGGAATTAGATGGAGGAAAGACCTGCTACCCAAGTATATATATATATATGTATATGTATATGTATATATATATATATATATATATATATATATATATATATATATATGTATATATAGTTGCAGTAGCTGAATACATAAGAAGAGATTACATGCTTTAATTGAATGGAGGAAAGAGGCAAATGTTTGACTTGATTCAGTGATTGCAGCTCTTTCCATCCCTTTGTTGTCCTTCTTCTGCGTTCCCTGCAGGTCTGCATGTGCTGCACAGCCAATTACCCGTGAAAATAAGATAGGGAAAACCAGTTGCAAATGATAGACACTCACAAAACAAACACCTTGGTCGCAGAATGGCGCTGCACACAAACAGACAAATGTGGCTGAATTTATACAAGTAGTAAATGCTTTTTTATAGCGTCGAATGTGTGAAAGGAGTGCAAGAGCAACACTAACCGAAGGAGCTGCTTTGATGAATGATATTTTCTCTTTGGTGAACACATAGATAGCTAAAACAGAGGGCATGCAAGCTAATGCAGCATGGTTTATCATATCAGATGCACTGCTTGCACATGTGGCTAGGGGGGGACTGACTATATTTAGAGGTTTAAATGTTTGCCGGCAAGGCCTCAAAAGATGCTTCTCTTATAAATGCAGCTTGTAGAATGGATGAGTACTCTCAACAGAGGGAGGAATATAATGTGTTTCTCTGATAGAAACCACGTTAAACACTAACATTTAGCTGTTAGCTGCAGCAAAAGAAGTTTACAAATATTAAGGTTGTTCAGACTTCATCTTAAATAAAGGAGTTTTTATATATTTACACTGCAAGTCTGAACTACACTGTCCTACTACTTCAGTCAGTTTTCGGTTATATGCTAGTTATAACCAAAGTGACCAATAAACCTTAGCATGTATATCTGTGGGATGTGTGATAGAAAAACATAGTAATTGGCACAAATAAGGCCCTTGTCTGTGTTTTTTTTTGGCCCATATTTGGCCTTGACTTACAGTGTTAACTTCATGTGGCTGCTTAAACTCAGCATCACAACCACCTTATGTGGAAAGCTCTGTATTCTACGTCCTTATATGCCTCCTTATATTTGGACCACTTTTGCCCCAAATGAAGCTTGCCATAAGCCAAGCTAGGAACTGACACTTGGACCACATATGACCCACACAGCAATTACAAATTCAGTGACTGAGTTACAATAGGCAAATATAGACTGGATTAGGCACCAATTTGTCTGGTATCTGGGTTTGGAGTGAGTGCTTTATTGCTCACAGAAAGAAGATAAGGCCCTTTGCAAAGTAAAGGAGTAGATCAGGAAAAATGCTAACTAGTCAACTGTTTTTGACCCAAAAATGACATGTCCAAACATGCAGAACTTCAGCCAACCCAGGTAAAGGTGCTACATTGTCTGGTTTTAAACAACGGTTCCTGTTTTACGGATGGACCATGATTGTGGAACAAATCATGTTCCATCCAAACAAATCATTTGTACCAAACAAATGATTGGTTCCCAACCATTGTTTATGTTTGGTGTCCTAAGAAATGCATTGCAGTGAGTTGGTGATAAAACATGATTAATAGCAATATCATGTTTTGGCTGGGTCCGGTCTCTCTGTAGGCAAGCATTAGTAAATCCTGTTTGATACAGGCAGCCATGGCTATCCACTTGAGTTCAATGAGTAATGGAGTGACATTTGTTCTGTATGGTTGACCAAATCCCAGATGCACCACCACATTCTAGATCAGCAAAGTAGAGCCAGCCAGAAATTTTGGAAGAAAGACTCCCCTTTGTTTTGGCTTTACAGCTTTGCAGCAACTTTTAAATATGAATTTGGAATCCAATAAAACATTGTCTAACTTCTTTGACTATGATCTGTGAACTGATTTAGACATGTTTGGGCAAAAATGCTGTTTTACTTCAGATTGAAACAAGCCAAATGAACAGTGTCATTCAGTCTCTTTGCACTTCGAAGTCCTTCACCGCAGAGAGCTCAGCTTATGTCCAACGTTGACAGCAAACTGAAACAAGTGTCTCAGAGGCAAGCCCAAATTTGATGACTTAGATGTGACAGCAGATTATTCAGCCTTGGGACATTTAATATGTGCTGGTGAACATATAGTGCAATGATGTGCAAATATGTTTGTCTGATATCTTTGTTCTGGTTATAATTTTGTCTCTAATGCATTTCATTAACTATATATGTATATATATATTTCCTTCCCTGGTTCTAAGAAGAAGTCAGAAGGACTTGGGAATTAATGTGCATACCTCCCAGATATCACAGGTATGAATTTCTCTGACATGGAAATATATTTTAATCATCTAGGGATTTTAGTGAGTCAAATGAACAGGTTTTCCAACTGGGTGGGATTAGTGATGCTTGGCTAAATGTGTGCAGCGTGGCTAACTGCTGGGTAAGATTGTGTGTGCATGTGCTTTTATACTTGTGTTTATTTTACTGTGTAATGAGCATCTGACCCTGTGTGGCTCATTTCCCTTCTTGCCTTTAATTAGGTTGCAAATGTCAACATATGAAGCATTCTCTTCCGCCACGTGAAACGTGTGGGCAGTGTCTGCTGACTGCCTCACTGCCCGATGGACTGCTGTTCATCTCTCGTCACATGTTGACAATTAGAGGATGCGAACGGCCGAAAGGCAGGGCCAAATATAGCTACCTGAGGCGTTTCTCATTTCCCGACAGCCATGGCTTCAAACATGCATCTAATCCGAAGGGGTGAAACATGTCCTGGCAACCACCAATTAAGGCAACATATCCTCAATACAAAGGTGATTGCTTAATCAAAGCTCTGAAAATAATTAGCTGTCAAAAACTGCAATTACTGCTGATTACAGCTATTTCTCTCGCTGGTTGTGTGAGGATTTCTTAGAGAGGCAATACCTCTAAATATCAACTTAATACAACTGGCATGTGGTGGTCTTGCAATGGAATCCATCCAGTTTAAAAGTTTCATCTGGCATTATTCATTGTGATTTCAGCTGCATACATGTTGTCTAATCCTGATGCATTCTGCCGCTGTGACTGATGATGCCTAATTGAAAGAAAACTTAAAGTATTCAAAAACATCGATTTATGTTGGGCTCATATCAGCTGTGTGAGGCTGTGATCACAGTAAGAAGAAATGAGAAGACATAAAGGTACCCAGCGGCTGTATATTACTCATATGTTGAACCTTTTTTACGCTGGGTCCCAACTTTTCTGTCCAAACTGGTGACCCGTTCAAACATTAACAACGTACTTGATTAAGTGATTTCGCTTGTTTTTATTTGTATTCAGCCAAATCCACTTGCAGTTAAATAAGCTAAATTCTTGTCAAATATGGCATGATTAAAGTGTTTATATATTATTTATGTGAACCTGAAGTAAGATGCCCATTAGGCTGATAAGTTATGGGCTTGTAAACTCAAAAACAAAATCTAACACTACAAAAGTAAAATGGAAGAAATCTAAACAGGTAAAATTGTGCTTATGAAATTAATTCAAAATAATAAAAAAGGTTTAAATGAAACACACAGCAAATTACCAGAATTTATTTAGATATTCAAATACACAACATTTAACTGAACAATTTATTTATTTGCTAGACTTTGACAAAGCGTTGCCAGATGTTTTCTGCATCTTTTCTTGTTTGTTAAAACGTCCGCTGTCTTTCCCAATGTTTGGTTTCTGAATGCTGCTTTAGTGTTGAATACTTCAGACCTTCAGATGGAAAGTGTTATCTAGAATGAGCTAGCGTTAGCTAGCATTAGCTAGCTCACACTCCATTCACACATCTCAGCTCTGCCTTGATACAAAACCAGACATAGAGTTGGATTGTTCTTGTGTAATATTTATGCTTTTTAAGAGGGTTTTTGGAAAAATGTTTGTCTTCATTTTTATTTATTTTTATTTGAAATACTTACACGCTAACAGCTTGCGGGTAGCTGACTGTCCTCTCCTACTCATTGCTGTATGTTGAACAACTCGCTGACACATTACTGTCACTAAGAGTTGCATTATAACCAAGCTTCTCATGAATAATAGTAATGTTTCTAGTGCTGTGTTGATAGATTATTTTTTTCTGCCCTCTCGGTGGGACTTGAGACCCAAGCATCTTTAAAAATCACTAGTCATGAGGAAAAAAATGCAACCCAGCCTCACTTTGCTAACCCTTTGATGCATAATATTACAACACCCATTCAAAAAACAGTTGGAAATGGTCTAAAATGAGAATAAAAACACAACGCAATATTTTGCAAGTCTTATTAACCCGTATTTTATTCCAAACAGAACATAAACTTTGAAACTCTTATATTTGACCATTTTATGGAAATCTTTAGCTTATTATGAATTTGATGGCGGCCTCTGCATTTTTTTTTATTATTAAAAGACATTTTTTCACATAGTGTGTAAAGGACATTGTCAAAGAGCTGCGCATAAAAGACAATAAGAGCCTGTGCAGTCTATCAGTCTGCTCCCTATTCTGCTACTGTAATAACAAAAGGTATTTTGCTCTGACACCTTTGCCTTCAGGGGAGGTAAAAGCCATCATAATGTCTGAATGGTTGTCTGAGCATTAGCAGTAGGAGTACAATAAGTTACTGCCTCAAATCATTACCATTCATTGAGGCTGTTATCACTTCAACAGATAAACTCAAACACTCACCCTCAGTGTGCACACATTATTTCAAATACATTACATTTTATCAACCTTTTATTACAAACTGTTTGACATTTCGTCCAAATTAGTGCCAAACTGATTCTTAGGTAGCTGAATTTGCCTCCGTTTTGCAGCCAGTGTGTGGCTAACATGAAAAATACAATTTTCTGCATGAATTGCCACTCTTCAGGAATTCAATTGTGTGAAAGAGAAAGTGCAAGCTGGCAGTAATTACACTGCTGCCAACAAATTTCATGATTTTAATTGCTGGTGCTAATGGTTTGAAGTTCCCTCTGAGTAGGGTCAAAACTCAGGGTAGCAGATACTCATATTGTGGCTCAGAGGGCAAGAAGTAAAAGTTGTTTGATATTAGAATAGAGAAAGAAGGAAAAAGTAAAGGCCTACAGAAACAGCAGGAAAAAGGTATTTTTACAGAAGGCTTGTCTTTTAAGCCTTTGGCATTTCAGTGGGTTGCAGGTGGGATGCTTTCATTATCCTGCAGGATTGCAGGGATGTAAGACTTTAATATGTATCTGTGAAATAATAAGGTGATTTTTTTTTTTTTTTTAATAAAAACATCAGATTTACTTTTTGTTAAAATGTAGTAATCTCTCAGAGATTATAACTCAAATATTCCTTCAACTGTAGGAATTTCAGTTCCTAGGTACTAAAAGCCAATGCATGTTTAGTGATATTCACAATAACAAAGAACATCAATACGTCAACAATCAGACTACAATGTTTTGCCATCGGCCAAGCCAGTTCTTTGTTTTCTGATAGTTACTCTTTTTGAGGGAAAACTTTTTGGAAATTGGAGAACAACGGCCTCTAACATGTGGTAAATGTTTTTGAAGGGGTTGATTTTTATTGAAAAGAAGCAGACTCATGAAGGATACAAACCCCCAAACCTGTGTCCTGTGTGAGAATTCCAACATATTAAAACTGCATAACAACCTGTAAAATAGAGTTGTCTTAGTGCTTAAAAATAAGACTGTGACCAGTTTTTTCTAGAATCAGTTATACAATATGAAGCATTTTATGGGTGTAGATAATATATGATGATGTTATTGTAACATATGTGGCTTTTCCCAGGATGCTTACATTTCTAAGATGACCCTGTTTGTAATCTTTACTCAACTTTTTGGGGCATCTGTGGTGTCGAAATGCTGGATGTGCTACTGCTGGATATCAGTTGTAAGTTCAAGCTGATGGGTGCAAATGAGACCACAAACACAATCAATGGGAGACAAAGCAAAAGTGGGAGTTAAGTGTGTTGTTCTGTGACTCCCTCTAAATAAAACAATACTCTGGCACTTCCCTTTGTCGGTAAAGGTAGGAAAATAGCTGGACCATTTCTAACGCTGACAGTAGAGGAGAAGTGAAGGGAATTGTTCCAGGGTCACATCTGGCACCCTTGGATTTTGTATCCAGATATTCATCCATCTGAAAAATTCAAGTCCTCCAAAGAGTTCATGATCATTTCCATGAATAAAAATACTTTCTGCTACAGAATAACATCCTTTCATCATTGACAGTCTTTTTTTTGTCAATTTACGCTGTACACAGACAAACCTTTGGCTGCTCACATTAGATCAGTGTTTTGACATGAATACAAACCCACTGAGAGTTTCAGTCAGCCACAAAGTGTCCAAGGTGTTAAATATGTGACAGCTCTCCCTCCTGTGAGGGTTTGGACTCAACACATCAATAGCAGCCAGTAATTTCCAAGCAGAATGAATGACTGGCCAGTGGGGAGTCTCCAACAAGAGACAACAAAGTCAGACACAAGAAACCTTTTATTTTTTCCATCTGCATTTTCTGACAGGATTATTCCAGGCACAGCGCCACAGTAAGTGTTACATTCTCTTCTTTTCTTTGCTCTCAGAGAGGGAAGCCTCTAAAAGCACTTCTGAAACACATTTGTGAAAATAAAATTATAATGAAGCAGCT
This sequence comes from Telmatherina bonti, assembly GCF_933228915.1. Lineage (NCBI taxonomy): Eukaryota > Metazoa > Chordata > Actinopteri > Atheriniformes > Telmatherinidae > Telmatherina > Telmatherina bonti. The sequence goes on along the minus strand of NC_136632.1, from coordinate 5,294,164 downwards.
GAGGCACTTTTAACAGAGTGCTTTTTGGATTTTTACTGTACAGTGTCTCCACTTTCAGCATGTTGTTCTTTTAATAAGAGCCAGCATGCACAGGTTTCAGTCTGAAGACAGAGAGCTGCAGCAGGACAATGAGCAGACACAGGGAAGAAAAGGATGGATGTCTCAGTTCTCAATGTGAGGTGTCAGCATTTGATTAATGCCTGACATCACTGCACATTTCAACTTGAGCAGGCTGATAAACAGAGAAATTTCTGATGGATGGCCACCTTCTCCCAAGATAAGGCCCATTTCTCTCCTTGGCATGTTCGCAGTACAGAAACTAGCGATTTCTCTTCTGACATTAAAGACCTTTTTTGTATCACATTGTGGATCTTATTACCTTTTGGTCCATTGCAGCAAACTGGCGTCCACTTTATTGACTCTCTCAAGAAATGCCATGGCCACCAGTTGAGTGGCACAACTAATGCCGGGAGGACACTGTGCGATCTTAGAAATCTGACTGTCGGGGAAATGCTCCCACTGCACGACCGGGTTTGTTCCTCGTACTCTATCTGACCCGACGACATGTGTACTCATACTGTACGACTGCTGTCAGCCACGATTATTGACAACCACGACTAGTTGTCGGCGTCAGTCGGCGTGTGACGGCACGAAGTGCTGGAGTGTGAACAACGAAAAACAAAGGTTCCTAGTTCCTATGACAACCACAGCGTGCCTGACAACAAGATTGCGAGCAGGCAGCAAGTTGTTGCGGTCTTGTGCGCTGAAACGAAAAACAAAAGAAAACCTCGTGTTCTCTCCATAGCTCTACTAATCTCTCCTCTAGCTGCTGTGTCCACTGCACACGTCTGAAGTTGGGGTTGCCCGTCATTGTTTAAAGCTCCACCGGTGTCTTCTGCGGAGGTGCGAACGTAGAATCGTGACGTAACACCACTCACACTGTACGAGCGACGGCGAAAATTTCTGACATGCCAGAAGTTTGATCAGGAGGTCGCAGCATCATCGTTAGAACGTAGCAGCAATTAATCCTTCCTCGTGAGTGTTCTCACACTGTACGGTGTACGACCTCCCGACCGGACATCCCGACGCTACCATGTTTCCACGATGACGCAGCGTGGTCTGCAACAGCAAAATCGTGGTGAAATCGCCTCGAAATCGCACAGTGTTCGCCCGGCATAAACACACAAAGCTTTTAGACTCAGATGGCATTTGTTGTAAATGAGGAAGATGGTGAATAGCAGTATCTAAACAGTTCCTAATGCAGTCCATTCATTTTATGCACTGCTTAGTGCAGTGTAAGTTTTTTGGAAAGCTGGAGTCGATGCCAGCAATTAGCATGCAAGAGGCAGGATACACCCTGGACAAGTCCCCAGTCAATAGCAGGGCCAACTAAGATTAAAATGAAGTTTTTAATGATAAAATGTAAATCACATACGACTGTTGTCGAGTTGGTCAAGGCGAGATTCAAACCGAACCAAATTAAATCAAGAACGAAACAAAGTTTTTTAGAGAATGAGGTGGAACGGCAGATTCTCATCATGATGAGGTGTAACGGGAGATTCTCATCATGATGAGGTGGAACGGGAGATTCTCATGGTGATGAGGTGGAACGGGAGATTCTCATCATGATGAGGTGGAACGGGAGATTCTCATGGTGATGAGGTGGAACGGGAGATTCTCATGGTGATGAGGTGGAACGGGAGATTCTCATGGTGATGAGGTGGAACGGGAGATTCTCATGGTGATGAGGTGGAACGGGAGATTCTCATGGTGATGAGGTGGAACGGGAGATTCTCATGGTGATGAGGTGGAACGGGAGATTCTCATGGTGATGAGGTGGAACGGGAGATTCTCATCATGATGAGGTGGAACGGGAGATTCTCATCATGATGAGGTGGAACAGGAGATTCTCATGGTGATGAGGTGGAACGGGAGATTCTCATGGTGATGAGGTGGAACGGGAGATTCTCATCATGATGAGGTGGAACGGGAGATTCTCATCATGATGAGGTGGAACGGGAGATTCTCATCATAATGAGGTGGAACGGGAGATTCTCATGGTGATGAGGTGGAACGGGAGATTCTCATGGTGATGAGGTGGAACGGGAGATTCTCATCATGATGAGGTGGAACGGGAGATTCTCATGGTGATGAGGTGGAACGGGAGATTCTCATCATGATGAGGTGGAACGGGAGATTCTCATCATGATGAGGTGGAACAGGAGATTCTCATGGTGATGAGGTGGAACGGGAGATTCTCATCATGATGAGGTGGAACGGGAGATTCTCATCATGATGAGGTGGAACGGGAGATTCTCATCATGATGAGGTGGAACGGGAGATTCTCATCATGATGAGGTGGAACGGGAGATTCTCATCATGATGAGGTGGAACGGGAGATTCTCATGGTGATGAGGTGGAACGGGAGATTCTCATGGTGATGAGGTGGAACGGGAGATTCTCATGGTGATGAGGTGGAACGGGAGATTCTCATGGTGATGAGGTGGAACGGGAGATTCTCATGGTTATGAGGTGGAACGGGAGATTCTCATCGTGATGAGGTGGAACGGGAGATTCTCATGGTGATGAGGTGGAACGGGAGATTCTCATCATGATGTGGTGGAACGGGAGATTCTCATCATGATGAGGTGGAACGGGAGATTCTCATCATGATGAGGTGGAACGGGAGATTCTCATGGTGATGAGGTGGAACGGGAGATTCTCATGGTGATGAGGTGGAACGGGAGATTCTCATGGTGATGACGTGGAACGGGAGATTCTCATCGTGATGAGGTGGAACGGGAGATTCTCATCATGATGAGGTGGAACGGGAGATTCTCATGGTGATGAGGTGGAACGGGAGATTCTCATGGTGATGAGGTGGAACGGGAGATTCTCATGGTGATGTGCAGCTGTTTAAAAGAGCTCAAGATTGCAGAAACCTAACGTGTCGTAAATGACTTCTCACACACTAATTCCAAAACTTGTCCAATCCAACCCCTAGAATTCATGAAGAGAATTAGCATTTTCAGCTTTTATAATAAACATATATAATATAGCTGCTGCCTGTTTCTCTCAATAGGATATAATGTCACTTTCGTACACCCTCAGAGCATGTCTGTTAAAATGATTTACCATCTTCCAGGTTCCCATTGGAGCAGAACGAATGAAATGTCAACATCCATGTGGCATGTGATGAGAATTAATACCAACACACAAACAGGGAGTGAGGCAGAGAGGGGGTTAAAGCAGAGGCTGGTTGACTGTCATGTTTGGTAAGAGAACAAGTCAGTCACCCACATAATGTCTTGGCACTTTATGTGCAAACCTCCAAGTAGCTAAAGGTTACTAAAATGACTTCATCCAGATTGCAGAACAATTTTTAACAGAATGTCATTGATATAATTTAGAAAGGGCAATTCTTTTCTTTAAAATTATTTTAACCTCATAAGCCTCACCATCAGGTATTACTGTGCCATGCTGTATTTTTTAATCATTACAATCCCCATTTCTTTGGTTTTATAGCCCAAAAATCTTTGGTTCTGGATCAGTAGTCGAAACGTAATTTTCACTTACTGCAAAAGAGTAACAGAGGATGAAGTTTTACCCCCAGTGCCCAGTGTCAAAGTTAGCAAATGGCTCGTGCACAAAGTGGAGCATTTAGCAGATAAAAACACAGCAATTTTCTCTAAAGCGAGGCTGAGTATTGGATACTTGTCAGGTGGAATAAACAATAGCAAATCAAAGCACATACAGAAAATTGTTTTCAGACAAATGGCCTTCGTCTGCCTCCCGAAGAGACACAAAGTCTGCTACTTTTTCTTATTCTCATGGGGAGTTGAGAGAGAAACTAATATTGGTAAATAGTACTTTTAAAAAAGAAAAAAAAAAAGCTGATGATAGTCAAACTTTCTGCTGTTTTAACTGCTTGTTCAGGCTTGTTCCGGCTTTCTTAGGAACAGTCTGCATTATGGAGGCTGAAAATAAGCTCCGGTAGGTGTTCTGTGCCAGGGGAGGAAGGGAAGGGGGGGGGGGGGGGGGGGCTGCTGTGTGTAGCTCAGCTGAGTTCACCTTCTCTAATCTCTGTCATACACCTTTCTCATCTTGTCACTGTAAATTAGGAGCCACATTCAGCGCAGATGATTTGGTGTCTCTAGTAATCGTATTAAGTAATCCCACTACTGCAACAGGACAATGTTCAGTAACTTTCCCAAAGTAGCTTAGACTGGCAACATGCCAGACATGACTCCATCCAATCGTTTTAATATCCCTTTTTTTTTATCTGACTGTCAGTTCACCTTGATCTGGTCTGTGGGAGCTGTCAGCTTGAGTCATACTTTGTAGATATTTTGAGTCCGGTACATGGGGCTAAAACAATGAACTCTTTTGTGTTGGGATGTACTTGTTTCTGTTTACTGTTACTGCTGCTTGCTGCAGAGAAGATTCTTTACAACTGCAACCTTCACTAATGCAGATTTTTTTTTCTTCATTATGTAATTGAAGATAAATTCACATTTCCATGTTTGCATTGTAGAGACTGAAAGGCTACATGAATCTGTTTAAAACAGTGTCACACAGTGTGATTTCCCAGACTGTACTAACCTTTTCCTCGCTGCTATAACTAGTGGAGACAGTTCACCCTTTTGTGTCTGGACTGCAGAAGCAGTTGAAAGTTTATTCATAAGACTGCTTTTATAAACTCTTTTTGAAAAATTATTTCTAATGCAAAATCATAAATATACATATTTTTTAATTATAATGTGCAACCCCACTTCCAAACAGGTTGGGCTGCTGTGTCAAATGATTTGCAAATCTCATCATACTTTATTCCTTATCAAACATAAACTACATGTCAGATGTTGAAACTGACACATTTTATCATATAATGGAAAATATGAACCTGATATTTGTAAAAAGTTGTTCCAGGATGATGTTTAGCATCGTTAGCATCTCCTCTTCTTCTAACATCTGTAAACATCTGGGAAGTGAGGAGAGCGGCTGCTGGAGTTTTAGGAGAGGAATGTCGTCCCGTTCTGGTCTGATGCAGGATTCCAGCTGCTCTACTGGACCTTGTTGCTGGATTTCTGCTTCCATGATGCTCCAGATGTTTTGTACTGGTGAAAGGTGTGGACTGCAGCAGACCAGTTCTCCTGTTCCACCATGCTGCTGTGATGATGCAGGATGTGGTCCAGCATGGTGGAACCTGCAAGGTCTTCCCTGAAAGAGACGTTGTCTGGATGGGAGCAGATGTTTCAGCATTGATGGAGCTTCCCAGATGTGGAAGCTGCCCACGCCATCGGCACTAATGCAACCCCATCCCATCAGAGATGCAGGCTGATAACAAGCTGGATGCTCCCTCTCCTCTTTAGTCTGCAGGACACGCCGTCCATGCCAGTGTGTGGGATGTATTCATACATATATATATATATATATATATATATATATATATATATATATATATATATATATATATATATATATATATATATATATATAAATATATAAATATAGATATATATAGATATTTGTAAGATTGCATACCCCTCTAATTACTCTGTCCCACCACTTTGTATCTGTATTTCATTTAATTATTGTTGTTTTCTCCATGTTTTACTGTACAGTGACTTTGAGTGACTTGAAAGACACTTTTTTAAATAAAATGCATTATTATTATTATTATTATTATTATTATTATTATTATTATTATTATTATTATTATTATTATTATTATTATTGTTATTAATATTATTGAAAGTGCAGTATGTTCAACACCAGTCACAAGTGTGGACCTCCTTACACATTAACATGCATCTCATGTCCACTAGAGTGGACACCTATTTAAAGGCTCTTTTCAAGTATATTCATAAGTGAGGATGGAATATTTGCAATTTTGTCATTTCAGTGGACATTAAAAAGTCATCCAACAAACTGTGACTTATTGAAAAATAAACTAGAATAGTCTAAGATTTCATCTTTATACAAACACATAATTACTAAGTTTACCTCAGTGATAAACTCAACAGGTAAATGATACTAGTCAGTTTTTATAGAATAATTCCACGATAAGAATATGACCATATTTATTTTTGTAAATATTTCTTTTAAATAGATAACATAAATAAGTAAAATTTTAAATAATATTAAAAACAAACACTGTCTTTGTACATGTCTGTAGAAGTAAGATATTGCATGTGAACAAATGTGGCATGGATTTTTTTAAATAATTCATGCATCAGATGGTAAATCCAACAGGTAAGCATGTCTAACCTTTCGACAAGACATGTAGTTAAATATTTGAGGACAATAATGTAATAATATTACAAACATAATATATTCAGTGGTTGCTTTCACGCTTTCGATATGTTTTTCTTTTTTATTCATCACAGACTCTCTGCAGCCCAGTTCCACTGTAAGGTTTCATCTTCATAAATGCTCATTTTATTTTTATTTTTATTTATTTATATTTGCTTTTTTATGATGTCATTTCAGTACCGGCTACATTTACGGTAAATTACTGTAAAAACTTTGCATCTCATTTAAACAAGGTTTTATGTACATGAGTGTTTAAACCATGAGACATAATCACTTTGCTATGTTTAAATCTCTTGGTGTCCACTTTGATTTTGACTTTGATGCTTAGGGAGGTTGTTACGGTTGTTCCGATGCAGTCGGGACTGAGAGAACACACATACTGGAATAATTGGATGTGATCAACATTGTCCAGTTTGGTCATTTCTCACATGCCCTCTTCCCGTCTCTTCTCTCCGGCATAATGGAGAATTACTGTTTCCCTGGCCATTACCAGTTCCATTCATCTCAGCCAATTTGAGTCAGTATGGAGGAGAATCTTCTATCTGATCAATATTCCAAGGGAACACAGTTGTCAAATATAGACATTTCAGACAGGCACGGGTTTGTCGTATTCTACAAACAAATTCCACGAATTCCACCTTTAATTATCATTCATATATGTAATTTAAGGGATTTTATTAAGTTTATTTCGGACTCTAAAATGGAGGCCAAAAGCTTTTCCAGTTGTCATCCAACAGCTTCCTTATCAGCCACATTGATTACGCTCCTGTCAACAGGCCAATACGAGAGCTCTGTTTGTGTCACCAGCAGCTCAGACAATGAGCACTTCGCTGCCAGTCGGCTGAGGTGCGCAACTTCAGCGCTTCTTTTCTACTTTCTTCACAGATGTATTTTAGCTTTCTGGGAGAAGTTCAAATGACAAGCTGATAAGTGACTTCAGTCATACCCCTGCTGTTAAATGAGTATCAAAGGCCACAAAATAACAGCATAACCTGGGAATAATTGCAAATTATAGCCCTGAATTGGAGTGTAAAATTGCCTTCCGTCAGTGAAAAAATAGTGCCAGAGGATGAAATGTCCTCTGTAATACAGCATTTAAGTCGACTTTTTTTTTCTTTTGTTCTGAATTTGACTGAATATTCCTCTGTGAACCTTTGTACCGAAACATTTTAATGATATCCAAACACACTTTGATGAATAAAAATAATGACACATTTTTTTATTTGAAGTGCCTTTTACAAAATCAGGGACACTTTATCACCAAAAAACAATGTGTAAAATCAGCACATATAAACGAGACAGAGGAGGGCGTTGGGCTTATGAGTCTTAAGTCTAGACTTGAAGATGGGAAGAGAGTGAGCCTTGCAGATGTCTGCTGGTGAAGAGTTCCACAGTTTGGGAGCTGAAAGCTGTGCTTCCCACGGTGCTGAGGCGGGCAGGGGGTGCAGTGAGGTGGAGGAGGAGGATCTGAGGAAGCAGGTTGCATTAGCGATATGAAGGAGGTCAGACAAATATGGCGGGACAGGGTTACAGCCTTAAAGGTAAACAGCAGGAGTCATTGGCTGACTGGGAGCCAGTGGACCAGCTGCAGGATGTGGGGTGGTGTGATGGGAAAATGGGGTTCTTGTTACGATACGGGCAGCAAAGTTATGGACAAGCTGTACTTGTGAAGGGACTCCTGGGGCACACTGAAGCTGAGGCAGAGTGAATAACAAGGGTGATGAAGAGGGTCTGTATTGCGAAGGTAGACGTAAACAACTGGGTGATGCTGTTGAAATTAAACACTGTGTGCTTTCGGGGAGGATCGTGTATCCATTTATAACTAAATCCCAGTTACATTAACTGTTGAAACCATAGACTGTATATAGAGATGGGCGGAGCCTCCGTGACATCACCCGTAGGTTTCTGAAGAGCTGAATTGAAGCTCAGTGAGCGGTTCCTACCATCACCATCTTGGCAGGGGCATGCGCGTCGTCTCACCCGGAAAATACAAATATGGACAAAGATTTGGAGCTGAGAGGGGGCTGTGAGTGTCATAGTGGATGATTGACATCGAGCTAACTCCAAGCTGCCTGCAGCTAAGAGCTAACCGAGCTAACCCGGAGATAACAGGAGCTAACCAGCTAATCGAGGTAAGCAGCCTAAAGCTAAGTCACGTTATTAACCGTCTAAAAACCGTGGTTGTTCTACATTCTTCTTACTTGTGTCAAAAAGACACGCCCCTAAATATGCCGAATTTAGAGATTAAATTACTTTTAAACAGGCAAGTTTAAAAAAAAATCACTCCCCCCACAGATGCCATGAAGGTAAACTTGACCTATTAAACCTAAAATGGATTTTTAAACCAGGCTGTAAACATGTTTATTTCTGCTGTAAACATGTTTATTTCTGCTGTAAACATGTTTATTTCTGCTGTAAACATGTTTATGTCTGCTGTGAAGTTGGTCTTTTTAACATGGGAGTTTATGGGGATTCGCTCTGTTTTGGAGCCTCTAGTGGATGAAGGGGGAACTGCAGTTTTATGCACTTCCGAATCGGCTTCACTTTTAACCGCCGGAGGTTGCCGCTTGGTTGAAACACACAAAAAAAGTAAAGTAGGTCAGACAACTGGCTTGTAGGATGGAAAAGACCCAAAACCAAGCCCAATAACATCGGGACTCTCTTTGGAAACATCTGCTGGTTTGTGTCTGGGCAACTCCGGTCATTGGGTCCCATAGTCCTGCTTGTGTTAGGAGTCTCCCTGCTGCAACACACATCAGACAATTAGCATCAAACTAGACAAAAAATGAAGAAGAGGAGAAAAAACAGCTTTAATGGCCATTTTAGGGAGATCATTTGGGTTAGACATTTATTTCAGGAGGTCTTTCATTAAAATGAATGCAACAAGGTTTTGATTTAAATCTGCATAGCTTTTACTGAAGCACTCATTATTTACTGCTTCAGACTCTCCAGAACTCCAGTCCTGGAGAGCTTTCATCCTGCAGGTTTTAGTATTTAACCTGCTACAACACACTTGGTTCAAATAAAAGGTTCTCTAACAACTTGGTGCCATCTTTTGCACCTGGCTGGTAATGAGCCATTTATTTGGATCAGAACTTCTGACAGTTTTGGATCAAATGAGACCTTACAGAGAGGGAACGCACATGAGGCTCAGTCAGGTTGGACCACACCTGTCAAGTATCCCGTTTTGGCCGGGAAACTCCTACTTTTTACCCATCTATCCCGCATCTTCCCACATTGTTATTTTCCTGGAAATCTACTGGATTATGATACGAGGAGAACATAAACCGACATAAGGAGACAAACCCCCCACCCATTAAAAGAATGAGCATGCAACAACCATATCACTTCCATGACATCCAGGCACATCCAGGACTTGACAGGTGTGGCTTGGACCTTGATGCGCAGATGTTCAGTTCCAGGAGAAAATGTGTGGATAAGTTGCTTTCATCAATCTTGCTTCATGCCTTTCTGTTTGTCCAAATGATTCTTATCTGACTGGCTTGAGGGCATAAATCTCCAAATTAATAATGCAATCTTGTGTTAAATTTAATCTTTAAATACCATCCCGCTATTTCCAATTTGTCTCCACTCTTTTCTCCAACAAAAGACTCCGTGCACTTCTGAACTTCTGGCAATTACATCAGTCAGATCTGTGGTGAGAAAAACCATTCTTGGATGACGGAAGCTGGCAGAGGAAAATGCCTCGAGGAGCTCTCTGCTAAGAGTGTGCAATGACCCATTACTAAAGTCTGGCCTCTCTGGCTGCTCAATACAGCCTTTAAAGTTTTCCAAGCCCAACGCTGCTACTTTTATTACTGAAGGGGTCATTGATAACAACCCTTTCTCATCTGTTTCTGAGAGCTGCCCGGTCCCCACAGTACACACTCAGAAGAGGGATTTGAAATGCATAACAGAGCATCAACACATACACTGGTAGTTGAAAATGAACATGCAAGTTTCTTTCTTAAGAAAATCTCTCCAGATACACAAGAGGATAACAACCTCCAGCCTCCGATGCAGCTGCTAATCTGGGGTTATAAATCACATTGGCAGAGCCACTCCCTCTCATCCTCGGCCACATAAAAGCAGTACAGCAGAGTGAAGCATATTGATGCCAGCCCCTGGAGTGTAGTAGCAGCTCATCCAACTGGACCGACGCCTGGCAGGGCTTCTGGTCGCTTCCTGCCATCGCAGGCGCACACTGCTAAGCACTGGTTTGTCAAAGCCACTGTGCCATGAAAGCATGACGGCATGAGGCCCGTAGATTAAAGCCACTCGGCGCCTTGTTGCTGCAAGATGCACAGCCATAAATTTGACAAAAGTCAGTTTTGGGTCGTGGCCAGAAAGCATTATCATGCATGTTTCACTCCAGCAATGCAGCCACAAGAAAAGTAACATTTACTCTCCCATTTCCAGTTGTTGGACCTTACGCGCCTCACTTTACTGGTGCTAAAACCATGTCCACTTTCGCTACGGAAAGTTCTGTAGGTGCCTTTAGCTAGTAAACTGTTTAAACAGAGCTCTCGTAACAAAACTGAGGTTGTTATGCAACATCACGGCAACCTTTTGAGTAGATGCATCCCCGTTAGGGCTCCTGCGTGGCAGCAAGCTCCTTCGAGTCCCGCCGGCTCTGGTGGGAGTAAACAGATCAATAGTCTCACCTGAGATGGATGCACACCTCCTCTGAGCAGCGGTGATCGAGCAGATTCTGCAAATCCCCCCTTTTAGCTGCTGCCTAATGCCACTAATGCACAGCAATGCTCTCAGTGACCCTTTATTACGGTGATTAAGCCAACAACCTCAAATATAATGTCCTAATCTGATTAAGAGATGGACACAGCTGAGTAGGAGACGGGCAGAGAGGGAGCGGGCCAAATGAGATGGCTTTTTGTTGTTCATGACTCTTTAAATGGATGCCTGCTTGTTTGGTTATTTGCTAAAATGTAATTGTTATCATCATGGTGGAAGTTTTTTTTTATGGTGCACACGTAAAAGTGTCTGTAGCCAGAACTTTGAAGGTGTCTGTCAAGACAGACATCTCGTCACATCTTTTTGCTCACGCCACGTTGTGTTACCTGGGAGTCATTTTCAACCACATGTCATGTTTCTGCCATTTAAACCCCCCCCCAAAAAAGACACAATAATGCACCTCAGCTTTGACATTTATCATGTGATTCAGGCTGTCCCCCAAAATCAATCATCTCCCCTGAGACGGAAGCCACAGTTATGGAGCCCACCCCCTCCTCCCGCCTTGCTTCGAGACAAAAGTGCCACTTTGGATGTGTATATGTGTGTGTTTGTTGACTTCACTTCACTTAGCTCTGCACCACAGGGGAGCCATGGGAAATCACACAGAGACACGCAGAGAGAATAAACAAACAAATCAAAAGCATTAAACCAAGCAAACACAACATTAGGAGGCTTTTTTAAGGACCGTTAAACCTCCATTATCCACCTCAAATGAGATATCCCATTCGGCAGACTCCCTTCAGTCTTTTGGGAAGTCCGCTAAGCGTAGGTTTCAGAATAGATTAGCCATACAAACTGGAGATATCAACCTGAATCTTATCTTTTTTTTCCTTATTGAAACCTTGTCTCATTTTCATAGTAAGTGTTGGAAGTATGTTGTTATTTCCTCAGAATGCAATTTTTTCTGACAAATCTCTGAAAGCTGCTGACATTTTATTGTAAAAAGAGGAATTTAAGGAGCATGAATGTTCTCATTTAAGCTTTATAAGTGCATATAAATCTTGGTTGATACGTGCTGATGCATCGCTTTGTGCAGACTATGTATGACCACACCCCCCCATCTTACTGCTGCAGGCTCCCAGTCATTAGATGATCTAGTTAGATTAGAGAGTACAAGCTCAGAGACGGTACGAATGTGTCAGAATCCATTGCACTAGTTGCAACCAATTCTTAAAAACAGGAAGCATTGTATAAATTTAATTGGCTTAAATGCATATATGAACAAATTGCTTCCAATAAATAGAGTCATGCAAATATTTTTAAAGAAGAAACACTTAAATTGGTATTTTCTTTAGGAACATCAGACAACATTGTAAAGTAGTGCACAGTGAGCTGTGTATCCTCGCCTCTGTGTGAAGCTGCAGCTGGTTTCAGCTGTTTGGTACCAGCAGATGTGGTTGGAATGTTTTGCTTTTCATCATGGCAATCGAGGCTGATGTGATCTGACTGCTCCACATGGCATTCAGTTACGTCAGCAATCATTCAGAAACCCCGCAGTTGCTTTAAGAGCTCAAATTCAGTGAAACACATCTGAATGTGCAGCAAACCTTTTACCTCATGTCTAAAATGGAAGAAGGACAATTATTTACCACAGTTTCCTATAATAAAAATGCTTGTATTCCCTTCAGTAAAAGACAAAACTATCTGAGCCAGAGGAAAGTTGAGCAGATAGTATTTGTCGGATTGCTTCTCTACATTAAAGTATTTTTTATTAAGAAAGACAGATTGTTTAATATGAAACATCCTTTTAAACCAACATCACTAAAACCATTCAGTCCTACGAGGTCCACAATCCAGCAGTGTGGCAGAACATAGAAGACATGAAAAAGCAACATTAATAGTAATGATAAAAAAATAAAATAATAGTAATAATAGTAATAACCTCATTCCTCAATCACAAGAATGTGTTTAACAGCGGAAGAAACGGCTGAATAAAAGTTGAACAGCATCTTCTGGATTTCTGCCAATAACAGCTGACATTAAGCTGGAAGAGGTGCAGTGACATGCAGCGCTGCAAGACATTTTAGTGCCCGTAAAAGGAGAGACATTTTCTTTAAAAAAAAAAAAAAAAAAAAAAACGATGTGTGGACTTTCAGTAAGAATTAGATAAAAATGCACAATTAAATTGCTTAAAACCAAAATAATAGGTTTTACTTCAAACAAATAAATAGAAATTGTATATATATATATATATATATATATATATATATAACATTTAATGCATATTGTTTATTATGATTTATTGAGTGGGTGTTATTGTTTATAATGTCCTGATGAAATGCTGTAAAAGTGTCAATATTTATGTTATTATTGAGCTTATGAATTGAATTTCATCTTAAACCCTTTTGGAGCTTTTAATAGCTCCAATTTTGTGTTAAATGTTCATGATTTTTGTTTGCAATTTTAATGAGGAATAAGAATAGATGTGCAAAAGCTGGTAGGGAGGTAAAAGTGTTCCATGAAGGTACTTGTGCATTCTGCAGTAACTCCTGATTTCTTTTGATTGCTCCTGATGTTGTAACTAAAGACAAAACCGGTGTTAGGGCCAATCCATGTTGTTAGCACCGCTCTCTGGCGCTAGCGCCACTCTCTAAGCGTTTGCGCCGCTCTGGTGCTAGCGCTGCTCTCTGGCGTTAACGCCACTATCTGGTGTTAGCGCCGCTATCTGGCATTAGCGCCGCTCTTTGGTGTTAGCGCCGTTCTCTGGAGTTAGCGCCGCTCTTTGGCGTTAGCATCGCTCTCTGGCATTAGTGCCGCTCTCTGGCGTTAGCATCGCTCTCTGGTGTTAGCGCCGCTCTCTGGCGTTAGCGTCGCTCTCTGGCGTTAGCGCCGCTCTCTGGCGTTAGCGCCGCTCTTTGGCGTTAGTGCCGCTCTCTGGTATTAGCTTTGTTGTTTTGTGGGACGTTGTGAAACATTTTGTGTTCTATATATCTGCCTAAGCTGCTCTTTAAATAAACTTTTTCTCTTTTTTTTTTCTTTTAAATATATATATACATTTTTAGAGGTTTAAAAATCTTTCACTTTTTTCTTCTAAAATCTGTTTTCAGATTCCTTCTGCTGTCTTCACTTTTTCATCATTATCCCAAGGAGCTTCTGAGCGTTCCCGCACACCAACAGCGATCAAGGATTTCACACCACCATGCTGGTAAGATTGCTTTTCTGTTTGCCGAGCTTTCTGTGACAAGCCTGCATTGTTTTTACATTAACGTCTCTGCTGTCAACAAAAGATTTCTCTTTTAAAGATGGCCTGAAAGGACTTGATGCTTATTTGTCAAATTCCTCATTTGTCAAAATAAAAAATTATTTATATTTGACCAAAGTGCCTATGAAGCTGTGACATTGTGTGAAATGTAAATAAAAACAGAATACAATGACTTGCAAATCTGTTTTAATCCTTATTCAGCTGAATACACAACAAAGACAAGATAATTAACATTCAAACTGATAAACTTTATTGTTTAGTAACAAATATTCCCTCATTTTGAATTGGATGTCTGGATCAGGTTCCAGTAAAGCTGGAATTGGAGTCATAAAAAATAGAGTAATGCTCCAAAAACACCTGTTTGGATCATTCCACAGGTGAACAGGTTCACTGGAAACAGGTGGGTGTCATGCTTGGGTATAAAAGGAACCTTCCTTGATGTCACCATTTTACGAACTACTGCATGTGCAAATAGTCCAACTGTTGAAGAATATTTCCCAACTTGTAATTTCATTAATTTGGGGATTTTAGGGATTGATTTTATCGACAGTCATTATATCATAAAAAAAAAAAAGAAAGAATGTGACGTAGTGGTTAGCGCTGTGCCTGTGGAGTTTGCATGTTCTCCCCATGCATGTGTGGGTTCTCTCCAGGTCCCACTGTTAAAAGACATACATGTTAGGTTAATTGGTTACTCTAGTTTGACCCCAGGAGTGTGTGAATGGTTGTTTGTCTCTCTGTGTTGCCGTGTGATGGACTGGTGACCTGTCCAGGTGTACCCTACCTCTCGCCCAGTGGTTGCTGGGATAGACACCAGCATCCCTGCAACCCATAATTGGCCTGAACAGTCAAGAAAATGGATTTAAAGAATCCGGAGAAATCTCTGTATGTTGGTGGGAAGACGAAAAGCCAACTATGAAATGCCGATGACCTTTGATCTCTCAGGCTGCACTGCGATAAAAAGATGTCACCATGTTGGCTCAGAAACACTTCAAACCAGTCAGGTACCACAGTTAGTCGCCATATCTACGTCTCAGTGTTAACCCTTACTACTCTGGACCAGAGCTCATCTCAGATGGACTGATGCAGACTGATGGATTCCTGGTTGATACACCAGTGTGGTGTGTGTGTGTGTGTGTGTGTGTGTGTGTATGTGTGTGTGTGTGTGTGTGTGTGTGTGTGTGTTAGTCATTAAGCTGCACATCTGTGAAGCGCCATTAATGCTGGAAGGTTCATGCAGGTTTTGGAGCAACATGCTGCATCCAGTCAACATCTTTTTCAGCAACGTCCTGCTTATCTCAGCAAGACAAAGCCGGGACACATTCTGCAGGTGTTCCAGCAGGTACAGAGTCCAGGTTCTAGACCGGCCCGCCTGCGGTCCAAAGACACCGAACTGCTGCAGCAGGAACGGGAAAGAATTCCACCCAAAGCTTCAACATTTACCGTCCTCAGTTCCCACACACTTACTGAGTGTTAAAAGGAAAGATGATGCAACACAGAGGTAAACATGGACCAGTTCCAGCTTTACTGGGACCAAAGTTTAGTTAGAACATTAACTATCTTCTCTTTGTGGTGTATTTAATCAAATACAACCTAAAAAGAATCATTTTTTGTGTTTTTATTTATGTTTCACACAAAGTGTGGAGTTTAAAGCCTCATCTGATGGCTGGCTTTCAAGAACCTGCAAGTCTTAGACTGTAAATATGACTCTTATCAGATGTCAGTCATTTATATTTCCTGTGATTTGTTTATGACTGATATTTATTATCCCATTACATCATCCTTAATGACTTTTGAATGTACCGTTTGAGTAGATGTCTTCTTTCTAAATCACTGCAAATGCAGTTCAGCTTCCAAAAGATGAACTTATTATGAGTATACATGTTGTGAATTGAATAAATTCTTTTTAAAATGCAACCCTACAGGAAGCAAATCGAGTACATTTCATATGTCGGCATGACTGCAGCTGGATGAGAGCTGGGTTGTGTTGCCCACTGAGGGGTTTTAGGAAAACTTCCTGAAATGCTTTAACACTTTAAAACCCAAATCATGAAATAAAAGTGGGAAGAAAACTTGTTTATTTGGTCCTTAAACAAAAGAAAGGGGGTATTTTCTTTTTTTACCATGTGACATGTTAAAATTATCATAGAGGAATCTGCTTCCTGGTGTCTGTTGGGGGCGGGGATCGGCGGGGATTGGTGGGGATCGGCGGGGATTGGTGGGGGGAGAGACAACTATCAAGTTGTGTTCAATAGGTTTTTTTTTTTACCAAATAGTGATGCAAGCTGGTCCTGTGACAGACTGGTGACCTGTCAGATCTGCCTTTCAGCCAATGACTGCTGGGATTGACTATGAAACCCTGAATTGGACTAAACAGTTAAGAAAATGGATGAATGAATGATGGGTGATGCTAATGGCTAACAAAGTGTATGAATCCTATATGTCAGGTTGAACTTTACAGGCCTAAACTCCTTTTTGTGGGTTTTTATTTTCCTCTCCTTAGGTGCAGATGGACTTACTCCTGTATTTGCTTGTTGCAGTAGAATAATCATATCTTTCTATCAGGCCTGAATCCTCGCGCTGTCCCGGGCTTGGTTATTGTTAACCTCAATCAGAAATCTCAGCGAAGCAGATGCTATATTTTGGGATGACATTTCAACTGAATGGATAAAAAAATGGCCATAGAAATGGGAAAGGTTAGTCTAAAAATAAGCCAGCAAAGCCGCCTAATTCAGTTTGGCTTTTAACAAAAAGGACAAAATAGAGATAATGAGGTCATCAAGCTGTTTTACTAAAGACTTCATGGGACAAATATCACAATTTATATCATGTAACATATAAATATGAGATTACAATTATGATAATTCCTTGTAAAAGCACACAGTTACTTCAGGAGCAAAATATTAAATAACGATATTCAAACCCAACCGCATGCAATTCTCACTTTCCCAGAGTTTCATCATTCATGTCGCTGCAAACAAGTTGACTTTTAAACCAGACTAAGAAGTGATTTTTATTCATTCAACAAAAAGTCTGCAGCACCGACCCAATTCAACCACGGCATAGCCTCCATGTTCTTCCAGCTCATTGTTCGTTTACAGAAAGATCATGCAAATAGCTGGCAAAGTACGGCTGAATATTCAGTACATGAAGCAGGTTAACAGGAGCGGATGGCTCTGAAGGAGGATCTGGGTTTCTGTAAACGCAGGAATTTCTCCTCATGGCTTGAATCTGTTCGCTTTCCTTTCATCATGGACGTTTTTGGGCACCGCAGCCACTTCTCAGCTCTCACCTTTCAGCTTGACTGACATCATGATTGCGGAGCCGAGACAGATTTGAATCTTTTCCTCGCCCTTTTACTCAGGCCAATTATCCTTTTCTGTGTGTGACTGGTCGTCATCTGAGTCACATTACAACAAAGGGGATGAAAATGAGCCTCTTTCCTGTAAATTACAGGCCATGACAGACAAACGTGAAATGAACTCACTGGAGTTTGTGAGGGAATTATTGTCACTCTGAGACTGAAAAGGTTTCTTTTAATTTTCGGGTCAGATTTGGCCCATTATGCTGGAAACAAGCAGAGACAAAAAAGAGAAAAAAAAAAACTGTTTTTTGCATTTACTATTAATGGAGGGGTCTCTAAAATCCTTTTCAGATGCACCATCCCTTTTCACCCACCTCAGTGCGATAATTAAAAAGTTTTCTGTTGCAGCCATGGAGGATTTTCATGTTAATAAAGTGATTAAATTGCCAGTAGGAGTGCACTGATCTGTGCAATCAAATTAAAACCACATGGATGGACCGTTGAAGCTGCAGTGCATGTTGGGACTGGTGTTGCAGAGTCGCTGAATGTTTTGTTCTCTAAGTTAATGGTTGGATCTGTTCATGCTTTCATGTCTTACATGACAAAGAGCTGCAGAAGGACCGTGTGCAGCATCTCTCACAGTTAAACCAGAGACAGAAACAGAAGCTGCTCAGGCTAATTTGTGGTTTCTGCTGTCATGTGCATTAGTAATCATAAGCTGGTGGACACAGGGTTTTGTTTATACTGATTTTGGTACAAATACTCTGAACATAATCCCACTTATAGAAAAGTAGGGAATTGACAACGTCATGACTGGAAGACAGGCTGATAATGGCATCTTATTGTTTAACTCCCATGACTGTTCGATGACCAGTTCACCTATAAAACAGGTGGTTGTTATGTCTTGAGGTCTGACATTGCAAAGTTTAACAGCCTGGCATGCAAAGGACATCATTTCCAGCCCTAACTGGACTTAAAGTCATTTTTACTCCACTGTTGTGTAAATCCAGTTCATTTTCAATATGCTAACTGAAACATTTACAGCAGGGTGTCCAAAGTCGGTCCCCTTCTGCAGGGTTTCCATGTATCCCTACTCCAACACACCTGGCTTCCATTAAATGGATCATACAGCTAATGAAGTTCTGCACAATATCTGATTAGTTTGAGTATGGTGTGTTGGAGCAGGGATACATGGAATACCTGCAGAATTGTGGCCTTGGACTGGAGCTGGGCGCCCCTTATTTTGGGATTTGTATTAAAACATTGTGTAAACAGAATTTAGTGCAGAGATCATGAATTTTGGTCCTCAAGGATGACTGTCCATCAGGTTTTAGATGTTTCCCTGCTGCAACACACTGCATCAATAGGAAATGCATTTAAAAGCTGGTTTGACTCAGGTTGCAACAGGTAAACATGTAAAACCTGGAGAACAGCTGCCTTTTTGGAGAGGGGTTTGTCATTAGTGATATATAGGAATATACTGCCCCTAGTGGCCATTAGAGCAAGTGCATATGAGTTGTAAAAATGGCAATAGGTCAGTAATCCAGCAGGTTTTCCATGTATCATTTCTCCAACACAGCTGATTAAAAGTATTGATTGTTGGTGCAGAACCTGATTGGCTGTTAGGTCCATTTAATTTGATTCAGGTGTGTTGAAGCAGGAATACATGGGGAAGCTGCTGGATTGCAGACCTGGCAGGACCAAGTTGGAGACCTCAGGGTTGGAAGGTAAGAATGCAGATCTAATCTGAAAAGTTTGCAAACCCAAAAAATGTTTTGACTCAATTCAACAACGAAGGAAGAAAATTTTATCACAATCTCGTGTCTTAATATGTAATTGAGGCAAAATGACATCATTGAGAGAAGACGTCACATTTTAAAAGGAAAGGGAAAAAAAAAAAAGGAAAAAAAAGTAAAGTCTGCCTCTGTGGATGCACGTAGTACCTCCATCTTGCCTGTAGGGGGCAGTACTTTACATTATGGCATTGGTTCTATAGATAAAACATGAATAACTTTATTTGGGGGATTTATTGCTTAATTAGCTTGGATATTTTCAATTAAAAAATTAAATCAGACACAAACAAACTAATTCCAATAAAAATATTACTTAAAACAAAAAAGTTTTTATTGGCTGTTGGCAAGATTGACATACAGCAAAACATCCAGGAGGCAGTTACATGATTATGTCTTGAGTGGTCAGACATGTTCCAGAAGAGTCTGTGTTTTCTCCCAGACAGGGACACTTGGTTTAGACACTGCAACAGTCCAGGTTTGCATGAAGACCAGCCTGAGTTTATAAGCAGGCATAGTGTAAATGAGCCTGATTCACTTCAGCTGCATCGACTAACCACTGGACACACCTTATGCACACCCAGAGGAAGGCAGGACAACCACAGGGGACGGAGAAAGGAGGAACATTGGAATGGAGGAAGCTCTAGATTGCAGCCTGGATCCATGACAGTCTGTCTGTGAGTGAGAGGAAGTGGGGGCTTTTTTACAGGAGCTGAATGTTTTCAGATTTTCAACATTTAGAAATAGATAAATACATAAAGGCTCAAAGAATTATTACATTAAAGGGCACACCTTTATATTAACATCCATGCCTACGTTGAACCAGTGTGCTGCAGAGGAATGTTGCACTGCATGAACCACGACAGAGGAGTTCCAACTTCAGCCGCATCCCTAACGAACCATGTAAGCTTCATTATGGGAGAATTTTACTGATTAACAGACGAGGAAATTCAATTATTTCTGGTGTTTTCTTTGACTTTTCCCCCCAAGACTCAAGTTAACATCAACTTTTCACAAAGTCAAAGACAAACGGGTCAATCAAAGAGAAATGTACGAAATCATGAAAGATTCTTTTTAGACTTTCAATCCTATAAAAAATTACTTTTACAGAAGATCAGTTCTGCTGTCAAAAAACTAACGCAATGTCTGTTACGTCGCGGTAGTATTATCTCCTCTGTTAAAAGCATGTCTGTTGTTGTTTAGCTGTCAGCTTCACTAAAGCAGCTAATGTAGATAATTATTCACTGAAAGCTGAAAGGCAAAACGCAGTTACCAAAGACCAATTATAGACAAAAAGCCGCATTCAAAGGCAGCTGCATTAGCAGAAGTTTAGCTAAGTGGCCAATTTTCATAACAATTTCAATGGCTTTAAGTCATTACACGAGTGTGAAATGCCGCAGTCATTGATGGATGTCCATATCGCTGAAAATGGCTCAAAACATTGTGGTTTTCAGCAGATTCTGGCTGCAGGCAAAATGACACCTGAATGTACTTGTTCAATAAATCAGACATGACATTGAATTTCCTTGGGCTAACTTTTTTTGTGTCATCCACTAATGCTAACTAAATAGCCATCATCAGTGTCAGGTCTGCTAATGAATGTCTAGCTCAGGGCGATTTATTGGCTGTAGGCAGAATGCTTTGAGAAGATGGGTTTGAAACACCAATTAGCCACATTTTAATGGCAGAGGGAATGTCTTGTTCTGTTTTTAAAAAAAAAAAAAAAGTCCAGTGGCATGCTTTCTGAGAAAATAAAGCTGTCAGTCGGGGCACAGGGGAACGAAATACTGAAAGTGAGGGGTGGACAGACTCACAAGGGCTAATTACAGAGCTGCCACCTTGTTTTCAAACATCCTTTGCAAAGCATTTTTTCCACCTTCTTCACCACAGCGACTTCACAACAGCGTCTGTTGTATGGACGTGCATGAACGCTTGCTTTTTAAATTAGTAGAATTGAGACATATTTAATGTGAAATGTGCAAAACTGCAAGAGAACAGTTTTTGTCATCCAAACCTTTTAGTCGCCCTTTGAAATGCCTCAAGCATTCTCCTGCTGCAACTCTGAAAAGCTTCTGACAGCATGCCAACAGAGCTGCTTATGTCTTTTTTTTCTGATTTTTTTTCCCCCAAAAGTGAAACCCCTATGATCATTAATTATCGTTTTTTAAACCTTAGAGACATCATGTGAATAACTACTATTATTATTATTATTCCAGGTGGGACGACCTCTCAGGGCGATGCAAATAAGGACAAATAATGACACCTTGATGACTATTTGAAGAATGGGAATTTCTTATAATTCTAAGCTAGGTGGCCTCTTGAAGGATTCAGCTAAAAATTAGAATAAGAGCATCAGAAATGACGTAAAATGTCTACAGAGGAGGTTGAGGTGAACAGAAAAAGAAGAGGAAACTTGCCAGTCTGGTATCGCATTACTCCACTTCTAATCCCTTTTCATCAGCACATAAATGAGAGGCAGTGACATGCTAATCAGATCAGGAAAACCACATAAGTGGATCTTGTCCAAATTGCCTGCCTGTCTCCATAACAACCCAGTTTGAAGGCCTGTCAAATGTTAACACTTTAAGTTTCGGTTGTTGCGCATCTGTTACGCGGATCAAGGTTGACTTCCGTGGATTAGCATCTGTCAGCTTTATTTTTAGCGACACCACAAGGCTTCCGTACGCAGATTACTGCCAACGATGCTGAGGGCCACTTGTGCCTGGCTCTGGCACTCTGCAACCCGTCTTATCTGACACAGCTGAAGTTGCGTAAGACAGATTCCCCCTGCAAGAGAACATCAGAGAGGCTTCATACATCAGTGGTTCCTGGACTGCAAGTCCCACAACGCTCCACTGAAACTGACAGTTTGTTGGAGCCTCGTGGCTTTCAGTTTTGGTGCTGCTTTTAATTAACGCAAGAAACCAGAGTTTTACAGCGTTACGCTGCATCAAAACTGCATCTGGTCAATAGGTATCTGTGTGTAAAATGAAAGACTGAAACACGAGAGAACTGCACCAAGTCCTGTAAACGGAGCAACCTGTCCAAGGGCAACGCAGCACGGCGCCTTTTTGGTTTTTTTTTTATTGTTAAACAGCAAATCACAGGAGAAAGAAGGAGCGGTGGGGTGGAGGAGGGGTGGGCAGTGAAATACAGAAACAATGGAGTGGAAAAAATCCAACAGGCACAAGCTTTATCTCGTTCCCCTCGCCTTCCCCGCCTTTTTTCCATTTTTGCTATCTTCCACTATCTTAATGAGCACCACAGCTTTCTATCTAGGGATGGTGCTGGTGTGATACATCACAGGCAGGATGCATACAGAGCAGCGAGGACAGGACAGTAGCGGGGTGACAGTGATGCTGGCGGAGCGATTAAGAGCGCTTAGGCAAGCATGCTGATTCAGAGCGTGGTTAAAAAGAGTACCATCATGCTCAGAGCCGGACTTCAATCTCCTCCTTGAGAGGAAAATGTCACAAAGATTGTGTAAAGCTGAATATGTATGTGTGTGTTGAAGGGGTTTAGTTTGCACCATCACTTGCCTGAAGTGAGACAAATACCTCACTGCATCTGTGCAGTGGTCATAAATTGGGAATGATGATGCAGAAACTGTGAATCTACTAGGATTTTCACACACACCATCTCCAGTGTTTCCAGAGGAGGTCTGAAGAAGAGAAAATATCCAGATGTTGATGTCAGAGGTCAGAGGAGAATGGACAGACTGGTTGGAGATGATGGAAAGACAACAGGAAGTCCAGTCAGCACTGGTTCCATCCAAGATACAACATCATCTGAACCTGTCCAGCCTGGAAGCAGATGGTCTCCAGCAGCAGAAGACCACAGCGGGTTCCCTCCTGTCAGTAAGAACAGGAAACTGAGGCTACAATTCCACAGTTTCGAATTCTTTGTCAGAGAATCAGAAGTAGTTTTCATTTTCAACTCCTTAAACTTCCTTAGAAAGTGTTTGTACATCTCATACAGCTGTGTCACTCCAAAACTCACCAGCCAATCGGAATGCGCCCTTAAAACGAGCCCGCCCATGAAAGGTTTGTCTCCAAAATGAAACCAAACAATCGAGAATCAAAACCAAAGACTGTGAAGCGCAACCAAAATAGCGAGAAGAGAGAGAGAGGAAGAGGAAACTGCAAACAAAACTACTCAATTTAAACAAATAAAAGCCGAGTTTTCATGATGATTGATCATTTTTTGATTTTGATATAATTTATTTTACTTAAGTTTGGGAAAGTTTTGGTTTTAATTGTTTTTTGCTTGAGTTTTAAAAAGTTTTGCTTGGAGATTCTGAAACAAATCTGGTCCCATAAACTTCCAGCAGGATGATGCACCATGTCACAAAGCTCCCATCATCTCCACCATGACGATGAGTTCACTGTCCTCCAACGGCTCCACAGTCACCAGATCTACATCCCGCAGAGCAGCTTTGGGACGTGGTGGAACGGGAGATTCTCATGGTGGATGCTTCATGTCAATATGGAGCAAATTCTCTGAGAAATGCTGAATCTGACACTTTTTGTTCTGGAGGAATAAAAAGGGTGCAACATGGTCCTAGTAAAGTTACCAGTGAGCATATATACCTATAAGACATCTCCAATAGGAGTATAATAAAAGACAAAGTGTTCTGATATTCTCATCATCAACACAACTTTGCAAACATCATAGAAAATGCTTTAAAACTTTATTTTCAGAGCAGATCTCTCTGTTTAAACCTGCAACTTGGATTTATGTTACTTCACTTTTTCCTCAGCTTGTCCCCAACAGCTGATTTCTATCTACAGTTCATGTTCTTTCACCGTCTGAGTAGCAGTTACACTTTTCAGAGTGACATTAGCGGCATTATGCTCCTCTAGCCAAGCGCAGTTTAGTGACAGTTAATTATAATTGCTCGTCGTCCGGAGTTAAAATGTCTGGTCATAAAGTCAGTCAACACTGAGAGCCAGTGGCACCTTCAGATGCACCGACTCCACGGTCTGAGAGTTCGCTTGCATAACAAGATCTTATTATTCAGAAGGGCTGTTGCAGCACATTAATGAGAGACGACCGTTCCGTTTGTTTGCAGCTCACTTTGCCTGCAAACTAATTCATTTCTAATCTGTTCACATGCTATCTTAAACTCTTTAACACATCAGAATTAAAGTTGACCCCCCCACCACCTCCACACACACACACACACACATACACACACATATACATATATCCCTTTCCTTTATATTACTGGAGCCAAGAAACTCCTCTGCTTCACTAAAGTTGAAATATAACACTTTCTTTCCATCAACAGTTGTACATGTGAAGTTTATTGAGGAAAAAGGTTGTTTCAGTCGGCCGTCCTCAACCTTTTTCACCATTGTACCCCCCGTGGAACTACTTTTCAGCCAAGTACCCACTGAACCACAGGTGTCAATTTCCATTTCAGCTTCGGGGCCACATACAGTGCAGTCTGTTCCCCAGTGAGCCAGCCCAGTAAAGTACCAGCATAATTACCCATAAATAATGAAAACGCCACATTTTCTCTTTGGTTTAGTACAAAGAGGTTCAATTACATGCTCAAGATGTTAACTTTTAATGAAATAGCCTTTTAGAAAATATTTATTATTTAGAAAATAAATAACAATCTGAAATTATCTAAAGTTACACGTTTAGATCATTCAAATTTAATTTTCAATTTTTTTTATTTGCTTGATCTTTTTAGTTATTTATGTTTCATATTGTAAAAAATTATACATCTTTATGAAATAAATATAAATAAATAAAATATATATGTTTTGTTCAAAGCAAAATAAAAGGTGGATTATGTGGTGAAACTAAAACGTAGTTGGGGACTCTTCACAGGTGATGGAGTCTGCTGGAGATGAATCAGCTTGCTGCGATGTGGCGGTTGTTGTCATTTTAATGGTTCTGTCTTTAGCTGCGTTTCCATGACATTTGTCTCAAGATAAAAGCGAACGTTTTTGCAGGTGTTTCCATTGAACAGTGTTTAACACATAAGCCGCAGTTCTTGTAAAAACTTGTTGAAATTTTTTGAGATTTGCGGTTCATGCAAGAAACCACGCAACATCATTTTTGTTTTTTTTTACTTGATCTGAAAGATTTGCCATGACTTTTTCGAAGCCATTTCCCATCGTTTCTCTTTCTAATTTATTGTACAACTCGCATTTCGCTGTTGTTTACTCCACAACGTGCCATCTTTATAGAAAATGGTCACATGACCCTCTGACGCCATGTCCGGGACCATATAAATGCAGAAAGTCTTTTCATTACACTTTTGCGAGTTTTTATCTAAATCTAGGGGTTTCCATTCGAAATTTTCTTTGAGATATTTAGATTTTGCGCAATTCTAGAGGCAGTGGAAATGCAGCTTTTGTTGCTGGTAGAGAGAAACTTATCACTAAGTTTATACCGAGTCATGTTCATTCATTAAGTCCATTAGGAGATGCTTTGACATCTGAATGTTGATGTTTGAGTGAATGATTATTCTGTGCATTCTCTGTTCTGGAAATTAATTCAATGCTACATTTTTTGCTTCTGTGTACTAATTTTTTGGAACAAATATTAGCACATTTTATGCTCATTCAGAGTCAAGATACTGCTACGTCTCAGGAAATTAAAATATTTTGAAATAGTTCAATAATTTTTGTCACTTGTTTCAGAATGTGAAACTCATATATTATATAGATTCATTGCTTCAAATATTTATTTCTTGAAATGTTGATAATTGTGGCTTATAGATAATAAAAACCCAAAATGCAGTGTCTCAGAAAATTAGAATATTGTGAAAAACTTCAATGTTAGAAAGTCATGGTGTCACACCCTAATCAACTAATTAACTCAAAATACCTGCAAAGGTATCCTAAACCTTTAAATGGTCTGTCATTCTGGGTCAGATGAATACACAACCATGGGGAAGACTGCTGACTTGACAGATGTCCAGAAGACGATCATTGACCCTCCACAAGGAGGGAAAGCTATAAAAGGTCATTTCTAAAGAAGCTGTTTGTTCACAGAGAGCTGGATCCAAGCATGTTAATGGAAAGTTGAGTGGAAGGAAAAGGTGCACCAGCAGAAGGCAGAACTGCAGCCTGGAGAGGATCGTCAAGCAGCATCCATTCAAGAATCTGGTGAGCTTCACAAGGAGTGGACTGAAGCTGGACTCCTAGACATGATCCTAGACATGGACTACAGACGTCCCATTCCTCGTGTCGAGCCACTCCTGAACCAGAGACAACGACAGAAGAATCTTGAGAAATACCACAAAACAAATACACTTTTCACAAGCCTGACATTTCTGTTTAAAATATCCTATTTTCATTGATCTTATGCAATATTCTAATTTTCTGAGACACTGCATTTTGGGTTTTCATTATCTATAAGCCACAATCATCAAAGTTTTAAGTAATAAATGTTTGAAATGTTTCACTCTATGTGTAATGAATCTATATAATATATGGGTTTCACATTCTGAAATGAGGGACAAAACATTTTGAACTCTGAATATTCTAATTTTCTGTATATTTTTCTTTAGCGTCAGTGCAGAAGGTTGGAAGAGCTGTAGCCTGCTGTCTTCAAAGCAGAGTTTCACACACCAAAATGCTGGAAAGCAAACCCTAAAATAGCATGAGCAGGGCTCTTTGACCTGCACCAGACCATCGCTGAGCCATGACACACATGCAAAGACTGTGAAGAGTGCATTCATGTCTACACTGTGTGAAATCAGTAACGAACCGGAAACAGCCTGGAGAATCGCAGGCCAACTCATTGTCAGGCATAACATGAAGAAGCAGGAGCAGAAAGGGGCGTCCCAGAGGCCATACAAGCTATTCTCTCCGTTCTCGTAGGGGCTGCATGACTTGCGAAACAATCTTCCTAAACAGAAACAATAAAGTGAGACAATATTGCAACATAATGTTGTACATAATGGCATTTTGGACAAGCAGAGATAAGCCTTGGCTCCATATTCCTGGAGTAATGTGAATCAGAGCCTCCACTGCCAAAGATAAACCATAGAGGAAGGGTTGCACTGCATTGTGCAAGAGCAGTCATTGATGTTCTATTTTTGCCGGCATGAGACACAGATTAGATAATCAAAAGTGGGCACATTTTTATGGGAGAAGAAATGGAAATGTCAATACACTTATTCAAGCTCAAAGGATTTCTGGGTGTAGAACATGGAAAGAATGATGCACACCAAGAAGGATGGACATTATTCTTCCAATATTCCATCATTTGCATGGTGGAAAAGCCAGACTAATATGCAGCCTGCTGTACTGGCATTGTTCGGAAGCATTTGAGCAGAGAAATGCTGCCAGATGTTGGTTAACACAGCTGCCTGTTGATGACGGCATGTTGCAGGGCGGCTGCAAACGTCCTTGGTGCCCAGAGAAAAACATTTGTCATGTATCAGCCAAAAAAAGACAGACTGGGAGAAGCAGCTGGTGATATGTTCAGGTCAAGGCTGCAGATATTCCTGCAGAAACTAGAACTTACGTTAAGTCATGCTAATTAAACTCTAGGTGGGTTCACAGCTTTCAGCTCTTCCTTTGAGAAGCAGTAGAGATTAGAATGTGGAAAATCACTAATTAAAGCCAAATCAAGAGAGAATATCCGGTGTAGGGTTGGGTGGAGTGATGTGTATGAAATAAAACGTTAAATGGGAAGTGAGAGGCGAGATAGCAAGCATGTGAGTAGGTAGCGTGACGGTGTTTGTCAAGTCATAAAGCTGCTGCAGGCTCTCTGTATGACAGGAGAAAATTGACTCGTCCCTCTTACCTTCCCAGCTAGCTTGGGGACATTTTTCATTAATTATAGGCTGAGCTTTTTTTTCATCCATGGTATTTTCCAGACAGGCATCTTCTGCTCTGCCTGCTGCAGTTAAACCGTATATGATCTGTTCATTGACCTGTATGTGTTCAAAACTAAGTTGGCTCTCTTGGGCTGGCTTTATCTGCACTCTGACAGCCAAAAACATGCTAGAAGGCACGTTTATCTAGTGTATATTTTGGGATAGAAAGTGGCGGGTTCCAGCGAACGCTGGCTGGGCTGCCTCGCAGAGCGGCAGAGGTCGAATGTGACACTGTCATTTTTCACAGATGGTGTGGAGGCTGCCATTGCAAACCAGCTGGAATATCAATGGACAGATCTCCCATTATTTTCTAAAGAAGTGGAGGGCACCTTAAAATGACATTCCTGCTGTGCTGAAGATGATTTGCTGTAAATCAGGAGGAAAATCATTGCTAAGAAGCAGCATTTAAAGGTCAGAAAGAATTGTGAGCTGTTTGCTGCCATGATTCAAGACAATTCGTCAGGAGAGAGCGAAGGGTCACTTGGCTTTTACTTTCTTTGACTCTGTGAAAGACTGAAAGAGATGATGGAGAAGCTAATGGCTCATTTCCTTTAAGTTTAATCATAATATGTAAACAAAGACATGAATTCTCATGTGTATATTTTAGTATCATCCCCTGCGGTTGGTGCACAGTGACACATGGCCACCTACAGGCTCTACTGCGAATCTTTCAGATTAAAGCTTGCTTTTTTTTCCAACCTTCTTGAATGTCATTTCCTGCTTGTTAACTCTCCATTAATGTCTCTTGCTTCATATCCACTTGACACAAGCCCTGTCAGAGAGGACTGGCTTTTAGAGGCTTTGTCGCACCTGCATGGGAGAGGTTTTACCTCTAATTACGTCCTCTCGGGCAGAATGCTATTGTCTAACTTTCGGAGCAAGGCCATGGGGAAGTTATTTTATAAAGATTTAACACTCCATTAGCAAACCACAATCCTCTGGTGTGCCTGTGTATATCTGACTCTGAGAATTGTACTGTTGAGCCGAAGCTTTTGCTTTCTACTCCAAAGACAAGGCAGGAGTCGTAGGGGTGGATCAAGATGGGGCTAGCTTGGACCTTTTTCCGGCTTTGGTTTCTAAACAGTAAACAGAAGATCAGCAAGCATCTCGAGATGCAATCGCATGGATCTTTTTCCATCACATACTTCTTCTCTGAGTTAGTAAAGTAAAGGTTTGAGCCAATCAGAAGTCGATTCTTTCCTTAAATGAGCCTCCTGGATTTACAGAAAGCAAAGCTTTATTTTCACCCGATCGTTGTGAGAAGCAGGGCTGGAATGGACAACTTAGAGGAAGAAGAATTCGACCAGTTTGAGATAACAGAAAATTTCAAGCAAAAACCATTCCCCCGCATCCAGACCCTGATCGATCAACATCAAAAGTTAACACATCTAAGCTGATCCACAGCTCACATCTGGTAAAATTTTAATTTAAACTGGGTTGGTTGGGTCAATCAACCGAGAGAGGAACATAAAAAGTGAAAGAAAACAGAGGAAAAGGTGGAAAAAACCCACAAGTCTGACCAGATCAGCCTGATCTTTGAACAGATGAATTAACCTTTAATGCCTCTTCACCACCAGTCAGCTCTGCTTTTATTGGAGTTTGTCATTTTTTTCTGGAAGAATTCTACAGAATGGTTTCCAATAAGCTTCAAGCATGTTCCAGAGGACCAATGGCTGCTAACAGAGCAGGAATATAACAGCTGAGATTTTTAATCACTTAAGATAAATGGTTTTATCTGATTTTAAAAAACTGCTTAAACAACAAACCATATTTTCAGCCTAGAATGAGGAGAAGATGGAAATATTTCCCTGTGATTTTTATTTTTTTATTTATTTTTTTTTTTATTCATAGAAATAGAACCAACAACAATCCCTCTGCATAAATACAATTTGGAATGACTTGCAGACAACATTGTCCATGTTTCTATTGCTAAATGCTCGCTTTGGTTCTGCTTAGACCTCCACTTGCATGGACACAATTTGGACACAATTTGGAGCTTAAAAGCATAAAACTGGACAGAAGCCGCCAAACGTTGCACAATTCAGATGGAAACTGGGCTTTTCAAGTTGAAAGAAGACTCTTACTCTTACTGATCTGGAAACCTCCAGGGTCTTCCCTGAGGTGGAACATCCCCCCCACCCGGGATCTCCTCCCAGCCTGACATACTGGCGGGTTTTTGCTGAGTCAGCTGGAGGGATTACACATCGTTTCCGGACAGAAAGCAACCCAAAATGACACAAGGGCACCTCAAGTTTGTTGCAATATGAGAAGTACATGCGGTTCAAGTTGATCCTGCACCCAGTAAAACGGCTAAAAGCATTTAAAGTACAAATATTTACACAGCATCTCTGCAGACATCTCTCAATATGTAGAACTCACAGTCTGATACCCTTAAGACAAAGAAGAGAGCTTGAGGAAATTAATACACATTTTTAGTCATGCTTCAGTTTAAGATTTAGATTGTTTATCCGTGTTTTGTCAGAATACAAAGATGCACCGTTGGTTTGATGCGCAGACCGTCTGTCTGAGCTTTGATGGTTATCAGAACAGCTTTCATTTCCTGCTGAGCAGTTCTCCAAATATTGCTGCGGATTCCAGTGTCTCTGTTTACCTCCGGTCTTTGTCTGAATGACAGCTCTGATGGAGAGCAGTTTATACACTCTGAGGATAAAATGAGCCAATATTTTCCTAATCCAGGACTTAACCTCACAGTACAGTCCATAAATACTCGGATGATTGTTACAGCGAAGGGAAATATTTACATGCTGTATTTAACAGCAGTGCAGCTCATTTGCTCAAAATCTCAGATCAATGCTGGCGCCTTTCTCTTTGTGCATACCTGACAAGCAGAACCAGATCGTTTGTAATTTGTTTGCATAAAATGGAATGATGAAGAGAAAACTTAAAAGGATATGCAACCCCGTTGGGCAGCTACACTGCAGAAATGACTGGCTTTGCAGTCCAGTCATGATTCTGTTCAAACGACACGTAAACGAAGACCCTGAACTCTCCCACAGACAGGGCCAATGATGAAAATACGTGTAATCATCCACAGCAGGGAGCCGGTTCTCTGGGTTTTACCTGCAATTGGTGCTCAAAGGCGGGCAGGGGGCACTGAATCAGGACTCTGGGATGCAGTCAAGCACAGACGTTAAAGTGCAACTCCACAGCTGCCACTTTGGGAAACAGTTTCCTGCATCTGTGCTGGGAGTTCCATTAATACAAAGCCGGCATAAGATGTCACATAAAACCAGTGACCTGTCTGCTTATTTAGCTTCAGATAAAAAACAAAAAGTCAAAGAAGTTAGTGTAATCCAACTAAACATATGGGAATCATTTCTCCACCATGTGGTCATCTGGCCATCCTGGAGTCCACCACAACCGACACAGTAAAGACAGAAGTTGAAGGGAAAATGGCGAGGTTGGCCTTCTCTGTTTCCCAGAGGGCAGAGGCAATTTTCAGCTCTAGTGAGCCAGCTCCAGGAATACCCAACAGTGAACACAGAACAATACTCAAGCTCATTTATTCACATCCTCCCAGAGCAGCCACTGGCTTGTCACCATTTTTTCCACTCCAAACAAAAAGGGCAAATTTTGGATTTCTGAATCCACAGATTCAAATTTAGTTCAGTGGCTTTTACTGCAAAAAGTAAGAGAGGATAGTCCAGACAAAAACCTCAAAAATTGCATGTATAATTTCAAATGTAATCCATTTATACGTGTGAGCAGATGAATGAGGAAAAAGCTGAACATTCATCTCTCTTGGAATAATAATGGCGGTGCTCTGATCGTGCAGACACTGCCTGCAGACGTGCTGAGAGTTGCAGGTACGCTCCGTGATTGATGGTTTTGCTCTGAGTGCTGCTGCTGTTCTCACCAGGCGACGATCAGTGCACTGCTGCTCAGCAGGTGTCACTACCGCTGTTTTGTACCAGTTAAACCTGAAGCCAAGATGCTTTTCTTCTTCTCAGCACAATATGGAGAAAAAAAAAGATCTACTCGTGATTTGAAAACTGTGTAAACTAAGTTATGTGTAACTTTGGATAATCGCATGATGCACACACAGATATGTGGACATTACACACAAGAAAATGACACAACTTACAGAAAGGAACTCTGATCAGTTTACAGGTGCATGAAGGTTTTTTGAGAGTTTCTTAACATTCAGAGCTTCAGCATGGTGCATTTACGGGATTGTAAAAAGCTGGGTCATCTGGTTTTTCTTATTTAAATAGATAGATAGATAGATAGATAGATAGATAGATAGATAGATAGATAGATAGATAGATGGATTTTAGCATGTAGCTGACTCACCTCACCTCTCTCTCTCACACACACTTTTGAAAAGAAAAGTACCAAAATTCCACGTTTCCATTTACCACCAGCACTTAAACGCACCATGCATGTCCAAAGCTGTGAGGCTCCTGGAAGCTACGACTGGGCAGATTGATCCAAATATCAATAGTACTGATACCATGGTCAGTATCATTCAATAACAGTGAGATAGATATTTTTCTTGCGGAGGGCTTTGGGGGCAAAAAAGCAAAATAGTTATTTCATTATTATGTTACATTGAATATGTTGTTGTTTAATATTGTTTATAAACAAAATATTTGATGTTGAAGGTTAAAAGAACATTTTTTATGTGTGAAATCTTAATGTTTGTGTATTTTTGTAAACTTTGCAAGTGCAAAAAAGTTTTGAGTATTTGTATTTTCTACATGTTTGTACGTCTGTACATACATTTGCAAGCACCTGAAATTGCACAATAAAAATGGTTCATAGGGTTCACAAACCATGTTCTACACATACAACTACCTACAGTTACACACTAACTAGTTCACACTGTTTGCAAATCATTTGTTACACACACACAATGATACTGAATTGATTTTCTCTTCATGTTAATGTGTTTACTACTGGTCAGAATGGAAAGCTGCAGCTGATCTTTGCATGTGAGCAGGAGATTCTACGACACAATGTTCATGTTAACATGACGGAGTGTGTAAAGGGGAAGTGTAGACTCCCTGCAGATAATTCTTCTTTGGGAAATCATTGACCGTCCATATTGAGCTTAAAACGGATTTGAGCATCTTTAGTTGACACCAGGCGAGGAAGAGCTTTCGCTGAGTTGCAGCAGAGATTTCAGGTGTGGGACAAGGCTTATGGCAGCTGGAGGTGGACGAAGCGCAGCTAAGGGAGTAAACTGCCTCCCCTGTGCCATGACCATCCATACTGATCCACTTTACTTCTCTAATCCACACAGCTCAAGTGTGCCACAAGTGTGTCCCATTTGTATTGTTAGTGTTTTTGAATGTAAATCGTTGGACTTAAACATCTTATGGGAGATTAAGCTAGCTTAGCTCCATGCCTAATGCAATGATTAGGGATTTCTGGCACAGCAGATAAGTGAATGTTCACTAGTTACTCAGCCGTCATGCTCAGTGGTTAAACACATCATGTCAACATGAAAACAGCTTTCCCACCACCAACTTTGGTTTCATTATATGATCATTATATGATTTTTTTTTTTTTCATCGTGGAAGTTTTCACACACATTTTGGCCTGTGGGATCACTGGTAAACAACACAATGTTTCAGGTTACAAATGGACTGGTTGGTCACTGGGGGATCAAAAGACTTTTTTAATCCCAGGTGAGAAGAATTTTTAAGGGTTACGTGGAAATGGACCCTTTGAAGATTAAATGTCGGCCCCAGTTTGGTCAATAATTCTTTTTAATGTCGTTATTGAATTCTTGGTAATATAGGCTGTGTGGAGCCCTGCGATGGACTGGCGAGCTGTCCAGGGTGTACCCTGCCTGTCGCCCAAAGCCGGCTGGGATAGGCTCCAGCTTCCCCGCGACCCTGAATTGGAATAAGCGGTTCGGAAAATGAATGAATGAATGAATAGGCTGTGTGGAGTGTATAATTGCTGTCTTTAAAAATGCATGCACCCATCTGCTGAAAATTAAAGGCTTGGAAACACATTCAAAAGACCGAACAGTTAAAAAGAAAGCAATTTGAGCCACTGGTTGGTTATGTGGTTAAAAATGCATCCATCACAGTGCATTGGCAGACAAAAGCCTGGGAGAAGGTGCTTTGAGCTTTCTGGCCAACAATAAGTACCAGTTTGACAGTGGTAGACAATCATTTACTGAAATGATGTGTTTTCAGATATTAACTACATGTTTCTGAGAAATTACTGCTTCTAACTTAGCTGCATTGGTGCTATATTTGGCTATGTGTAGAACCCTTCAGTGACAAAATGAGCATCAACAAGTCTAGCGTCTTTTTCTGGTGGTATCAGGGACTCTTGGCAAGTAACAATAAAAGAACGTGTAGTTTTCCGTTCTCCGTTGGCAGTTCTCCATCTTTCCTCCTCCCCCATCTAAAGAACACATGTAGCTCGGTCCTCATGCAGTTCCACGCTGCCGTCAGAGAGGAGGAGATCGCCTCTGCTGCATGATCAGACTGAAGTTGTCACCAAGTGATCTGTCCTGGTTTACGGTCAGATATTAATGTCTATTAATGTGGATGAAAACATTTCTAAAATTAAATCTACTGTAACATGTAGACTCTTGATTAGAGAATAAGTGGAGCTGCAGCTGTTAGTATTTAAAACATTTTTCCAGACATTCATACAGCTTGAATTTACAATATTGATATATTTTTCTATTATTTAATTTAATAAATGTTTAAAATCCAGTTAAAAGAAAAAAAAATGTTACTTTTGGGGCAAATTTTACTATGTGATTAAAATGTGATTATTCTAGAATAATTCATTACAATACCTGCAAATAATTATTATTGTTCATACATCTTCTACCGGGCCTTCAGTCTATGCAAGACCTCACATAAAATGCCATGTTAAAGATATTAAATGTATTCTGGACAGATATGACTTGTTTGATATGGTGACTAAAACTTTACATGATTCACGTAAAGTTTGAATAATATGTGATTGACAAATTTCTTTTATTTGATACACCTGTCAACTACTTATGATTCACATTTGTCCACCATGTAATTCTCATACAGTACCAGTCAAAGGTTTGGACACACTTTCCCATTGGATTTAATTGGAAAGTGTGTCCAAACTTTAGACTGGAGCTGTTTATCAACCTCATGAGATTAACATGGGATTCACATTTGTCAACCATGTGATTCACATGTGTCAACCACATGTGATCCATAAGGGATTCCCATGTATCTACCACATGTGATTCACATATGTAACATGTAGTTGACACATGTCAATAATGTGAATCACATAAAGATGTGGCTGGCACGTGAATCATATGTGGTTGAAATATGTAAATCAATATGTGACGAACATGAGAATTACATATGAATCACATGTGGCTATTTATTAAAACTCAGCCATACAACAAGACAATGATCATCAGTAAATCAATAACCGAACGGTGGAAAAAGAGAAGAATCTATGTGTTGCAAAGCTTCAGCAAAAACCACCTGGTTTAAATAAAAGGTCTCTTTGTGGGTTGTACAAAACCAAATACCTGCAATCCTCAGTGAACTGAAGGAGTTTGTTAAAGAGTGGGTAAAGCTGCTACAGTGTAAGCTACTGAAATGCTTTTAGGTTTTCCTCACTGCTTCTGCTCTTTAGCTTCATTTGTGTTCAGTAAATAATAAGATGGTGCAACCTATAATCAGATGGTGTCTACCTAAATACCTTCCAAAGATTTGATTTTTTTAAATCATGTTAAGATAAAGAAACCCAAACCTTTCAAAGTGTCTTATTTCTGTTTCTCAGAGTTGTATCTCTTTTCTAGCATCTATTTGTGGTCATTTTAATAGCTTTCTACTGGTTTCCCTTGTGCTTTCTCCTTCTTTAACAGAACAGGTGTCTACTAGTGAGGTGTTATTTATGCTCTGATTATGAAAAATGTATGTGCCAGAAATGTGTGGCTCTAATTACTTTGCTACAGTAATTAGTGTACACGCCAAAAATGCTACTGTTATTTGATAAATTAGATCAGCTGAAAGCAGGATTAAAACAGAAAAGGGCACAGTGCTAATACTGATGGTATGATGAAGCATCCAGTATAGTTATTTAGGCTATATCTATCTGGATCATAATTATCTGTTGCACTTATGCCATTATGTGTTAAATGAGAACATGTTTGACTTGTTTTTCTCTGAATGACTGAAATTTTCCTTTAACAGTATACTATACCTCTGCTCCAAAATTCTTCGGATCGCTAAAAAGCAAAAGTCTTTTGCACTTTCTTAAAAATATCTCTTCTCTTTTGTTCTCTTCTAGGTTCCATCTGAGTAGGAGGTGGCAACAAAAGACCAAATGCGATGGATGCATTCAATTTCACATACTGGAATGCCTCTGAAGGCAATGAGACAGAAGTTGTGGAAGAGAGCGAAAGCGCCTACAAGACTGTGGAGGTGGTGTTCATCGTGTTGGTGGCTGGTTCCCTCAGTTTGGTCACAGTTATTGGCAACATCCTGGTCATGCTTTCCATCAAAGTTAATAGGAACCTTCAAACGGTCAACAATTACTTTTTATTCAGCCTTGCATGTGCTGATCTAATTATTGGACTATGCTCTATGAACTTGTACACAGTTTACATAGTAATAGGCTACTGGCCACTGGGGCCGGTGGTGTGTGACTTGTGGTTAGCCTTGGATTATGTTGTCAGCAATGCATCTGTCATGAATCTTCTCATCATCAGCTTTGACAGATACTTCTGTGTCACCAAGCCCCTCAGCTACCCTGTAAAAAGGACCACCAAAATGGCAGGCATGATGATTGCTGCTGCCTGGGTCCTGTCGTTTATCCTCTGGGCACCAGCTATTCTATTCTGGCAGTTCATTGTTGGTGGACGGACAGTGCCTGAAAAGGAGTGCTACATCCAGTTCTTTTCCAATGCTGCTGTGACTTTTGGCACAGCCATTGCTGCCTTTTACCTGCCCGTCATCATTATGATCCAGCTGTACTGGCAGATTTCCAGAGCGAGCAAGAGCCGCGTGAAGAAGGATAACCGCAAGCCATCAGGAGCCAACCCAGAAGCTCTGTCGCCTGGCCAGAGGAGAAGCAGCACACCCAAACCCAATAACAACAATGTCCCGGGGGAGAACGCGGGGCATTCCCAGAACCAGAGCGCCAATGACGGGGCTTGTCAGCACGACGGGAAACTGCAGAATGGCAAAGGACCTTCCTCCACCATCGCTGATGGAGAAACCGAAGGTGAAGATGTGACCAGAGAGAACTGTGCTGCAGGGGAGCCAGCAGAGGAGAAAGAGAGCTCCAATGACTCCACATCTGGCAGTGTTGCTGCGTCCAATCAGAAGGATGAGGAGCCAGCACCGTCCACAGCCAAATCCAGTGCTGAGACAAGCCAAGTCCCACGACAGCGACCCAAGGCAGGGGGCTCCAAACTCACCTGCATCAAGATCAAGACTAAGTCACCAAAGGGTGACTACTACACGCCATCAAACGCCACAGTTGAGATCGTCCCAACCTCAGAGCGGCAAAACCACGTGGCAAGGAAGATCGTGAAGATGACAAAACAACCTCCAAATAAGAAAAAGAAAGGAGCACCATCACGGGAGAAGAAAGTTACCCGCACCATAATGGCCATCCTGGTTGCTTTCGTCGCCACCTGGACTCCTTATAATGTGATGGTGCTCATCAACACCTTCTGCTCCAGCTGCATACCCAACACAGTGTGGACTATTGGTTATTGGCTTTGTTATATCAATAGCACCATCAATCCAGCCTGCTACGCCCTGTGCAATGTCACTTTTAAAAAGACATTCAAACATCTTCTCCTCTGCCAGTACAAAAATATTAGGTCGGCCAGATAAGTGCAGTCAGCCCTGAAGTATGAGTTGCCTGTCAGTGTGTCTGTGTGTGTGAATGTGTGTTACACGTGTGTTAATGTTTGCAAAAGATGTTAGTAAGACTGAAAAAGTATATTTTAAAATCACCTTGTCATCAATTTATCATTAGTTTTCCAATTTCCCTCAATAACAAGTTGTAGCACTTTATAGTATTTCAGCTGAGAGCAGCTGCGTTGAGATGCTTCGTGTGGAATCGGCACAGGTGGAGGTAAATTACAGAGAGAGATACCGAGCTGAAAAACAGAATAAAGATAAAGAGCAGAGGGAGATCTGCACAGTACGGAAGACACATGAAAACTTCAAAATGGGAAAATAGGGCTGCCTGAATTTACAAACCTTCCAAGGTTGAAGTTCAGAGAAGATACTTGTAGATAAATGTACATATAGATGTCTACTGTGTGTGTGTGTGTGTGTGTGTGTGTGTGTGTGTGCACATGTGGGAGTGTGCTGGTTCTATGTTTGCATGCATACCCACCTGTGTTCACCAGCTGGCCTTTTCTTTGTGAGATCATCATCATGTTCACACACACCCCTCGGTTCCACCGAACGTGAAAGCGCCGCAGAGCTGTTCGTGGCAATGGTTCCACCAGGTGTCGCTGTGGAGCGTTTCTGAAGCATCACAGAAGAGCCGTCGCCTTTCGTTTCACTAAATATGTGGCTACAGAATGTGGATTTGGTCGATTTTATAACTAAAAGACTACATTTCAAGACTGGATTGCGTTTTAGTCTTAAACATTTGCTTCATTTCCTCCTCATTTCCTTTGACACCATGGACAATAAAGCTGCACCGCTTTGTATTGTTTTGACACCACACATCCCTACTGTAAAGAAACAAAGAGCAGACATGTCAGACCTGGTTGGACTGGCCAAATAACTTCTTCACTGGTTTGTTCTTCACTTTAAAGCCAACAAGTACATCAACAATCCTCACGTGAGAGTCTGCTCTGAAACGCTGCAGGTGAGATAGGATGCCAGGCAGAAAGCGTCCACATTCAGTGGAACCCCGGGGTCACAACCAGCAAGACATGGAACACACTGGGGTGCTTTGAGTAGATTGCTTCTGACATGGTGACATCAGGACTGGTAGCTGCCCCATCCTGTCAACTCCACATTTGAATGCATTTCCAGGATTTCTAAAGGGATTACGTTGCATGTTACCAGGACACTGTGTTGATGTAAAGGATGTTAGCTGCATTTCCAGCAAAGGTCTATTAGACAAGGATTAAATATTCTTCCAGTTACTGATTTAAAGCCAATAAACTAGGCTGTCTGGTGCCATTAAAGGTACCGTACTGTTGGGTAGAGGGATTTAATTTTATAGATTTAGTTTAAGAATGTATAGGAGATCAATAACTGCAGGAATATACAGCACATTTTCAGTACAACTAGAAATTTTTAAAAGATGTGAGATTAAACGTTTGATATGGGACTTTTGAGGTAGAACCATTTAGGTACCATTTTTACAGGATCTTCCCTTCAGGTCTCTACACATAATTCTTATTATATTTGTATAATTGCAGTTGAAGATGTAAACAACATCCTTCCTGGTATAAAGGATGTCATCTTCCCATGTGAAAATGTTACAAAACCTACTTACTGAAGTGGAAGATGGTTGTCATCAGCTCATTTTGTAAAGAAATACATTTTATTCACCTCCTGTGCATTCACGTGTGGATCTGATTTACTGTAACTGATTTGAAACTGCAGGACAGCAGATGAATCCAAGTATTGTAAAATTAAAACAAAAATCTTTCTTAAATCCTCCTACATGGACAAACTGTTGTTCAGCATGTTTCACAGATTAAACAGCCAATAATGTTGTGAATGTGAAAAAAACTCACCAAACAATGGGAAGAAATCTTACTTCTGATCAAGCACTTCTTGTTCCAAAGATGAAAGATGCTCAAATAGACTAGTAGTCATAAGTCTGTGAACACTTTCCTATTGGATTTAATGGGAAAGGGTCCCAAAACATATAAACACAGGTGAACAAAGCTTCATGCGGGCCAATCAAATGAATCGTTGAGTCTTTTTTGGAACCGGATCATCATTTAAAAACAGTTTGAACTATTTAAATAATCCTCAGCTCACACTTTGGGGAGAAACAATCCAGCTACCAGGAACCAGCTTGCTTTTTCTTGTAACCAGTCAAGGAGCAGTTTTTCTCAAAAAGCCCTTAAAACCCAGCTGTCATTGTCACACTTAGGCTTTTCTGTTCTGTTGTTTTATTGAAAAGAATTGAACGAATACAAGCTGCCATGTTGCATCCCAGAGAAGAACCAAACCCATGCAGACCAAACAGCAGCCAAGAAGGGAAAAAAAATGGCGTGAGATTGTTCAGTCGCACTCTTTCATCTGCAACCACATCCCCCATCGCTCCAGTTTGTACTGCTGAGAGGATGTTTATTTTCATGGCGTGCATTAAGACGTTTAGGTTGGTTGTGATGGCTGGAACGTGTTGTGGGGGCTCAGAGCTGTCCTGTATTCGCCATGTTTTCTGGTGTTGTGTCTGTGTTTGAGGACGAGTGGGAGACTTTATTCCTGATTAGTAACTGATGCCAGGCTGTGCTGTACTGATGGGTGTGTGTGTGTGTGTGTTGGTATACATGTCAGATGTGTGTGTGTTTGTGTGCTCCAAGAGTGGAGTTTACTTCTGATCACAGGTCACAGCCTCGTGATTTAACAAAGGGCTATTTTTAATGACTCTCCATGTTCGTTGGCGCTCCGATCACAGCTCATCGCTTCTGAAATCATCATCGTTAAATTGGAAGTTGAAAGTAGCTGCATGCCTTTTGATGGAAGAAAAAATGAGGAATTATCTGTTTAGTGAGAGGCATGCTCTGAGCATTCATGCGTTTCATCCATCATTTCAGCCTATTAGACCTTTCTCAGTTCCCATAATGTGTGCTCACTGGTTGGAGTGATGAATATGCAGGAGCATTTGCCATTAGGAGGTTGCCACGGCGGCTGGTAGGTGGGCTTTGCAAAGATTTACGCCTGCGCCGAATAGCTCCTCAAGGCTGTCGGCTTTAAAGGGAGATCTGGGACAGATCCCATAATGAAAACTCACCATGAGGCTGATCAGATTACAGCCCGACGTGGAACACCTACATTTGAGATTAAAGACTGCCCATTACACGCTCAGCTTGGGCTTGCATGCAACATATTCATGCCCTACTTTATTTCCATGATCTTATCTTGGTATCGTCTACATTTCTTACAAGGTTGTGACTGTTACATAAACGCCACACTTTACGCTTCTTCTCATTAGCTTTTTCCCCGTCTCCAGCTCGAAATATTACCTCCCTTCATGCTAAATTTAATTGTGCAGCTCACATATGTGCAGAACTGCAATCCAAATTTTACTTGGAGTGGTTTTCTAAAAATATTCTCAAGTTTGATCAATTTACTTAAGTGATGTGACCC
The DNA here is from genome assembly GCF_933228915.1 of Telmatherina bonti. Classification (NCBI taxonomy): domain Eukaryota; kingdom Metazoa; phylum Chordata; class Actinopteri; order Atheriniformes; family Telmatherinidae; genus Telmatherina; species Telmatherina bonti. The sequence continues at coordinate 5,252,655 of NC_136632.1, read as the reverse complement.
AGATGATGAGATGCTGCAAAAATTACTTTCAGCTTCTGCAATTGGTCCAGAGAGCGGTTTCATTTCAGGGTTGTTTTAAAACCAGTGGTTCCCAGCTTGGGGTCCCTCACTTCCTCTAAAGCGGGGCGCTAAAGATCACAGGAGATGCACAAAGTTTTCACTTCAAAGAGCTTGTCAGAGTTGGATTTGCATATGTCCAAAGCCGGCTTATCACAAGTCTGAGTCAAGCTGGAGCCCACTGTGTGCCGTTACACACATGTGAGTCGGTTGTTCCAGGGAGATGCATGCGTGTGTTTCATTGAGGGAGTTTTGAAAAGGTGCATCTGTAAACATGTGCAAACAGCAGAGAGCAACACGCAGATGCAGCATAGTCTTTGTGCATAAACTGGAGTACCGAGTTGGGAAAAAAGAGGAGCCACAACAATGTCTGCAGCAGATAAAGCCCATCCAGTGGCGACGTGCATGTCTTCATGCACCGATTTCCTCACTATACCAATAAACATCTTTTGGGAGGAAACGGTGTCTGGAATAAGTCTTGTATCTCTGCATTTCCAGCCACGAGGATGTGATGATGACCTCATCTTTTGGTTTATTCAGTGTCAAAGAAATGCTTCCTGGAGAACGTACACAAAAAAAGTTTTGGCCTTTCAAAAGGCACGGCAGTGCACGGCAACTTGCTGAGCGAGCAGTTTCAGGCCTTTTCTCGGTACTTGTCAGACTTCAGCACCCTCCCATCAATAAGCCTCTAACAGGCCGCCACAAACATTACAAGCTCAAGGTGGCCATTAGTTTTTCATGAAAGGAACTGTGTGACTTGCACATTTCTCTTAAAAGAGATGCCAGTAAAGTTTTTGTAGACTGTGTGCTTTGCGTGTGCATGTGAATGTGCATGTGTATAACCACAGAGGTTTGGCAGAAGGATGTAGGGAACAAGATTCAAGACAAAAAAAGTTTGAAACCACTGGATTAGATCACAGAAAACAGCACAATGCATGTTGTTTGCAGGATGAGACGACTGAGTTGCAGTCGGGATCAGTTTCCAGAGACTTTCCTCTTTTTCCGACCTCATTCCAGCATCCGTGTCACAAAACGTAAACATGCTGAATCGTTTAATTTGACTCCAGATCAAACCGTACTCAGCAAAGGGTTTCCTTATAGCAGAAAGCTTCCAGATATATTTATTTCTGTGACATTTGTTGTTGCAGGTTTGTAACAGTTGAAGCTGCTTGCATCATAGTGCAAAGTACGCCATGCTTTATGAGCAGAGTAGATGGTTCGATTACTTGATGAGCTTGAAGTGGAAACCAGAGAGCAACCTTTCTGTGACTGATGTTATGCATCCAGGAAGGACATAAAGGTCATACTGGTACCAATATTCTTAGTTACCCATCAAATATTACATCACTTTTATTCTTCATTGTAAAAGAATGAAATAAGTTTGAAAGAACTTGGTTGTACCATCCAGAAGATTGTTCCTGTTCTGGATGGTAGTATCCAGAATGTTATTCCTGTTCTGGATGGTATTATCCAGAACGTTGTTCCTGTTCTGGATGGTAGTATCCAGAACGTTGTTCCTGTTCTGGATGGTAGTATCCAGAATGTTATTCCTGTTCTGGATGGTAGTATCCAGAACGTTGTTCCTGTTCTGGATGGTAGTATCCACAATGTTATTCCTGTTCTGGATGGTAGTATCCAGAACGTTGTTCCTGTTCTGGATGGTAGTATCCAGAACATTGTTCCTGTTCTGGATGGTAGTATCCAGAATGTTGTTCCTGTTCTGGATGGTAGTATCCAGAACGTTGTTCCTGTTCTGGATGGTAGTATCCAGAACGTTGTTCCTGTTCTGGATGGTAGTATCCAGAACGTTGTTCCTGTTCTGGATGGTAGTATCCAGAACGTTGTTCCTGTTCTGGATGGTAGTATCCAGAATGTTGTTCCTGTTCTGGATGGTAGTATCCAGAACGTTGTTCCTGTTCTGGATGGTAGTATCCAGAACGTTGTTCCTGTTCTGGATGGTAGTATCCAGAACGTTGTTCCTGTTCTGGATGGTAGTATCCAGAATGTTGTTCCTGTTCTGGATGGTCGTATCCAGAATGTTGCTGGGAACCACATCTATCTTTGATACCATGGAAAACCTGTTGGGAACTTCTCCTGGATTTTCTCACCATGTATTGTGGAGTTCTATGCAGATACACAGAAAATGGTTCTATCTCACAGCGAGGAAGAATCCTTCACAACATTTCTGCATCCAGATGCTGATCCGGATCACTCCTAACATGTAATGGAGTCTAAGTTTGACCATTCCTCAGAAACACAGATGTGCAAATAAAACCTTGTAATGGTGCAATTTATCCTGGAAATAAAAGGTATATGTAAATATCATGTTTCTGCGGCATGAACAACATGCCCCCCCCCCCCCCCCCCCCCCCCCCCCCCCCCCCCTCCCCCCCCGTAATGTAATGAAGTCCCAGGTAATGTCGTCTTGTTGGTATGACAGTGAGAAGGAAAAGACAGCACATGCTGACATTCTTACACTGTCTGGAACCTCAGTGGAAGATCCACACCCAGTTCCAACAGCCCAGTACCTCCTCCCAGTAACACCTTCCTCAACCAGGAGTAGTTAAACATCACCAGCGTGGTTGTGTTGGTGGCCAAGCTGGTCATACAGGTAATCAACTGGTTGAGTTCTGGACTCACAGCAGCTGATTTCATCCTCTCTGATGACCCTGACGTAGAGGAGGAGAGCGTTGCGATCCTGAAGGGGGGAGTCAGGTCCCAGATTCTCATTCTGATAAGTGCGTCCATCAATCAGACGGCAGTCGTACAGCTGTCATACAAACACACATGCAGCACTCGTAGCTTAAACAAACGGGATGTGTCGCTCATTTTGTTTTTACATGTTGTAAAAGTGACTAAACAGGCTTTCCAATCACATATGTCACATCTAACCGTAGAATTTATAATTTGTTCATCTCCATTAGAATTATTTAGGTGTTTAATATAAAATTGTAAAGAAAAGTGAAGGCTCAATCTGACGTAGTTTTCGTACCTTTTTTTCCACCCCGGTTCAGGTTTTCCATGTTTATCCGCAGCGTTTGCTCCAGAAGTGAACCATCCATCTGAGTTCAGCTTTCACATATCTGCCACATTGATAAGATGAGCTGTTTCCATCTGCCATGTGTCACACTTCTCAGTAAAAAGCTTTCCAAAACATCTCATTAATCTTTGCTAAGCTGTCGTGTGAGTGATACCAGCAGGACAGTAAGTGGTTCTCGGCTCAAGCCGTGGTCCGTCGGTCTCATTTGAAGCAGATGCTGGGGTGTTTGATGGAAGGTGTTGGCAGTTTATCACCTCTTACAGCAAGATGGGGGCAATATGCATCCAAACACCAAGGTGCTTTCTGGAGGACCAAAGTTCTCATGAATCATTTTGCCCCCATCGTGGAGCGCATGTCAGCATAAAGACAATTTTGCATCAGGCCTTGTCTGGAAGTGATTTGGGCGAAGGCACGCTCATGACAGGATGAGAGAGTGTTGTGCTGTGACAGTGAAGGAGTACAGCTGTCATGCATGAGAGGGCGAACGCCATCTGAATGCCCCAAGGTGGGCTTTGTACGTATGAAACAGATGAGCTCGCCTTTGTCATCGTTGCAGGAATTGGGGACAAATAAAGTCCCTTTGAGATGAAATCCAAAGCCGAGGGATCACTCGGCAAGTGGACCATGTTTGGACAAGTCAAAGCCATTCTGGGCAGTTCAGCCAAGGGTTTCGCTGCAGGAATGTCGGTGTTCCAGATGAAACACGCCACCTGTTGTAAACACATCATTACACGCCGCTGTTTACAATCCGTCCGCATGGCTCATCCTCAACTTGTGCACGCAGGCGTGTCCTGCTTCGTGGTTACACGCTCATATTCTTAACATTTCATGAGTCCAGTTGAACTAACTGTCATACACAGTCTGGTGTTCGTTCGTATGACAGAACTAAAATAAACACGGCGTCTTCATCTTATCGTAACGTGCCGTCAGAGCTAGCTGGGCTCCTCTTCATACGGCTGATGTCAAAGGGCTATGCTCCTTTTATGGAGTACATGTCCTCAGATTTAAGGTTTCTCTGGCTTCACCGTCAGAGGTGTGGCTGAGGATAATCTCAACAACACGAACGGGAAAACATAGGTTATCCGTGCGGGAAGAGTCTTTACGGAGATGGGAAGCGTAAATCACCGGATTGTACGGAGCAATTTGAAGTGCCTTATCCAGAGTGACATAAAGAAATTGCTCTTGTCTCCCGGTTTTAGTGTGTGTGTGTGTGTGCTGGGAATTGCAGATCCTGTGCATTAAAGAGCATCTTATCCAGTCTTCCTGAATGCTTGTCCAGCTCTGAGCTCTCACGGCATCGTAATGGATCCTCCCTCATCGCAGAGTTTAGACTGAACAATCTGAAATAATCCATCTTCACATATTTGCTCACATCTTGGACGTATCCAGTTTTAGCGTTTGTGTTCACATTTGTCATTTGTGCTGTGCAAAAATCTACGTGTGAAGTGCCGTCATTTACTTCTGTGTGTGAGTGTGCAGTTTGCTGTGTTATTTTCCCAAAAAAAAGACAAGAAAAAACAAAAAAAACAACAACAAAAACCATCAGCATGAAACATTGACAAGCATAGATCAGGGAAAATATGCAGCGCGGTTGCCTGTTTCTCTGTCATCTCTCCTTCTTCCTCTTCAATCAGTTGTTCAATAGTGCAAAGCTTCCAAAGACTCACTTAGACGCAGCTTTCTGAGACACAGGAATAAATGTAGATACAGGGTTAGGGTTATACTGTACATTTTCTAACACACTTTTGTAAATCTGCATCTTTTATTCTTGTACAGAGCACAAATGTAGTATTTCAAATTAGAATCTGATCGTGTACAGGCAGAGTCGAAGTACTTTTAGGCTGAAGCTTGTATTTTAGGTCGATGGAAGTGTGAATGTTATGGATAAAGACAGTTTTTTCAGAGGATTTTAACCTGGAAGTGGAAGGCAAACCATGTGGAGTTCGTGATTTGCAGGGAAAAGGATTTCTACCTTGCAAAATGAGGCTGGATTGTAACTTTTACACACTGAAACAGAGTTCCAGGGGATTTGAGGAATGACTTCTGCAGCCAGAAAGAGACGGCGAGGGGAAAGCAGACTCTGGAGAGGACAAAAAAAAAAAAAGAAAAGGTTTCACTGTGGCTTAAAAGGCCAGAAGCTAAAGGCGTTCACTGCGATTTCACCTGTAAATTTATGAGGTCTCACACTCACCCACTGGACCTGCTATACCACTTCTCTTTCCTCACCAACTTGGAGAAAAGAAGTGTTTTTTCTCCTTTTTTTTTCTTCTTAAAGCGTTGACCCGATGTGAAACTGAACAGGCATGAAACACATTTAATTTAATCTGAAAATCAGCCAATAAATAATATGAGTAAATATGAAAAAATTAAGTGAATTAAAAAAAGAGAGTAGCCTGCTGCAAGTGTTAAATGTACATCCAGGGGTTTATTTTCCATTTGCTTCTGTACGTAGATGTTCATTGTGTATTCTCACTGTGGCTTGTGGCTTTTCTTGCGATAGGAAGAAGAAATCCAACAGTATATTGTTTGCATTGTAAATATCTATATGACAGTATATTATATCTAACTCAAGAAGCGGTACATCTGAAATGTACACACACGTTTAATAGCTATCTGAATGTTCCCCCAAACCATCCCTTGCTTATTGCCCTCCCCACCCCCACCTGCTATGATACTCCCTGTACAGTAACAATGGTATTGATTTCCATTTTTATGCGTTATGAGTTATTTTATAAAGTATTTTGGGTTCTGGACAATAAAACTGAGTGTTAAAATCATCACCGGCCACCTATGACATTGTAATATGAGCTGCATTACGTGGTTGCGTTGTACCATATCCTCTCTGAATGAAATTCAAATAAAAATATATGAAATGTGTTTAAAATTTGGTTTTTATTCAGTTTGAGCTGATCGACAGGAGGCAGAGAGCGACTGCTTTTGGTGTCTTTTCTAACTTTTATTTATTGTTTCTTATATATTTGCAAATGTACCTGGAGTGTTAACAAAGACACAGTGTGTGTGTACTGAGGTACGACAGAGCAGCAGAAAGCAATCAGACCAAAGACAGAGGACATTTTGCACAAATGTACAGCAGTTATTTCATGCAAGAGCCAGACAACTTTAGGTTATATGATGTCTTGCTGGAAATGTACAGTTTGAAGACGCATGACTTATTTGTTTCCTTTTTATTATCATGTTACTCTAATGAATTAAGTGAAGATGTTTAAAGCTTCACTTTTAACAAAGCGCTTCATTAAGACAAAGCATGGACCGATGAAGTCTCCAAATGAGAGTTAGGGTATGCAACTGCAAAACAAATCCTAGGCAATTTAACCGTAGAAATAAAATCATTAGCTGAGAACACTAGTAAACAAATCTTCTCATTATCCTTCCCTACCACTGTGTGTTACATCTCCTACTGCAACATACAAGCTGTTTCTTATCAGGTGCTACAAGTATGAAAAACAAGATCAAACAAAACACATTGTCTCTAAAAGTCACGTTTCCACTGGTTTTGTCAAAGCCTCTACTGTCAAGCTACAGCACATATAAAGAGGAACCATGTTGAAAAAGGGCAGTGGACGTCTCGCTGTCTTCTTCCTTCCTTACAGACTCAGACCATCAGTCCATTTGGGGGCGCTCTCGCTTCTTTCCTTCTTTCTTTTGCTTCTTAGCATCTGTAAACAAACACAGAGAGAGACAGTCGACAGTTAACAGTTGAGTCGGAAAATGAAACAAAATCCAATCAGCAAGTTTATATGGACGAGCATTTCATCTTGCAGGTTAGAAACTTCTTTTTATTATTTTCTTTTAAGGAACAAATGTTGAATAAGAATATACTTTTAAAAAATACTATTTTGGGCTTTTGGAGTAGTTTCTGTTAGAATTTTACTACTGCATCTAAAACTGAAAGACAGGAAGTGACAAAAGAAAAGAGAGACGGTGTTGTGGCAAAAAAAGTACCCCTGTTGTGAAAAGCACGCAAACAAAAGAAGCGCAGTAACAACGTCTCACCTGTAGATGGCGTGTAACATTATTACACTTAAAAAGAAAAGACAACAGATGGAAAGTAAACACTGGCTAATACTGGCATATTTACACTTTTATGTCCTTTTAAACAAACTAATAAAATTAAACAGAGCTGACATTTAGGGAATCCGAAAACAAGAACGTTAAACAAAACAATAAAAAAATTAATGCCAGAGCAGATGATCAATAAGCTTCAGGAAGCGAGGAAGGAAGTTGGACGTGCACTTCCAATGCTACATGCCTATCTTTCTGTGCTGTTATGTTGCCTAGCAACCGCTGAACGTTTTGGTCGATGGTTCGTGTAAACTCAGTTATGTTGCCTAGCAACCACTGAACGTTTTGGTCGATGGTTCGTGTAAACTCAGTTATGTTGCCTAGCAACCACTGAACGTTTTGGTCGATGGTTCGTGTAAACTCAGTTATGTTGCCTAGCAACCACTGAACGTTTTGGTCGATGGTTCGTGTAAACTCAGTTATGTTGCCTAGCAACCACTGAACGTTTTGGTCGATGGTTCGTGTAAACTCAGTTATGTTGCCTAGAAACCACTGAACGTTTTGGTCGATGGTTCGTGTAAACTCAGTTATGTTGCCTAGCAACCACTGAACGTTTTGGTCGATGGTTCGTGTAAACTCAGTCATTTGAATTTAACATGTTGTTGTAATCCTGCCTGACAAACTTCAGCATCCACTTCTGGGATCTAACCTCCAACATGTTGTCGTCTTCTTGGTGGCGTAAAGTCCCTCCACTTTGGTTGTGGTTAAACTGGTATGAACTGGTTAAACTGGCTGCCCTGCCGGGAAGTGATGGGGTTCTGAGGTTAAAAAACAGAACCGTGTCCGTTTGAAAACACAGGCACAGACTTTTCCTCTCCCTTCTGATAATAAAGAAATACATTTCATAAGCCTGAATAAAAAATGTTTTTTCTAATGAGTAAATAAATAAAAGATGAAAAATAACAGCTTGTTGGTGCCAAACATCCATCCTGTTAGGTGGTCATTGACTGATTATCTGACATTTAAATGACATGGATACACCAAGAGGTGGAGGTTGGCACTGTGGCATCACGGCAAGAAGGTCGCTGGTTTGAGACTCTGCTGGGGCTCGAACCGGCGCGGTGCTTATTGAATCTGATTCAGATTCAAATGAAGAAACGTTTATTTATTCATTTTCAGCTTTACACACAGTAAACATTCATTGTGCAGCATGTCAGACACGAATCAGTACAAAGTACAGATATTGGTGGTATTTATCCAAATATATTCAAAGAATGGATTTAAGGAGGACCGCCCTTAACTGGAAAACCTGAAGGAAGTGGTGGACAGAGGAATTTAATTTAATTTAATTTAATTTAATTTAATTTAATTTAATTTAATTTAATTTAATTTAATTTAATTTAATTTAATTAATTTTCCTTGTGTTGGTATGACTTTTAAACTGTGATGGTCATTGTGGTTTTGACATTGACTCACTGTAAAATCATGTTTGTTTGACTAAAAAAATTATGAAACAAAAACTTGAGCAAACTTCCCTTTTTTTGTGGTACTTTGCATCTGAGCATGCTCACATCCTCCTCCTGTTGGTGTTAGTGTAGGGATGTCCAGCTCCGGCTGCGGTCCTGCAGGTTTTGGACCCAGCACACCACATTGTGGTGAAATGTCTCCCCTCAGCAGCTTGTTTTCATGTTCTGTCCAAACATGTTGATTCATTAATATGATTCCGATGCTGCAGCAGGAAACCTCCCAAACCTGCTTCCCTTTAGGACCAACTTTCGCTATATTAACGCCTACGGACATTGATACTATGGCATCGCCGCTGGACTTTTGTGGATGCACACATTCCTGGAAAAGCTTTAAAAACTTTAAAAAAAAAAAAGAATGGTTTTATCTGTGTGTGGATGCGGCCTCAGATTGTAATGACCATGTGAGCTCCAATCAGCCTGAATGCCAGAGCGTGTGTGGATATTGATTTGGCGACTTGGTGTACATCCCATGGAAAAGTACTTTATCAGCTTCCAGCAACAGTGGATCGGCACCTGGCAGCCGTGACAGAAGCCATGCTGCATCGCCTCCCTTTCTGCTTTCTGACCTCTCTGCTCCAGTAAACAGTAATAGGGAACAACCTGCAGTGGTTTGGCCAGCAAGCGTCTGGCAGACGGTTTGTTGGACTGTCAGTCCGCCGGGTTGTTTGTGTGCCTGCTTGGCTGCTTTCATCTCTGTCTCTTAGTCAAATTGTCTGTTCTCTTTTTACCCCTCCAACAGCTTCTTACAGCGCGTGTGGGCAGATGTTCTGACGCGTTTTGCATCTGAAAGATTCATTTCTGGCTAAATGAGGAGATTTCATCCCAAATGGATGCTCTGAGAGGACGTAGTTTAGCAAAGTAATGTGGGATTTAACTTTCCTGCTTCAGGTTCAGGTTGCAGGTGTCTCATGCAACAAAATGTCTTTCAACCATTTTCACTTCATCAACCAGGACAGAAAATACAACCAGAAAGAAAACAAACAAAAAAAATGTTGTTTTTATTTTTAAATAAAGACAGAAGAACTTCTTTGTGGTTTTTTGAACAGCAACTCTGGTGCTCGAGGGCTGCAGACCAGCAAATTTTAGCACTTCGCTTTGGATAAAGCATCTACTAAAGGACTGTAGAATAGAATAGAATAGAATAGAATAGAATAGAATAGAATAGAATAGAATTTTTTTTTTTTACAGCTGACAGATGTGTCAGAAATGAAACGAGCACATTTTCATGCAGCCCTTTCAGAAGTCTGAAAACATTAAACAGTAAAGGAGATGCAGACAGAAACATCTTGATACACAAATACTAAAATGCTGAATCAATATGAAGGGGCTGTTTTCACAAAGCCCAAACCCTTTAATAACATGCTGGTGAGCAGGACTGAACAATGTCTGCATGGATAATGAGATTTCAACCTTTTAATATTCTCAGAGTGCACGAGGAGGGAATCTTCCAAATCTTCTCCGGCCAACTTTCCGTAGGGAGTTATGTCTTTCTTTGCAAAGCGCTTTCGCCCATGCAAATACGGAAATTACTTCTCTGTGCTATTTGTTTGCTTGTTTTCATTTGTTTCTGTGTTTTCTCTCCTTTTTTCCCCTCCCAGTTGTTTAGCGTCAGCATATTCTGCCTCCTGGAGGAAAAGGATTCACTCTGTTCTCACTGCTGCATGTGAAATATCGAGTCTCATCGTATGCTGGAGTACTTTCTGATGTATTTGCATGTCACTGTGTCTCACTGCTCCTGACTCAGACTGGTAATCAAGCTGTTGCTGCTCTCTCCAGCTCATTTCTGTCCTAAGAAAATCAAATTGGCTGCATCCAGAGGTGTGCGAAGACTTGAGCTATCCCTCATTTCATTATATTTTGTTTCCAAGGAGCCAGGCTTCCTTGTAATCTTGCAAAGTGCTTTTATGCAACAGTTCTACGGGCATTCTGAAGGTCTTTTAAAGTTTATCTGGAGAAAATGGCGGCTCATTCACTCATCCACAGTTTTCTTAAGCAGCATTTATAAAAGATGTCATTAGAATAAAATCTCTCCACAGCAGATATTAGTGAAATTTATGCAGTCCTCATCACAACTGGATATTTTTTATGGAAAGGAAGCAGGTAGAAAAGGCTGAGATGTTCCAAATGACATAAGCCATGGACAGAAAGTCAATAGAGACCTGTAGGGAGCCAAAGCCAATCCAGAACCCAGGTTTCAGCATCCCTGAAGCCATGTGGATCATCCTGACAGAGAGGAGAACCAGCTGAGCTTTGGAAAGTCCTTAAAGAATCTATGCCAGTAAATCAGTATAACTGCACGGATGCCACGTTGCAAAAGCTGTCCATCTCACCCAGACCTGCAGACTTAAAGCTGAAATCGAATTAGTTTTGAGAGTTTGTTCACTTAATAAAGGACTTGAAATGAATGTTTTACAACTTGCTTGAAGATGTTTTTCATTTGTGTAAAGTCTGGACAGTTTTCTTATTTCAGGAAATCTTACTAAGTGTAATTATCTTACTGCATGGACAGATCATTTCATTTTATTATAGCCTGAATCTGCTTAATTAAAGTGCTTTTTTCCCTACATATTAATATAGCTCGTCTTGCAGTGCAGCCAGAGGCGAGCGACCGCCAGCGATGGCTGGGTGAAGGTCCAGCGTGCTGCAGACTCGGACTCAGTAATATCGCTCTCTAACACCTTTACTTTGACACGCAGGAAGTCCTTCCATCAGTTTGGGTATCAATGCTGAAAACCTTTTCCACATTATTCTCCTGTTTCTGTCCTGACTTTCGCTCTCTTACTCCACCAGCAGCTTTGACTTAAAAGATGTTTTCAGAATGGAATGAATGGGATCTACCTTAAATGAACCAGACACTCAGAGATTTGTCATACATACATAAATTATGTATCAAAACAGAGGAATTTAAGTTGGCCTGTTATGAACCTGAGGTTCCAGAGAGCTGAGATGTACAGATTTTGAGCTACGATTCTTCAAGGTTCAGAAAATTACAATATTCTTGCAAGAATGTTCATTTAAACACAATCCTGTAATTTTAGACCTTGCGCGTTTTAAACTTATCACAGCGTAAGAGTCTGTAGGGAAGGACAGGAAGCCTTCTGCTCTCTGATTGGACAGTTTGATCTGCCATCACCCAATCAGATCAAATTGTAAAGAGAGGACATTTTTTTCACTTTACAGTCATGAAAGTTTGCATCAAAATGTTTCCAAACATTCATTTAAGCTGCAAACATGTATGAGTCCATATTTATGGTTCATAAAAGTCTGCTTTGAACATTTAAGAGAACTGTAAAGCTTCCAAATCTACGAATAAAGCTTGTTTATCCCTTTGTTTCCTTCTTTCCAGAACCACACTGACTATGTCCTCATGTTGTGTCTTAACATTAAAGATGGGAATCATGTATACTTCGAGTAGCATTTACCATTATGCAACATAACTGGTGCACTTAGTGACCTGAGCTTTACTTCTGAGCCCTGGTGGGTACATAAGTCCAGACTGGATACCTTTGGGGGAACAGAAAGCCTTTTTTCTCACAATGTTAATACAGAATTATATTAGGACTAGCATAGACCCCCCCTCAGGATACATTGGAAAGATTAAATAATTCTATACTTTAATGTTTGGACTGTACTGGTTGCACATATCAATGCTTAGTTAGAGGATAGTCTTCACATATCTCTAATACATTATATAATAAATATCTCCACATTTACCACGTGAAACATTAAAATGCATGTTGGAGATGATCCCTACATCTGCTGTAGTTTTATTACTGGAGACCCCCCAGCATAGACTGCTGTTGCTGCAGCATCTCCTTTAAGGCAGCTAAGACGAGAGTCAAAAATAATTACTGACTAATTTACACTTAAATAAAGTTTGTGTTTTTGTCTGAACTTTGCACTGAGCTCCAAACAAGTGTCAGTGTTACCTCAAGCAAATCCCTGTTACACCATTATTCTTGTCAAATAACTTTTTAGGAAAATTATACCCACAAAGGAGTTAAAATGAAGCTATTACCATTTCATCTTTCACACCTTCAAGCTTGAAACCTTCTTTTCTTTACTTGGCAGGTTCAATAGCGATGGCTCCCTGCTTTAGGAGATAATAATATCACGTTTGGCTGTGAATGTCAGCCCGTGAAATGAAAATAAGGACACCTTGTCACTTTCCAGCAGGAGTGGTAAAAGCAAACACACTCCAGATAGTTTCTAAGATGCAGGGTCTGGCTCAGTAAAGCTCTTTGTTCAATATGAAATCAAGTCTGGTATCCAAAAATCCCCTCCGTTGTCATTCTGTCTTGTGCTGCAGAAATAAAAAGGGGGGGCTCTTTCATAATCATTTATTTCTGTCAGTGCTTGCTCTCTCTTTCCCTCTGCAGGGTCTGTGTTTCACCTGTACTCGACAGCAAAGACTCTGGATCGCACATCGCTCCCTTGAGGCCTCTCAGCATTGTCTCCTCCAGAATCTGCAAATGACAGATGCTCCCCCCATCACAGCACCCTGCTGCAGTCAGGGGAAACCTATCTCCCAAAGCCAAGGTTGCTGCTCAGAATTGCAGATTTGGCCGGGCACATCTCTGCGCCCAGCTGGGGGTTAGATGGCCTCTCCTCTCTTCATCTCAGTCACTCTGAAGCCAAACATTTCAGTTTTTTTTCCATAAGCCCTCTGATCCCGCTGCTGTGGACTGTATCTCTGCCATCCCCTGACATGCAGAGAACAGCACACACTATTCCTTTTCTCATACACACCTCATTATGCATAGCGACCCTTCTTTCCTTTTCCTTGTAAGTCCTCTGCTTCCTGGAGCTTATCTTCCGACTGGCAGACACGGGAAGTCACACTTCTCTCAGGTAGCCGGTCTCTCCTCCTTACTGCTCCCTTCATCTGGACCACTGTCATCCCCACTTTGCTTCTCGTTTGCCCTCAGCTCTCACACCTCTGAGATTGTCACTCTGCATCCTTGCAGCCGGCTTTTATTGGAAGTGACACAAACAGGTACCCAGGACTCCAAACCAAATTCAATTTGACACCCATAGATTTTCCGGATGATGCTACAGTTTTATTTACACATTTCACTCGCATGAAAACTTCATATCAGCCATGTTCTGCACTTGTAGGTGTGCAATGAAATGAACAGCAAAACCAATGGAAACACAACGCAGATGCATGCATACCCTAAACACACACCAAACGATCCACGTTGCCTTTAAATGGACCTTTTCCAATGGCTGTACCTTTCTACACTAATTAATCTGTTTAGCAAATAACACTTATGGATCTTGGATGTTCACACCTGTTCAACACAAGGACACGTAGCCTTGGTAAAGTTTCTTACAGGCTCACTGTGAGTGATGAGCAGGGGTGGATCAGGTACCTATCCGCAACATCCTTTCATATATTGCACCATGAGATGGACTTCACTCTCCAATGGGCTCAGAAAAACAGGAATATACTGGATAGATAGAGAGATGGATGAGCCAAGTGAACCCTGCTTGGGGTGTCAAAGTCTGTATTTGTATGTATTTCAATACTCGCTTGAGTCTGGCTCTAAGAGGTGGTCTGCAACGGCGACTGCAATTGTGATCATTTTGTGGCTTTTTTTCTTTTTCATTACAGTTAAAGCAAAGAGAAGGTTCCAGCATTATCTTCAGGATATTCTCAGCCACGCTTAAAATAAATGTAAACAAATGCAGGATGTTTGTGGCCCGTAAAGCCTGGCTAACAGGACACTCGTGTTACTAATACAAGGCATTTAAATGCGTCCACATGGAGGCTGGTGCCCCATGGCGCCCAGTGTTCTTTGCAGGTTTAAAGGCAGCTAACTGTGTCTGTCAGACCCTCCAGCCTTTCAGCAAACTACTTCTAGTCAAACAGACTTTCTTGCTTAGGAACATTCCTTACTGAGTTAAATGACCTGGAAGTTTTCGAGCAGCAGCCATGTCTGAGCTGTTGAAATCCTAACAAACTAAAATGATGTGAAACTCCAACACTTTTAGAAAAGGAGACACCAGAACATTTCCTTTCAAAGCGATGCTTGTTACTTGTTATTCCACTTGTATGGACTGTGATTTGTGTAGATAAACACCGACAAATAAAGTAGTATCTTAAAACTTTATGCACCAATATAATATGATTATTTAAGTATATATATATATATATATACACATATATATATAAAATTATGAATCGCTATTGAACAAGAAAAAAAAAAGATATTTTAAACTGGATTTCAACACATCGGCTGATTTATTGTGCATCTTGGCTGAATCATCAATGAAACCCAAGACGACAGGAGATAAGACGAGTCAACATCAAACTGACCTTTAGCCAATGGGGAGATCTTCGAGAAGAGACAGGATACAAGATCACTGCTGATTTATCCTTCATTAGGGAATAAATTAGTGAGAAAATATGCTAATAGTTTTCCTGCAAGGTTCAGGAAGGTGATAGAAATAATGTCATGGACTTTTCAACAGCGCCCAAAGATTGAAGTCTGTTAGTGATGTCAGTGCATTGGTCAGACTCACCGACCTCTTTGGCTTCTAACTGACCCAAAACTGACCCTCCGCCACAGGGTCCATCCCCGTCAAACACCACAGTAAAGTCCTCAGACTTACAGCAGGAAAAGGAAACAAAAGTGAATGAGAAAAAACATTTGGTGTCTTCTTTCATGACCCAGCAGCTTCTTCGTCTCTCAATCAGACCCAACCCTCATGAAAACAAATCTAACAGACAAGTTTGTCCCTAATCGCTCCATCAAAAGAGCCAATTTCCTGAAGAAAGCAAACAAGAAAGTGGAACAAAATATCAGAAATGAAAAGAGAAAAACAAAAACAGACAACCAGAAGAAGTGGAATGACTAACTAGGTAGTCATGATTAAAGGTTCGCACTGTGCCCAGTCTGCTGCCTGCAGACTGAAATCCCACCTGCTTCAGCTACTTATCCCAACTAAACTTCCTGTCACTTCACATGTTTATTCTCTCTTCAACTTTAAGTCTATTATTAAACCCATTCATCACACGAGTGGCATCCTGCACCAAACTGTTGCATATCCTGCAAAGACAGGAAGCATCACAGCAGGAGAGTAGCTCACACCTCCTCAAGACACTTCCTGTCACAATGCATTAAGGATGTGCTGCCAAGTGAGAAATGCATCTGATCCAAACAGTGTCAAACAGAGTTCAGCGTTAAGAGTCTTAGGACAAACAGCCAAGCGGACCGATGTGCAACAGTTCACCACACTGCAGTCTGTCTGTGCTGGGAGTGCTGGCATTATCTTATCTGTGTAATTATGGGCTTCAGCTGATGAGGATGTTTGATAAAGTGACAGAACGGTTAGACAAACTCAATATGCAAACCTTGTGCGCATAAGTCATCTGCTAAGCGTGATAACGCTGCAGTTTAGGGCCATTGGCAACAGTTCTGCCTCATAATAATCCAGTTTGGACAATGGGACATTCACAATGAGTTCATTACATCCTTGTTGGCAAAATTAACAAGGAACCAGTGGTTCACATGCAGGGAATCGTCTGTTTCTTATGACCAGGTAACATCAGTTCGTTGTGATATATTCTGTTTGCATCCGTTTAAATGTCTCCTCACTTTTTATGGCACAAGTTTCCTGATAACTCTTCATTGCCTCAGAAAGAGAAGCACAAGCCAGCAGTTTCCAAAACCTGCGTGACTTCAGCATGGCTGATGAGCGCTAAAAGCCTGTAATTATAGTTGAATAGTGAGCTAACTAACTAGCACTGCTTTAATTCTGTCTCTCACTGTCTGTGGTTCGCAAGTTGAAACATTTCCTTCGGGCTGATGGTGAATTGAATATGAATGCTAATCACAGATTAGATTAAATCATTTGTGAGAGTTTGGTGGATTTAGCAAAGATGCAATCAGAGTGAGACGTACAAGGGGACGAGATGAGCATCTTCTGCACTCGCACAGCGATTATTCTTTCCCTTTATGCAGCTTGATATGTACACTGATGGTAATTCACTGTAATTAAAATGACGTTGTGACAGTTTGCAATGACCTGATACTAAAAGAAAGACCTAGAATATTCATTTGCGTCAATCAGCAGTTTCTATTGACGGAAACTGATGAAACGATGGGGCACAAAGAAGACACCGTTCTTATCAGTCTGAGAAAAGGATGGCACTTTACAGCTCTAGTTCAGAAACGTTTTGCCAGATCTGTCTTACCTCACAAAGACTTTTAATTGGACATATTTTTTAAAAGATGGAATTCAATTATTTAATTTATTAAAAAGAATTTTGCAAACGGAGAGGAAAATGTTCCAATAACTTATCTGAGTCAAGACGCCAGATTTCAACAGCGTCTTCTCTGGTCACCGTGCTTATAGCTGGTTGGACCTTCTTTTACCGTCAGAACTGCTTTAATTCTTGGTGTCGCAGATGCAGATGCTCCGTACTGATGTGACAGTGTCACACAGTTGATGCAGATTTGTCAGCTGCACATCTGTGATGAGAATCTCCCGTTCCACCACATCCCAAAACTGCTCTATTGCAGTGGTTCTCAGACTTTTTGAGCCATGATTCCCCCAAGATACCATGCATTGGTGTTTGTCACCCCACCCACGTGACAACTAAGTGGTTAATTGTTGGATATATCAAATGGATCATCATGCAGGATGGAAAACTGTCAGAATATGCTTAAATAAGTGAGATAAAGTGATTATTTGGTGGATTCTGTTCACCCCTGTGAAAAGGAACCTCTAAAAGCAGATTTTCTCTCTAAGATGAAGCCAAATTCACATTTTTAATATGATGTATACTAATGTTGTTAATGTGGCAAAATATTAGATTGAAAAGGTCACAGATTTATATTTGCATAATATTGGCATCCCTGGTAAAAAACCCTAAATTTAATTTATAACTGTAGGTTGTGTCTCAGTTTGAGAACAACTGCTCTGCTGGATGTAGATCTGGTGACTGTGGAGGCCGTTGGAGGACAGTGAACTCATCGTCATGGTGGAGATGATGTGAGCTTTGTGACATGGCGCATCATCCTGCTGGAAGTTTCCATCAGAAGATGCTACACTGTGCTCAGAAAGGGATGGACATGGTCAGCAGCAGGACTCAGGCAGGCTGTGCTGGTTAAACCATGTCATTCCACCAGCAGCAGCCTGAAGCGGTGATCCTGACGGCAGGATGGATCCATGTTGTCATGATGTTTCCAGCAGATTCTGATCCTACCATGTGAATGTGGAGCTGAACTGGAGACTCATCAGACCAGCAACGTTTCTCCATCTTCTATTGTCCAGTTCTGGTGAGTCTGTGTGAATTGTAGCCTCAGTTTCCTGTTCTTACTGACAGGAGGGAACCCGCTGTGGTCTTCTGCTGCTGGAGACCATCTGCTTCCAGGCTGGACGGGTTGTGTGTTTAGAGATGATGGTTGGAACCAGTGCTGACTGGAATTCCTATTGTCTTTCTATCATCTCCAACCAGTCTGTCCATTCTCCTGACATCTGGATATTTTCTCTTCTTCAGACCTTCTCTGGAAACACTGGAGATGGTGGTGTGTGATCAAAAACACTTAAATCTCCTTTCTTCCCTCATTGTGATGCTCAGTTTTAACTTCAGCAAGTTGTCTTCATGATAACTGACTAAATGCTGCCATGTGACTGGTTAATTAGATATTTGATTTAACATGAAATTTGACAGGTGGATAATTACCAATGAGGTTTTAGTTTTAGTTTAGTTTAGTTTTGAGTTTATATGTTTGCTGCCATACACTGCTTAAAGAAACATTTATTAAAGTTTTTGTAATATAGTAAATATTATTGAATATATGCGAGAAAAATTTTGCAGTTAGTACTCACCTGTTGATCTTAAAAGTGGGAGCTGACAATAAATGCATGATTACAACACTAACTACAACTATGTTTCCTACAGTATGATGTGGAATCCATGATGAAATTATCCGAAAATTCTCCTTTTTTTTTTACCGGTTGATGTGCTGGTAAAACTGATCCTGTATCAACTTTTCTAATATAAATCCATCTCTTTCAGTTTCAACATTAGACTTTTGAAAAGACTATTTTTAAATGACATGTTTATGGGATTTGAAGACATTCACTTATCTTTAGCTTCAGATGGTTTGGCACAATCTGACACAAATATTATCTTTGTGTTTATGCTGTTAACTAAAACATATTAGTTACATACCGAATATAAGATTCATATATGCGCTCTCAGCTTTATGTAAATAGCATTACCTCTTTTACAGGGGCTTTACAGGGATTGGACATCTAACTCAGAACTTGTTCCATGGACAGATGTGGGTTTTTCCCTAAATTTTCCTTTGTTCAAGAGTAAAAATGGTTGAGCAGCTAAAGAGGTATCCTTTAAACCACTAAAAAAAACAAAAAACAAAACAAAAAAAAAACTAGTTTATCAGTGACATGAGGAAGAAAAATTAGAGCGATAAAATACAAGTTTGGTAGATGTTTTTTAAAAACAAGGTGAGCTAAGCTTCTGGATGTCCTGGTAAGACAATAAACTCCACATTTACAATATAATGACAAGTGAGAAGTTCTTTCCAACAGCTGTGTCAAAATTCAAAGCTGTATATTGAAAAGATTTCACAACAGCAAATATTCAGCACAAAGTGAAAGCCCTTAAAAAATCTGAAGAACACAAAAGTCCAATTGTACACTGCCACAAAGCGTTTTGACAAACCAGCTTTGGAACAACATTTTTTACAGATAAAACTAATATAAACCTGCTGGAGAACAACAGGAGGAAAAACAAATATAAACGGCTTAAAACGTCTCATGATCTGAAAGTAAAGAATGATCTGTGAAACATGCAAACAATGAAACCGACTGGTGCTTTTGTGTTTAATAAAAATGAGTCAGAATCAGCTGGTTGGCTCCTGAAGCATTATGGGATGTACCACCAGCTCAGATGCTATTGTGGCTAAATTGCTTAGGCTAACCTTTGCCTGACTGCCGCTCCTGACCCCCAAAGAGGTCACAAGATCGTTTCAGGGTGTCGTCAGATCACTGCAAGAAAATAGCCTACATTTATCAGTTAATTTGGGATTTTCATTGGTGCTGTCAACACTATCATGGTTACTCAGTAAAATGAATGTCTTTATATTTTAACACATAATTATTAGTCATGCCATAGTAAATATGTAAATTTGCTGACATCTTTGTGTGTTGTCATGGGTGTCATAGCTCAGAAGTTTTAAAACCACTGGTTTTGACACTGCTTCTTGACACAAATGGACAAATCATTTGAGAAACAGCTAAATCATTCTACTGTCCTCAACCAGACTGAGCTGCAGCTTAATCTTTAACATCTGACCTGTGCAATAGTTAGCAGAATTTTATTTACTTTCACCTATAATCTTTAACTAAACATAAAATGTCAAATATGTAAATAAAGAAAAAAACAAAATTATGTGTAGTTGGGTAATTTATAAACATGTGATGTCAGAATTGATGTAGTTCAAAAGATGTCCACCAGGGGGCAAAAATCAAGCTATTGATAAGAGCTTTGGCCTTTTTTTTTATTTTTTTATTTTTCCTATTCCTATTCCTATCCTATTTTTTTCCTATTCCATCACACATCACGCATACAGTTTCTGAGACCTATTCCATCACACATTGTGTGATGGAATAGGTCTCAGAAACTGTATGCATCAAATATAAGATATTAGGCATTAAAAGATAAAGTCGAACAAGTGAAGACAAATGCCATCTATCCATTTATTTTCTGGGTTGAAGCTTATCCCAGCAGCTACAAGGTGAGAGGCAGGAAACAACCTGAACAGGTCACCAGTGCAGTGGTGACAACAACATAGAAAAACAACATCTTACATTCAAATTAGGGACAAATTAGATATGACAGTTAATCTAAGATAGATGTCTTCTGGGGGTGTGGGAGGAAGCTGGGGTACTTAGTGTGTACCGATAGAAGATGCAAACGCTACTAAGAATGAATGCCAACCAATAAATTACAGTGGCTTGCAAAAGTATTCATACCCCTTTAACTTTTCCACATTTTGACACATTACAACCCACAAACATAAATATATTTTATTGAAATTTTATGTGAAAGATCAACACCAAGTGTCACACAATTGTGAAGTACAATGAAAATTATACACAATTTTTTTTCTCAGATAAAAAACTGAATACTGCAGTGTGCAGAAGTATTCTGCTCTCCTGAGTCAAAACTTTGTGGAACCGCCTTTTTCTGCATTACAGATGCAAGTCTTTTGGGGTATGTCTCTATCAGCTTTGCACATCTAGAAACTGAGATATTTGCCCATCCTTCTTTGCAAAACAGCTCAAGCTCAGTCAGATTAGATAGAGTGCATTTGTGAACAGCGGTTTTTAGATCTTGCCACAGATTCTTGGTGGGATTTAGGTCTGGACTTTGACTTGGCCATTGTAACACATGAATGTGTTTTGTATTAAACCATTCCATTGTAGCCCTGGCTTTATGCTTAGGGTCGTTGCCCTGTTGGAAGGTTGAACCTCTGCCCCAGTCTTTTGCAGGTTTTCAACAGGTTTTCTTCTGAGATTGCCTTACATTGCCTCCATCCATCTTCCCATCAACTCTGACCAATGTTCCTGTCCATGCACAAGAGAAGCACCCCCAGAGCATAATACTACCACCACCATGTTTGACAGTGGGGATGGTGTGTTCAGGGTGATGTGCAGTGTTAGGTTTCTGCCACACATAACATTTTGCATTTAGGCCAAAAAAGTTAAACATTAGTCTCATCTGATCAGAGCACCTTCTTCCACATGTTTGCTGTTTCCCCATTCATGGCTTCTGGCAAACTGCAAACAGAACTTTTCTTGGACTTCATGGTTCGTTTGCTCCCCAACATTCTCTAAACAGCTGTATTTGTACTGAGATTAGATTGTACACAGGTGTACTCTATTTAGTCATTAGGTCAACATTCAATCATTCAGGAGTCATCAGGCAACTTCTGAAGGTAATTGGTTGCACTCAGAGAAAAGGGGCTGAATGTTGTGTGTTTGTGTGATGTGTAATTTTCATTGTACTTCACAATTGTGTGACTCCTTGTCTTGGTCTTTCACATAAAATTCTAATTAAACATATTTAAGTTTGTGGTGTGTAATGTGCCAAAATGTGGAAAAAGTTCAAGTGGTATGAATACTTTTGCAAGCCACTGCAATTAACCTGATTGGAGATGGGCATCACAAGCAAATATACTGCCACAAATTGCTGAGAATTATTATCACTCATTGAACATGTGACTCTGTTGTTAGCGCTCCCTACCACATGTTGTACCAGGGGTGCCCAGCTCCGGTCCTCAAGGGCCACAATCCTGCAGGTTTTTCATGCATTCTTTTTCCAATACACCTGATTCAAACTAATTAGTCTTTGTACATTACTTCATTGGCAGTTGAATGCACTTGGTGAAAGCCAGCAGTGTTGGAACAGGGATACGTGGAAAAACTGCAGGACAGCGGCCCTTGAGGACCAACTTTGGACACCCATGTTTTACACCATTCTCAAAGCTAAGATTCTTGAGATGTGAAGGATGCTTACCATTCTAGGCTATAGTCATAGCTGTAGATTCAATAAGGAATTATTTCTGTCAAGCTTCCAATACAATATGTCTTGGACAGCATACGATACTCCAGTAGCAGAAGACAGATCAACAAAAACACTCCTGTTACATCAGCAAAGGTCCAGTAAAAGTAGACAAGTTACTACTCAACAAATATGTTATCCAAAAGGAAGAAAACAAACATTTTAGGAAAAAATTCATGGGGTTAAGAAACTCACATGACAATGCTCCTCGTGATGCTTTGTGGTTGGACCTAGTGTTGGATGCTTTGTTGTCCAATGATGCTTGACATGCTGTCGTGAACTTTCGTATGTTGAACTGCACCTCAATTTACTTTATTTTTCTTCCACACAGAACTTTTTGCTGGTTGTCATGTTTGGCTCTACATATTTTTTACATTCGTATTCCGCTAGCATCAAATCTGGCAGCACCACAGAACCTAGCAACAACTACGCCTTATTTCTTTTTTTTTTTTCCTGGCAAACAGCTTGGTAAACCAGCACCACCTGGTGATGGCAGTACTGCATTACTACCATGTTAAAACAACAGTTGAGGCAACAGCTCCATGAAAAAGTTGATTTCTCACCATTAAATAACTGTTCAAATGTGTGAAAATTTTTCACTTGTTAATAATTACTGCTCATCAGTCCTTTGATCATCCCCTTTGGCAAAATTTAGCTTTGGGTTTCTTCTTCTTTTCCAAGCCGAGCAGTAAAATATAATGTTTTCTGTTCACAGACACCCACGTTCCACAGATGTGCAGACGTGGTGATTCATCAATGGGACTAAAGTGCATCTTGCCGCTCCCGGCAGGCTCAACGTGTCCAGTGAGGGCTGCATTTTATCTGGCGATGATTAATTCCTCTCAGCTTACCTTGCAGCTTGGTCTTGGCAATTTTCCCACAAGGCTTAGTGGCTGTGACAGTGGTGGCGCAGGTCGCATCCGTGAGCGCTCGCTTCAGAACTCCGGTTCTGTTTTTCTTGCCTGTTGCAGGGTCACACTCACCCCATGCTTGGAAGTCATACTTGCATTCCCCTGTAAGACACAAAGAAATCAGATACCTTATCGCATTGTTTATTCAGATGCTGAAAGAAGGAAATAACATTGAAAAAAGAAACAGAAAACCTGGAAAAATTAGAGATAGTAGAGTCTATGTTCGGTTCAAATTTAATGATTGACAGAAAAGTCTTTTTAACTGGAGTTTTTAAATCATAAACTTTTATTGGCTGTTTGACGAGCACTTGCTCATAACTGCTTTATATCCAGTGACTCCATTTATAGCTTTCTGGATACTTAATTCTCCTCCATAAATGAAATTGTTCGTCACAGTTTTGATTTTATATTAACAGATTAATGCACTCAGCCATGCTCCGGCCTAAAAATATCAGATATTTGATCCATCGAACAAAAGCACAGATGGTTTCCTGACAGGATCTCGCTCTACAGAGGTTGCAATGCCTTCAACGGGCCACCAGATGTCACTGTTCTTAGTTTGACTAACGAGCTTTGAAACATGAAGTTTTCGGCACAATTAGAAGAAAAGCCTCACAGCTTCATGAGGTTTCACCTGCCTAACCATAAATCCAAGCAGATGACCCTCACCGTGGCATAAAATGAGAATTTTAAACCTTATCTTGTACAAAAAGCTGCATTAGCTAAACTTTTGCACTGTGCATGTGCTTTTTCTTCGATGTGGTGTAATATCGCTACCAAGTGTGAAGTGCATGATCACTTAATTTTTTACTTTTTTAGGTAAAAATAAACTGTTTCTGACCATAATTCAGATTACAAAGTAAATATTCACTTCAGATACAGATATTCCATTTTTTCCCACCTTTTAACTCAACCAGAGAGGAAACAAGATTACTTTAGAAAATGGCAGCAGTTGCTGGTGTATGTCAGAAGTGAGTTTGAGGAAAATGTGTATGTGTGCACATTTCTCTCATGCCTTCCTGTATTATTATGTTGCCAGTCCAGCCTGTCCAGGCTCCTTCGAGGCTGTGAAACTCATTAGTCAGCTTCCTCTCACATGAAAGCCTGTGTCACTGCTTCTGAGATCCCAAGGTGCTCATCAGAGGAGGGGAGAAAGCCGAGAGGGGGAGTGACAGGACCATTGTTGCAGGAATCCTTTAGGGACTTCCTGAGAAACCAACTTTTAAAAACCCTGTGCCTTCATACCCATAATTTGTGCTTGAGAGCAGGCTCCCTGGCTGGCTCCTGGGAATTTTTCAGGAAGTCCAAGTCCTCTTTAAGTCCTCTTTCAGTGCTCACATATAGCAGTATATATGTACAACTCTATATTGGTAGCTGAGACCATATAAGAACAGCAAAAAACAAACATTTGATCATATAAAAAAAGTTAACACCCCTACTTAAATTTTCTATTTAATTGCTGATAACATAAAAACATCACTATTTTTTTAATGAATGAATTAATGCAATTTTTCTTAATGTAAAGCAAATTTCATGCAGTATTGCCAACTTATGCTTGATCCCCATGCAGTCACAGTCCCACCTCCCAGCTTCAGCCAGAACAGATTATCTGCTCCATGATCAGACTGAAAATAAAACACCCGCTGCTACTGGCTGATCCCGTCATGGCTTAACATCACATATAAAGAGTGTGAATATAAACATTAAAGTTAGAAGTGCTCTAACATGTTGTAGACTCCTAATTGAAAACCAAAGTAAGAAAACTAAACTAAAAAAACCAAGAAATGTTCACGTAAGATTTTTATCATTTAAACAGATTTTAAAGGTGCATTCTGATGTTAAAACTCTGCGTCCTAGACTTGTTCGATGACAAAGTGACATATGTGCATTTCTAGAGCTGCTGCTGCCCAGGAGCATCCCCAGGCTGAGAAACCATCACTATACAACTCTTACATTCAGAACGCAATGTGACATTTTGCTTCACGGTATGATAAGGAACTGGCTGTTGTGAACACGCAACGTCGCTGATTCAGCAAAGGAACACAAGAAGATTAAAACAGAGAAGGACAAAATAAGGGTCATTGTAAGATCGTCTTCTGCTTGCTGGAGAGAGATAACAGATCAGGCAGGATGCAGGATAGATGCTGAATTAGCTGTCAATAGGGGGCGAATGAGGAGAAAAGAGTTAAAGTTCTGTAATGTGAATTTAAGTGTCAAATCATCCATTCTTACTCTACCATGACAGTACTGCTCTATGTAGCATAGTCCATTACAACCATATGTACCAGTTTGATCAAGCACATTAAATGACGACATCATTTAGCAACTTCTGGCGACCTTTTGGACAGCTAATAGCTACTTTCCTTACTGAGGAGTTGGCAATACTGCTTCCATGACATTATGTGTCTTTAAGGAGTAAAGCTAGATAGAGGGTCCCCAGGAAATGTGGAAGACTCAAGAAAAGCAAGAAGAGTGGCCACCTCTGAAATCATGACACCCTAGGTGTCACCTCAGACGAATAAGAGGTGGTTTCCAGGTCATCGGTGGAGGAGTAGGAATGTCTTTTTAGACACGTGTAGTTTACCAGTGTCACTCAACCAGTCTGGAGTGGGTTTTAAAATTATTTCTTGATTGATCATCCTTTTAAAAAATATTAGCATTTGGTTGTACATGGTTGTATATTTTAGAAGAGATGCTGTCCCTGTTCAAGTACAACTACTAACAAATATGATTCTGAGGCTACGTAGCAGTGCTAATCTAGTTTTATGCTAGCAAGAGATTAGTTTTAAGCTAATTAGGGAAACCATGAGGTATCAAGTCAACTTCAAGTCACATGATCACACATCAACGTACAAGTCAGAGCTGAAAATAAACTATGCTCAAAGAAAAACTAAACATCTATACACAATGTTGTTTTTTCTAATTATGTCATAGTTGTTTAGCGCTAACTAAGCTTCAGCTACATCTAGTTTAATATGAACAGGAGGCTAGCAAGGCTGCTGGTTGACTTTAAAGTCAGATAGTATGAAAATGTGAACAAATTAAGTTGGGATCTTAGTTTTTTTTTTTTTTTTTACAGGACAATGAGGATGAAGAAAAAGGTAGATATTTCGTAAAGAAGCTAGCCGTGTTGGCTAGCTTACAATGTGGAGCCATGTTAGAAGTTACCTAGATATGAGGCAGTAACCTGGTGTGCTTCTTTAGGGGGACGTGGAAACTATTTCTCCACTCCTACTTGGTTTGCAAGTTGACAACCCAACATCTGCTCACGGTTAGCGCTGGGCCCCCAACGGTTTCTTCTTCTTTTTTTAAACTGTTTTCTTATTTTCTTAGTTATATTTTTACATGTGGACATGTGAATTTGTTCATTTAATATCAACTGTCTGATTTTACAAAACCCCAGTCTTATATGGACAGAGTGCTGCTGATGTAATAATCCCACTCCAATCTGAGCTCCACCCGCTACTGCTAATGTGTACAACTAAGCAAATAGTGTATCTAAGTATTGAGAGGACCTCTGCCTACAAAGACCAATGTTTTATTCTCTAAAAGGCAATATGTTGTAAAACTTTTCAGCAGGTTCAGGACCTGAACGCTGTGTCCACCTTAGACTGGTTTCAGACACATCTGAGTGGACCATCACACCGTACAGCACAAAACCAGTCAGTGTTCCAGCTTTGTGCTCATAGCAAACATGGTTGGCCAGAATTTCAATACGTCTAAACAAACCAGAAATTAAAAAGATAAAAACTTATCAGTTCGTATTTGGAGAAAGGACTCGGTCTGCAACGAAGTTCTGAAAATTAACGATGCATTTCTTAAACAACAGGACTGATTAAGATGGCGGAAGCTGGGATAGGAGCTCCCAGAGTGACGACAGACTGCGTTGTAGGTAGAGCAATCTGCATTTACAGGGATGGTAAGAACTGGGGACGGGTGAGTTAATCTTGTCATCAGGTGCAGCTGCAGTTGGAGAGGAAGGATAAGCTAAGTGACCAGAAATGCAGATGAGGCCAGGAAGGCAGCGCATGACATGTCCTGCACTCTGCAGACTTTTATTCACAAATTTATATCAATCAAAACTAAAGTTTGCCAAGTTAACAGTTTTTCACAAAAAGCACAGATGAAGCTAATTTAAAAAATGTATCCCCTTCAGTCCCTCTGGATAATTTCTGTATAATATTTAATGTTTCATAGCTGTTATCATTCAATGTGGGTCTCCTTTTTTTTTTCTTTTTTTTTCTATTTATCTCCGTTTAGTTTGATATGTCCTTGCTGGAACGTTGTCAAGCCGCACCACCAAGCCCCCAAAGGTGCTCCTTTTGTTTGGCGGAAACAACAACTTGTGCACAACGCCCCTTTTACCTCCGTGCACGGTGAGACTGAGCTTTTGTAACCCATAAAGGTGGAAAAAAAAGGACTGTCAATGTGGTTTTCACTTGTTTTGTTTTAAAGGTCTTCTGAGATTTAGTGGTCTAATCAGACGTAACTGTTTTGGCAAATGAGATGTTAAATCTGTCTTTGCTTACATCTCACAAAGACAGTAACATTATCCCAGATGCTATTGTTTGCAGCTTGTGAGGCTGTCTTTGTGTGTTGTCACGGTGATAAATTCTGTTCCTTGAGACACCTCCTGCAGCAGCAGTCACTCTAAAGGTTGTTTATCTAGACCGGTGAGTGTCAGTCTGCCTGTCAGTCAGTCTGTGGGCATATTGTTTGTGAGATGATCAGCAGAATACAGATTTAAACCTTCACTGGTCTGTGCTTATGATTGCTGCACACTCAGATCATAGAATCGACATGTTGACGTACACTCTGACCCCTTCGCAAGACGCTCCAAACAAAGTTGCTTTAATTGCAAAAAAATATTTCAAATAAAAGCAGAGCTCTCACTCTTCTTGTCTTGAATAAGTTTTCACAACTCTAGAAGTATGTAACTTTGTGCCACTCTCCCAAAACTTTTGCTGCCATAATCTTTACAGCCAGTTATGGAGGCCATTATTTCCTGCGGCGTGTTCATCATTCCTGGCAGACTCATTGCAAAGCAGCAGGCTCCTGCCTGACAGGCTTTACGGTGGGAACAAAAGTCCCCCTGGCTTGTCACAGCAAGACATTTCAGCTGTAAATTCTGCACAGACCCAAGCCAAAAAGAACAAATCAGCCGACAGACCAACTTGGAATTGGATCAGACTGGATGCAAATCCTATGAAGTTTTTGGACAACACGTATTTTTGAACTCGGCCCTTACGTCAGCTCCACTCGGAACGTTTTGAGACTGCACAACGTGATGCCATCAGGCCCAAACAAATCAATTCCAAGCTTTATAAACCAAAAACACACACACACACACACACACATTGCTCACAGCTGGACAATGCTGGATGATTATTCCATGACAATCTAGTATATTCTCAGCAGGCATTTCTGGGATGTTGTTGATGTGAACCACAAGCCACAACAGGTCACAAGGGGGTGTGGAGGGACAAATGGGAGTCAGGCATCCAGGAACTGAATTTAAATATTTAACTATTATCAAACGTGTCTTTTATCCATCAAGCAGCTTCTGACTCTCACCTCCAAACTTCTTCTTCCAGTTACACGGGATCTTGCAGCGTTGGGTCTTGATGGTCTGTTTGCAGTCGGTGCCGGTGCGGGTTCCCTCCCTGGTTCCAAGTCCACAGTCCCCCTCGTTGGCCACACAAACACTCCACTGCCACTCGCCACAGTCAGACTTTCGCTCCTTTTTACCTAGAAAAGGTCAAACAGCTCATTTTAAAGAGGAGCAAATCTTGTTTCATCTGTGTCAATTCATGAAGGATGAATATACTGTTATACTTTTAGATATTATCATTTTGACTTTATTATTTTGTGTATCTTATTTTAACCAGTTATAAGCATGACAGCCTTTTAAAGTTTCCACAGCCTGATCTAAAAGTGTTCACACCCTGACCTCCTGACCTCGGTTGATAGGAGAAGCTCCAGAACAGGTTGTTAGGGTGTTGTGTAAGCACTTTGCATGACTTGCTTTATTTAACCTTAGCAACAGTATGACCTTAGAAGGGGCTGATGCACATGCGTGAACAACCAATGGTGTGTGTAAACGCCCAGCTTTGTGAAATAAAAAGGCCAAGCTCAGGAGAGCAAGTTGAAGAGAGTTGCAGACTGGTCGGTTCTCTGAAACTACTCTTCCGTTTGCAAAGCACAAAGAGTCACATCTTGCTTCTTTACATGTTTGGGGTTTAAACCCAATAATTACTGCATGCGAAGGAAGAAGTGATAGAAAGATGGATGTGTCTTAAACTGTGGAGCGCTTGAGTCGCTGCTGGGATTTAGAAACCAATGACATCTAGAAGGGTTACTGTGTTGGAAAGAAATGGCCTGCCTAAAGATCTGGCCTCTGTATGACACTGAGATGTTTTCATAATAAAATGTCAGCATGGCTGAAAACACAGCAACACGTCTGGAAACACAATGACATCTAATAACAGCACCAAGACAATTTAATCTAACCATCAAAAATGTTGAATTTTAGGATGACTTTAGTCATTTTTGCCCAAAATAAGACATTTTTTGTATGTCTTTTTTGGTTTGATAATATAAATGCAATGATGTTTGGCAAAAAATCCTCAACCTAAATGTTATTTCCAGTAGAAGATAAACATCATATCAGATGCTGCTGTAGTTTTTTTTTTTTTAATTTCATGGAAAATCTGAGCTGATTCTGAATCTAATGGCTGTAAAAAGTTGTTCCAGGATGATGTTTAGCATCGTTAGCATCTCCTCTTCTTCTAACATCTGTAAACATCTGGGAAGTGAGGAGAGCAGCTGCTGGAGTTTCGGGAGAGGAATATTGTCCCGTTCTGGTCTGATGCAGGATTCCAGCTGCTCTACTGGACCTTGTTGCTGGATTTCTGCTTCCATGATGCTCCAGATGTTATGTACTGGTGAAACTGGACTGCAGCAGACCAGTTCTCCTGTTCCACCATGCTGCTGTGATGATGCAGGATGTGGTCCAGCATGGTGGAACCTGCAAGGTCTTCCCTGAAAGAGACGTTGTCTGGATGGGAGCAGATGTTTCAGCATTGATGGAGCTTCCCAGATGTGGAAGCTGCCCACGCCATCGGCACTAATGCAACCCCATCCCATCAGAGATGCAGGCTGATAACAAGCTGGATGCTCCCTCTCCTCTTTAGTCTGCAGGACACGCCGTCCATGCTGTCCACAAACTATTCCACATCTTCATCCAGGTTTCCACTCAGAACATTTTAAATGAGCTTTGGTCCAGAGAAGACGGCGTGTTTCTGGATCCTCTTCACATATGATGGAGCTTTAACCTGCAGGTGTGGATTTCAGCCTGAACTGGGTTCACACTGGTTTCTGGAAGCTTCCTGAGTCCATGCACTGGTTTCCAGTAGAGATTCATGTCTGCCTTTCATGCAGAAGATCACCAGCATCCAGTTTGACCATATCATTGTGATATCCCACTTTGCAGATGGTGGGATCCTTCAAAAGTCTTCACAATTGTACATTCAAAAACATTTTCATGAATTTAGTTCACAACTTGTAGATAATGTATCTCAGATTAGTGAACCTCTGAACATCTTTACATAGAAGCGACTCATCTTCTCTGAAATGCTCTTGTTAAATCCAGTCGTCTTACCGACCTGTTGCCAGGTACACACAATAAGTTATGAAATATTCCTGTTTTTTATTTGTCCTCGTTACTTTTTCAGCTGTTTGCTGCTCCTGTTACAACTTTTTACAGATGTGTAAAAAATAAATGCAAATTAAATTTGCACCATGAATATGAATCTAGTAAAATATAACTTCCAAATGGGATTCAACAGACTTGTTTTTGCAACAACTTTCACTTTTTTTCTGGTAATCTCTTTCAAGAGATCAATTACTTCAAATTAAAAAGTTTTTTTCTTTTTTTAAATTTATATTTATTTGTTCAGTCCTAAGTGTGTCCATCTTAATAAACTGTTCCTTGGACAGATTACTGACGATGTTAAAACATGTATGACTGGTCTGAGCAGGATTAACAGGAAGTCCATCTAAAACTCTGCCAGTTGTTTGTTGGGAATCACCTTGTTTGTCTGCTTTGCCTCCTTCAGCTGCCATCACTGTGAGCATGAGGAGGGCCATAACAGCCACCTGTGTCCACTGCTTCTGTCCATTCATTCTGTAAAAACAAGACACAGCGTTAAACAGGACAACATCAACCTCAACAAATTAAGAAGAAAAAAAAGGTAAAAATTACTAAAATGTTATGAGACAAAAGTCTCAGGAATTTTGTCTTGCGTCCTCGTTATACTCGACTCTTTTAGCTTCATACTTCAGCAGTGTGTGAATTGGCGTAAATGTCAGATGAAGCACTGATTTGGACAGATTCTCCATTGTACATTCTGCATTCTGTCTCTTCTCTGAGCTCTCTCCAGCTCGTAAAAGTCAGTCCAATGTTGTGTTGTCTTTCAACATCCTCTTGGACTTCTTTAATGAATCAGTCACTGTGGCCTTCGACAGTTGTGTGTCACTATCCAGTTGTGGTGTGGGATGTTGTGTTGGAAAGCAAATTAAAAAGCTGTCATGATGCTCCGAGCTGGAACACAAAGATGTGAACTGCAGTTTCTCAGCTTTTGGATGCTGCAGGGTGACAATGGCTTCAGGAACGTACACAATGAATGTCATCTATGTATGCCATGAAAACTAGTTTGGAGTACAAAGATTTAATGTCAGAAGTGTATGCCTTTAACTAGCTAATTTCAGCTAATCCTTGTTTACGTCTGCATTTTTTAAATTGGAGAGTGACTAAAAATACTGTAGGATGCTAACATTTACCACTTGTCAAGTCTCCTGCTAATCCAGTCCTTCTTGCCTTGATGAAGAATGCAGAGTGTGGGAAAGCTGCTGCTTCCCTCACAATAATGTACTGTTTTATGAAGCCAGAAGCAGAGCAGGGGATTGTTTAGAATCACACAGATGAATTTGGACTAGTTGGTTTATTTCTACCCACTAGTGTAGTCTGGAGCCCACAAACACTTTTAAACAGCACAATTCTGAGTCCAGACAAGTGAGTACCATGGCAGAGTCAGTCCATAACACCACATGCTGGATGGGAGGGTTTTTAGCCACCTGAGCACCGGATCTCTAGTCCAGAAAGCAGAAGTACACATTGTGTAGTGAGTCTCTGTGGTCCTGTGATGGACTGGTGAGCCAGGGTGTACCCTGTCTTTCATCCAAAGACTGCTGGGATAGGCTCAAGCTTCCCTGCAACCCTTCATTGGACTAAGCGGACTAAGGACAATGAAGAATGAAGAAGAGCAGTCCGGCTGTAACGATGGAGGTTTTAGGTCATCCGGGAGTGAGACGAGGATCATCAGACAGTTGTGGGTGCTGCTACACCCAATGCGTTAGATATTTTATTCCTTTTAAAACACTATCAATGAAAACTGTTACATTTTTTGTTTTAATCATTTGTGAAAAGACTTCCATTCCCTCCTCTGTCCATACATACTGCACCATCTTTACTCAAAATAAACTGGTGACATGACCCCCTGCATCATGTCCGGTGATGCATAATAGCAAAAAAGTGTTTCCATGACACTTATACCTCTATGTCAACATAGTAAAAAAAACATCTCATGAGAGCGTAAAGATGTTATAGCAATATTTCAAAGATTTTTTCTAAATATTGGTGTTTATCTGAGTTTTTTATTGCAATATTTTAGTTTTGCGGAACCCTAGGGGTAATGGAAACAGCTGCAGTCATGAGCTGCTTCATGTCCAGCGTTCAAAGAAACAGAATCAAAACTTTGTTGTAGACAAAGTCATAAACTTCTTCCAGTAATTCAGAAGCACTTTGGTGACGGCAAAAGTGATTAAAAAAAGTGGCTTAGAGCTCATCACATTGAAACTTTGGATCCAAGTTCTGGGAACTCTCCAGATATTCATCTAATGAAGAACTTGTAGGGAATTTAAGGACACGCTACAGAACTTTTACATGTCCTGTCACTCGTCCCCTATCGACGGCTATTTTGGCATGCATCCTGCATCCGTCCTGACCTGTTAGCTCGCTCCAGCCAGCAGAAGACCATCTTACCATGACTCTTGTTTTGTCTCTTTCTCTCTTTTAAAGCTCTAGTAGGTAATCTTGCTCAGAAATTATTATTTTACTCTGTGTGAAGTGGTTCCTCATCCTGATAGTAGTCTATACATTTTATAATCATGAACAATGAGAAATCTAGTTAGACCTCCCAGTTTACTGTAAATCTGTAAAAACTCTGATCAATCCAAACGTTCGGGCCGAATTGAAGTTGTTCATTTCTTGTATTTCTGATTTTTTTTCTCCCGGCTCCCCTCCTCCCCCTCCAGCAGTGCATCCCTGATAGCCACACCCTGCATATAAACAGCGTGTTAGGATGAAAATACAAAGTAGTGAAGAAGAAACTTGGAAGGCAAACATGGCTGAGAAAATGCAGGAAGGACAAGACAAGGCACCACTTTAACATCTTGCTAGCTCCCCAACATTACCTAGCCCAGCTTTTATCTGCTTGCGTTTCTTTGCTGAATCAGTGACGTTGCGTGTTTAAACCAGCCTGTGTGTTTTCTAGTGTGAAGCTAAACTCTGCTGCAACTTCACGTCGCGTCCCAGATGTAAAAGTTTTGTAGTGTCGGTTTCTCCGCCTCGGGATGCTGCAAGGTAGCAGCAGCTCTAGAAATGCACATGATAGATGTCATTGTGCCATCGAACAAGTCCAGAACGTGGACTTTTAAGGTAAGAAAAGTAAATGTGTCTTTAAAAAGGTGGTTGGACAACCTGGGAACAACTTCAGGTTGTGATGAGGTAAAAATGCATCTCTCAGTCAGTCCTGATACTTGAGTTAATTGCAGAAATTTTAAAAGCGGGATATAAACGTGATTATTAATGTAGCACAATTTGGCTTTTTTAAAACAAATTCTTCTAAATGTCAGATGTGCCATTTATATTCCAAAATAAAAGAAGAATTTGAAAAAAAAAAAAAAAAGAGACATTATAATAATGTTAATAAAGAAAACACCTTATTTAACAAAACCACAAACTATAAGTGTCTGGATGCTGACATCTAAACGTGGACAAACCTTCCTGTTACATGTTTTCTGGAGAGATGAGCTGATAAATAATACAGCCGATGCCTGAATCACATTCGATTGCTCCTCCCTGCTTTTTGGCTGTCATAAGGTGCAAAACAGCCCAGAGGCTCGTGTTTCAAGAAGCTTCAGAGGCTTGGATCCCAAACAGGCTGACTGACCTGCACAATATTTGCCCGAGGAAAGATTATACCTGCCGTGAGAGAAGAGCAGCAGCCTCTAGTTGGACTGAAGCAGGGAAAAGCAGTGTGCGTCTCGGTGTCTGTTTGTCATCCATGCAGCTGGTATTCTACATTATGAACAGTAGGTTTATGTACAGCAGATTACTACCTTATATAACCATCGTCTGCTTTAGATCAGCAGAAAACTGTTAGAATGTTGTGAAATTATTGCTGCGTTTGGCAGTGCTGCCCTTTGCTTCGTGTTCATTTATTTATTCTCCCCTCAGAGGGCAATCCTCCAGCAGATAATGCTCTCTAAGATGGAAACAGCGTGAGACTTCAGCAGTTACCATGTGTCTGACGCAGAAATGCTCCCCCGGCCGGCAGAGAAATGACACAGTATGTATTTGACATTTCTAATCAATCACAAGTTTCCTCTCAGGTTTGTGTTGCTTTGCACAATCAGGCGTCATTTCAGCTTTTTATGTCACACACATCGGGTTTTAAACCGCAAACTTCTGCAAACCTGGGATTTAATCATCAGTTGGAACGCCTCATCTGAATCTCTCTCATGTTTGCTTTTCTTTTTCTACTTCAGACCGTTCGCAGCTAAAATCCAGTTTTCATTCAATACTTCATAATCAGTCTCCAAAGTTTATTTTAATGATGACTCTGAGGGGACTACAAACTAGTCATAGAAGGAGCTCTACAGAGGAAGCAACAACAATCACCCTGATAAAGATAGTTTTCTATTTAAAAAGTCATATTCATTAAAAAGAAAGCCTTTCATGCAGTGAGTCACACAGAATGGGGGACCTTTGGTTCAGTTCAGGCTTTATGGGGGACGGAAATGATGAGTTTGAATCAGCAACGCTGTCAAATCTGTCAAATTGGCTTCAACCATGAGAAAACAAGCATGCAAAGTCATCGCTAAAACAATGTCAGCTGTTTGTGGTGTTAAGGTCATTCAATGATAATTACTTTTCATTCATTATCATGACAGGTAAACCGTCTATATGTTGTTTTTATGTTGTCTATATGTTGTCTAAATGTTGTCTAAACTGTATTTTTTAGTGAAAGCTGGATCATTGATATGAGGAAGAACTGTTTCTTCATCATGAGGGGTTTTGAAGGTGACGAGATGTTTTTTTTTTCACCTTTCATCCTTCTTACACAGCTCGGTTTGAAGTGAAAAACAAGAAGAAAAAGCAAACTAAAGGGGATAAACTTAAAGGAATTTAACTTTCTATGATGGAAAATGAGCCTATTTCTAGTTCTTAGCTTTAACTTAAATCCTAAAACTGAAGAGTTATGGATCAGTCAGGATAGATGAAACTATTATTAATCTACCAAAGTTTATAATGATGAAGTACATTTAATTATCTTTAAGTCAACATGACCCTTGAAGACACATTTTATTTCCATTAATTCACCTCAAGTACATTTATATATTCAACCTTCTGTTCTCCAAAGACCACCAGACTTATTTAAGATGAACAGGATCAAGTTGAAGTTTCTTTGTAAAGCACGTTTACTGCAAACCCAGTAGCAGTAAATGTGCTTTACAGGTGCTGAACAATAAAAACAAAAGCACAGTGAAACAATAAGATCAGTGAAAACAAAGGCATTAGACCGGGATAAGAAATAAAAGATGTACAATAAACATAAGCTGGAGCACGGAGAAGTGGGTCTTCAACAAGGACTTAAAAGCAGCTCTGATGTGGAGCAGCAAAATGTTCCACAGCTTCACGCAGCAGAAGCTCTGGATTTCAGCTGGGAGGAAGAGACCTGCAGGAGGAGCTGAGTGGAAGAAACCCTGACTGGACGCTGGTGCAGCAGCTCAGACAGGTGCAAGGGAAACGCACCGTTTCAGGCTTTAAAAGGAGTAATAAGATTTTCTCCTGAATCCTGAAACTAGCAGGAAACCAGTGCAAAGCAGCCAGCAGAGGAGGAACAGTGATGTCTCCTCCCTGCTGGCAAGCCAGAAGCTGCTGTAAAACTGTACGATTTGCGTTTCCTGATGGGGATCCTCCACACTGGGGGCCATGCTGCGGTGATGGCCCTTGTCTGGAGGGTCGGTAGCGCCCTGCTCTGCATCCTAATGGTCATGGTGTTCGACCCGACGGGCCATGACCCTGTGGGTCCTGTGGTGGCGGCCTCTACAGCTGTGGATCAGGATGCCCTCGGTGTGTACGGTGCGGATGCTTTGTGTGATTTACCTGAGTAGGTGTGGGAGAGATAATGCTTGGATGTGTGAGTTATATGCTTGGGTATGAGAAGGCGTATCTATAATTCTGTTTTGTTGTTGATCTTTAGTTGTTTGTGTGAATCATTTTTTTCTGCTCTTTTGTATAAAAACTGCCATAAAAACACAATTTGGATTGATTGATACCGAAGAGGCCATTTATGTGTTTTTGTTTTCTTTTATGAGAAATGGCTGTTCTGGAAGTTAAATTATTTTCTGTATTACATATTAGGTTATATTACACAGCGAGATTTTTATTTAAAGTCTGTTATTCAGCTTTTTGATGAGTGTGAGAACGGTGAGGGAAGACCGGTCATTTATGTCATGTCCAGGAAATCAGTGTCAGGGGGTGTGAGACAGGAGGAAATGAGTTTTTGACCACTTTCAGGTGTTCTGTTGGTTTTTGTTAACTGGAACAAATATTTAATAATCCACCTCTATAAAGAAAAATAACTTTTTTGTAATTTTCTAAATAATTTCTCTTTTTATTTTATTTGGGTTTCGGAAGTGCATAAAAATGTCAGCATTTCCTCTGGTGCTGGAAAAACCCCATGAAAGGAGACATTTCTCTTCCTTTCAAGGCCGCTAAATTTAGCTGACAACTCATGTTTGAGTTTGCATGCGTGCATGTGTGATGCCTACAAATGTAGGATCACAAATGTGATTTAATTTGGGTTTTTTTTTTTTTATTAAGAAGAAGGTCTCAGCTCATCTATAATACACCTGTTTTAGGCCTGTTGTTGTAAGTGTAATTGCGATTTTAGGACAGCAGAGGGCGTCTGGACCAAGGTGAGCGCTGGGTGTGGTGATCTGCTGAGAAGCAGCGCATGCTCAGACCAGAGCCTGCCTGCCAACAGATCACAGCTCACGCGTGTCTTTTCCTTCCTGCAAAAATATACAGGACCAAACAGAGGCCTGTAACACATGCGTGTCGCATGACAGCCAACTAACAAACCATTAGCATGATTTCCCATTAAAGCTCTTCCTCTTTTTCTACAGACACACAAACACTGACAGCTACGCTTACACACTAATAGAAATAAAAAGCCACAGAAAGCAGATGTTTCTACTTCTTTAACATCAGCACCTGGCAACTTGATCACATGACTCATGAACAGCATTTTCCACATGAAGCTAATTGACAGCTAATTCTGTTTAGTTTGTCTTGTGCAGATTTCAGATCAGTGCTGTGCAGATGTTGGCATCCGTGCAGCCTGATGCAGGAGAAACAAAGTCCTCAGTTAAAACTCCCTCAGAGCCCAAGCAAAGCAGGAAATTACAGCTAAAGGTTCTGTGAGATGAAGATGAAAAGCTTTGGAAAGCTTTGTGAAAGGTTTGTGAGTTCTTTCAGGAGTTTGTGATCGAGATATCCTGTAGAGGCAGAAAGAGATTAAAAAAAAAAAAAAAAGGATGTCTGATATATAAATTACAAGTTGTTTGAGGCTGAGGCTGAATTGAAGAAAAACACAAAGCTCCTCTGGAGATGTGCTGATCACAATCGATCGGAAAACAGATGACCAAAGCTGACAAAAGATTCCCTGTTTTCCAAAGCAAACAGCCACAGTCTCAACCAGTATATAAGAAACCTGAAGCTGGGAGATGAGTTTTGTGTTGTTACTGCTGAGGCAACCAGACGTGGACAGAAAATCCCATGCAGGCATTTAGACTGTTCAAATTGTTTCATTTGAATGAGGTTATAAGAGTTTTACATCCTTTAACTGTTAAATAGTTTATAGATGTGATTCCAGGGAGACTGATTTTACAAGAAGCTTCCAGTCAACATGCATTGCAGCACATTTAGCAGATAAAGTCAAGCATTGTTGGACTGAAATGCGAGAACTTAATGTTTGCAAACCGCTCACCGAAGTGGGTAACATAAGAAATATCCACCGGCTAAAGTGGCCAAATTAGCTCCATCATGGCCTCCCACCTGTCCAACTGATTCAGACACAGATGTGGATTCTTGGTCAGAGCAAAGGAGGAACAAGAAAGTCAATAAGTGGCCACAAATCAATGGGCCTGCAGCGAAGCTTAGAGCGTTGAAGCAAATCTGCACAAGATGCTGCAGCTCTCTGAAGCTGCCAGTGCAACACAGACCTTCACCTGATGATTGGTTTTGTTCTGTCCAACATGCAGTTATGCTGAAGTGCATAGTTTAGTAGGAAAGGGCTGCACTAAATGGAAAGTAGCTGCGACCAGCAGGCCCGTATTACGGCCCTGAATGGGTCGCTCGCCTCTGTTCCACCTGCAGAACCCACATATGCTTCCACTCCAGGCTTTACACTGGAAACGCCTCGTACAAGGTAAACCATTAGTGATCCTTTAACTTTCACACGAACAAAAAGGACAGAGAAAAATGTTTCTCTTAGTTTCTCCGTTTGTTCTGGACAAGAAAAAACAGAATAAATATTTTTTTAGCAAAAGGTTGCGATGTTAAAAAGAAGAAGTTAATAATAATGTAACAGCAGTTAAACAGTAATATCATAACTAACACTTTGTGTGGCTTTTTACACACCCAAACCAGTTGATAGATTGTTTTTCTTTCATCAATTCATCAAAAGTCACTGCAAATGTACCTCTAAATAGTAGACCAGGACCTGGAAGGGTTAAAGGGCACACAAAAATGTGTGTTTTTTAGCTGTAACAACATAATTTTACTAATGTGATGAAAAAAAACACACTACTGTTAAAATGTGTATATTTTATTTTATTTTATTTTATTTTATTTTATTTTATTTTATTTTATTTTATTTTATTTTTGTGGGTCAAAAAGGGAGTGAAAACTACGGTGGCTGACAGGAGCAAAAGTGCTTTATATCCAAATAAAATGCTGTGTGTATGAAAACAACTTCAATAAGAAAATGCAGCATATTCACTTTCACAAAAGTGGATTCCTGGAAAACTTAAAGGGTCCCCAGTTTGAAAATAAAAAAGTATTTCTTTCCATTTCTCACTCAGCAGGCTGATCAGTCAGGGAGGAGAGCTTCTTCCTTTCCTTCAGTAGTAACATTCTCCTTTTTATGCTTCCATGAGAAAACAGGATCTCATCAGAAGGATGTATGGATGCCGCCTGTTTACTTTATCTATGTCATCGAGGCAAATCGCTTAAACTTTAAACCATCTACACGACTGCGCTCGTCATCGAGGAGAAACGTGGGATTGCTGAGGAACTTTGTGTCTTTAACTGTGGAAATTAAATCCACGGCGGCCATCTTGGTTTGGTAGCAGCTAAACTAGCATGTTGTGGTACTGTGCGTACGGGGATCAGATGTGTGTGTGTGTGTTCACATTTCTAACACTAACAACATTTCTTTTGCTAGCTAGTGAGATTTTAAACACAAGTTTTTGTTCATGTATAATTTTTCACAGGAAAACTTATGTGTCCTCGTGATGCAACAATAGTGGGTTTAATGCATCAGGGATGCAGGATGCGTACCTGGCAACATCAGTTATTATGACTGCTGGTTTTACCGACTGGGGTCACGTGCTTGGATGCACCAAGAATCAGCTGGTCGCTAATTTTGGTTCTACTTGTTTATCCTTGCAGTCGTTTATTTGTCATCAAGTCGGGGAACTCTGGAGTCTCCCAGCAACCATCAGGCAAGAGGTAGACACACCTGGACAGGTCGCCAGTCCATCGCAGGACCACTAGCTCTAACTGGTGTCCAGTCCTAGGAGCACAACCAAAGCTACAGAAGTCCACACACCAGCTGGAGAAATGACGTAGAAACACAAATCTTTGTGCAACCATCACTGACGTTATCTCTGCAGTCTGTCATGATGAGATGTAACATCACACTGATTACGTAATTAATGAGCAAATGCAAATTTCACCACAAGACTCAGCAAAGAACAAAGCATTTTGTTCCAAACTAGATTCCTCATTTTAGCCTATTTTGTCCACATTTAGGCTCTAAAACCGCATTTTAGAGCCTAAACTAATATGTGGAGCATGACACCATTTTGTTGACTTATTTACAGCTTGTACACAACTTTCTAGACTTCCTGTCCAATCAGAATAAAAGGAGAAGAGTAAATAAAGACTTTATGGAACCCTGACCAGTGTGGAGTGTGTGAAAAAAACAAACGAATATTCCCTTCAATGAATCAGTTTTATGGGCTGAGAAGAGGGTGACAGCTCAGGTTGTTTGCTGTTCAGGCTGAGCAAAAGGTTTAAGCCATGACCCTGCTGTGGGGGTTGGGGGGGGGGGGGGGGGGGGGGGGATTCTGGCCTCTTTAATTGAATCCATTAACCCCTCGCATCTGAGTCCATGTAAATCAGGAGACTGCATATAAATATAAATGTAGGGGCATGTAATTAAGAAAACTGCTCCTCTGTGGTCTGTTAATGACTAACACAAATATTATCAGAAGATTACTGTATTCATTTAATATCTGTAGGCTGATAATAAATTATACATGCTTTTTTTAATAACTCTTTTCCCCTTGAGGCGCTAAATCAAAACAGAAAGTTCCTAAAAACACGACTCTCCCACATCCTGCCGACTGAAAAACCAAACATTAAAAAGGCACGTCTGTGCACTTTAATCACCACTTTATTATTGTTTTTCTTTAATTCATTCAAACTTCTGCTGGAGTGAAACATGACAGAGAAATGAATATTTGATGCGCCGCAGTCGCAGCTGCAATGTGAGGACTGAGACCCTGAAGACCTGTTACGGTTTAGTCTCACCACCCTTCATCCTTGTTCGGAACGTGTTGACAAGATGACGCTGAGGATTTCAATGTGTTGTCAGCACTTACGTTTGTTTAGAGTCCCTCATATCACACCACGTCTTACACACACACACACACACACACACTCAACACATGAAAGCAACCAAATGAGCTGTGACAAATAAACATCATCCTGTGCCGTCACAACCAATCACTGGGACGTTGCGCACAGGAAATAAAGTCAGTGATGGAGGCGGGATGGAGAAGACGCCTTTCAGCCTACAGTAGATCTCAGAGAGACTCATTCTCTCCCTGTTAGACACAAAGGCTGACCCCAGCGTGCACCTCAGGGAGGCAGACACTTTAAAAACCCTGGCGTAAAGATCATTACCTGCTGTTAAATACAAAGAAGAAATGATCTTTGACCCTCTGGACATCATGACTCCCGACCATCAACAAGTGTCTTCATATAAATACTTGGTGTCTAACGACCTGAGCTGGAGTGAATATGTTGACTTTATGCAGCAGACTCGCCCAGAAACTGCCCTTCCTCAGTAGACTACGTCTGTTTGCTGTGGGTGCAGCGATCAGGACCGCATTTTACTGTGCAGTCGTTGTGAGATCTGGCATGGTGGTCTGCGACGGCTCCCTGACAGTCCAGAGTAAGACGAGCTGCACAGAGGTGTAACAACATGAGGAGGTCGTGGTCAGGCAAGCCTCTAACGCAGGGGTGGGCAACTCCGGTCCTCCAGGGCCACAGTCCTGCAAATGTTAGGAGTTTCCCTGCTGCAACACACCTGGCACACATCAGACCTAATCAGCAGACTGGTGCAGAGCTTCACATCAAACTCTGCACCAGTCTGCTGATTGGCCATTGATGTGAATCAGCTGTGTTGCAGCAGGGAAACTCCTAACATGTGCAGGACTGTGGCCCTGGAGGACCGGAGTTGCTCACCCCTGCTCTAACGTCTCGGCTGATCCATCTTACCTTCTACTGGCGGAGTACAACCTGCTGCCCCCAGGGAGGCGCTATAGAGCTACAACCGCTGAAGCTCTTCTTTTCCTCTGCTGAACAAACACATCAGCACTGCCCAGTCCTCCTCCACTTCCCATCTAGGGTGGTGGGGAGGCTCCTCAGCTCTGGATCCACTTCCCTTAGTTTCCTTTTTATTTTGTAGTTTTTCTCCCTTGTGTTTCCTCTTCCTGTTCACCTGCTTTTATGTAGTCCCTTAAATCCACCTGTGTATCGTTGTGTTTTCTGTGTACAAGTACGACCTGGTCTCAGTTCTTATTTGCTGGTTCATTGTTTGTTGGTTTTCCCTGTTTACTCCTCGTTTCTTCTGCATCTCCGTTCTGCATGTGGGTCCACATCTCTGCAAATCCTAACAACACCGTCAGAATTTGAAATACCAATCATCTTAATTAATTAACAGCAATTATTAATTTAAAACATAGAAAACTGTTTTGTTTTTTTTTTCTGGTCACTCCCAAAATATACTGAAATCTAAGTTAGAGCAAGATCTATTGTGTGAAAGAAAAGTCAGAAAAATCCGCCCTGTGTTTGTTGAAAAACAAACAAGCAGATAAATGATGGGAAAAACATGACTTCCTCAGTGAAAGTAATCATTTTAATGCATTATTGTCTCACACCAAACTTCTCACAGGTCCACACATGCACCGACCATATTTATGCCACCATTTCTACTACGGTGTCTCTGAATGGACAAACAACTCTGCACAGGACCAGCTTTGTTTGGAAGGAGCTAGAGCACCGTTTGGCATAAGGAGCGCATCAAACAGACCATAGAAGAAGACAGTTTGCATGTAAACAGTGTTGAAGTGGTTCCCTGTAGAAAGTCCTCGTTGCATCTGATGCCACTGGATGAAAACCTCTTTACCTGGATGAATTCTGACCACTAACGGCCACCATAGATTCACGCCTGCGCCTCAAGTTGAGTCAGTGTTGATCTTTATTAGTAAACATCAGTAATTCTTCCACTTTAAATCTATCTTCTTTTTGTTTAATATTCATTTAACTACATTTCATACGAAGCAGGAGCTCACTGATAAACTTTAGATCCCATTCCTCCATGGAGTTTTGCAAACTGCTGGAGTCACGACACACAAACCTTCCTGAACTAATAAGCACCGCCTTAACATCATGTGATTAATAAACTGCCGTCATGTATGCATTATAAAGTCTTCCATGCAACAGTTTCACTCCGTTATCTGCAGGCAGGATCGCTGCATCACTGTCTAATTTCCGTCAGATTCCAAATGCAACCTGATTAATGTTGCTGCACGCCGTTCATTTGTCTTGCAAAGCAGTGGGGTATGGTTAAATGTGGAACAAGGTGCCCATGGAGACTGGTGGCTCAGAGGTAGGCAGCTCTGGTAGCGTAAACACAAAGATGGCTCTTTACCGAGCTAAAGTTTAAGGTTGTGCTTCAGCTTCTTGACTCATGAAGCCAAAACTCAGAAAATTTGACAAAACTATGACAAACAAACATGCAGATGTCAAGTTGCAGGTTAGATTATTCATGAAAACAAACAAACAATAAGAGCTCTTTAAAAACAAGATGTTTTTTCTTTCTAATGGTCCGACGTGAGCTGTTACAGAGTCAGAACCCAGAAATGTCAAATGGTTCTTAAGAAGATGACTCAGCGTGCTAATGGAATATAAATGATAAACCACAGCGAGACGACGGCAGAGGTTGGGGAGGAAACGTCGCTTGATTGAGATGCATTTATGACACGAGGTTACTCTCTCGTAGGCTGAAGGTCCTCACATGCACCTCTGGCTGCCTGAAAGGGGAACATCTTGAATGCAATGCTCCAGAGGAAATCAGCGCCTGCGACTACGTGACTTTTTCTTCACACCTCTTACTGCTTCATGCTCTTCATCACCCATCGTTTACATTCAGCACGTTTTTAGCATCATGTCTTTCATTAAAGAGAAGAAAGGGAAGAAATAGAAACCCACCTGGCTGAAATCGATGGAGGCTTTCTGGGGACGTCCATTCATCTCAACCAGGTGTCTTAGCAGTGATATATGTGAGAACCTGCACAGGTAATATACTGACAAACACATCTTTCTGTGCTTTCATCCACATGTAAATGCAGTTTAGGGAAGAACAGAAACCGTTGGGAAACTGAAGATATTTCATTAGTATGACTTTGCCACTGATGTTTGGACCGAGTAGCCAGCGTCAGATTGTGCTCTTACAATACCCAGTGACCAGTGACGTGCGGTCAGGGGAGGCAGGTGAGGCAGTGCCTCACCTGTCGTGAATTTAAAAACAGAAAAAATACGTACAATAAATGTAAATATTTTCCATTAATCTATATTTAAAATACATTTTCAGTATTACTACATACATATTTCTGACATTTTATCACAAAAACATTTGCCAAATTTGAGTTATCGCCGATGGCAGAAACCCTGGGTGAGGCTGTGGCGAGCGGTGTCTCACGCCTGAAAGCACAATCCAAT
Source organism: Telmatherina bonti (assembly GCF_933228915.1). Classification (NCBI taxonomy): domain Eukaryota; kingdom Metazoa; phylum Chordata; class Actinopteri; order Atheriniformes; family Telmatherinidae; genus Telmatherina; species Telmatherina bonti. The sequence continues at coordinate 5,207,786 of NC_136632.1, read as the reverse complement.
ACAAACTGGGTAGAATAATGCGTGCCCGTTTCTGTTCCTCGCCTATCGCCAATATGAACATTACATAAGTATTAATTATACACCATACACTTTATACAGTCTGTGTAATGTCTTTTATGCATGTGTGAGAGAGTTATCCTTATCCTTTATCGTACAATAAAGTGCAAAGAAAAGTCAGCCGGTGAGGCACGCAGTACTCTGCCTCACCTCAAGGGGGCGAACGCAATCTGGCAGGTGCTTTCTAGCTGCAGCGGCTTCAGCAGAGGCAACTGAAAGTCGGCGCCAAGCTGAAGCCAGCAGCTATTTAATACTCTGTCTGATCCATCTCATTATGGAGGATTTTATTTCAACGCTAAAAAAATGTCTCAAAACTTGATTTCCAGTCCAAACAGAAGGCGATGCGTGATGGAAGACCAACGCCGGAGCTAAAAGGTTTGCTTCAAACTGAGTCAATGAGTCGTTCTTCTCAAACTGAGTGGTACAAGCGAAAAGACTGGCTGTGTGGAAAGGTGCTGTTTTTTCCAGTTCTTACAATTGTAAATCTGACTCTTGAGAAGTCAGCGCCTCACCAGCCTTGAACCTCACTGCATGTCACTGCTAGTGACCTCAACTCTTCTGATGCATGGCGACGTCAGACATAGCTGACCTTAAACAGGACTTTTTATGTGTTTGTTTGTTAATTCTGGTTCAGTTCAGCTTTATTTAAGCAGTGCCAATTCACAACAAAGCCTTCACATATAATACCCAATATGATCCAAGATGTTAATCCTACTTATTATACCTGCAATGCTTCCAGGTTAATGGTGAGTCTTCTCTTTTTCCTGTCGCTCTCCAGTAAGGTGTTCTTGTGTTTCTTTGCTGAATCAGCCATGTGCATCCAGAAACATCCAGCTGCCGTCGCGTGACGTGGTGCAGAGCAAAGCTGTCACATGATGCCCCAGTTGTGGAATACTTTTTTTTTTTTTTTTTAATTTAGGAGCCTGCAGGGCATCAATGGCTCCAGGAATCTGCACAAGGTCAGTCTGGCTTCAGTATGAGTCAGAAGCATAGAGTTCAAAGGTCAGAAACGTGTCCGGTGTTGCTTTAGACAGGTAGACAGGGTCTTTTCTTCCTGAAGCCACACTGGGAGCTCCTTCCACAGTCTAACTGGGTTCTGCCTCCAGTTTTAGAACCTCAGAGACAGAGATCCTCAGTCCTGGTCCCAGAGGGTCAGTGCTTGACATCCAGCTCTGCACAATGCTTTTATACATGTTATTTTCATCTATGTTCTTCACTCTTTTCAAATTTTTATTTTAGACAAGTCATATTTTGCTTGTAATAGTTTCCTGCACTGAATGGAGGTGAAGCTCCGATCTCGTTGTTCTGCTACAGTTTACATGAGATTTAAGTCCTCTTTAATACCAAATAAAAGTTAAATCCACTTTAAACAGATAAAAAAAAGCCAAATGGAAATGACAATTCAGAATTTAACTTATTTCCAACCTAAGTCGCTGGTTTATTCCCATTTAAACCCAAACAGAACTGGTGATCTGTCCAGGGTGTACTGGGATTACTGGGAAAGGCTCCAGCTTTCCTGCAACCTTTACTCAGACTAAGCAGTTCAGAAAATGAATGAATGACCGATTAATTCCTGTAAAAGTTCATTCTGGGTTTTCTGTGCATACTTGCTAACTTGTCCCATCCCAGTGTTACACATTTTCCACCCCCTCTCTGGTACTTTACGTTCCTCCTCCTCAGCGGCTGAAAAAAGTGAAGTGGTGTGCTCCTGTTGAGCTGCTGCTTTAAAGTTAGAATCAAATCAAAGCAAAAGCGGTTCTGATCATGTGGATTTCCATGTTATATCTGAAAAGATTAGAAGCAGCTTGTATTTCCTGTATATGACATAAGAGTCACGTCCGCCTTCTGTCCAATCAGAACCCTTCCCAACCCACCGATCTAAAGCAAACAAAGTCAGAACTACTATTGATGATTAACTAATTCAGAAAATGTCATGTAAATATAGAGCTTCGAGGACCAGAACTGACTGTTACTGCTCTAGAAAAGCACAAGTAAACCTGCAGTCTGAGGATAAAGAGCTGTGGGAAAATCTTTAAGATCCAAAGAAACCTTTACTCTGTAAACTGAAAACAATGGTGCATGCATACAGTCAAAGGGAAGAAGCCAGAGCACCAAACCAAACCAAACATTGTTCATATGTGGACCAAAACCTAAAGAATGAAATACTGAAATCCGTGAAGCTCAGTTGGAGGATTTTTATAGAAACACAAACACGTGCATTTTGACTGGAAGTATTAATGCAGTAAACAGTGTTTAATACTGATTTTGTTTAACGTCTGTCCCTCCTAAAACTCCCAGCAGGACCAGTACTTTTCCTTTGTCTCATAAAATTGTTGCCACACTTGGTGAACCAAGAGAATCTGTTGGACTGTTTCTGCAGGGGTTCGGTATTTGTTTGTCTTCATTCCCAGACAGGACAGTGGTCCTTGGGGAAAAGTCAAACAGAAAATATTCTTCTGAGAGGCTTTCAGATCTCAGTGCTTGTGATTCAGAGCAGAAAGGGCCTCAGCGAGACATGTGGTGTAGTGAAAGGATTTATTCAGGTGTTTCCCTGCTTCTGAACGGAGCTTTTGAAGGTTGAACTCAGATTAAATAAGAAATGTAGGAAAAATTTAAAAAAAAAAGAGAAAGACAGGCATTTAAAATTAAGTTCCTTTTTATAAAATAAGTGTTTGAATACAAGCTTCGTGCAGGACGTTTGGATAACAATATGGATGATGATGAGTGGAAGCTCTTCTGCTGAGAGCAATAACGTCCACATGGAAGAGAAATCTTGTCTCATGAGGACGTGGGAGTCCTTAATTGAAGCCCGGCACCATTTCTCCAGCGTTTAGCTGCAGATGATTAGAGGAAAATGCCACACATTTCTGACTTGTGTTTTGTAAAGGTCAGACAGTGGGGGTGGTTGAGGGAGGGGGGGTCTGCTATCTCTCAGAACAGCCCCTGAGGAGCCCCCAGGGAGCCATGCTCTGGAACAAAAACACCATGTGTGGCACCCGGTGTGTGTGTGTGTGTGTGTGTGCCTTTAAGTGAGTTGGTCTGAGAGTGTGTGAGAGAGGCCAAGTCCTGGAAACGGAGCTGAGTTTTAGCCGTGCAGCAGAATGACGGGCTTGTTTAGAGATAAAATCCCAGTAATGAGGACAAACGATCCATCTGCGAGAGCATCGGAGCTGAAAGCGAAGACTTCAGGTTACGCATGAATGCCTGTATTTTGTTGATCACGTCATAAAACGCCTCCAAACATCCACTCGTTTGTTTATTCGCCCACTTTCCAGAGTCCTCTCTTAATACCATGAACTCTAAATATGACATCATAAGTATAACTTCTATAAGAAACTACAGTAGTTCCAAGAGTCCATTTCTTTAGGATGATATATTGTAATAACACAGATCTCCCATTTAAATTTACATTTTAATGTTTGATTTTTTTTTTATTATTTGTTTATTTAATGACTGATATTTTTTTTTTAAATTTATGTAGCAAAGTCATACTGAGAAGTAAAAGGGGGGTTAAGTGTAAAAAAAACTTTTAATTGGATCGAGGAGGTTCTTTGTTGTAAAAGGAAACACAGAATATCACGTTTTTGGTTATTTTAAATGGTCAAACAGGCTGAATTCAGTCCAAAGTATTCTGATTTTACAGGTAAGATTTTGGACTTTTTGTGCTCCTTGCATAGGAGTCTCACCAAACATGACTTCTTCGTCTGCCTGACTCTTGTGACCCTGTCCATGAGTACCACAAGCAGGACTGGTGACGAGGCCTTGAAAGTCCCTGCCTGCATGTTTCAGGTGTGTCTGTACTTTAACACTTGTCCTGAACCTGACAAGCAGTTCAGTTAATCTGAATCATGTCTGCTGGAGTCTTTTTGAAGCATCTAAAGCAGCAAATCCCTCATTTTACTGGGGTTACTGGGCATACAGGGACCTCATGGTCTGCAACAGCATCTCAGACATACTGTACTCCTGTATCGCCCTGAAGGACAGAGTTGTTAGCCTTTACCCAAATCAACAAAACACATGGAACTTAATGCTGAAACTCCCTGGGCCCGCTGAGCAACGGTGCAAAGGAAAAGATCTGGTCTTCTTCTGTTCCATGATCTGGATAAAACTCATTCTGCTCCTCCTGAATCCCAGGTTTCACAATGAACCGCATCCTCCAGTCCAACAACTTAGAGTCCACTTTCCCAGGGATCCTGAGAAGTACTGTCTGCTTCCCCTTTATGAAACTGAAGACCACCTCAGACCTCAACTGAAACAGTATTTCATCAAAGGCAGCTCAACGGCGTCCAGAACCTTCAGCATCTCAGGTCAGATCTTAACCCCCCCCCCTCCAGCTGGGGTGTCATACACACCTGACCCGAACTAATCAGTCATGGTGCAAAACTTCATCGGCTGCTGGATCCATTTAATGGAAGCCAGATGTGTTGGAGCAGGGATACATTGAAGACCTGCAGGACAGCGGAGGACCGACTTTAGACACTCTGACCTACAGACTGTGATGAAGTCATTAATCATGTTAAAACGCAGCATCAGAAAGGCATCATGAAAATGTTCACGTTTTCTGTAAGTCTGGATCAGACTTCTGCACCTGCTGAAATCAGAAAGGTTTTTCTCTAACCCAAATTCAAAGCAGTGTCTCATTTCACAAAATTTAGCTTTATTTTTTTATTTTTTTTTTTAGTTTCCAGTTTGTCCACTATTGTGAATTTTGCTTTTCATGATTTATATCAAGATGTGTGGAAGCATAACACTCTTGGTTTTCTCACAGCACATCTAATTCTGTTGGACCTTGAGGACAATAGCTGCGGTTTTAAAGCAGATAATGGAGATTTTAATAAACTAAACTACACCTAATGTCATTTCAAAGTCAAATATTATTTTTTAAAAATCTGCACTCTTCTTTGTTTTTTAATATTATATTATTAATATTAAATTATAGCTGTTTTTTTCTCCTTTAAACAAATATAGAACAAGATTAAAGTCAAACTGCAAAAAGTACGAGGTGTTTTGCCTTTAGCACAAATGAATAAACAAATTTTAAAACACTGAAAAATGTGTTGAACAATGTTGTAATATTGCAAACATACAGCGTATTTTCATCCTTTTTATTAACGCCCGGCCTTTCTGACTGAAGACAGCCACAGTGGAGACACTCGTCTGCTCCTTGGCTTCAGGGGACGTCTTATCAACCCTCCTTGTCCTTTTTGCTTTTTCGATTCTCTCCATGTGGATGCTTTTTGATTGCTAGAAATAGCTGGACTTGTTCCCTTCAGATGTGGGCTGTCTGACTGCCGGACCTGTGCAGCCTGATCCGCTGGCAGCCACTGACAGCCCAGAAACAGCCCCGTCCCGCTCCATCCCTCAAGCCCCCACACTGTTAGCATCAACAGCCACCATCCACGTCTCTCAGACACTTCCTCCTGCCTGTCCTCCGACGGCTCCAATTTAGAGGTGTCTGTTTAATTGAGTGGGCAACATTTATCTTTATGTGTGAGTGTGTGTGCATGAGAGCTTGTTCCTCTCAGGGACTGACTGAAAGAACCTTGTTCATTAAAGAATGCTGGATGAGAAAGCCTTTGCACGCAGCGTGGGCAGTTTTT